>NC_140581.1:720443542-721643542 GCF_964204655.1 Triturus cristatus
GTGTAGTCTCGAGTTAGCCTTCATTTTGGCATATTGACTGAGGAAGAGGCCTGGGACTGGGAAAGACGTTGCATATTTTAATTTAAAATTATTATTAAGCTTATTCCATGCATTTTTTGCTGAATAGTCGACAAAGTACACTGTACCTTTTTAGATTCTAGCTGAAGAATCATTGTAGCTGGAGAATTACTCTAACTTTCCTTATCTTCACAGGATTAGTTTGCCTTAGTGTGCGAAGTGCCATACATATGACACGTAACTAAGGGGGTTGGATTTTTTGTTTTAAAGAAAGTTTGTTTTGCTTTTTAACAGCAAAGACAGTAAATTACACTGAACCTTTTATGTCCCAACTCAAGATCCAAAGTAGCTAGAGACTTACTTTAAATTTCCTTCGCTTACCTAAGAATTTGTGTGAATATATAGTTCAGTTTGCTTGTTAGTGATAAGTCCGGAACTATAATCGAGAGAGACACAATTTAAACTCTGCAATATATTGGTTCGTTCAGTTACACCCCCCCCCATGGTTTGGCATTAAATTGAATGCTCAAAATCATTTTAGTAATCTATTTTGTTATGTCATTATTGAAGGTTGCTAAAATCGTTAACTCTTTAAACATTATCAATTGTTATGTTTCATCTATTTCACTAACAAATTACTTTAATTCTTGGGAGGGTCTCTATTCTATCCATGCATATTGTTGAAACCTTGTGAGGAAACCTATGTTTTGTTATCTCTTATAATTGTTTGCTCCAGGTTTAAGACTCCGATATTACCCATTCTTTTCAGACTTCCTGTGACATCAGAAGAAATGGATACTGAACATCAGAGAAAAGATGATGATAAAGGATCTGAATTATTTCAACTGTACATTTAAAGGACCATATTCTGTTTACATCACATACATCTCGGTTAACTATTTTTGAACAGTTTGTTTTCTAAAACATTTCACCATTTAGTTCAACAGTCCAAGCGGAAAATCGTGGCAGATATCCATACATAAGTAGGTTAATGACGTCGGACTTTAAAGGAAGCATTCTTTGCATTACAAACTTTTAGTTGGTTTCCGCAACTATCTGAAAGAGGATCTCCGTCTTCAGCGTCAAGTAAAAGGTAATGCAAAAAGTCTCTTACTACTATAGCTATTCTTACTACTACTAATCATGATTTTCAGTAAAGTATATAATAACTGTGATCTGTATTTGTTTTAATTGAAGCTGGAAAATGTAGTAAGATTCCTGTTCTCTCTTCTACAATCCGGAAGAAACAACCATGAATTCCATAAGGACATCCCATGGACATGCAAGTTTTTCAGTCTCCTAAACCCAACAGCTTAGGCCCAGCACACTCTATATGAAAAATCAAAAGCGCTTTGTCCATTCTCATGTTGTTGCTACTGATTTGACAGAATGGAATACTCTATATACAGCAGTTCAACATTTTTCTGCATGAAGAATGAAATGCAGAAAAAAATAAGTTGTGGCATTTCTAAAGAAGTGATACACGGAAGGTAACAGTTTGATTTGTTATGTACATTAGCCATCAGATGAATGTAAACGATAACATTTCCTTTATTGCAGGTTCCAAATTCCTCTATGACACTTACTATATCTTTCCAAATATTTGTTAGGTTCAAAGTTTACTGCAGAGAAAATTACCCCTTGGAGCCGCTTGCATATCTTGGTCAAAGGAAGACCTCCTAAAAGTCATAGAACTCTCCAACAAGCAGGAATTCTCTTTACAGGATGCACTGCTGCTATTGTACTATTTAGAAGCGCTATTGCTCCTAAAGCATGTGCAGAGACCTGGGGTTGTGAAGAATTTTCAAGTGTATTAACAAAAGAAAAATTATATGAATCCAGCATCAGTGCCTGCCTTCTTACTCTGCATGACCTTGCTCCATGTTTAAAAGTCCCTTTTGTAATAGATAGAAAAATTAAAGAGGTACAAACACTATGTAATTATTATAAATATCCCTCAAGTTTGCAGGTTAAGAATGGGAAGAACGAATGTTATAACACGATGAGGAGGGAACCTACTTTGCAGTTGTTGCTGTCAACGAACATAAGACTGCAGCTCAGCAGATTGCATCATTTTGTTTAAGTTGTGAAGAACAACAGTTATTCAGTAAAGAGGAACTGCTTTATAACAGGATAGTTACATACCCGGCATTACTACGATAGATACAGTCTTCACATCCATATACTTGCTTTTAAATCTACTTATTTGAGTGCCATTCCTTTAGTGTATAGACAGTCTAATTTGTACTGACCCTTAAAATATTACAGAATGTGAATACTGCAGTCACAGTTGCATTTTCAATGTGAATTCGTATTAGTTTCCCCCTTTTCCTGCAGTGATTTGAACAATATTTCATCATGATCCGGCCTAAGAATTTAAGTAAAAGGAAGACTGCGTCACCAAATGATCAATTTTTTTATATCATCAACCGGGGAAGCAATATGTAATCCATCTAATGATATCCACCAATTTCATGAACGGTAATATTGCAGTGCAGGCTGGGCCATTTTGAGTTCATATATTCCTAATGGATGATGTTTGTTTACAATAGATGGGGGTTTTGATGACTTTAGTGTTACTTCTGCTGAGAATGGTTCAGCTCATGATCCATATAAAACCTTTAAATAAATATTCATAGTATGTCAAGTAGGTTTCATATGTACATAATTCTTACAGGTACAATGCCTCTTCTATCATAAGTCAGCAAGCGAGACGTGTATACGAGACAGCAACAAAAAGACTGATGCTGAAAAGAGCCTTGTTGCTGATTACATGGCACATTCCACACCCACTGCTGAAAAGCAGTACCGCATGGTGAGAATGAACAATAACTTTGTGCAGCAAAACTGTGAAATAAGCTTGCCCAGGAAATACCAGAGTTAGAAAACAATCCTTGTTTTTGTTCTCTCTGACTTTTAGAAAACAGTTATCATACCCACAATCTTTATACTTTAACGACAAATGTTATATTTAGTCATTTATTTCAAACAATCACTAACCATTAATATTGTGTTAATTTACAGAGACTTGAAACAATTGCCTACTGTGCTTTTTGCAGCCCTTTATAATGAGCAACATCAAAGGTATGCTATGTTCAAATATTATTCTCTGTCATAATTTTATTAACACTTTGTAGATCATGTATTCTGTAAGCTGTTTTAGGATTCGGCTGCTAACATTTAAAGAGTTTTGTGCATTTTGCAAATCTAAAATAACCATACGTGTGAATGATCTCTATCCAAATCATTCCCCTTTTATCACGCAGTACTATTGTAATTTGCTAATGCCATAATTTCTATTTTCTTTTTTTATATTTAAAGGGCACATCAGAGTGAGCAGTCTAGTTCTAAAGGTTCTGCAGAAAATGGGCATGATATGCTTACGCATATTTAACACAAATTCCCAGTAGAACTTAATATGAATTCACCAAACAAAAAACATTGAACTGCACTCGCTGTAATTAATGAACGGGAGGTGTATGATAAGTGACACATTAGGCAGCAACTTATGAGAAAGGAGTAAACGAGTAAGAGAACATTGAGAAATGCTGAACTGTATTGACAAGTATACATTTAAGAAAGCTGTATTCAATTTATTTTGTCGCTTTAAATTACAGAACATTTTCCACAAAGGCAACCACCAAAGAAGTTGGTGCTGAAGTTTTTCTCAAAAAATGACATGGATGAAGAAGGTCCCAGGAGTACAAGATTTCATAAACAGCTGAAAGCCAATGACAGAAGCCACATCATCAAGGGTTGATTAACACATTTAGTCCTTTGTGCATCACCAAGGGTGCAGTGGAGTCTGTTACTGATGAAGAAGGAACAATGAAGGTCGTTACGAATCGCATATTTCTAAAAGAAGAGGCAGTGTGCAATTACCATGGGCAGATCATTTCTGTGGGCGAAGGACTAAACAAGATAAAAGAACTCCATAAGAAAGAGATGAACTATGCATTATTTTTTACAAATGATAAGGATCCATACTGCATGGATACCACCATTAGTCCATGTTTTTGCCACTCCGCAATTGAAACTCCTGGTAGATTGCTGCACACTTCAGAAAAGAAATGTAATATTAAGCCAGTGCTAGAGGCAGTTCTTGCAGGTGACGCCTGTAGATGTCATTTTGTTTGTGGCGTTGGAAAAAATTATGAATAAATGGGACTTTAAGTACAACTACTCTCTGTCAACCAAAGCACACAGAGGACCGGTGCCACCCTGCATTGCGTAAACACATTCTCACAAAAGACTGTCTTTCAGAGTTTGGAGGAATGCTCACTCCATTACAAATGTGACGGATATTCTGTCTCCTTTTTTGCAAGGTCCTTATGGCCTATGGGACTTAGGATACAGATGATGGGTAGGCAACCATGTTTTGAAGTAGTGTCTTGTCTGCCAAACTCTAACCCTTAACCATAGTACTCTGTGTACCTTGGTTATTAGACAGTTCGCATTGTAGAATTGTATATATTACGCTTTGTAAATAATGAATTTTCTTTATCCATATTAATCTTAATGGATTGTAATTAACACATGAATTAGCTGTGCGTTCTAAAAGTATAGATTCGCAAGGGAGGAGTGAGGTTAATGGGAAAAGCGGGTTTTGTTTTTAGCAGTGCCTACTGCGTCCTTATATTAACCCCTTCAGCGCTGCGCGGATTCCCCCGCGGTGCTGAAGGGTTCGAGCGCGGGCGGGGCCATGACGGAACGGTTCCGTCATGAGCACAGCTCAACCGATGCTCATGACGGAACCGTTCCGTCATGAGCATGGAAGGGGTTAAGGTAGTATCCAGGACACCAGCTAAACATTTTTAATTCACTACTTACCTGCCACTACTTGCCCTATAAAGAGGCATTTTACCAAAGTGGTACTCCTGTGTATCCCACTGGTCTTGGCATGACCCGTTCTGGCCGGAATGGGTACATGCACATGATGAAGCATATCGTCAGGGACTTGGCTTAGTGAGTGAGCCCTCCCCAGAAAGAATACTTGCTTTCTGCCTTGCCTCACTCACTTGTTAGCAGTTTGTGTTTAGTTGTTACATTCTAAATGTAGGTCTTGTGTTCGCATAATAGATTTGTATTTATAAAGTGTTTTCACACTAGATTTGTTTATGCAAATGAACACTTCAACTTTCTCTTAACCATTTTCAGCCTATTGATTTATTTGACAGATTTCAAACCTGTGACCAGGGGGAACCGGAAAGATAATTCTTAGTTTTCGGAGAAAGCAAAGAGAGGCTTGCTCATGGTGATGGAAAAGCTATCCAACCACCAGAAACTCACTCCAGGATACATTCTGGTATTGTATGATTTGAAGGGATTATTGCGAGAGACGTGGGAGACCTCATTTATCCTTGTGAGCATCCTCTAGTTATTTTTTTCATAGCACAGTAGATTTTTGTATTATATTAAAACTATGATTTAACTACTTTCCTGTAGCTATTTTTAAATTGTGTATTGATATCCCTGCATGTATTACTATCATACTCCTGGGTGGAGGTCACCAGATTTAAGTCCACCTGAGTTGACTGCATACAAGTTGATTTTCTATTTCCGGCCATCTGGTCGTCTAATTAAAATGGATAGGACATACTACACAATACATAGTGCCCTATAATTCTTGGACCGAATAATGTACCGACTTAATTTACATTTATAAACCATATATGATAGAGACAATTTAAACTGCACCCTTTTTTTAGTGTTGTTCTATTGATCTATGTGAATTATCTTGTATGTGGCCTATTGGGAAGTAGTCAAAATGTGAAGTTGACTATTCAATGTTTTTCAATTACGCCTCGTGCTCAACAAAAGTATGCCTTCTCTTTTGTCATGTAATTATGAAACCTTCATAGTTAGAGCCATACCTTCAAGTGAAACAGACACACAAATTATGGAAAAAATGTGGAACAAATCAAACATCCACCCCTAGTCAAGAAATCTGGGTTAAATCCATTCTTTTGCTCACCATGCCACCCCAGTTTAGACCCAGCTGTGTGCAAATCTGTCTTGACCATGCTCCTCATGGGAACAGTCCAGCCTGAATTGCCAAGCCATCTCCTCATTAAAACTGGACAAAATTCCAAAACAATGCAGAATATTGATGAGGCATTTACACATTAATATACCAACTCTGATGTTTGTGGCATGTGGGGGCGTGGTACAAATTATGCTTTGACTCCAGGTATGTTTTACTTTTTTGCTTTCAGATAGGTTGAGTAACACTTTACATCTTTGCCTATAATTCGTAATCCAGATATGATAGATATTGAATTTAAAAAGTAACCTATTTGTAGCATTGCTACTCTTATCCATGTGAATTCTCCTGTATGTGGCCTATTGGAAAGGAGTCAAAATGTGAAGTTGACTACGTGATGTTTTTCAATTATGTCCTGTGCTCAGAAAAACCATAATAGTTTGAGTCATAATTGAAAGTGCTGCATGATGCTAACATCAATCCATTGTTCTCTGCCAGTTTGCATGCCAGTGGCATGTTTGGAATTCGTATGAATCTTTCACTGATTACATGCATGTTTTTTCAATTTAGCAAAATGTCATTGTCATAATTCACGATCCATACTAGATAGAGGTTAATTCTGAACTGCAAAACATTGTATAGAACAGCCCACTTCTGTGTGCCAATTTAGAGAATTGAACTTACCAGTCTCCATGCCACCTGGAATTCCCACGATGCCTTCAGTGTGGAGTATGGGCAATACCTTCTCTTCCAGAGCATGAGGTGTATGGGCTTGGGAGAACCACCATTGATTGCCAGTGTGTTGGTGTTCCCTGGAATTATGGGAATAGACTCCCTTGCAGGTCGTTCCTCTGCTCGTGGATGTCCACCTGTGAGAGTCTGATGTTGGAGACCGCATTCACCTTCTCCACAATTCTGGCACACTTTTCCTTTCTCTAGCTTATGGTTGTTGTCTGTACCAGGGCTCTAAACAGGTGTAATCTAGCTATCTCATTCACCATAACAGTGAACTACTTTTCTGAAAATCTGGGTTGCCTCCTTTGTAGCAACAAACTGAGCAGTGAGTCCTTCTGTAGCAAGGAGCTGTGCTTCTGCTGCTACGTGTTGTGAGTGGTAAATGTTTTATGCAGTTTGACGGGCGTCTATTGTAGTGAGAGCTGCAGGTGTAGTTGCTGAGTTGATTTAGAGCATGTGTGTTGAAGGATTTATTTGCTGTCGGAAACTCTATTTCCCATTACTGTCCTCTGTTGTGAGGGTCCCTCCATATCACTTTGACTGGGGGCAACTTTATATTTGGCAGACACATATCTACCATACCAACACTGATGGAATTGTATTGGCTGATGGTGGGACTGAGAATTAACCAACATGTGTACATCTATATATTCTGACCAGACCTGTGTACAGTGTATGTAGCTCTGCTGCTGTCAGATTTGCTATATCAGGGTAGGGTGTGTAACTGGCTAAGACTGGCCATATTGCTCCCTCATTGTTGAGGGTACCTAGTCTAATGTCACTGGGACCGTTTATAGAAGATAAGATATTGCACACAGGTAATTAAGTCTAGATGTTCTATACCCACATTTATGCACCTGCGCAGTATATCTTCAAGGTATGTAGATGTGGAGTAGAGAAAAGTAAATCTATACTGTATATATGTGTATAATGTATTTTGTCCATCGATATTCTGCACTATCATATTGTTGGTGTCAATTTTCAGTAGTACAACCAGTCAACAGACTGTCATCCTATCATGATAGGAGGGCGTCCCTCCAACCAAATTCTAAATGTTGCCCACCGAAATCCATCAGCCTAACGGACAGGTCAATTCCTCCAAAATGGAAGAACAGTCTGTCCGCCAAACTCGAAATCAGGCCCTAAGTAAATTTGAGTGTCTACGCTTTTTGGAAAGGGTGCAACTGGAATTACCCCCTGAGTCTACTCTGCCCCGACCTTCAGGACTTCTCAGCCAACTCCACGATCTGTGGTAGGCCCTGCAGTATCCAAAAGCTTGTCTTTGCGTGTCTGCCAGAATCCATCTAGTCACTATTTGGGGCCTTAATGAACTTCCCAAGAATGGTTACCATCGTAGAATCAAGCTGTGGTGTGGCAGCGACTTTGCCCTCATTGGGGGCTTCTGGCATTCTGCCCCAATCTGTTTGACATCTTGCCCATGAGCTGACTAAGCCTTGGGTTCACGTAGTGTGCCACCCTGGGTGTTGGCTCTCAATCCTAGTGGTCAGGATGCCCAATGTCTTCAGTTTTAAAGAAGTCTCTATTATGATACCAGTCTTTGGAGGGGTTTTCTGGTTCACCCTTGAGCATTTCTTAACCCCAGAGGGATGCTGGTTTCTCAACCTTTTATACTCTCTAAGTCTGAGAGGATGTGGCCTAACGGGCTAAGGTGGTTGATCTCAAATCTGGGGAACCAGGTTCGAGTCTCAGCAATGACGCTCAATATCCTGTGTTTCTAGGCAAATCGCTTAATCTCCCTGTACCCTTGTGTAACATAACTGGTGCTCATGTAAAGCGCTCTGATACCTTCGGATCAAGTTCGTGCTATAGAAACCTCGGGAGCAAAAAAATGGAGGGAGATCAGTATCACCTTGGTTGTGGTTCAAAGTCCCATCATAAGAAGTGTCCCTTCTCTCATAACACAGGCCACTAGGACCTGCAATCTCAAATATAGCATGCTACAACGCATGCTTTTACTTCGCGTTCCATTTCAACGCAGTCGTTACAACGACCGCGTTGTTAGAACGTGATACCTTTACCACACAAGTCATTAGATTGACTTGCTCTAGCTGGTGCTCCAACCTTAGGAATAGTATAATTCACTATTCCAACTCCACCCTGCGCAACAGCAGGGAAGGTGTCTGAATAGTAAATTACAATATTTCTTGGAATGGAGCGAGATCTAGAGCAAGTCAATCTAATGACTTGCGTGGTAAAGGCATTGCGTTGTAACAACGCGGTTGTTGTAACAACCATGTTGTAACAGTAACGCGATGTAACAGCCACGTTGTAAAGGCTGTTTTCCTCCATCTCATTAGGTTGCATTCCATAGGTCAAGCGTAGGAGCTAACACAACTCCTCAAATGATTCCGCCTCCTTTAGGGGGTTTTCTGAACCTGGCATCCCATTGGGGGCCTACTTGCACCCATGGAGCACCTCTGTTTAGGAACACTTTGCGATTCTTGGCGAGTCGTGGCGAGAGTGTTCTACAATTTTTGTAAGGCCTTGGACATGGCCATCTCAACTGAATCAGAAGTCCGCCAGATCAGCCAGTAAGAACGTATCCGGAACCATGCCATAAAGTTCAGCGACCCAATCCTGTTTAATATATCCATAATATTTAACAATGCTCATGGAGGAAATATACACATAATCTGAACCGTTGGTCCTGATATACAATAAAAATTATATTGGAACATAAAAACAATTATTAAAATGCTGGATAACTTAAGGTGTAATAGGCAGTGGCAAGGCCATACCATGTGATCAAGCTAGCTAGATTAGCCGAGCACAGGAGCGATGGCATGTTTGGTTTTCTGTGCTTTCCCAATGCAACATTTTTTATGGTGTATTCCACATGCTCGACAGCACAATAACTTGGCTCTTTAATTCTAACTGCAAACTGAATTCCCACAGCTCTTTCTGAACGAACAGCGTCTGCTGTGTAGAAGCAAGATGGAGTGCGTGCTGATGAAACGTAGGTGGTGCTGGGTCGGAGTTTGCAGTTTGCTGGCATCTGCCTCAGAATGGCCTAGCACTAATTGTTATTGTGCCTTTGAGCATTCAGCACAGCTATTAATGATAGCTATTTTGGTACATTCAGTCCAAAGTCGACTTTCAGAAGGATAATTGAATCTTACCCTTCAGACTCTGAAAAGCTCTCTTATACCTCATTCCATATTTTAAGGTTATCCAGCACAAATAAAGGGAATGTATAATTACAAAGCCTGCCGCAGCAGAAGGCATGCAAAACCACAAAGCTCAAGTGCCAACTAAAGAACTCTGATCAAATGTTTTCTCATCCTCCATTAAATATACCTTATTTATAAAATGAACAAAACAGTCCCAGCTTGATTGGGCTGTGCATCTTTCTCCCAAATAACTTTGCTGTAAGACGTGGAAAATGTTACCTTTTCTAAAAAGAAAGACTAACAAACGTACGCATGCGTTCACTGAGTCGACAGAGACTAAACTTGCAGTTCTGTATCACATTGTGTCCTAAATATGGTCTACAAAATATCAATCTGAAAGAAACACGTTAGTTAGATTCCTCACCTTAGAATATCCCCAGGCGTCAGGCTGGATCCGTAAAGATTTTTTGTAGCAATACCCCTTGCGCGTCGCTAGGCGTCGTCTGCGGCTCCACGTCCGTCGTTGGCATCGTGCGCCGTAATGACGTCGTTGGAGTACTTAGACGCCGCCCTCGCGCCCTGACGTCAGTTCTTTTTTCCGCACCAGACAGTGCCGATCCGGAATTTTTGACTAAACTTTTTGGACTCTTTTTGGTCTTCTGTCGACTCGACTCTGGTGCCGGTAGGATGCCCAGGTTTAAAGCCTGTGACTCCTGTCATCGACTGATGTCGGTGACGGACCACCATCGCCGGTGACTTTACTGCCTGGGGCTGACCACGACGCGGACGATTGTCAGGCCTTGACCTCGAAGGCTAGGTGGGAGCGGTCCCGTAAGCTTCTCGAGCTTCGGCACTCTGCTCCGCGCCGCGCCGCTCACGGTCCCGGAGGAGGTCCAAGGACCGGTCGCGGAGCCGCAGTCACCATCATCGCTCGTCGGGCTCGAAGTCTTCGGGTAAGTCGAAGCGATCTAAGAAGTCCAACAGGCGACACCGCTCTTCGGACTCCCCTCGCCGGTCATGCGACTCGGCCGAGGGTCAGGGTGGTCCCACCCCCGTGGCTCCGTTGGAGCCGCAGGAGCCACGTGCGTCCCCATACCCACCGGTCCCTGGGACTGACGCGACTCTGGCGGAGGTCAGTGCCTTCCTCTCGTCCATGAGGGGCCTGGCTCTGCCGTCGACGCCTGCCGGCGCGACTTCGGGCCCCGCGGGCTCGACTGGGCGACCTCGCGTGCCGGCGGCTCCGGCGCTGACTTCGGTCCTGCGCCGCAGGTCCCCGAGGGAGCCAGGCCTGGATCTCTGCTGGCGCCGGTCGACCTCACGACGCCTCCTCCGCCGGCGCCGACACCGGTTCCACCCCTGGCACCGTCTCCGGATGACGCCGTTCCCCGGTTTAGCCCCTGTCCGGGCCTGGCGCCGGTGCGGCGCTGCTTGACGCCGCACCCGACGCCGATGGATGAGCGTTTCATCTATCGCCCGGCTCCGATCATTCCTCCTGTTTATCAGGAATCGGACGACGGGGGCGACTGGGAGGGGTCTGAGGACCCTATGGCCATACAGGGCCAACTTTCACAGGACTGGGCAGACGAACTGGGGGATACCAGTGGTCTGGACACTTCCCCGGACGCTGGTTTCATCTCTCCTCCGACTGTGGCCTCGGAGGAAGGTGCAGCTTTTTCAGTGGTACTGCGCAAGGCGGCCGCAGCCCTGGGGCTCGAGCTGCCTGCTGTGGCTTCAACCGTCAGCAAGCTCCACTGAGCCTCTGCTGCAGTTCAATGAGGCCCTCATAGACGTTCTGCAGGGCACTTGGTCCAAGCCCTCCACAGTTCCTCCTGTGGATCGGAGCGTGGCCCGGCGCCACCGCCCTGCTCCGGGCGACCCCTGTTTTCTGTCCCAACACCCCACCCCCGAGAGTCTGGTTATCCAGGCCTCCACTTCCCAATCCTCCTTCCCGTCCGCCCCTCCGGATCGGGAATCCAAGAGGCTAGAACAGTTCGGTTATCCAGGCCTCCACTTCCCAATCCTCCTTCCCGTCGCCCCTCCGGATCCAAGAGGCTAGAACAGTTCGGAAAGAAGCTGTTCTCTTCCCTGAGTTTGGGCATGCGGTCTTTGCACACCGCTTGCCTCTTGGACCGTTTCTTCCACTCTCTGTGGGATACGGTGGAGGACGTGCTGCACCTGTGTCCGGAGGAGGCCCAGACACGTCTCTCCCAGGCGCTTGCTGATGGGCGAGATGCAGCACGACATGCCATACGGTGTCGACTAGACACCACAGACTCGCTGGGTAGGGCGATTTCCACCACGGTGGCGCTCCGGCACCACGCCTGGCTGCGGTCCACGTCTTTTTCGGGGGATGTCCAGAGTTCCCTCATGGATATGCCCTTCGATGGCACTCGCCTTTTTGGTGAGAAGGCGGATAGTGCGCTGGCTCGTTTTAAGGACTCCCGAGCTACGGCCAGGTCGTTGGGTCTCTCGGCCCCACGTCCGCAAACTTCCGCCTTTCGCCCCTTTCGTGGTCAAGGAAGGGGCGCCTCCTCACGTCCGCCTAGCCACCGGCCGCAGACCCAACCTGCACACGGTCGCGGACGTGTATTCCGCCGTGGCGGTACAGGAGGAAAATGTGCTGGTCAGTCCACATCCACCACGGCAGCATCCGCCTCAAAGCCCTCCTAGTCCAAGCTTTCAGGCCCATTCCACGCCAGTGGGAGGCAGAGTTCGCCATCACCTGCTCCACTGGCGATCCATCACTCTGGACAGGTGGGTGCTGCAACTCGTCCAAAGAGGCTGCTCCCTCCCCTTCAAAACGACCCCCTCCAGCCATGCCACCGCAGTGCCACCGTATATCGGAGGATCAGTTGAATCTTCTGCGGGAGGAAGTTACGGCCCTCTTGGCCAAAGAGGCTGTCGAGCGCGTTCCTGGTCCAGAAGTAGGACGTGGTTGCTATTCCCACTACTTTCTGGTTCCCAAGAAGGGCAAAGGGGGCCTACGCCCTATCTTGGACCTCAGGAGCGTCAACGCATTCCTCTGGAAGGAACGGTTCAAGATACTAACTTTAGCTCAGGTTCTGGCTGCCCTCGACCCTGGAGACTGGATGGTAGCGTTGGACTTGCAGGACGCCTATTTTCACATCCCCGTCCTGCCGGCCCACCGGCGTTACCTGCGGTTCACGGTGGGTCAGGAGCACTTTCAGTTCACCATGCTCCCCTTCGGCCTCACCAGTGCCCCTCGGGTTTTCACGAAAGTGATGGCGGTGGTCGCAGCTCATTTGCGCAGATCGGGGGTTCCAGTCTTCCCCTATCTCAACGACTGGCTGTTGAAGGCGGGCTCGCCCCAGCAAGTCATCTCCCACCTCCAGACTACGGCCGACCTCCTGCATTTGCTGGGGTTCTCCATCAATGTGCCGAAGTCACACCTGAGTCCCTCCCAGAAGCTCCTCTTCATCGGAGCGGTTCTCGATTCGGCGCTGTTCCGGGCTTATCCTCCGGAACAGTGGGTCCGGTATATTCAGGCTCTGATTTCCCATCTTCCGGCCTCTATCCTGGGTTTCGGTCAGGTTGGTGCTGCGGCTTCTGGGGCTGATGGCCTCCTGCATCCTGTTGGTGCATTACGCCAGGTGGCGAATGTGGGCTCTGCAGTGGGACCTGAAGTTTCAGTGGGCCCAGCATCGAGGCAACCTGTCCGACCATGTCTTGATCTCAGGGGGCACTGCGAAACAGTTGAAGTGGTGACTCACGGACCGCGATTGGGTCAGGGGCAGATGCCTCTCCCTACCCCAACCGGAGCACGTAGTAGTGACGGACGCGTCCCTCCTGGGATGGGGGACCATATGGGAGAGGCGGAGATCAGAGGCCTCTGGTCTCCGGCGGAGTCTCAACTCCATATCAACCTGTTGGAGCTGAGAGCGATCCTGCTTGCACTGAAAGCCTTCCTTCCCTCTGTCCGGGTAAGTGTCGTGCAGGTGTTCACGGACAACACCACCACCATGTGGTATTGCAACAAACAGGGCGGGGTGGGGTTGTGGACCCTTCATCAGGAGGCTCTGCGCCTCTGGACATGGCTGGAACACCAGGGCATCATCCTGGTGGTTCAACATCTGGCGGGCTCTCTGAACGCCAGAGCGGACAAACTCAGCTGCCGGTGCATGATGGATCATAGCGTAAGGTCTCTTTCTGCAGTGGGGAGATCCTTGGTTAGATCTATTCGCCACCGAAGAGAACGCGCAATGTAAGCAGTTCTGCGCGTTGGAATTTCAAAGGCGGCACTCGCTCGGAGACGCTTTTCGTCGCGAGTGGAGTTGCGGTCTGTTGTACGCCTTTCCGCCTATACCACTTCTGCCCAGAGTGCTGAAGAAGATCAGGCGCGACCGGGCCCAAGTCATCTTAGTGGCTCCGGATTGGCCACGAAGGTACTGGTATCCCGAGCTACTCAGTATATCAATCGATCTTCCGATACGACTGCCTCTTCAGGAGGACCTTCTGTCGCAGCAGCAGTGGACGGTCCTCCACCCGAACCTGTCCAGTCTCCACCTCCATGCGTGGAGATTGAGCGGCGACAGTTGATGCCATTTGACTTGCCTCCTGAAGTCTGTGATGTGATTCTGGCAGCCAGGCGTCCCTCCACAAAATCGGTATACGCCTGCAGGTGGAACAAATTTGTGGCATGGTGCACTGCAAAGGCTGTGGATCCCCTTTCCGCCCCTCTTTCTGAGGTTCTACTCTTTCTTCTTTCTTTGGCCCAGCAGGGCTCTGCTCTGGGCACCTTGAAAGGTTATCTTTCTGCAATCTCTGCTTTCTTACGGCTTCCTGATCAGCCTTCTCTTTTCAAGTCCCCTGTTGTTTCACGCTTTCTTAAAGGCATTACTCACATGTTCCCTCCTGTCCCCTTCGTAATGCCTCAGTGGGATTTGAATCTTGTCTTGACCTTTCTGATGTGCGCTCCCTTTGAGCCCCTTCACAATTGTCCACTTCGTCTTCTGACTCTTAAGACTGCTTTCCTGGTTGCTATCACCTCGGCTAGACGGGTGAGTGAGCTCCAGGCTCTGTCATCTAAGCCTCCCTTTCCTTCTGTTCATCCGGACAAGGTTGTCCTCCGGACTCCTTCTTTTCTTCCGAAAGTGGTGACCCCCTTTCACATCGGGCAATCGGTCACTTTGCCCACCTTCTTTCCGCCTCCGCATCCTTCGAAAGAGGAAGAGAGGCTCCACCGTCTGGACTCAAAACGTGCGCTGTCCTTTTATTTGGACCGCACCAGACAGTTCCGGGTGGACGACCAACTTTTTGTTGGATACGTAGGTGCTAAGAAGGGGAGAGCCGTACACAAACGGACCATCTCACGGTTGGTCGTCTTGTGTATAAAAGTTTGTTACTCCTTGGCGAAAAAGGACCCTCCTGTTGGGCTGCGAGCCCATTCCACCCGGGCCACGGCGGTGACTACTGCCCTGGGACGGGGAGTTCACTTGCAGGACATGTCAGGTGGCGACGTGGGCCTCCCTGCACACGTTTGCCAAGCACTATTGCCTGGACAGCCAAGTCCGGAGAGATGGCTTCTTTGGCCGTTCTGTTCTCCAGGACTTTCTGGTGTGATCTTGGTTCACAGACCCTCCACTGGGGTTGGTATTGCTGGGGTATCTATTCTAAGGTGAGGAATCTAACTAACGTGTTTCTTTCAGATGAACAAGTTACTTACCTTCGGTAACGATGTATCTGTATGGAACATTAGTTAGTTAGATTCCTCACCGACCCACCCATCCTCCCCGCTCTGCGAACCGACATCTAGGGTCAAGGTCATCCTGTTCAGGGCCCTAGACTTTTTGGCACCAGTGTCGGTCCCTTGCATGGCTCTGCGTTCCTGGCGCGAAAAGCTATGTACAAGAACTGACATCAGCGTGCGAGGGCGGCGTCCAAGTACTCTGACGACGTCATTCCGGCGCACGACGCCAACGACGGACGCGGAGCTGCAGACGACGCCTAGCGATGCGCAAGGGGTATTGCTACAAAAAATCTTTCCAGATGCAGCCTGACGCCTGGGGATATTCTAAGGTGAGGAATCTAACTAACTAATGTTTCTTACAGATACATCGTTACCGAAGGTAAGTAACTTGTTCTTCTAGTATATGTAGATTTTCTATTATTAAATCCAGTGGGGCAATATTATTGCAGATGATATTTAGGAATTAATATTTGTTGGGCGACATTCTGACATTGACTTTCTAGTACCACACCAACTTTATATGTGCTTCCGAAGGAAGCGAGTTTCCTTTAGTCCAGGCAGGTAACGCCCATTGGGCTAAAGGGCTTCAGACCCTTCCCTCCCTTCCCTGTTGTGTGACATGACCGGGGCTGCTGCAGGTTCAGAAGACAGGCATGCAGGTTTCTCCAGCTGCCGTGTGCTGTGCTTTTGCTGAGGCCTCATAGTGAGCTTGACTTTGGCTCCACCAGTGCAGCTGAAGTTGCACCATTGTAGACATTGCTCCAGCTGTGAGAAGGTGGCCTGGTATATGCTGTCCACTAGTTATAGTGGGCACCTTGCACCAGTCCAAACAACCCCTTGTTGATGAAAGGTTAAAGACAACCTTTATTTAAATCTATCCTAGTGGTAGCTATGGAGAGCAGCCTTCAAGCTAAGTCTTGAAGGAATGTAAAGCAGCTTGTTTTACCAGTCTATAATCTCTTGAGTGGCTAAATGAAAGGAGACCACACCAGGTATATATATAAAATATATGTCTTTATTCCTAAACACACCCTACTAGTCTCTTTATGAGGCTAGAGGTAAAAGCACATATGTTACACTTCAAATATTACAGTAAATTAGCACAATGCACGTTAGGCCCTGGGGCGGACCAAACCATATAATAAGAAAGTGGTATAAGAACCACGACTTGACTAGACACAAGGCCTAGAGCCTGTAGAATCACTGGGACCCCAACGAACCTCCCAAGGTAGTGACACAGGGGACCCACGGGGGCCATGTGCAGTGTGAGAACACAGCCGCAAGCTCCCGTTAGCTTCTATGGGGAAAGTCACGGTTTGAATTTTAAAGTTTAAGGACACTTAGAGGTGGACTAGGAACAAACCCTTTTGGACTTAGATGGTTCTAGGGCCAACACCCATGGGAGCACCGGAGTACTCGTGTTACCTTACCCAGGGAAGCCGGGTGCATAGGTGTAAAATGCTGTCTGGTCACGTCGTCATTTTCAATGGCAGGAGACTGAAAAGTGCTGACGCCGGGAAGAGAAGTGTCCGAAGAGATCGAAGATGTGAAGAACCTGAAAGCAGAGGAGACAGAGTCTGGGTCACTTGCCAGTGACCAGGTGCACGATAGACGAATGCCCACCGATGTCCGGTGCTTCAGGTGTGAAGAGGGGAAGCTTGACTCTTCAGCCACGAGAACCAGGGGGTGTCGAGGACAACCAGGAGCTGGATTCGAGCTGTCCCACGAAGGATATCGAGTGCTCCAGCATCGGTGCCCAGATTGGACTCAACAAGCCTTGGCAACAGCAACCCATGCAGGAAGAGAAGAAATGCTTCGGTGCGGACCAGCAAGGTCCTGGGGACTCCCCAAGCGATGGAGAGTCAGGGCACGTCTGGAGCAACCAGGGAAGCCTAATGGAAGCAAGAGTTGCCATCACAGGGACCCACCAGTCAACATACCAGGGATCGCGAAGGTACCTCAAGCGAACACACAAAGGGCGGGCTCACGGAACACTCGTGGAGTGTAGGCCAGCAATCTTCAGTGGAAAAGGTGCTCGGGGTCTGTGCTACAAGTAACCCAATGCACAGCCTCCAAGGACGTCACAAAGCTGATGCACTTGCAAATGTGCACAGTGTCCAGGAGTTCCGGTTCCACGGTACCCACGAGGGTTACAGGTCTCAGCTTTGCTGGGGACTCGGGTCAGCCTCTGGGAAGTCTGGAAACCCACCTACAGAGTTGCAAAGTCTTCGGCGTCCGGCGGGAGCTTCGGAGATGCAGACCGTACAGATGCGTCTTTGGTGCCTGCAAAGGGAGATTCTTCAGTCATCTAGTCGTGTAGATCATCTAAGTTCTGGGATTTCTGTAGCAGAGTTTTGTCCAGGTGTAATCTAAAGTCCTGTAGTCAGGGGTTCGTTCTTTATACCCAAGGGAGGGGTTGGACTAACTCTGGGGACCCACCTATGGGAGGGTTTAGAAAGAGGGGTGGCTACACCCATTTCCTTTGTCCAAATTTGTGCTAGAGCAAGGGCTGGTAGCCCCTGCAAGCGGTTTGAGCTGGACTATGCACAAGGACACTAAATGTGCCCCCAGTGCAGACTTCAAAGCACTTCTGGAGTGCTCCCACCCAGCCCTAATCCACTAAGGCCTGTGTGGGAGGTGGTAAAACCTTCCTGTGACATGAAACCTATTGTTCAGGCCTACCCTGCCGGAGTTTCGGTCAGCAGCAGGAGGCCAGACCCATGTCTGTGACTGGCAGCATCCATTTTGTGATGCTAGGGCTCTGTTAGCTGGTACCGGGTATACCAGTGCTGTCATGTCTCTCCCTCTAGAAGGGTGGGATCATACTCCCAAACCAGTTACTGGTGTGGAGGTATGATTCCAAGGTGTTTGACACCAAACACATGTTTCCGTGCAACCAGTCCAAAGTTGGCATTTACCGTTTGGTTATAATGCACTTAAGAGTATATGGTCAGGCTGTATCACAGACCACCCCAGAGAAGAGATTCCGAAGGCTTCAGAGGGGCTCAGCTCATGCATGGGCACCCTCTCACACTAAAACCAAGCACCCTGCCTTCAGGATTGATAAGGCCTGCCATAGGGGTGACTGATAGGTTTATATGTGCAGTGATAGGGTGAGATATAGTGAAACTATATCTCTGTAAGGGGTGCATGCACCACCTTACCCAGGCTGCAGTAGCAGACCTGTGGTGTCATTTTGGAGGGCTTCCCAGGGGTGGCTTGATATATGCTGCAGCCCCAGGTAGGCCTCTGGGGTACCTATGCCCTGGGTACATAGTATACCATATACTAGGGACTTATAAGGGCACCCCAGAATCCAATATGTGGTGTACCTAAGGTACTAGGAATCAATTTAGAGAGGAAGCAGCTAGGCTGGGGTCCTGAATAGCAGGACCCCAGCCAGACTAAATTCGAAAAACAGTGAAACATCAGCAAAAAGTGGGGGTAACCATAAGAAGCAGATCCTACTCTCCTACAGCAGCTTCTTAGACTTGAGGCGTTTTGTCAGTGGAACAACAAACATTCTTATTAAAGGTATTTAAAATTGTGAGATGTACAATATGTTTAGCGTGTTATTAAACCTCAGAAATGACCTTTTGTTCACTTTCCACCATTTCTGAGCATTTTAGAGCACTTTTAAGCACTGGTGCAGTGGGGATTTTGATGATTATTTTGATCAGAGGTACTCCTAAAGTGTTGAAAATCATTTGGGGATGTAATCAAGACACAACAATTGCACCTATATAGTTTTTAAATGAATAAACATTATTACAATTTTTGACTTCCATAAGGGGAAAAGGTTAAAATTGTACCAGATTCAGAGTTCCATTACCCCGGGTACAGAAAGATACCTTTTATGCCTGAATATTGATTTGATAAGTGATACTCCTGACGTGTTTATAGAGCTAATCAGGACACTGCTGTTGCTCCTATATAGTTCTGAAAAGGATAATGAATTAACAATTAACTTCCAGAAGAAGGGTTCAGGCTGAAATTTTACCCCAGTCAGAGGTCTATGACCTTGGGCACAAAAAGTGTCTTTGCCCCCCTTAACTTAAAAAATTAATTTTCAATGTAAATGCCATACTTTGTATTCAACATTTTAATATGTCTTGTAAAATGATTGATTTTATATTGATTCATACACATTTGTGGTGGTTTGAGCATTTTCATATGCTGAAAATGTTGGGGAAATTCTAATATTTTTTTGATAAGGGATACTCCTGATGGGATGAAATATTCTCAGAGATAATCAGGACACTGCCATAGCTCCTTTATAGTTTTTAATGAATGAAGCATACATGAAATTGACTTCCATAGGAAGTGGGAAGGTTGACATTTTAACCCAGTCATCAGAGTTCCATGAACGCGGACACAAACAGTGACTTTGACCCCTGAACTTGAAAATTTAATTTATTACTAAAATAAGTAAATGGCGCCTGCTTTTAAGGCCCACGGACCTGTCCCAGACTATGTAATCTAAATATACAAGTTTTAGGATAGTAAATCACACAGGAAAAATTCCATCCACATTTATTCAATGGAAAATCTAAACTCTTGCCCGACTCAGAGTTCCATTTCCTTGGGTACAAAAAGTGACTTTATCCCACTTGCACACAAACACCTCAAAAAGTCACAAATAAGAGTCAAACGGGTACCTGGAGGCTAAAAATGGGTCATAGATACCCCTATCATGTCATCTGAGTTATAATATGGGGTACTGGTGTCCACAGGAACCCACAAACAGTCATGAGGGTTGATACCGAAAATTAGCAAAACTTGATAGAAGTGAGGGCTTTGTCAAGGCCACAAACATGTCATTGGTATGACTCATACAAGAACACTTTCTGGCCATGCTCCCTAAGCTGTGCTCCCAAGTAGACTGTAAGGGCCATATGTATCAAACTCGGAATTTGCGATTCTCAAATTGTGATATTTTGCGAATCGCAATTTGCGAATCGCAAAACCCGATGTAAATAAAAGTTCGCTAATATTTAGCGATTCTCAAATATTCGCAGAAAATTAATGCGAATACCTAAATTGCGATTCCTTAATTGCGAATTCGCAAATAAGGAATCGCAAATCTGCTAATCGTAAATTCAGGTGTTGCTTGATGACCTCACAACCAGGAAGTGTAACTGCCCATGCTGCACCTGATTTCCACAGTGAGAGGCTCGGAGGAGAGCTGAGGCACTAGTGCACTGCTACTGAGTGAGAAGACATGGACACACAGGACAAGCAGCAGGTGGAGAATGCCAGCAAGAGAAAACAAACATTTAGTGAGAGGGAGCAGGAGGTGCTCATACAAGAGATGGTGGTGAGCCATGAGCTTCTCTTTGGCAAACAATCTCTGCGTGTGCCCGAGGCACGCAAACTGAAGATCTGGGCAGACATCCAGGAGAAGGTCAACGCCATTGGTGTTACCCACCGCAGCGTAGAAGACATCAGGAAACACTGGTACGTCATGCGCCAGAGGTCTAAAGAAAAGGTGGCTGCAAGGCTGGCTGAGGCAAGAAAGACTGGTGGTGGGATGTCCACTGCCACTGATGCCATGCCTTTGGAGGAGTTGGTTGAGGGCACCCTGCTGCCAGAGAGTGTGAGTGGCGTGGCTGACCTTGACAGCTCCGAACCCCAAGACCCCAGACAAGGTAAGAAGTATGCCATCACGCCCCTGATACATCACCACATCACCCACACACCCAGAAAAGACCCAGGCACCAAACAGGAATGCAACTCCAGTGCATGCACACACAGCAACGCATTATGGGAGATGTAGTCACATGCACCAAATAGTGGAGCAGTGACACCCAGCAAGGTACAATCAGTATGTGTGTATCAGGAAAGGCAAAATACATACAGATAGGACCCATGTGACTCCAAACTGTTAAATTTATTGCATGACCAATGCGAGGTAGGACACCAAATTAATGTGTGCATTTACATTCACAGCACCACCAGAAACACAGGGACCTACGGCAGGAGGGGAGGATGCATCCCACAGCGCAGAACTGAAATCAATGCAGCGCCAAATGAGGGCGGGCTTCATGGGCCTGACGGGTGCCCTGGAGGCACTGTGCACGGAGATGCAGGAAGACTGTGCAGCCAGGCGCAGGCAGAGACAGCGCTTCCACACTCGCCTGGACATGTATACAAGGGCTGTAACCGGTTGTCCTCTGCCACAACAGTGCTGGCACGTTGCTGTGTCAGCTTGCAGCATGAGTTGGCACACTGTTGCAAGGATGTAGCCAGGGGACTAGTGCAAGTTACATGTGCGGTTGACCAGCTGCGGGCAGCAGCCACTTGAGGCACAGAAACCCTCAGTTCACTGGAGGATGATGGGCAATCGAGCAGGAGCAGCATCACTCCACCCGTCCCTCAGGACAGGCATCGGAGTGCGTGTCAGGGTAGAGCTACCGATGCCTCAGGAGAGGGCAGTGGGCACCCTGAGCGAGGGGCAACGAGCCTTGCACGCAAACAGTGAAGAGCCCTGAGTGGCACATGGCAATGGGTGAGTTAACCCATTGCACACTGACTCATGTTTGTGAAGAAGTCTTGCACTGTGTGTTTAACATGTGCAAGACATTTAGACTAACATAGTGTACATGTCAGGCTGTGTGATGGTAACTTTCCTGCACTTAAGGAAATAAAAACACAGTTTTGCACCAATCTGTAGCATTGTGTCATCATTACTCACCTAGAAATAGTTTTGTGTGATCTCAACTCACCTCTGGCGCCTGGCAGCCGCACCAATAACACCAGCTGGCCTGCATCTTGGAGCTGGCCCCTCCTCATCTGATGAGTCTGAATCTGTGAGCTCCACTGGGGTGCCTTTCCTGGTGGCGATGTTGTGTAGCATGGCACACGCAACCACGATTTTGCAACAGGTCTCGGGGCTGTATTGTAGTGCTCCACTCTTATGTAGGCAGCGGAAACTGCTCTTGAGTATTCCAAATGTCCTCTCAATGGAACAGTGGGTGGCTGTGTGGGTACTGTTGTACCTCTGTTCCCCAGCGGTGGCTGGATTCAGGTACGGAGCCAGGATGAAGTCACGGACAGCATACGCACTGTCACCTGTAGGGTGAGAAGAGTCAGGTTAAACACTGTCCTGCCACTGCTGTGCTTTACTGGTGTGTCCTTATGACCAATGCATTTACCTAGTAGGTAGCCCTCACCAAACTCCCCATTTGTGAGTCGTCGGTGAATACCACTGTGGTGAAAGATGAATGAGTCGTGGGTGCTGCCTGGGTATTTCGCAACTATGTCAGTGATGATATGTTTGGCATTGCACACTACCTGCATGTTCAGGGAATGGTAGGGCTTGCGACTCCTGAACACATACTCATTCTGTGAGGGGGGGAAATAGCCACATGGGTCCCATCTATGCAGCCAATTACGTGAGGGAATTGTGTTATCTGGTAGAACTCCTGCTTGGTCTGGTCTAGTGCCTGTTGTGTGCTGGGGAATTGGATGTGGTGATGCAGTCTTTGTACCATTGCATCAAGGAACACGTGGAAGAAGTGCAACAGTGCACTCTGAGAGACCCCTCCTGCTTTGGCTATCACTCCCTGAAAACTCCCTGATGCCAGTAAGTGCAGTGAGCACAAGACCTGTACATGGGAGGGGATGGTATGTGTCCTGCATGTGGGGTGTTCAAGTATGGGTTTAAGCTCCGCTATTAGGTCCAGGATGCTGTCTTCATCCAGCCTGTAGTTCATATGGATCTCCTCCACAGTCCGCTGGAACAGGATAATGCGCGCTCTGAAGATCCTTTCCTGGCATCTCCTCTGTGCAGCAGCTCTGATTCGCAGCCTCCTGGCTATCGCATACAGCCCAGCCATTGTTGAAAAGGCCTGTGGCATTGTGGGACTCTTTAAATAGGTTGCACCTGGTTACCACCTACTCAGACTTGCTGGTAAATGCGACTAGCAAAATTGCGAATTTTGAGAATTCGCAATTTGTGTTTTTTTTTTCATGCCTTTCATTTTGCGAATTCGCAATTTGAGAACTCCTTAATTGCAATTTTTGCAATTGGCGTGTCGCAGATTGCGAGTCCGCAAATATATTTGCAGAATCAATGCCTCACAAAATAGCTAATCGCTAATTTTGCGATAAGCAATTTTGCGCTCACGATGGCTCTCATACATAGGGATTCTCTGTCTTGCGATCGCAAACACCATTTTTTTGCGATTCGCAGTGTTCATACATCTGGCCCTAAAATGTCTCCTGAGAATACACACTTGGGGGACTAGGGTATGGGATGAGAGGGAGTGATAATATTTATGTGGCATCAAGTGTCTCAACTCTCACAGGCATCAACCGGTGACTCTGGCGTTTGGCATCTTTAGAAGACTTGGAGGATTCTGGTTTGGTTTTACCACACTGGGATTCTACTAAGGCTCTGGTATTTGTTTCGTACTTTCGAAGGCTTTCATACTTTAGGACAACATACCATTAGATCAAAATCCTTCGAATAGCATCAAAACAATTCTCCAAATAGAAGCATTATACTTAAATTGACTTAAAATAATTCAACTCCATTAGCGCACATTTTTTTTGATTGAACCTCTGAAAGGAACTCTTACGTTTTCTTAACTTCTGCCTGATATTCAAACAAAAGGTTATTAATTTGAGATCTGATATTTAAAAAAATGTTCAAGTAAACAATTAGTTCTCTAGTAAACTTCTTTACATGGCTATCACCCTTTGGTGATTTACAGTTTGCTAGATTTCTAGAAACAAGTCATTTTCGAAGAAACAATAGGCCAAATTAACTCTAATCAAGAGTTCAAAAATGATTCCGTTTTTTTTTTAAATCCAAAGTCATGAGAGGAAAACGAGATTTCCCACCAATGGGGTCTCTTGATTTCGTTGGGGTTCTAGATCTTGATCAGTGTCTTGTTTTGTCTGTTTGTTAGTAAATGAAAAGTCTGAACTTATCTTCTCTTATATTTTCTTGCAGGTGTTTTTCATGGCGAGTTCAGAAAGACTCTCCTGTGGTGAAGAGGATGCGTACCCAGGAAGACCAAGGAGTGCCGCACTGAAACTAGGAATCACCTTCTCTGCAGGTAAGCTACATTGCAGGGCCAACCGCTCTGCCCAAGACTTGGGAAGCCAAGCATTGCTTCCAGAAGGGGTAGGGTATTTATACCCAGCAAACAAGATGGCTGCTTTGTTGCATAACCTCTGAAAATCTTGTGCGATCTCCAGAGGTTTTGGGACCAAGGCCGGTGAAGCTGAGAAGACAGGATCTCAGGGAGGGGGGCCAAACTAGTGGACATAAAACATTTTTAAAAAAAGAAATAAGAGCAGGGAGGGGCCAATCAACTAACGGGCACAGGACTGAATTGGAGCAAGGGGGTTATGGAACCATATTTATTACAAAGGGTTAATTATCCAACAAATAAGGGCCCATTGGGTAATCTATTTTTTTTTTTTTTTTTTTTTTTAAAGCAAGATGATTATTTTAGGTAGTTCAATTATGCTATTGGCATATTATGACAGACTTCTGAGGAGTTTTGCTAATTTTTCAAATTGATGAGGAAGGATATCAGACTCACTTTTAGAGTGCAAAAACACAAATACATTTGTTAGAAAGCTCTGATCAGATACTTTTAAGGAGTTTATGTAGCTTTCGGACTATATTAAGTTTATTTTTTTCCACCTCCTGCCAAGGGGAAAAACCTGAAGTCTTACCCGACTTTGGAACACAAGACAAGGAATATGAATATATACAGACAGGTAAGGGGTTGTATGTAGCTAGAGCTAGGACAAAGAAAGCAAGAAGATGGTAAATCTGCACACAACCATGACAAGTCTATAAGTAGGTTATGAGAACTCCAGTATTCAAGGAGTTATCAAGGAAGCCAAAGTAATATTCCAAAATTACAAGAAGAATCAAATATAGTCTGTCTCCGTCAATGCTTGATTGAGGGCATAATAAGGACAAAAGCAAGCCTTTCCTTTAGAATGACTCTAACCCACCAAACTAATGTTTGGTGGCATGCTTCATCGTAGAGTCCCCCGATACAAAGATATTTGGGACATGCTGCAATGCTTGACTACAAGGGAGCACAATTTCATCCAATAAGATAAGTGAGGAAGGGCATCAAAAAAGTGAATTTAAATTGCTTTTGAAGTACCATATTGCTAATTTATTCTGGGGTTTTGACCAACAAGGTTAAAAAGTTTGGCGAGACAGATGGTATAGAACCGCAATAATCGCACCATCCTGGCCTACGTAATTCCACCAATCCCCCCCAAGGTGATCATAAGGGCCTCAAGATCCCAATGGTTCTCCCTAAGGCACCTGGCTACCTAATTCTTTCAGCCTTACATAAACTCATGCACACTTACTACACATATATAGAAAGTATTACCAGCCGGGAGTGAATACATTGTGCTTGCTTATATTGAGTGTGAATAGTCTGTCCCTGGCTGAACATTGAGTGGGACATACTCTATTTTTGACTCTACTTAGCATTTGTATACTGCTTTTACCTATATTCTAAAACTGCAGACCATTAATTATATTGTCTGTATAGTGTAAATTTTGCACATCATGATAATGTAAAAAGCACACTGTTATGTGTACTGTGATATAGTTTTGCATAATTTGAAAATGTCTCTCACTGGATTTCACTCATATTTTGAGTACACAGTGCCTAAATACATTTACTATAAAGCTCAGATCTGATACTAAAAAGGGGTTTATGTACTTTTTGGACTATGTAAAAGTACATTATTTTTTCAGATGAGGTTGAGCAGAACTTGATACCTTGATAATTGGTCAAGAAACTGCCTAACCTGCATGCAAAAGTTAAAAAGGGTCCTCAGCCGTGGCATGTTTCATCATTGGCACCCTCACCCTGAAAGATTATTCTTCTGGGTTGGCTCAGCCAGACACCTGGGATCTCTTGATGTAGGGAATGAACAATTACAATTATCTAGGGTGTAACTAAAATTAATTGATTTAATGATGGCCTCAATGATAATGTTAAAAATCCCTTCAATGCATCAGATATGAGCTTTTTAAAACGTTTTGTGCTCTTGTATCTAGCCAAACTAAGTCTTCTCCCCTAAATTATTTTTTTGATACTCCATAATCAAACAGCTCTTCAACGTGAATATCTCTTAATGCAGTGAAAAGAATTAGATGTTTCATACTGCCAAATACAGTAATGTTACATAAATAGGCTTAATTTTGCACACTTTCCGTGAATGATTTATCAACTGCCCTACTGTTTCCTTTTTTGGGTGGCACACACCGGGCATCCTGTGGAAATTGCAAATGATCTCTCCTTTTTTGAAGACTCGTGCAGAGAGGACTTTCTTTCCCTTTATGGCATCAGTTGTGACAAGCAGTTCTCCCCATGACTGGCTTTACATCTGGGTTGCTACTTGTCGATTGCTGATGTCCCATTTAGTAGTTGCTGTAGGAATCCAGCTCTCAGTAATGTTTTTTACACGTGGCAGATTCTTGCTCCACTCCATTTTCATGTAGAAACTGCTGATTTGATGTTCTGTTGGCTCGTAAAGTGCTCTGCAGAAAAAAAAGGCAGTACTACAGTGTCATTTAACATCATATAATTTTACATCATATATACACCCTGTTTATAATATTCTATCAAAAGTCACAGACCCTTACTCTGCACTTCTTCCTTTCTCAATGTGTTGCGAGATTCTCTAACTGCTATAGCAGTACTGTGCATGCTTTCCAGCCAGTGCAACACAGACCTTTTTTTTCCGGTGGTTGCCCATTCAGTGTTAGAGGAAATTCTTCCAGCATTCTTTTAAGAGCTGATGCATCATCAAATGGGGGCGGGGGGGGGGGGCAATCGTACACTGCTGAAGCAATTCTTGATTGTTGTTCTGACTGACCATTTTCCCTGTAAAATACAAATATTCATTTAAGATACCCTTAAGGAAAAAATGCACATTTTGGTGAAAGCTTCAGCACAAATTTGTTATAAATTTAGTACTATAGATATAGTTCTCATATATATATAATCTGTTCTTGTGTTTCCATAACTTTGGCTTGGATGATGCTGGTTACTCTGTTGTCACTGGAACTAAAATAAAATAGAAATGTGTCTGTTCTGAGAAATAGCTTGTCAAATTTAAATTATATCTAAACAAGTTACATGCTTACTCAAGGTTGTATTGGGTCAGTTTTTCCAGTAACCTGGATGCTAAGGAAGAATTTAGCATTTCACAGCTTCTTTTTGTATTGCCACTGGATTGTTTGATATCTTCCAGGACATTTACTTTCTCTTGGCCAAATAAATGTATAACAGCAGCGTCTTTGAAGATTGTTATGACTTCTTTTCTCTTCAGTGTTGGTAATTTGCATCTGTGAGCCTATTTGAAAAATCTTTATTTTTCTTAGTTATTCAAAAGCGTACGCGTCAAGGAGCCTCTGTTAATATGGCACATATGCTGAACTACTTCATTAAGTAATTAATAGCCTAGAAAGCCAAAAACGAGGGTAGACACAATTATTACGTGAATATCAAGTTAAGGTGTAATTACCAAATTCCCCCTTCAACACTATATTGTGAGCAAGACTTAGGGCCAGATGTAGGTAAAACCCAAATAGCGAGTTCTTGATAGCGATTTTTACCGAATCGCTATTAAGAACTCGCAAAGTGCGATGTAGAAAATAAATCGCAAAAATATAACCATTCGTTAATAATCACTAAAATAACTAACGAATCCGCATTACCGAATCTATATTAGCGATTCCGCATTACCGAATCGGTATTAGCGAATTCGCAAATGAAAAAAAACGCTAATTAGGGAATCAGCCAATCCGGTGCACCGTGATGACCTCACAAGCAGGAAGTGGCCTGAAACATTCTGTTACACTGAGCCTGAAGCAGTGGGAGAGGCAGGGAGCAGAATCAAAGAGCCAGGAGCAGCTCAGCAACCACCTTGCAGACCCCCAAAACAACCATGGGCACACAGGAGAAGGGAAAGGAGCCTGGAGAGAGGAAGAGAAAGCACAAATTTAGTGAGAGGGAGGTGGAGGTTCTAATTGAGGAGGTGGTGAAGGACCACAAGCAGCTCTTTGGAAAAAAATCCCTGCACGTACCTGAATCGCAAAAAAGAAAGATTTGGCTTGTGATCCAGGAAAAAATAAATTCCATTGGTGTCACGCAGCGCTCGATAGGCGAGCTGAAGAAGCGCTGGTACGACCTCCGCAAACGTGCCAAGGAGAGGGTGACTTACCAGATCAAATAAGTCAAAAAGACAGGTGGCGGGACATATACTGCGCCTGCACCAACTCCATTGGAAGAATTGGTGGAGTTCACCCTCCAGCCGTAGATCGTGAGTGGCATCGGAGATGCAGACAGCTCAGCCAGAGGAGCCAACACACAAGGTAAGATATATGCACAGCATGATGTGCCCCCTCTCCCTAACCCCAATCCCCAATGACCCAGTATGAATCCCACTCCAGTCCATGTTTTGCAAAAAACCAGCAATGCATCATGGAAGATGAAGTCCCACTTAACACATAGCATATCAGTTTGTCCACTGAACCAAAATGCATGTCTCACACATCAGTAAACAAGCAAGCTGGGGACTTATTGGCAGTTATGAAATTTATTGAAAGGCTAATTCGGCTAGACAAGTGAGTAAATGGACATTCTGTATCCACAGGCGAGCCAGCGCGCCAGGCTGCAGAAGGGGAGTCAGAAGAGGCACCCAGGGAGACCAACACACAGGATGAGGAGGTCCTGACACCTGCTGAGGTCACACCACCACCACCCCCGAGAGGCAGGAGGTGTACAGTGGGTAGCCTCCAGGAGATGGAGGGGTCAGTGGAGGAGAGCATGGGAGCCCAACAGACCATGCAGGAAGAGGATGTACACACAGCAGGAACACAGTCATCCATGGAGCTTGGCCACACAGGTGCCCACCGACGCCGACCAAGGGCACACAGTCCTGATGCACAGGTAGAGGAGTCCAGTGTCTTTGCAGGTCTGGAGCGGAAGATGCTGAAGGTGCAGAGTCTGCAAGGCAAAACAATGAGGGCAATGCAACGCCAGATGGTGGCCATCAACGAAAACATACGTGACATGAAGGAGGGCATGTACTGCCTTAACACCACCGCAGCAAGATGGAAAACAAACGTGGGGCGAGGCGCAGGGACAGACAGAGGATGGATGGGTACACTAAGGCGGTGAACCGGCTATGCAATGCCACCCATGTCCTTAGCAGGCGCTCTGTGGCCATGCAGTTAGAGATGGCCAACTGCAGCCATGACGTCACAAGGGGGTTGGTCACAGTCATCAGTGCCTTGGAAGTGCTCCAGACCACACAAAACGTTGCCACAGGATCGGGGGATGGGGCTGAAAGTGAGGAGGCAACAAGCCGCAGCAGTATCACTCCCCCAATACAAGAGTCCAGGAGGCGCAGTGGAAGGCACGGACGAGCCGCAGGACAGACCTCTAGGGAGGACAGTGTGCCTAGTGAACGCAGCTGTGCTGTGCGTGTGTGCAGAAAGTGAAACCAGGCATCACTTGACATTGGGAGATGGGTGAAGTAACCCATTTGATCAAATTATGGGATTTGGAATATTGCATGGGGAGTATCTATGCCATGCTGGGGTTGTTAAGGTACTGGGAGGCCATCATGCTGTTCCTGAAGATGTAGGAATCATGCGTGCTCCCAGGAAATTTCGCAACAATGTTGGTAATGATGTGAGACTTATCACATATGACCTGTACGTTGATTGAATGTGTTGATTTGTGGTTACGGTAGATGTACTCGGTAGCAGAGGGAGGGGGGCGGATTGGTATAGGTGTCCCGTCAATGCACCCTATTACATGTGGGAACTGGGCCTTCTGATAAAAGTCCATCTTCGTCTTATGCAGTTGCACCTGTGTGCTGGGGAACCGGATGTAGTGGTGCATTCTTTGCATCATGGCATCCAGGAATGTGTTGAAGAAGCGGAACAGGCAGCCCTGTGACACACCACCAGCCACAGATATTACCCCCTGGTAACTGCCGGATGCTAGTAGGTGCAGGCAACAAAGGACTTGTACATGTGGAGGGATTGCGTGCGCCCTTGGTGTCTGGTGCTCCAGGAGTGGATGCAGGTCCCGTATCAGGTCTAGGATGGTGGTTGGGTGAAGCCTGTACCTCTCATGGATTTCTGCCTCTGTGAGTTGGAATAGTGTAATGCGCACTCTGTATACGCGTCCCTCTCATCTCCAGATCCGCTCTGCTGCTGCTTGCATCTGCATCCGCCTTGCAATGACATAGAGGGCCGCCATTGTGTTCCCGCCGATTCATTCTGGGGCTGTTTATCTGCTGAGCACCTGATTACCACCTGCTTTGAATCCGTGTTAATTTGCGACTCTTAAATAGCGATTTTTCGAATTTTCAATATTAGCGACTTTACTTACATTGATTTGCGCTTTGTTTAGCAAGTCCTTATTTTGCGATTCGCTAATTAGGGAGTCGGTGTGGCATAATCACTATTTAACAAATCGCTATCTGTTTTCCCTAATTTTTTTTGCGATTCTGTATTTTGCAATTCAGTATTTTTGTTTACATGTCGCATGGCTGAATTGCGATCGCGGAAATTCTGCGAATTTCTGCGTTAGCGATCGCTATTTCTCTACCTACGTCCGGCCCTCTAAGACTGGACTGAATCTACTTAAATGTACAATACATGAACATAATTCATAGTATAGTTGAATAATATAGTATTGCTTAGAATGATTGTCACCAAGCATATATTTACCTTTTAATTAGCCTGTCGACATTCTCTGTAGCGATGCTGGAAACAAAAAAGTTAATCTTTTGCTGAGCTGCTCTCCATTAGTGCCTTACTATTCTTCTGCATTCTAGGACATAGCATTGTGAAAAATACATGAAACCACTAAAAAAGAAATTGAAAATTCAATTACTACGCATTAAAAAATATAAAATATAATTGTGAACAATAACAATAATTTGTTCATGATACTGTGAACTCGGAGCTGAAACAAAAAAAATCCAAATATAGGATTCACCCTGTCATCCCAGCAGAAGTTTAAACAACCATCTTATTTTAAGGGTCTATATTATAGCAAAAGTACTTACTTTTTCTTCAACGGCATTTAAATTAAATTTATTTTCTCGTTTAGGGCCTGACTTTTCTGTAAATGGTATTATGGCAAATTTGATACCATCCTCAGTCTGATGGGTCTGTTCCAACCTTTCTTCAACCTGTGAAAATAAGGTTTTATTTATCATGAACATGTATGAGCATCTCCAAAAAAATGCACTTTTAAATTGGAAATAAACTGATAATGTGTATACTTACAATACAGTTTTGACAAATATTGGCCCACGTAGATATTTGAAGAGCAATATTGTCTCCAAATAACACACAACTTCTTAGTGCTCCTGACTATTTAATTTACTGTTGCTGGTCACTTTTTGGATAACACTGATGAAATCCTTCTTTGCCACCTTCAAAATCCTGAGATATTTGCCAGGCATCTTCACTTGACATCTGTGTCAGTCAGTCAGTCAAATCACTTTATTCGATTAATTTAAAATCATAAAAGTACAGTACACAGCTAACATGGACAATAAATACGAACATTCAGACAAAATATGTAAACAATCCTTCTTATAAAATTCATTATAACCAAAATCACAGACTTTTGGATTTACATATATAATAACAATTGGATATCTAGACAATATTCAACGACAAAAGTCTATTTTTCTTAAGCCTCATTGCAGCAACCAAGAAACACGCAATATAAAAAATATCCCATGGAGTATTCAATGTCTGCAGATAGAGTAACGCTGGCCTAACCTGCAGAAAACCCCTTCCTCTCAGGATGGGAATTAAATACTTCTTAGGAATAACAGTATAAAAATGAAAAAACCTCATAAAATGGAGGGTATCCTGGAGAGAATAATTATCACATTGACAAGGGTCCGCATACTCAGGATTACACCACTCCTGGAAATCACCTAATAAAAAAGGAGCCAAATTAAAACGGAACCTAATTAAAAGCCATCGATGAAAGTGCTTATTTACTTTTACCAAATCAGGTTCAATACAGGTATTTGATTTTGTTAAAAAATGGGCCCTAACTAAGGGTTTATGTAACTCATGTTCTTCCCTTTCCACAGACAATAGGTTCTTGAAATTTGTTTTCACCCACAACACATCCTCCTTCCGGATCTTTTCAGGGGCTTCGAATAGCTCTGGCCACCCCAATTTAGTTAACATACGTTTAACATAAGACAACCACTTAATCTTGTTGGAATTATCTAAATAAACACAGTCTTTTAGGATCTGGTGATTCAAGGTCAATTCAGGGTTTAACCAAATTTTGAGCCAGCAGAGCAACGGAGCTGTACTCAAATTGTCAGAAATATAACCTATCCCCAGTTCCTGATGTATAGAAAAAGTTGGAGTAGATTGTGGGACTGATAAAAGGCTGCGTAAAAAATTATTTTCTGCTATTTGGATACCAGCCTGTTCTTTAAAACCCCATATAGAGGAACCATGGGCCGCAATCGCCAGACACTTTGCTCTATATATTTTCAGTATGCTCTCAATCGGTCTGGCCCCTAGACGCTTTGTGAACCCCATTAGACCTAGAGAGGATCGAATGATAGCATTCTTTTTAGTTTTCTGTTGGGGTATCCAAGAAGACCTATCGTCAATAACAACCCCTAAATAAGTAAAGGAAGAGACCGAAGTCACTTCCAGCCCATTACAATAAAAAGATTTGGATTTTCTAACACTATGACCAGATGACATAATATGAGACTTTGCAATGTTTACTACCAAATCCAGCGACTCAATGTGGGCCCCAAAGGCATCTAAGAGCCGCTGGAGACCCACCGCCGTACGTGCTAGAAGAACAGCATCATCCACGTATAGGAGGACCGGGATAGGACAGTCTCCTACACGTGGGATGTCCAAAGACGCCGCCAAAAGTGACTTGTCTAGGTCATTGATGTAAAGGGTTGTCAGGAATCCCCTCCCGCACATGGATTCCCTCCCACAATGCCACTTCCGTGAACCTGGTGCGCATGGAGGAGAGCGGACTACAACTCCCAGAATGCCCTCCGGCAACAATTGCCTTATGCCACTCAAGAGTTCTGGTTACATAACACCAAGGGAAACGCCTAGTTTTCATGTTATGCAACTCAAGAGTTCTGGTTACATAACACCAAGGGTAACGCCTAGTTTTCATGTTATGCAACTCAAGAGTTCTGGTTGCATAACACCAAGGGGAACGCCTAGTTTTCATGTTATGCAACTCAAGAGTCATGGTTATACAATGCCGAGAGTACTACTTAAGGAGAAGATCACTGGGACTCGGCGTCGGATATTCTGATCTTTGCCGGAGTACCTGGTTGAGGTACACGGACCCGTTGGTGAGTTGAGCGGCGGAAGGAACATTCTAAGGAGCGGAGGAGAGGTGCTGGCGTGTGCTTCCTGCCCGTGTCCTGTCCCGTTCTGAGAGCCGTATTCAACGTCATTGGGCACAAGTCCCGTTGGTAGAGCCGAAGCTCCCAACGGCCTGACAATTTGGAGAAAACGAGATTGGTGCGAGCCGAAGCTCCCAACCCTCGTTCCTTGGGTAAACACACGCTTAGAGCTAAGACGCTATCCCGGAGGTGTTTCCGCGTCTTAGCCATCGACACTCGTAGGAGAACTGGGATAGGTAGAGCGGCTGCTCCCCTCCATTCTCTGCGCCACCTTGGGTATCATCACTTAAACCCGGATACAAGAGACGCACACTAGGAGGTGTTCCCAGCGTCTTTGTGTTGTGGCAGTACTCTGGGGGATACTGGTAGAGCGGCTGTTCCCAGGTGGTAGAGAGCCCTGCCGGGTGACTCCCACGTGCCCCCCGTAGATTCCACAACCTTGGAACTACCCTTCACAGCGGTCGAGTGGCATTGTCGGCCACTGCTTAGCACTGTGCCCTCCGTTGGAGCATACCGGGTCCGGTGTGCATGCGGAGGACGGTTAGACGAGCTGTGAATGGGTATCGTACTTTAACTGGTGATTCCAGTACCGGTATTCTTTGTTGTCTGTAGTTGTTTATCTGTTTATTAAATCATCCTTAAACCTCCATTTCTCTGGTCCGTCGTCTGTTTGTCCCAACCCCGAGAAAGCCAGGACGTTACATAATATCCGACCTCTTCCATAACTATCTCCTGGTTGGGCGAACGACATGGCCACGATTGAGGATGTGTTGGCCGTCTTAGCCGCGATGCAAATCGAGCTCACCGCTTCCAGACAGGAAACAGCAGACGTTAAGGCTAGAATGGACGCTCTGCAGAACGATCCGCTACAGGCGGGTGCCTCTCACACGGCCACGGCTCCTGCGGTTGTGGTAGAGATGCCCGTAGCCATTCCTTTGGCGACACCAGAGAGGTACAGCGGAGACCCCAACACAGTGCAGGTATTCCTCACTCAAGTAGCACTGCATCTGTCCTGCAAACCAAAGGCCTTTCCTACCAGCCAAGCCAGAGTGGCCTTTCTGATCTCGTATCTTGCTGGGAACGCGGCGCAATGGGCAGTCCCACTGGTGAGCAGGGACGACCCTATCCTATGTGATTGGGGAGCCTTCCGCGAGGAATTCTTGAAGGTGTTTGATCGAAGGGCGGACTCGTATACTGCCGACCGAGAGATGTTGGAGCTGAGGCAAGGCAACAATGATCTGGTGCAGTACCTTAATGCTTTTCGAAGGTTAGTGGCCGAAACCAAGTGGCCCATAGCCAAACAAACCGCGCTGTTTCACCAGGGCTTGAGCGAAGAGCTCAAAGATGTGGTAGCACAAATCGACCCCCAACCCAAGACATGTGAAGGCTTGATCAACCTGGTGCTACGGCTGGACCATAGATTGAACGAAAGAAAGGGCGATCACAAGAGGAAAGGGAAAGCGCTGCCATCGTATGTTTCGATGGGTGGCCCTGAGACCAACTCCTCCACCAGGACGGAACCCATGGACATAGGAGCTATAAGGGCGAGCCTTACAGCCACTGAAAAAGAATCACGCCGCAAGCAAGGCCTTTGCCTTTACTGCGGGAAAAAGCGGCACTATGTACGCGAGTGTCCAGCCAAGCCAAAAACCTCACGATACCGAGCGAACAAAACGGTGACAGCAGTGGTGGAAGCACCGGCGGAAAACTGAGGGACTCCGGGTCTAGGGAAGGGGCATCTTGGAGTCACACCCACATCCCTTCCATGTTGAGCCCGAATCAAAAAGGGCGAAGACATTTGTTTATTACCTTACACGTAGGAGTGCAGGACCAGTGGATACCTGTGGTAGCCATGATTGATTCAGGAGCCACGGGCATGTTCATGGACTACAATGAAGCACGGAGACTGGGTCTCACTCTCCTTCCCAAACAGATACCAGAGGAGGTGTATGCAGTGGATGGGAGAAGTCTGGTGACCGGACCTATCGGACAGCACACAGGAGAAATACCGGTGAGGTTCGGAAAACTGCATAACGAACGTATCGATTTTAGCATAATCAGAGCCCCGCAGTACGGGGTCATATTGGGTCTACCCTGGCTCCAAAAACATAACCCAACGGTGGATTGGCCTACGCATCACATTGAGATGACTTCCCCGTTTTGTGAACAATGGTGCGGCATGCGGCAGGACCCCCACGAAGGTGAGGTAGGCGAAGGTCACACGGTCGCCACGGCAGCAGAAAAGGACGTAAAGCTGCCCAGAGTGTATCACAGTTTCGGGGACGTCTTCGATGAAATCCGAGCGGAGGTGCTCCCTCCACATAGACCGTTCGACTGCCAAATCGACCTGGTTCCGGGGGCTAGCGTTCCCAGCGGCAGACTGTATGTGCTCACAGAACCCGAAAACGTACATCTACGGGGATATTTGGATAAATTACTAGGGCTGGGGTTCATCAGGCCGTCGAAATCCCCTGCCGCATCGCCTCTCTTTTTCATTCCGAAAGCGAATGGCGAATTGAGGGCCTGCGTGGACTTTAGGGCCTTGAACGCGATAACCATAAAAAACCGGTACCCCCTGCCTCTCATAAGCGTTCTCCTGGAACAGGTAAAAAAGGCCCAAATATACACAAAGCTTGATCTCAAGGGGGCATACCATCTTGTGCGCATGAGGGACGGCGACGAATGAAAAACCGCCTTTAAGACCAGGTTCGGGCTCTTTGAGTACCTCGTCATGCCGTTCGGACTATGCAATGCCCCTGCCGCCTTCCAATACTTCCTCAATGAGGTGTTCCGGGAGGTATTGGATATCTACGTGGTCGTTTACATAGACGACATACTCATCTACTCCAATTCAGAGGAAGAACACGTACAGCACGTATCCGCAGTTCTCAAAAAACTGAGGGAAAACATGCTATACTGCAAACTCAGCAAATGTGACTTCCACGTCACATCAGTGGAATTCCTTGGGGTGATGCTGAGCCCCAACGGACAGGAGATGGCGGAACGCAAGATCAGAGCGGTGGAGGAGTGGCCGGTGCCCCGAGGAGTAAAGGAAGTCCAGAGCTTCATAGGCTTCGCCAACTTTTATAGGCGTTTTATTGAGGGGTTTTCAGGCTTGGTTGCCCCGATCACGCAACTACTAAGGAAGTCTCAGGAGTTCGTGTGGGGACCGGAAGCACAAAAAGCATTTGTGGCCCTCAAGAAGGCCTTCAGCACCGCCCCGGTGCTAGCTCACTCGAATCCGGAATTACCCTATGTGGTAGAAGCGGACGCCTCTGATGTGGCGCTGGGTGCCATTCTATCTCAGAGGAATGAGATGTCGGGTTTGCTCCATCCTGTGGCGTACATGTCTCGTAAATTGAACGACGCGGAACGCAATTACCATATTGCGGAGAAGGAACTACTCGCAATAAAGGACGCATTTGCTGAGTGGAGGCATTTGTTAATGGGGGCCAGACACGTGGTTACAGTGTATACGGACCACAGAAACCTCCAGTTTCTGACGGCGGCCCGGCATTTGTCTCCCCGTCAAATGAGGTGGATGATCTTTTTCTCCGGTTTCAATTTCCACATCACATACCGACCCGGTACGGAGAACAGGAAAGCGGACGCGCTTTCGAGGCAATCGAATGCCAGGGATCCGCAGCCGGTTACCGAACATTCCATCATCCCTCCAGGAGTTGTGATAGGGGTGATTCAACCACAGACGTTCCTCAGGGGGGTCCAGAAGGGGACCCATACCTTCATGTGGCGGAGGTGGCTTCGCAGTCACAAGGAGTGGCAGATGAAGGACGGGATTCCGGTGAAAGGACGATGTATGTTGTTACCCACGCCTAGGCTTCGAAAACAGGCCTTCACCTGGTGCCACGTGTCTCCCTGTGCCGGCCATCTGGGTGTCGAAAAGACGGTAGCGAGCCTAGGACGGCAGTTCTGGTGGCCTGCCATGAGAACAGACGTCCGGAATTGGTGTTCATCATGTACCGTTTGCGCATCCATGAAATCGGACCACAGAAGATCGCAAGGACTCCTCCAACCCCTTCCTACACCGACCAAACCCTGGGAAAACATATCCTTAGACTTCATTGTCGGGCTACCAAAGGATCAAGGAAAGACGGCCATACTGGTGGTGGTGGACTATCTCACGAAGATGGGGCACTTCCTCGCTTGCAAACAGGTACCTTCGGCAGGAGAGCTGGCGTCGTTGTTATTGAAGAATGTAGTGAGACTACATGGCCTACCCAACGTGATCGTGTCGGACAGGGGGTCTCAGTTCACGTCGCACTTCTGGAAAACTTGGTGTTCGGCGTTACACGTCAAGTCAGCCATGTCCACGAGTTATCACCCGCAGACGGACGGCCAGACGGAGCGCCTGAACCAGTCGCTCAAACAATATCTACGTTGTTTTGTAGAGCAAGGGAAGGATGAGTGGGTGGACCTACTTTGGATCGCGGAAATCGCGTACAACAACGCCACACATTGTTCCACCAAGGTCTCCCCTTTTTATAGTAACTACGGCCATCATCCCCGGTTCTTGCCGTTTCTGCACCCGGTCAGGGAAGACAGATTGCCGACAACAGCCAAGAGGGTGGCCCGCATCAAGGAGGCCTTGATGAGTTCTCGAGTTGCCCTGGAGGGGGCTAAGGCCACGTATAAAGCCTTTTCTGATAGGAGGAGAAGGCCTGGACCGGTCTACAAACCTGGAGATTACGTCTGGGTCTCTACTCGGCACATGAGATTCAAGAAAAGTAGCGTGTTCCATCCCCGCTTCATGGGCCCATATAGGATCCTTCGATGCATCAGCCCGGTGAACGTGAAAGTGTGCCTGCCCCAGTCCCTGCGGATCTATCCCGTGTTCCACGTTTCTCTCTTGAAACCCGCGAACACGGTGAGGCCTCGTACGCCGGTGTCGGTGACTGTGGATTCTGAGGTGGAGTACGAGGTGGCTGGTATCTTGGATTCCAAGTGGCGCAGGGGCAAACTATGGTATCTGGTGGCATGGAAGGGGTAGGACCCGAGGAGCAGTCATGGGAACCTGCGGCGGGGGTTCACGCTCCTCGTCTGGTATCGTCGTTCCATCGTCGATATCCTTCCTGTGCTGGTCCTGATGGGGGGCGCTGATGGGAGGGGGATGTACTGTCAGGAATCCCCTCCCGCACATGGATTCCCTCCCACAATGCCACTTCCGTGAACCTGGTGCGCATGGAGGAGAGCGGACTACAACTCCCAGAATGCCCTCCGGCAACAATTGCCTTATGCCACTCAAGAGTTCTGGTTACATAACACCAAGGGAAACGCCTAGTTTTCATGTTATGCAACTCAAGAGTTCTGGTTACATAACACCAAGGGTAACGCCTAGTTTTCATGTTATGCAACTCAAGAGTTCTGGTTGCATAACACCAAGGGGAACGCCTAGTTTTCATGTTATGCAACTCAAGAGTCATTGTTATACAACGCCGAGAGTACTACTTAAGGAGAAGATCACTGGGACTCGGCGTCGGATATTCTGATCTTTGCCGGAGTACCTGGTTGAGGTACACGGACCCGTTGGTGAGTTGAGCGGCGGAAGGAACATTCTAAGGAGCGGAGGAGAGGTGCTGGCGTGTGCTTCCTGCCCGTGTCCTGTCCCGTTCTGAGAGCCGTATTCAACGTCATTGGGCACAAGTCCCGTTGGTAGAGCCGAAGCTCCCAACGGCCTGACAATTTGGAGAAAACGAGGTTGGTGCGAGCCGAAGCTCCCAACCCTCGTTCCTTGGGTAAACACACGCTTAGTGCTAAGACGCTATCCCGGAGGTGTTTCCGCGTCTTAGCCATCGACACTCGTAGGAGAACTGGGATAGGTAGAGCGGCTGCTCCCCTCCATTCTCTGCGCCACCTTGGGTATCATCACTTAAACCCGGATACAAGAGACGCACACTAGGAGGTGTTCCCAGCGTCTTTGTGTTGTGGCAGTACTCTGGGGGATACTGGTAGAGCGGCTGTTCCCAGGTGGTAGAGAGCCCGGCCGGGTGACTCCCACGTGCCCCCCGTAGATTCCACAACCTTGGAACTACCCTTCACAGCGGTCGAGTGGCATTGTCGGCCACTGCTTAGCACTGTGCCCTCCGTTGGAGCATACCGGGTCCGGTGTGCATGCGGAGGACGGTTAGACGAGCTGTGAATGGGTATCGTACTTTAACTGGTGATTCCAGTACCGGTATTCTTTGTTGTCTGTAGTTGTTTATCTGTTTATTAAATCATCCTTAAACCTCCATTTCTCTGGTCCGTCGTCTGTTTGTCCCAACCCCGAGAAAGCCAGGACGTTACAAGGGTGAAAAGCAGAGGCGCCAGGATGCACCCCTGACGGACGCCTCTGGCTGATTTAAAGGAACTTGAACATTTGCCCTCCTGTGAAATCCTGACTGAAGCAGTAAGATCTTGATGAAGATCGGCCAAAAAATACACTAAAGATGAGTCAAGACCTTTATCCATCAGAATAATCCATAGCTTTGACCTGTTGACCAGGTCAAACACTGAGGATGAGTCCAAAAATGCCATCCTTAAACAGCCTTCTTTTGCCACAGTATATTTACTGATTAATAGGGACAGATTGAGGCACTGGTCGATGGTGCTTCTACTTTTTCTGAACCCGTATTGTAAGACATAAATAATATTCTTCTCAGTAGCCCAATCCAAAATTTTGGTTAAAATCACTTTTCCTAATATCTTCACAGTAGAGTCGATCAGGGATATTGGTCTGTAACACCGCGAGTCCCCTCTCTGACCCTTTTTAAAAATCGGGATGATAATCGATCGGGACCATGATGCAGGAAACCCTAGTATACCGGAGACATTAAAGGCGTTTACCAAACTTTTTTGCCCAAAATTTGGGTTCGCTGTTATAAAGATCTGCAGGGACACAGTCAGGGCCTGGGGCCTTATCACTAGTAGTCTCCCTGATTGCTTTCTCCACTTCCTCTTCAGAAAAGACAAGTGGAACTAAGGCTTGATCAGATGATGGTCTAAAAAACAAGCCATGAGCCTCAGTAGAGGCATAGATTGCCTCAAAATGAGACAACCATTGAGCCTCTGTGATATTGCATTCCTGAATCTCATTATCCATACCAGAGAAGAAGGGGGTGTTATTAATTTCTCAAAATTTTGAGCTATCCCTTAGTACTTCTACTAATAACAACCCATGCCATGCCTCTGCCTTGATCTCTGCTTTCCGGCTATTAATAGCTATTTGATACTGTTTCCGCAAGTCAGCAATTAAAACCCTATCACAGTGTAGACTTTTCAATGCTAGAATAAGGGATCGATGAGCACGTGAGCATTTATCATCAAACCATTTTAAGCCACGTAACGCTCTTTGTTTGGAGTTGACTGTTAAATCGCTAGCTATTTGATTACAAATACCCTCAAAGGCTCTAAAAATAGCATCCTGCGGGCTAGAGGGGTCAGCACAAATTAAGATGTTCCCTTTGCTTTTCTCGCACAGGTATATAAAGAAAATATCAGGCATAACTTTAGACCATCTGAGCCTTCTCTCCTGATCACAGGTGGTCACACTAGTAGGAGCAGAGTGCCTACTACCAAAGGCCAATAAACCGCAACTTTTGTCTAGTTCCAAAATGACAGGGTTATGGTCACTAAAAGGCGATTCCCTGGCATTATAGAAAACTACTTTATCTAGTAGTATAGGAGACAAAAATATATAATCAATAATGGTGTCTATAGCCGCAGATTTAAACGTGGGGCACCGCTCAAAGTCATTAGCAAAACCGGGTTCAAAAAGGTCAGCTTCAGACAAGAGAGACTCTAAACCCTCCCCCCGCTCTGAATGTTCAAAATGGGGGGGTCGTTGCAAAATTATAACCAAAATCATCTTCAGTTTGGCAGTGCAAATCACAAAGATGTATATTAAAATCACCCATAAGCACAACATAGTACAAAGTGGATTGCATTAACCTGTAATTTTCTAAAAAAAAGTTGATTCCTGAAATCATTCTCCCCAGAATTATAAAAATTCACAAGAAGTATCTTTGGATAGTTTGGGGAACATATTTCTACTACCAGACAATTGAAGGAGTCTATGTCAATCCTTTTTGTGAGACCCCTTAGTTTCAAGGACAAAAGTAACATAAGACCACCTTTTGCTCTTCCTGCCGAAGCAGCTCGGGATGGTAGGAAATAGGAACTGAAACCATCCAACCAAAAATTATCTCCCCTGTCACAAGTTTCCCGAAAGGCAATTTTATAAAATGTTTTTATAAAACTAGCCAGTTAGGATCATCTCTCTTAGATCTTAAGCCCGCAATGTTCCAGCTAATAATTCTACAATTGGTTGGATTTACGTCTCCAGTATCCTCTCGAACATGATTAATGTGAGACATTTCAGATAAACAGATCTCGCTCCCAGTATCAATGCCTGCAAGTTATTAGCACTAGGTACAAATGAACTAGCCTCTTTCTCCATAAGTCAATCATTCAACTCCAACTGGCTTAAGGGAGAAAATCTATTTGACAGTGGTAGGCCCTCCTCCTTGGGTCCTAACCACACACCTGTGATATTAGGAGGCGAGGCTCCATCCCCACACATACTTGCAGGGCTAGAGACGCTGCTTAGGGATCGAGGCGGGCGCAACAATGGCTGGGAGGTATTATTGTCCTTTATCCTGTTCGGAGGATAATCTATACTTGTTGGTGGATAAAAGTAACCCAACGGGACAGTCCTTATGCCACTCCCATTTAGGTCGGTAGCATCCCAAAACAATCTGTCCACTATATCTGTTTTTTTAAAATTGACTATGATACAGTCGCCAAAAACTTGTTTGGGACGATTACCCACCCAGTACACCCGTCTTGCCATTATAATATGATTTGAGATCTCAGGGAGACCTGAACAATAATGATTACACCAATTTTTAGTTTTGCGCAGCAAGCCATTTGTTGACTCATTTTCTGGACAAACTAGGGAGGGAACCCCAACAAGAACAGCAACCAAAGGAGTAGCTTCTGGGGGAACCTCGATCCTATTGTTGATATAGGGATTGGGGTTCTTATGATGTTAAGGGTTCCCCCTAGGTGCTGTAGCAACCCTCTTGATTGCGTTGTAACAGTACAGGGGATAACATTGGAATCCCTTTGGCTCGAAATATGGGGGACACCCGACCTATCCCCTAAATTCAACATAACATCCCCCCCCCGAAGATGGCAACAAGTAACTCAGTTGGTTATTCCCTCTATTGATTGGCCTAGTTGCTGCTGGAAAGACAGGTAACTGAGCCACATCAATATTAGCTTCCGTAGAGTGCAATAATAGTATCTAAACGTTCCATTTTTTTTTTTTAAATCAGCCACACAAGCGTTCATGGTGTCAATTATATTCTTAGCAATAGTAGTCACCATTGATTCAAATCGAGAGCTAAAGATATCCTCAATAAGGGACCGCAAAGTCTGTTGAATGGACTTATCAATTCCCCGGGCAGTCTTGGAGGTACTATTCTTGGGGCCCTTAGGGTGCTTTATAGCTTTTTTGTTAGAGCATTTTACTCCTGCAGGCCCCTCCAAGGGGGCCCTTTCAGGTTTACCATGGGCCAAAGTATAAGCCCTCTGAGGACTAACCACACCACCTGTGGCGGCCATAACAGGGGGTAAAGCGTCGCTCTTTAAATTAGGGCCACTAATCAATACCACCGGATCCAGAGGTACAGGGGCGGAAGCCAATTAAACTGTCGCCACAATCCCTTCCCCAAGGGTTTCACTTGTGTCCAAGCCTAACTCCATTTCCGCGTTTGCTATTTTCTTGTTCAGGGCATCCATGGCCGAAGTCAAGTAAGAAATAAGACGGTGACTTTCTGGGTATTTTAGCTTTTAGGCCCCCGTTGACTGAGTTACCCAGATATTTGCGCTTACCCATCAGGACACGTTAGAGGGGTGGCCCAGCCCAGACTCCTTCGGGCACGGACTGGCCCGCTCTTGGCCCGGGCTTTGCCCAGGCACGCCCGCGCGCGTCCCGCACTGCGTGTGCCCCGCACTGGCTAAGAGGGCCTCTGGCGCCCTCTGATGACGCCGATCCTCGGCGCTGTGCAGGGCCTTGTGGGTAGTGTAGTCCGCGGCCTGTCCGGTTCGGATCCCTTGCGGCAATGCAGTGGGCCTAACAAGCAGCCAAAGCCGTTCCCCTCACGGCAGCGATGGACAAAGTGGAAGAAAGAAAGTCCTAGCCGTTCACTTCACGGCAGACCCAGGCATGAATAGCGTGACATCTGTGTCTTTTGCAGCTATGGTAAATTGAGAATGTATTTGGTTAACTGTTTGAAACAAAAACCCATTATATAAAAGTCAGAACAGCAGTGTTGCAACTTACATTCCTTGAAGTGCATCACATTGCATATTATCTTCTTCTCCTAGATGATATTCTTCTTCAGGTTCTGCTTTACTTGCTTGGAAAATTCTACAAGTCAGAAAAGTTGAATTGAAGAACCGCGCAAGTTATATTACAATGTTTCCTTGTGACTGTTAGGAAGTGGATGTATATCAAAGTCCAACAACATGCTAAAAATGTGGTGTGACTTTGAGATTATGAGCATAAAACAATATATAACAGACAAAATAGCAAATATTCGAGAAAAAAAAAATTCTTATCAAGAAATTGACTTTTCAGTCTTTCCAGCAATAAAGCATCCACATGACTCGAGTAGAGTGATTACGTTTCTCCTTTTTGTTTCATCACAGAGGACCTAAAGATTCTCTTATTTGAATACCCTTCCATGATGAAGCTGGGAAACCTCCAATTCCTTAGCTTCTTTCACTGCTGTCTCTATAGCCTCAAAGGAGCAGCTATTTGTACATTTTCCCATCAAGTGAGCAGCTAGGTAGAATGTATTTTTTAAGCAAATCCTGCAACTAAGGGTGATACGCGTGTTTCTGGAAAACAAATGTGATTGTATTAAGCATTGGTAGTGTTTTTGGTTGAAAGCATTCAGCTATATTAGCTGGCAATTTAAATATTTCAAACACCCTGCCGGAAACTGAGCTCCCGGAGGCCTCACCACTAGAGGATTGATTATTGACGGACCACATGACGAAAAAAGCGATTTCTCAAACGTACCGCAAAATTATAAATAACCAACCAGACCCCACAAAAACCCTCAGGGACAGATGGCAGACCAACATAGGGGAACTGGACGAGACAGACTGGTAGAAAGCACTGTCGTCCCCAGAGAGGTAGCAATCCCCTCTAGATTAAAGTTAGTACAACTTTAAAATTCTCCATCGCATCTACTACACACGAACGACTATGCACTGCATGGGACGCGGTGACACACCATTCTGTCTACGGCAGTGTGGGGGGCTGGGTACCCTTTACCACATACTGTGGGATTGCCCGGAGATCAAACCATATTGGGAAGCAGTCATGTGCACCATCTCGCGGGTGGGCAGAGCTGCTGTTGGACCGGAACCCAAGCAATGTCTTCTAAATATCTGGGAGCCGACAGACCTCCATTAAATGGCCCAAAATTGGGCGACGTTAGGCAGGACGATAGGAAAGTGGAACACTGGGGAGCGAGACTATTTCCCACATACCATCAGTGGTGCTGTGACATGGACGGCGCAATGATAGCAGAGAAAGTGGTATATATGCATAGGGGGTGCCCCAAGAAATGGACAAGGGTATGGGGAAAGTGGAATGCCTTCAGAGGGAATATTTGTGATCCGCCTAGGGTTGAGTCGATGTCTGATCTCAGCGAATAATTTTACAGACCGGGGAGACAACGCTGTCTCCGCCAATTCACATCGCAGTGTCACTAGGAGCGCGAGGGGAAACATGTAGATGCATTCAATGTGTAGAAGATTAATCGTAATGACATGCGTTATTTCTATACCACAATAGACAGTAGTATGTACCAATTAACGGAAAATGTTAATAAAAAGTTTAAAAAATATATATATATATGTATATTTCAACACAGGCTATGCAGTCATTTGGATGACACCTCTGAAAGCAATTTTGTGTGTTGTAGGGGAAATAAAGCATGTTTTAAATATATGAAATATTTTATAGCGAAAAAATCTTAGCGACAAGAAGGGAACACCTTGGCTCTAAACACCTGTGACCATCTGTACTCAGCAGAGCTGTAGAAGTGCTGAATTTTAGTGTAACATAAGCCTGGTACTTATACAGGCATCCAGGAGGTGCACTGCTTCCAGTGATTCAATTGGCTCTTGATTTGATTTCACACAAGATACATGCCTTTGCAGAAAGACCACACAGCCAGAGCAGCTTCATATAGTTAAGTTTTGTTTTCTAAAGGAAACATTCAGCTACAATGTAAGCTTCTGTTAATACTGCTTGCATCGAAGTGTAACTGGGAAACATTTTGTATATTTTAAATCCAGATTAGATTCATTACATTTTGCTGCAGAATTTTCAAAGAACAGTACTTTTTTACATAACTCAACCATACCAGCTAGAAAATCTGCTTTAGATTTCCTTATTTTCACAGGATCAGTCTACCATGGTGTAGCAATGTTCATACATTTTGGAACATAGTTAAGGTGTCTGATATATTTTTAGATGTATAGTTTGTTTTGCTTTTTAACAGTGAAGTATATTGTACCTTTTATATCCTAACTCAAGAACCAAAGTAGCTGGAGACTTTAACTTCCCTTGTCTTCACAGGGTCAGTCAGCCCTAGTGTGCCACTTCTCATACATTTGGCACATAGCTAAGCTGCTAGATTTATTTTTTAATATATTGTTTGTTTTGCTGTTTTTACTGTGAAGACTGCGAGGTACACTGTACCTTTTTATATCCTAACTCAAGGACCAAAGTTGCTAAAGACTTAGTTTAAGTTTCCTTATATTCACAGGATCAGTTTACCCTAGTGTGTGAATTGTTATACATTTGGTGTTTCCCTAAGTGGGACGAATTTGTGTGAATATAAAGTTGATTTTACTTTTTAACAGCAGTCACTTCATAGTGCTGAGTCACGAAATATGATAGACACAATTTAAACTGCATTATACGAGTCAGATCAGCCTCCCCACCCCCCATAATGAGGTAATTTTCTTGCCTTTGGCATTAAAATGTATGCTCAAAGTCATGAGTCTGGAACTACAAAGCCAGAATGATCATTCAAATTCCATATACATGCCGAGATCAGTCCACCCATCTGTGTCTGTTTCATTGCCGATGGCATATTTTCTGGACTTGATACAACTGTTAGCTGTTTAACACAATATTTGCTTTAAATGTTCAAGGGGTGTGTTTGCAGGTGGCTGCTTGACCTGAATAGGCCTACGTTTCCTTCAGCCTGTTGGAACCTGCCTGCCATATCCGGTCCTGAACAGAAGGATTAGGAAAAGGTCACACTTGATGCTTACAGAGCACATCCAAAGTTAAACCTGCCTGTCAACAAGTAATTGTTTTACAGACATATATGTTTTATTTATGCTGTTTATATCTCTTTCATTATTTCTGTGTGTTTATACATAGTGCTTGACATTTAATAGCAATATATTTAATGACATTTTGTCTAAAAATGTCCTAATCTAAATATGCAACTTCATTTTCTTTCTTCCTAGCAAAGTCAATCGCATTCCTCTTGTTTGCATTAAATGTTCCAAAAACTGTGCTATTGCCACTTCACTTGTCCAGGGTCTGCATGAATGGAAGCACCCCTGTAAGAGATTGGACTAGCATGAAGGGAAGCACTCCTGTAAGACATTGGAATAGTAGTCAACTAAGCTAGATCATCCATGATTGATCATCTTGCGAAGGGAAGAATCTACAATTAGGAGAATCTCAAGCTTCTTTTCAATGAAGAGGCCCTGAAAACTACTATCAAAATACTGGAAACAAATGGTTGTTTCATTATTGGAAAGCCTCTTAACCCAGTTGTTGTGTGAGTAAACAATCTTTTAATGTCATTGTTGTTAGTTTGCTATAATCGTTTAACTCTTTAAACATTACCAATTATATTTCCTCTGTTTCACTAACAAATGATTTAACTCTTGGGAGGGTCTCTATTCTAGCCATGCATATTGTTGAAACCTTGTGAGGAAACCTATGTTTTGTTATCTCTTGTATTTGTCCACTCAAGGTTTAAGACTCCAACATAACCCCTCCTTTTCAGACTTCCTGTGCCCTCAGGAGAAATGGATACTGAACATCAGAGACAAGTAAGAAGCAGAATGATGATTAAGGATCCGTAAGTTTAAATGACCACATTCTGTTTGCATCACATGCATCTCTGTTAACTATTTATTTTTGAACAGATTGTATTTCAAAACATTTCACCATTCAATTCAACTGTCCAAGAAGAAAAACGTGATGGACATCCATACTCAAGAAGGTCAATGATGTGGGACTTAACAGGAAGCATTCTTTGTATTGCAGACTTTTAGTTGTTTTTTGCAACTATCTGAAAAAGGATCTCTCAGTCTTCAGCTTCAAGCAAGCAGTAATGCCAAAAGGTTCTTACTACTATAGCTATTCTTACTACTACTAATCATGATTTTCAGTAAAGTATATAATAATTGTTTTCTGTATTTGTTTGAATTGAAGCCGGAAAATGTAGCAAGATTCCTATTCTTCTGCAGTCCTGAAGCACCAATGGTAAACTTCATAAAGGACATCCTGCGGACATTCACGTTTTTCAATCTCCTAAAATCAACAGGTTTGGCCCAGCAGACAGTTGTAAACTATATGAAAAATCTAAAGCATTTTGTCCATTATCATATCGTTGCTATAAATTTGAGAGAACGAGATAATGATCTATACAGCAGCTCGAAATATTCTCTGTATAAAGAAGGAAATGTAGGAAAAAATAGGTAGAGGCATTTCTAAAGAAGTGACACACAAAAGGTAACAGTTTGTTTTGATAAGTACTATAGCCATCAAATGAATATAAACACTCCCATTTCCTTTAACTGCAGATTCCCAATTCCCCTCTGCCACATAACTACATTTTTCCAAATATTTCTTAGATATAAGGAGTTTACTACAGAGACAATTACCCCTGGGAACTGCTTACACATCTAAAGCAAAGGAAGTCGTCCTTCATGTCATAGAAAAAGTCTCCAACAAGCAGGTTTTCTCTTTACCGGATACACTGCTGCTATTGTACTATTTGCTCCTAAAGCATATTCAGAGATCTGGGGTTGTGAAGAATTTTCAGGTATGTAAACAAAAAATAAAAATGATGGGAATGAGTCTATTCAGCGTCAGGGCTTTCCTTCTTCCTATGCATCACAATGCTCAATGTTTAGTATTCTACCTCTTAAAAGAAAAAAGAATTACAAACACTATGTAATTATTATAAATATCTCACAATTTTGCAGGTTAAAAAATAGACAGACCGAAGGTTATACCACGATGAGGAGGGAACCTACTTTGCAATTGTTGCTGTCAAAGAGCACAACACTGCAGCTCAGCAGATTGCATACATTTGTTTGTCATGAAGAAAAACTGGTATTCAGTGAAGAGGGAACAGGATAGTTACTTACCTGGCACTACTACGTTAGATACAATCTTCACATATCTATACTTGCTTTTAAATCTGCTTTTTTGAGTGCCATTCCTTTAGTGTTTAGACAGTCTAATTTGTACTGGCAATTAAAACATACAGAATGTGAACACTTCAGTCACAGATGCATTTTCAGTGTGAATTCATATTAATTTCCCCCCTTTTCCTGGATGTGGTTTGAGCAATATTTCATCATGATCGGGCCTGAGATTTTAAGAAAAAGGTAGACTGCGTCACCAAATGATCCATTTTTTACATCCTCAACTGGGGAAGCAGTATTTAATCAGTCTAATGATCTCCACCGATTTCATGAAAGGTATTATTGCAGTGGTGGCTGGGCCATTTTGAGTTCACATATTCCTAATGGCTCATGTTTGTCTACACGTTTACAATGGATGGGGGTTTATTTGGCAAATAGATGACTTTAGTATTCCTTCTGTTGAGAATGGTATGCACTCATGAACCATATAAAACCTTTAAATATTCATAGTATGTCGAGCAGGATTCACATGTAAATAATTCTTACAGGTACAATGTCCTTTCACAAGTCAGCAAGTGAGACGTGTATTAGACCGCAGCAAAAAGAGACTGAAAAGCGCCTCGTTTCTGAATATGTGCCATATTCCACACCCACAGCTGAAAAGCATTACTGCATGATGAGAATGGACAATAGCTGTGCTGCAGCAAAACCGCGGAATAAGCTTACCCAGGAAATACCATACCCATAATCTTTATACTTTAAAGACAAATTATTTTTATATTTCGATATTTATTACTAACCATTAAAATAATTTGTGTTCATTTACAGACTTGAAACAAAAGTTTACTCTGAATTTTGCAGCCTTCCCTAATGAAAAACATCAAAGGTATGCTATGCAATGTGTTCACCTTTATTTTTCAGATTATGATTCCCTATGTCTGAACATTTTGTAGATCGTTTTACTTTTTTGTATATTTTAATTTACACATGTATTCCGTAAGCTATTGTTTCAGAATTCGGCTGCTAACTTTAAAAGTGTTTTGTGCATTTTGCAAATCTAAAATACCAAACCAGTGATTGATCTCTATCCAAACCATTCCCTTTTTATCACACAGCACTATTGTAATCTGCTAATGACATAATTTAATTTTTTTTGTTATATTTAAAGCGCACATCAGAGTGAGCAGTCTATTTTAAAAGGTGCTGCAGAAAATTGGCATGACCTACTCGTGCACACTGAAAACAAATTCCCAGTAACATTCAATGGGAATCCACCAAACAAAAAATATTGAACTGCACTCGCTGGAATTAATGAACGGAAGGTGTATGATAAGTGGCATAATAAGCAGCTTATGAGAAAGGAGGAAATGGTGAGTAAGTGAACGTTCAGATTTGCTGAAATGTATTGACACGTATACATTTTAAAAGGCATTATTCAATTTATTTTGTTTCTTTAAATAACAGAACATTTTCCATGAAGGCAACCAACAGAGAAGCTGATGCTGAAGTTTTTCTCAAAAATGATATGGATGAAGAATGTCTACTGGAAGCCAGTGACAGAAGCCAAAACACCAATGTTTTATAAACACATTCAGTCATGTGCACCGCCAGTGGTGGAGTGGAGTCTGTCATTGAGTGAAGGAACAATAAATGTCATTACAAATCGTATATTTCAAAAAGGAGAGGTGGTTTGCGATTTTCATGGCCAGGTAATTTCTGTCAATGAAGGACTAAGCAGGATAAAAGAGCTCCATAGGAAAGAGATGAACCACTTATTATTTGTTTCAAATGATAAGCATCTGTGCGTTCTAAATGTAGAGATTCACTAGGGGGGAGTGAGAGGTTAAAAGGAAAAGTGACTTTTGTTTTTAACCATGACATCTGAGTTTCCTTATTAAAGTAATATCCAGGGCACCAGCAAGATGTTTTTAATTCATTACTTCCCTACCACTCCTTGCTCCATTTAGAGGCTTTTTACCGAAAGGGTTCTCACAGTGAGTCTCAGTCAGCGTTTTTTCCCCATATTTCTGAAACCATTTAAAAGTTGATGAGGCTTTGTATCTCCTTAACATTCTAGGCCCCTGCAGTCCCAAATTTCACATGCCAAACCGCCAACTTGCAAGGTAGTAGAGGGCGAGTCAACTGATTAACAGGGAGAGCCTTGCTAAGAGCCTGGCTTGGCTGCCAAAGCCTGTGCAATATTGGTATGTAATTCATGCAACAAATATGTGCAAACATGATAGTGTCTTTAAAATTCATAAGTGTATTCCTTTAAATTGCCAAAGCATTTCACCTTAGTATATCAGAGTTACTAAAAGTGATATCTTTTAAACATGAGCTTGGAAGCATGCTCGCTTCCTTATCCCAGGAAATTGTTTGCTCATTTAGAATATTTTGTGGTTGCTATGGGCCCTGTTTTACTGTGCAATGTATTTTTGTTTCCCTCTCGCAGATAAACTCGCTGGACTTGTAGCTGCCTGCATTGCAGAGTTTTAATTAATAGTGCCTGTCTCCATTTTTACATGGACCATTGTACTATAGAATTTATATTGAGCTTCATGCCCATATGCGGGGCTCCGATTCAGGTTTTCTGACAGTACGCTACACATGTTGATTTATTGTTAACCGTTCGATTATTTAAAATCATTACAGTAGAAAGCAAAAATTGATACGCCTAAAACGATTTTGTGACACTTGCCAGCTACCTCTGTCCTGCCGTGAGGGGAACGGCTCTGCTAGCGGGGGAATCCTGCTCCTTGTTCACTCTTTAACGCCGTCAGGGGAACGGCTCCACAGAACTACCTTACCCAGCATCCCCTGGAACCGGAGCTGCGTGAGACGTCACACGGGCGTGCCGGAGAAACATAAAAGCCGCCGGGTGCCACCGCAGCGCGGGACGCGCGCGGGCAGCGCCCGGGCGAAGCCCGGGCCAAGGGCGGGCCCGTCCTTGCCCGTCACTGAGAGGAGCAGACTGGACTGGGCAACCCCCCTAAGGTCGTATTCCTAGTTTATGCCTTCATGCATCGTTCATTCTGTTTATAATGTCCTGTACGCTGGAGAGTGTTGTGACAAGAATATAGTGTGGTAGATAAACGGTTTATTGTCCTTATACTCCCTGTACACTCTGGATTGACCTGTGAAGTCCATAGCGCCATAATTTGCTATTGTGACCTTTTGCTATCACCATGCCATCTAAAGATACGAAAGGGAAAGCGTCTAACGCCAAATTTAATGGAACTATGGACCAATTTATCACTAAGGTCAACTGCGTTATCGACCAGGAAATTACGCTGCTGAAACGCCGCGTATCGCAGGACCTCGCGGCGGCCAGGAGGTCCTCGATGGGCCACATTGCCAATGTTTGTACCCCTGTCCAACAAACTACTAAAAGTCTTGACACTCCATGCCCTGACATTGACATTTCGACTTTGGACTTGTTACCGAGTGGAATAGTCGCTGTATCAATGGGTGAACAGTCCATGGTCTCTGATTCATTATTGAGCTCACCTTGCCCATTACCATCTACACATAATATGATCTCAGAGCCATGCACTAGACAACTGCGCGACAGGCATCCTGGGGCTGTCCCTAAAAACAAACCAGGGCGTATCCCCACAAATGGTGGGAAGGTCAAGAAAGGCAGTAAAAAAACAAAGCCAGTGAATCATCAGAGAAATCCCAGAATGTTTAATGCCCATTTGGAGCAGTCCCCCACGACTGCACCTGTAAATAAAGATGCACCTTTAGCCCCTCCATCACCTGCTAAAACGGCACGTCAGAATGCAAGCGGGGGGACAAATGCCATAGTTAGGGACGAGGGAATGTCCCCCGATCTGTCTAACATTTATGACGTGATCAGATCCCTCCTCCGTCCCATAGAGGACAGAATATATAAGATTGAACATCACTTATCTAGGATCGAACAAGGGCTCATACTGACTATAGAAGCAACATCGATCAATCTGGGGTTCCCAAACCGCTGGACAGCATTAGAGCAGAAACTGTATTGGCTGCTTCCCAAAACCTGCCAATACTGCCCCCAATTCACCAGGACTTAACCGTAATTAATAAGTCTATAGTTGTGCCCGACTGCGAGCAATCTGCCCAATGCAATGTACTTCAACATAAACATGATGCTAGGCCTTTTGGATCCGAGACACCTAGGGGAGAAAATATTCCAAATTTACCTCCTGAAGTTGCCCCATTTGTTGTTATTCTAACAGGGGTCCCTGTATTGGGTAAACACGAGGTTGAATCCCCCATAACTTTGAGAAACAGGGTTGTGCACTGGCTCAATAAAAACAGACCACTTCCATCGCACAAAGCCTGTAAGATACTCATGGTTAGGAGGGTGCCATGGGTAGGCCATTTGGCGAAAAACATAAGGGGGGATTGTATTTTAATCAACTTTGATAACCCAAATATAGTTGATTATATTTGCAATTGGAATGATTCTAAAATAGGTGTATCTATTAATGCCCTTCCTTTGACTTATTTCTATCCTCCTGGCCATTTTGCCACAAAATCGGATGGATGGAAAATTGTACATAGGAATGGGAGGGGCTTACCACAAGGGCGTTGGCTTAGACCATCCTTTCCCCTAGACCCTATTCTTTTGCAAAATCGGTTTAGTAGTCTAGAGTCTGTTGATTGACTGAGGGGCAGAGGAGTGACATCAAGTAATTCCCTGCTCTCCCTAGGCTGCAGTATACCCGATAATACATCCATCTCTTTGAGGGCAACAGATGCCCAAAATAGTAATACCACTAATTGGAAAGTATTTTCGGGGGTTAAACCGAGCGCCATATCTAGTAAATCCAATGTGGTGATGTCAACTGTAGTGCCCCCGAGGACATTAGTTGAAGAACAAAACATCTCTGAGGAAATAATGCTATATTACCAGAGGCAGGACTTAATATCATGACCTGGAATATAGCTGGCCTTAGTGTAAAGTTAAATACCCCTTTTTGGAACGATCTTATTGCACAAGGGTTTGACATTATATGTCTCCAAAAAACCTGGTATAAAGAACCTATATATGTGGAAGGTTATACATCACATTGGGTATTGGCAGTGAACTCGGCAGTTGGAAGGGCGAAAGGTGGCCTCCTAACTTTAATATCAACTAAGCTAACTAAGTTTAAGCCTAGTACTTATTACGAGGTGGCCCCTTACGCTCAGTTATTACGTTTGGAGCACGCCACTGGCAAGGATTTAATTATTATTAATTATTACAATAATACCTTTGATGCACGTAGAGGTCCCATTGTGCATGAAATAGGGAGAGAGATTGACAAGATGCTGGCCTGTTCTAGGAACCAACCGATTCTTCTATGGGTCGGAGATTTTAATATACAGGCTTGTCCATATGCAAACCAAAGGACATGTGGCTTCCTGGGGGAAAGAGACGACAATGCTAGTCTTCTACATATCCACTTCCCCCACGACGATTATGGAATCGCACTCAATAATTTGATAGCCAAATTGGACCTAGAACTACTTGATTGCTCCCTGAAAAAGGGCAATATTAAATGCCCAACTTTCAAAGGTAGGGGTACCCACTCTAATATTGATCACATTCTTGTCTCCTGCAATACTGCGTACACCGATCTATGGATAATAGAGCAAGCAGTAAGCGATCATAACAGTATCTCTGTAACATTATTGACGTGGGGAAACGTACATTCAGACCCCATTAGTCTTGTCAGAGATATAGTTGCAGAGAGACCAAATGGGGTAAGAATTAAGTGGGCCAAAGTTAATTCTGTTAAACTCTTGGGAGTAGTTATAACTAAATGTTTAACAGAAATTGACTACTGCCTAAGTAACGAGATAGTACCTGCCATACTGCTCTCCAAATTTTATAAAATTAATACCGTTATTGAAGGCTTATTGACAGGCAGGAGCAGGCCACTGAAAACCAGGTCAGTTGGCTGGTTTGACAAGAATTGTATACAGGCCCTGTCGAAATTAAAAACTGCCCTGGCTACCAAACCTAGAGATAGCACTCTTGTCAAAGCTGAACGTCATAATTATAAGAACTCTTTGGAAGCCCTTAAAAAAGAAATACAGGAGGAGTTATGGCATAAACTCAATTTAGCTGCTAACACAAATAACAATGGATTATTTTGGGAGACAATTAACTGCCCTTTCCTTAAGAATGATACCATCCCTGAATTAACGTCACATGTAAACTGCAACGCCTGGATTGACCATTTCACTAATATTTTTAACCCAGATAGGTTGGTTTTAGATTTTTTAGCAAATCACAACTCTGAATGGCTATCGTCACCTTTATCCATTAGATTGGATGAGGTCTATTTGGGGCTGTTAAAAAGTAGAGGGGGTAAAGCCCCGGGCCCGGATGGTGTCCCTGTGGACTTGTACAAACAGGAGATGAATTTATGGGCACCAATTTTAACCCGCATTTTTAATGCTGCCATAGAAGGCAACCTTCCTTTGACCTGGAGACAATCTATTATCGTCCCCTTATTTAAGAAGCGGTCCAGGTCCGAGGCACGGAACTATCGTCCTATCTCTCTCCTGGACTCATCAATTAAAATTCTGAGCAGAATCCTTCTTAATAGACTGGAGATATGGGCAGAGGAAAATACTATTTTATCGCCAGTCCAGTATGGGTTCAGGAGGGGAATAGGTACGATGGAGCAGTGCTTGAACCTCGACCTCATCATAAACAAATATGTTACGGTCAAGCAGAATCTCCTGTCTCCCCTCCGGCGTTTGAGGGTGGATACGGCTCGGTGGTGTAAGTTGCCCTTGTCTCCACTCGGTCGCGCAGCACTGTTTAAAATGATGTCCCTTCCCAGATTTCTTTACGCACTCCAGAACTCCTTCGATATCATTCCGGCGGCCTACTTTAGGGAAGTGGAGAGTTTGCAGAGGAGACTGGTTTGGGACGGTCGTGCACGTATCGCTTTGGCAAAGCTGACTCTTCCCTGGTATGACGGGGGCATCGCGCTTCCTGACATCAGAAGGTACTATTGGGCCTCCCAGCTGTCTGCCATTAACCATGCTACGTACGCTCCTGGTTCGAACCCGGCATATGAGATGGATAAATTCCTGCTTCCCGGCGGCAACTATAACAGAGCGCTTTACTCTCGATCTGCCGGGAGGACCCTCACGGGCCCTACTAGGATTGTGGTACGTGTGTGGAAGGCGGCGAATGTAGCTGTGGGCTGGAGTGAGCGTTTAACGTGTGCTACTCCTTTATTCGCCTCAGAGCGCTTGGGAAGCCTCTGGACAACTAAAGGCTTTGAGCACTGGGATACGATCGGCATTAGCAGAGTGGGGGACCTATGGGTTAAAGGCGCGGTTAAATCCTTTGCGGCGCTTCAGAGCGAGTACGAGCTTAGTGAAAGGGAGGTCTTCCGCTATGCCCAGGTTCGGCACGCCTTACTCTCTGTCTTTGGGGAGGGGACCACGGTCCCTGTTTCTTCGCCTCTCGAGGACCGTATACTCGACGGACACTTCCCCGACAGCACTATCTCCCTGATTTATAAAAAACTAATAAATAATCGGGCTGATCTCTTGGTGCGTCTTCGGGAGGCGTGGACGGGGGATGGGGTTGAGTTGGACGACGAGGACTGGCAGTCTGCGCTGTCATCCCCTAAGGAGGTTGCCATCCCGGCCCGTCTCCGTCTTGTCCAGCTTAAGATTCTCCATCGTGTCTATGTGACGGGTCCCCGTTTGGTCTCGATGGGGTTTTCTGACGATGGGCTCTGTAAGCGTGGCTGCGGGCTCAGTGCCACCTTTCTCCACATCCTCTGGGAGTGCCGTGAGGTGGCGGAATATTGGCGCCGGGTGCATGATGTAATGAAACTAGTCACTGGGGTCGCTCTGCTGCCGGAGGTGCGCCGATGTGTTCTGAATGTGTGGGAGCCCAATGACTATAATGCGGCCCAGACTCGGTGGGCGGCCCTTGGGAACATGATTGCAAAGAGAGATATTGCGCAGATTTGGGGTTCCCGACGGCCTCCCACCGTGTCCGTATGGAAGGAGAACATGGACTGGTGCATGTTCAGGGAGAAGACGGTGTATGTGGCTCGCGGTAAACCGGGGGCGTGGGGTAGAATCTGGGGTCAGTGGAATGTGTATCGAGGGACTATCTGTTCTCCCCCCCTGGTAGATACGTCTGAGGTTGCCTTGTCCCCCTGATCCTTGAGGGTTCCTTGCTTAATTTGTTCATTTGTGTACAGTTTTTGTTTTCCCGTGGCCCCCCCCTCCCTCTCAGACCCCTTGTTATTGACCACCCTATGGTGGTCGGGTGTGGAGTTCCTCTGCTGTGGTTAGACGCCCTTTCAATGTTTTTCGCCTTGCTTTTTGGTTTTTTTTTATTTTTTTTTTTATTATTTACTTTTGTTGATATTTATATAAAATGGGTGTATCCTGACGTCCCTTATGTGCAGTCTGATCTCCTGTAATTCGGCGGAGCCCCTGTGGGCCAGTCATTGTTTTTGAACTGCTTGATCATTTCTGGATACTAGCGGCCGGCCCAGGAGGTTGTAGGCCTGTGCTTGTACCTTTTTTCTCTGCACAATAAAGCTTTTTTACCCAAAAAAAAAAAAAAAATATATGTTACGGTCAAAAAAGGGAACTTGTTTTTATGTTTCGCTGATCTTAGCAGCGCTTTTGATCTGGTCGAACATTCTATTTTATGGCCCATACTCTTGGAGATGGGTGCTCCAAAAGATAGTGTACATTTCTTGGCCAGGTTATATGAAAGGCTTTCTTGTAAAGTGCGTTTTGGGTCCGATGGGGAATGTAACTAAATGAGTGACTAGAGGCATCAGGCAGGGATGTGTTTTGGCTCCTTTGCTTTTTTCTTTATTTGTTAATCAAATCGACACAACCCTTAGACAGGTTCCTGCGGATGCCCCCCGAGTAGATGGCGATCCCATTCCAATACTGCTATATGCGGACGATGCCGTCCTCCTGTCACGTACCCAAATCAGCCTCCAACGCTTAATTGGTAGTTTCCTGAGGTTTATTGACAGCAGGAAACTGCTAATCAATAAAGAAAAAACATATGTTATGACTTGTGGGAAGAAGAAAGGGGCTAAAAGGACTTTCTTCCTGGATGAGGCAAAAATTCAATCTGTTAATAACTTTTGTTATCTTGGTGTCACATTCTCTGGCGATGGGATAACGAATGTGAAAATGTTCGTCTCAAAATGGTAAAGAATACTAATGGTGTATTTAGATTTGCCTCCAAGCTTGGGAATAGTAGAATAAGGGACATGATTTCGATTTATAAAGCAAGATGTTTATCATCCGCTTTGTATGGGGCTGGCGTGTGGGGTCACAATACCCCCTGTGGTAGTCGTATCCAACTTGACGAAAACTCATTCCTGAGGCGTCTTTTGAGTGCCCCCGCATCAGCCTCTACAGAGCTAATCCATAGAGAGGTGGGTCTAGATTACATCAAAGATCTTGTAGCTCTTCGTCCATTGGCTTTATGGCGATCCATCTGGTCTAAAACCGAAACCATATTTACCCAAAAAGTAATTAGAGATTGTTTAAGGCTGGACCATTGTTTGCATATACCCTGGCTCAGACATATTCACAACTGGTATAAGCTCCTCTTTAACTTGGATCCTTTTTTAATGCCGGAGGAAGCTGCCAGTATATCCAAATTAGATCTTAAGGTGTCTTTTTTATGCCATACAAGACAATCTAGAGATCTTGTCTGCGCCAAACAATGTACCACTGTTTTTTATTGTGAAAATAACATGAGTGAAGGTTTCCAGCTATATTTAACAGAAGTCACAAGAAGATCTCGCCGTTTCGTTCTTACTCGCCTAAGGCTTGGTATAGTACACCATCTTGTGTCCTTCCCCCTCATTAGGCAGCACAGTAATACTCGATGCCCCTGTGATGACTTATCCAAACAGAGTTGTTGTCATTTTATGCTGTTTTGTAAATTTTATATGTTTTTAAGAAGATATTTTTTAAAGCCTATCTTTTTAAAATACAATGTACGGTCTACCAGGAATGCAATGCAGCTAATGTTTAACCTGGAAAGTGCAGATATATTTTTTTATGTAGCTACTTATATCCTAAAATGTATGAGCGCCAGAAAATCCATTGTTATCTAACTTTTTAGGATTTTAGCATGTTGCACCTGTCACTTTATTGTGCATCGTAGAGGTTTTTCTTGCAATGCCCTGTATATGTCCCGATATGGGAATTGCACTTTATACTGCATATTTTGCACATTACTTGGCACTTTAGCAACTAGGATATGTAAAATTATTGAGTTTATTAGAACCCTCTTCATCTGTATTTACACCGAATATCTTATTATGAATTGGCTCTTTTATGGGGACTGTATTGTAGTTAACATGCCCTGTACATACCCATGCAATTGGTCTATACATTCTGACTTTTAATAGTTTCATTGTATGATTGCTGTATGTTTTATATTTTATGTCTGCTATATGGTTGTATTTACAAGCCGAATAAAGCATTTTTGAACTGAACTGATACCCTCCCACCCTGCTCTCCCACCCATGCCGCCCCCCTCCCCAGCCATCCCTTCTGCTTAAAAACCCCGTTTCCGATAGTCAATCTTGTGTTGGAAAGTCCATTTTGCCTTTGTTCCGGGGGTTTGATTCATGTTGCGCCAATGTGTCAATCAAAATACGTGGAGTGGCGGGCTAACTCTTCTTTGCCCTTGGATGTTATGCCAGCACCTTCTTGGCCCATTAGTCAATCTCTGAAATTCAAGAGCTTGTGGAAAGTCATTTATACACTTGCTTCTAAGGCCTGTCTGATCTGGTGAATACACTTTGCCGCTCTTGCGAGATAGTGGGTTTTTGTTTCCGAAAGGCACAAATCTGATGCCTCCTTACATGTTCTGATGCCGAGGTCTCTTAGAATGGGGCGGAGCAGCCTTTGTCGTTCGCTGGTCATTTTGGGGAAACAACATAATAGATGGGGCCAGGATTCCCTTTGGTAGGTGCATAAACGACAAAAAACGTCTCTGTCTGCTCGCACATATGCTGGATTAAAGTCCGCTGTTCTAAGGGCCGTTAGCCTCATAAAAAGGATTTTCCTGCGACCCTGGGCCCCTAGTGCTTCCCGTAGGTATTCTGGAGGTTTCCCCATGATGTAAGATTCGTCCAATGCCATTGTCAGGGTGTTATGGCGAAGTGCGGTTAGATCCTTTTCATGCGAAATAGAGCTTGACTTGTCGTTTGATGATATTTGCCCAGGCCTTATGCGGGATGTCTGGTAGAGACCGACTATTGGATTCGATGTTTAGGGTCCCTATTGCTTTTTCCAACTTGATTTGCCAGGGGGAGTCCTCTTCTCTGAATATTGTTACCAAATGATGTTTGAGAGAGTTATACGGGGCTTTAAGGACTCTAATATAATACTTAATTGGGTCCTGCTGGAGGGCAAGTTCAAGTCTGCAGAGCCGTAGTTCCAAACGTAATCTGGTGTTCCTTGCGTGCCTGGGTACTTGCAGCACAAACTTGTGGGCTTTGACCTGAGCTGCTGCTGTAAGTTTGTCTAAGGCTCCCGGAAATGCCAAATGACTATAGTTAATGGCCAGGATTAATTTTGCCTTAAGGACCCTCAACATGGGGTCTGTTGTTGGGCTAGATAAGCGTTGGCTTAAGCGTCTCATTGTCAAAATGACACTGTTGGTTTTGGCAATTAAGTGTTTTATATGCTTTGCCGGTGTTGCCCTCTCGTATAGCCAAACCCCCAGATAATTATAGGCTGTGGTGGTCCCTATTTGGTGATCTCCCAAATTCCAGACTGCTTGTTTTTTGTTGAGATACTTGCCTAATATCATTATCTTTGTTTTACTCTGGTTGGCTGTCAAGTAATTTTCCTTATTATACTTCCCCAGCTCTTTTAATGCTCTTTGGAGGCCCACCCTTGTGTGATCCATCACTACAATATTGTCTGCGTACTGAAGAGTTGCCCATCTCACGTGCCCGAGGAACTAGACTTGCCTCTTTCAGAGCTCCCCCCAAGTCTGCTGTATAGAGGTTAAATAACAGGGGGAGCCAAGACACAGCCCTGCTCTAGACCGTTGTTAGTTTCGACTCTTACCGATAACGCTGTAGGGCTTATCTTGACTTGTACCCAGGTCCCCTCATGAACGGATATGATGGTTTTCAGGAGCTTTGATTGAATCCCCCAGGCTGACAGTTTTCCCAGAGTTTACCCCTATCAACTCTATCAAAAGCTGTGCTGTAATCTATAAAACAGCAAAACAGCGGCAGGTGCCTGTCTTTCACAGCTCGTTTTGAGCGGTAGCCCAGGGCCATGATGTTATCGGTTGTTGAGCTATTTGCCCTGAAGCTGTTCTGGTAGAATGGAAGTGTCTCGTTGTTGTTAGCCCAAACCTCTAGTTCTCTCAATAGTAGTTTGGCATAGGCTTTGGCTTCTACATCAAGCAGGGCCACAAGCCTATAGTCCGCGGGGTTGGAGTGATCGCCTTTCTTGTGGGACAATGTGCAGTTGACTTTGTGTTGCATATGATCCTCCATGGGAAGCATTTTGGTGTTGCGAATCAGCGATGAGAGGTTCTCTTATCTTGACTTGGGACATAGTTCCTAGCTCTATAATGCAGGAGGAGTTATTAGAGATAGTCATACAGTGCTAAGGGTACAGGCTTTCGGGTAATGGGTTATAGTTCCAAGGTGAATTTTACAAGAACAATAATACAGGCTAGAAGATACAAGCATTGGGGTACAGTTTATGGGCGCAGGGTTAAAGGTACAAGGTTAAGGGGTTTAGGGCTACAGATATAGGGTTCTGGGTGTATGGATAAGAGATACGTTGATAAGCGTACAGGGTTATGGATGCAGGGTTAGATTACAAGGTACATGGATAAAGGTGCAGGGTTAAGGATACATGGTTATGGTTGTATGGTGCAGGTTTCTGGCTACAGAGATCAGGATAATGTGGTTATGGTTACAGGTCTCTTAATGGTGGGTACAGGATTAAGGATGCTAGGCAATTGGCAAAGGTCTAAAGGAAAGAGGTTAATGGTTATGGGTACACAGAAACAATACAAGATAGAGAATGAAGGCTTAAGGGTGCAGAGGTTTAGGTTTATGGGCACAGGGTTATGGGTGCCCGGTTATGATTAGAGGATGCATGGGTAAGGCTACAGGTGTAATGGTGCATGTCTGACAGTACAGGGTTATGAGCACAGGGATAAGAGTGCAGGGCTATGGGTACAGGGTTATAGACAAACAATTATGGGTAAAGGTATGTATTCTATTGTAGCCTTTGTTATGATTCATACCTTAATCTGGGGCACCAAGAACCTTTTTAAGATGGGTAGCACGGTACACCACGTGAAAGTGTGTGGTTCGCAGAGTGTTGTATTTGTTGTGATCCTATGTGGGAAATTATTAGGTGTTTTGTACAAGTGACCACAGATGTGCTTTTTAAAAAAAATCTGTTTTATTAAGCAACAAAACGACATCTCAATCACAGTTTTGGCAGATGAATTCACTTTGTATGACTAACAAGCACAATCTTCACAGTTATACAATATGCCTAATACTGTAATGTAGCGATCTCTATGGTGTTGCAGGATCTTCCAAAGAGAGAACAACTGGGGATCACAAATATTACCACGGAAGTTATTCCATTTGCTCCATATATCTATCCATTTCTTGGGGCACCCTCTAGAGACATACACATTTCTCACACAGCATTCACCAGCCCATGTCCACTTTCCACCCTTCCACAGCGGGCGGTGCCGTGGCCACACACAATCTTGCCAGGTTCCTTTTTGCGACCATTAGCCCCAGCGTTACCAAAGTACGGTCCTTTCTACCAAATCTGTGAGCTCCTAGACATTTATGAGACATCTGTTAGCCTCAATCCCAACCACAAGTCTGAGGACCTCCCCCATACAGGCTTGTAACCCCCTCCAATACCTCTGTATGTATTCACACTCCCACAGGATATGCATGAAAGTGCCCTCCTGCCCGCATTGTCTCCTGCATAGGCCCTCCTCCACCCTTCCCATACTGTGAAGCCTAGTCCCGGTAATATAAATTCTATGTAGGATTTTCAGTTGGACCAGGCATTGCCTGAAGGAGATTGAGACTTCTCTCGGGAAGGCCACAGCCTCCTACCACTCCTCGTCATCAAGTTCCAACCCATCGTTCCCCCAACGTTCCCGAAGCACTTGGAGGGGGTGTAGCGTATTATTGACCAGTTTCTTGTACGTCAAAGAGACTGCCTTCGTTGGTAGGTAACCATCGAGCACTCTGTCCTCCAACGGAGATGCATCTGGGAGGGATGCACACCTCTGCAATTGCGTCGTCAATGCATGCCTCACCTGTAGATACCGAAAATATTCAGAGTCGGACAGTTCATATTCTTGTTGCATAGTGGCGAAGGAGAACATGGCTCCTTTTTGCCATAGGTCCCCGATTCTTGTGATCCCTATTAGGTCCCACCTATCACACCCCTTCGACCGTCACAGGGTGCCCCGTTGTTCCGTGTCCCACAAGGGGGTTGCGATCGTGAGCTTTCGATCCCACCTCAAGTTTCTATTTACCATGTGCCATACATGCACTGAGTGTCTTGTTGGCCCCATTAAGGGAATTCTCATAGGTCTTGAATAAAGGGCCGTGTTGTTGTTTCCCCCTGGCATTGACCACTTGTCCATTTTATAGCCTGGATCATCTCCCTGTCGATAGGTGCATTGGTTTATGTGTGCCAGGTGGGCCGCCCAATAGTAATTCCTAATGTCGGGTAACCCGATTTCCCCCCATACCAACTCAGTACAAGCTTGGGAAGGGATATATGGGGCGGCCATCCAAGGGCAGTACCCTCTGGAGACATTCCACCTCCTTAAAATATTTTGGAGGGACCGGATCTGGGAAGTTCTGGAGTGCGTATAAAAAACAGGGTAGAGACATAATTTTGAATAAGGCCGCCCTTTGGCCACCTTTTGCTTCAGCCTCTGCAGCGGGGGGGAGAAATTCTTGTAGTAGCTAGCCTTGGGATCCACTGTGATAAAGATTCCCAGATATTGGAATACCTCTTTTGCTTCCTTCTTGGGACACCCTATTGGCAGTGGTGGTATCTCACCACTAAGTTTTTACATCAGGGATTTACTCCAATTGATCGTATACCCAGAGTATCTACCGAAGTTTGTGAATATATCCAGGACTCTGTGGATCGACGACCAGGGGGACACTAGATACAGAAGTATATCATCTGCATATAATGAGATGCGATCCTCCCATGTGTCGGCCCACCTTAGCCCCCGGATTACTGGGTCTCCATGAATACAGGCCACCAATGGTTCTAGTGTAAGGATAAAAAGGAGGGGAGACAGCGGATACCCCTGTCGCGTCCCACTGCTAGGCTCGAATACCTCCGATTTTATTGTCAACAACCACTTGCGCCAAGGGCTTTGCATACAAAAGGCGCACCCACCCAATAAATTTGGGTCCGAAACCCATCTTGGACAAGACTGCAAAGAGATATGGCCATTCTATTGTATTGAAGGCCATCGCGGCATCCAGCGAGACAACGACCGCATCTTCTTGAATTGTACCCCTGCGCCCCATAACACCATGCAGCCTCCTCCGATTCAAAGTGGTTTTCCGGTGGGGCATGAAGCCTGATTGGTCTGGGTGTCCTAATTTATCTATTACCTGGTCCAAACGTCTGGCGAGGAGCTTGGCAAGTATTTTAGGTTCAGCATTTAGGAGCGAGATGGGCCTGTAGGACGAGCATGTATCTCTAGGCTGGCCACTTTCATGTATAGTGAACAGTGTGGCAACATTTAAGTCCGGTGGGAGCAGCCCCGATTCTTGTCTTTCTTCAAACATTTCTCTCATGTATGTGGCGAGTATGTCCGGCTTCAACTTGTACAGCTCGATTGGCAGGCCGTTTGGGCCTGATGCCTTACCGGGCTGGAGGCTTCTAATCCCCTGGGCTACTTCATCGTTGGTCAAGTCTCTGTCGCAGGACTTTGTCATCTGCTGCCAGGGAGGGAAGCTTTATATCTTTGATCAGGGTTTGTGAGTCCTCTTCAGTGAAGGAAGATCTCGCACTGTAAATGGAGCGATAATATTCAGCGAACTCGGTAGCAATCTCTTGCGGGTCCGATACAACTTCCCCGGGCCTCTTCAGGAGTTCCGGGACCAGTTTTTTTGCCAGTTCTTTTTTTATCCAGCCATGCCAATAATTTCCCGGCCTTGTCACCCAGGTCATAGAGCCTGCCCTCTGTGTCTCTCCCCAATGCCTTGGTCACGTCAGTCACTATAGATTTATATTCAGCTTGTTTAAGCTTCAACGGATGAAGCCTATCCTGTGCCATTGGCTCCCTGCCACCATCTTCAAGGCGAAGGATATCATCATCCAAGCGCGTCAAGTCTTTTGACTTTTCTTTTCGCACCCCGGCTATTAGCGAGAGTGCCTGACCCCGCACCAAGGTTTTGAAGGCTTCCCAGAGGGTTTGGAATTAGGTCACTGATTCCCTGTTTTCTGGAAAGTAGGCTTCCATAGCTGCTGTTACCTTGTCTTTCACCACTGGGTTTTTGAGGTACCACTGGTTAATTGGTACCAACCGCCCAACTCTCTTCTCTCCAATGACTACTTCTGCCTATAGTGGGGAGTGATCAGATATGCCCCGGGCTAGGTGTTGGATTTCCCTAATGTTCCTGGCTTGGTGTGCTGGAGTTAGAAGGTAGTCTATTTGAGATAGGCTGTTGTGAGCCCCGGAGTGGATGGTGTGTTGAATGTGCCCTGGGTGGAACACCCTCCACGTGTCCACAAAGCCCATAGCATCAATAAAGTTTGGGAGCCAGCTTTGTGAGGGGCTGAGGGCCCAGCGAGGACTGAGGTCCATAGAGCCCGACATTACTGAATTAAAATCTCCTCCCACTACTAAACAACCATCAGGGAATGATAACACTATTTTACCTAGGTCTCCAAAGGACTTGCCCTGCAACCCTGGTGGGATATATACTGATACCAACGTGAGTGTCTTACCCTCCCACTGCCCGGAGATTGCTTCATACCTACCCATCTCATCAGTCCACGTATGGTGTATTGACATTGGGAAGGAGATTTTTAATAGGAAACCTGCCCCCCTGGAACCCGTGGTAAAGCCAGAATGGGCCACCAGCTGATAGCTCCATCTGCCCATGCCCTTGCAGGAATTGCCAACTAGGTGCGTTTCCTAGAGAAGCACCACCTCTGGGGCATGGCGTTTGACATACTGCAATAGGATACTGCGCTTTACTCTGTCCCAGAGCCCGTTCACATAACAGCTTAGGAGCTTAGAGGCCTTTTCCAAGTGCGTCCCCATGTATAGGTTCAAAGATTACGCATATCAGCTCTCTTTTAGAGATTCGCAATGTCGGTCTTTCGAACAAAACAAATAACAACCCCTCTCCACCCCAACTCCGCCCCCCCCCTCCCTGCTCCCCTGCACTCTGGGCCTAAAACTGCCCATGATTCAACTATGCAGAATGCCTGTCGCCCAAACTAGAACTAAAGGTAGAATATAATAGGGGGTGGAAGCTCCGCCACCCCGACCGCCCTCTATGGCCAACAATACTGTGTCTTGCCATAGTGGCCATTTCAACACCTAGAAAAGGAATATACGGGACAGTCAATCAAACCAGTGTCCTTCGGGCAAGTTCGATCTACACTTCAGAGCGAGTGAGGCGTCGACACCTGCCTCCAGTGCCCTTTCTCATCGGGCCGAGTCCCCAGGCAAATCAGCCCCCTCTGCCATCTAGCGGGCCTTGTGATCTTTTGCAGCTCTCCAGCCGTCGAGCCAGTCTGCAGCTGCCTCAGGCCCATCGAAAAGCCAGATCGTGCCCGCTGCTTCAACCCGGAGCCAGGCCGGAAACATCATAGAATACTTTAAGCCTTTATCACAAAGACTCTTCTTCACCTCCAAGAATGATTGTTGTTGTACATTCAAAGTGAAATCTGGAAAAAAAGGGGATCACAGAGTTCTTGTATTCAAGGGGGGCCTGTGTGAGAGGTCAGCAGAATAATGTCCCTATCTCTGAAATGTAAGAGTCTCGCCAGCAGCGGGTGGGGAGGAGCTCCAGGCTTCAGACGTCCCCCAGGGACTCTGTGCTCCTTTCTACTACAAAGTATTGTGCAGTTGTTTGGGCTGGAGATGCTTAAGGATGAGTTCTTCCACTAATAAGTCCACGGCCGGTCCCTCTGCCTTCTCCGGCACGCCTATGATCCTCCCGTTTTTCCGTCTGAAGCGCCCTTCGTAGTCCTCCAACTTGTCCTCAGCGAATTTGCAAAAGGCCTGTAGGCCCTTGACGTCTTGCTGCAGTTGTGTTGTGTCTCTCATGAGGTATCTCATCGCAGTGACTATCTCGATTTGCTTCACTTTCTCTTCAGTTTTGGTCAGGTCCACTTGAATCCGCATCACTTCAGACGTGATGGTGTCCATCCTCTGCTCAAGGGAGGTACGCACCCCAGAGATGGCGTTCATTATGTCTTTTAGTGTCAGGTCCGGAACTTCTCCCTCAGACCCAGGCATCTTTTTCTCTTTATCACCCAGTTAAGGATCAGCCTGTCTTGGCAGCGCATACTTATCAAGTTTGGTCTGCTGCGTGACTTTCGCACCCCTGGCAGACGACATTTTGCGTTAGGCCAGCCCACCCGTAAATTCAGGGACACTCGCTCCCCAGCGTCGACCCCCCCCTCTCCTCCACTGACAAGATGCCCCTTGCAGTTCACTGGTAGGGTATCTGTGTTTCCGGTACCGGGGGGGTTGGGGGGAGAAGGCCCACACCCCACTTCCAGGCACAGCGAGTTAGTGCTTCACGCTGTTGGTGCCCAACACGCCTTTGCTGCTACCTGTGTCGCTGTTCTCGGTGCAGTAGTTCTGGGCTGTGGAGACCGAGTGGTCAGTTTACTCTTCCTACCAGTCCCCAGCTCTCCGGGTGTTCTCGGGGGGAGGCACATGCGGCCGTACTATCAGGCACTACGCAGCCCTCCCAGGGTCGGTGGACTAAATGCACCCTGGGCACTCCGCAACACCAGCCCCTTCGCCGCTGGCATTTTGTAGCCCAGAGTGGGCCCCAGGCGTCTCCTACCTTGCTGCAGCAGGATGGCTGGTGCACCGGTGCTCAGGATGGCGCTGGGTTGGGGTTTCCGTCCGGGACCTCCGCGATATTTCTCCTCGCGGCTACCTCCTTGGGCCTCTATAACTCCGGTCCCGCTGGTGCGCTTCTGCTGCAATCGCAAGTGGTCTGGTCACTACCACCCCCGTCGGATACAGGATTCCGAGACCCGGGCTGACTCGACTTACGGCCCAGGCACGAGCGCCACCGCGACCACAGCCTCACGTCCACAAGAGGCCGGATCCAGTTACACCATGTCCACTTCCCCGATGCAGCAGCTGCGGCTTCAGATGAGTCGCAGGCCACAACCTGGGACACCGGCTTCTCTGCTGTCAAGCGAGTCCACCGTTCGACATCCCAGCTGCAGGACGGGTTCCGGTAACCTTTCCCTGACTAGGGCAGCGGATTAGTTGGTCGGATTTATGAAAGGTGGTCGGGTGTGTTACGGAGCTCGCTCAGGTGGCGGCCATTACGTGCCGCAGCTAAGCCACGCCCCCAAAGGTGCTTTTCTTGTTTTGTCTTGGTAGCACAGTAGCTAGCAGTGTGATTGAGGGGATAGGTACTCAAATTATAATTTTAGTTACGACTGCAACATTTAGGCAGCTACCCAGCAGCTTCCTGCCCAGAGGGGTATTTTGTGCATATACACCAAAAACTGGATAACCAGAGAAACCCCAGTAATCCATATTGCAGCATGAGCATGTCAAATTCTGTGAAATTACTAAATCAATGCCCAATGGGACAGAGTGGGAATTGATGACAATAAGTACGCATGCACCTTTTTAACATTCAGTGGTGCTGCCCACTGCTGTACAAATTCATCTCGTGAGCAAGGAAGAATTGAAAGACCAATCAAAGTTGGCAATCTGTGAAGAAACAGCACACTTTTTAAAAGACCTAGATCTCATCTACACCTACATGGCCAAAGAGAGCCAAAATGTTGAGTCTGGGGTCATGCCCAAAGCCACTCCTATACTCCCAAAGATGGGCAAGCACCTGATGGATGGACCTTAGTCGTAGGTAGACATGCGAGTGTGAGACAAAATGCTCTAAAGGTTGCTGCCCTGAAATCCTCAGACTAAATCGGCCGGTCCAGTGTTACCCTTATGACTTTACATCTCAATGTGAGGCCTGTACTTTTTCCTTGATTTTCAGAGATCCTTACTCTATTTAGTTTACAATAGGAGGCTGCCTCCTGCACGTCTAGAATGTTCTCCGAACTTCCACCTTCTTAGTAGTTAATGATATTTCAGGTTTAAAATAAGGTGTTTAAAAAATACTTTCCTTGCTTCCACTGTTGCTGCTAGGATAGTAACATTGCTCAGGTTTGGTAGCCCTCATTTTGTTCGAAACTTGTCCAGATCTTCTCTGACCTGTTAGATTTATGTCCTTTCTGCACATTGTCATATCTGACTTGCAAAAGGAAAGATTCTTGTTACTGCGCTGACACAGCATATTATCTCCCCTGATCCCAGTTGATTGGGCCCTGCCCCTGAAATTGTGCACTCAAGCAGTGTGTAGAGCACCCTTGCCTCTCGGGGTATTCACCCAAAACATCTGGATAAAAAAAGGGCATGAGTTTCCAGGTCAAAAGTAGAGCGGTTATGGATGTCTTACCTCTTAGTGTAAGGTTAGGCCTTGATGCCTTGTCCTGTTCCTTCTTATCACATACTTTCTTGAACCAAACCTCTTGCATCCACCTCCGTCTTGTGCGGTAAAATAAGTGCATTCCTTCTACAGATTCACTCCTTTGAATCTCTTTTCGGTTTCCGTAATGCCATCCACCCTCTTTGTTGTGCTAACCACTTGTGTTGGACTTCCCTGTCCATTTAGTATGGGCCCTGTAAAATTCCTAATCCTTTGGTTTGGTCCCTGCTTAACTAGCATACATACTATGTGCTCTGCTGACACATCCCCAAAGCATACATCATTTCTTTGAGCTGTTACTTAGTTGATTTTAGGGTATGTAGCATAGCTGTTTGTAAAATACCTACTCTTTGTCATGCCTGGATAAACTCCAAAGTTGACCTGAGTGTGCATATCCCAAGGGTACCAACTTTAATTTCTGGGTGCCTTCTGGGCCCCTTGTTCTATGTGGTTCGAACTGTAAATGCAGACCACTGCTACTCTAAGTTGGTAGGTATTAACATAATCAAATGTATCTAACGTCACACACTTCTCCTACACCATATGTAGGTGCAGCTACACAATGGATTATGATACGGTTTCTGCCATACATGCACATATCTACGCTATGCTCACAAACTTGTATCCATCCAGACAGTGGTATTTAATGTCTATGAAGCCTCACACTTTTTCCTTTCAAATTCACACAGCAACAAAACATAATAGAAGCTCTATTTTGGTATATACGCATAACAACAACACACTGCCCATGTCAGCCTAATGACAAACACATGCTCTTCCATTCAGAACACTTCCATGCTGCACCATCCTACCTGCCCACAAACGGGCTTAAGGAGTTTGATCTATATAAATACAACTACAATACAATACACCTGAACCTGACCGCATTATCAGACCATACTAATGGTAAAACGACACTACACTAATGTTTCCTAACATAGCCCGAAACAGAAAATTAAGATTTAACATACAGAGAAACTGATGGTAAACAAGGATGACCAGACTCTCCTAATACATCAATTACTCTGCCTCGTATAACTCCATAGATTCTACTTAGACTCCACCGTTGCTTCTGGGAAGCACTCATTGTGTGGTATGTAGTACTAAAGAAAACACCAAGTTATCTGTTGAAAAGCAGAGCTCTTGAGAGAAAAGGCTAGGCTGGATCTAGTTTAGGGGTACTCAGTTGAGGTCAGGGGGAGGGAAACAGGCCCTCTGCCTTACAGTGTTAAGTCTATGTAATGTTGCATTCAACAAAAGACAAACTTGTATGTAGGTGCATATCGGACTTCTAATGCACTATGGGACTTACACATTGTCAGACTGCAGTATGGAAATATTGCTAACCTACATGAAATCTCACAATAAAAGGTAGACCTTTTTTATTCAGTCAGTTCTTGCTATGTCTTCATACCTGGCTCAGAATAACAGAGTTGTGTGTATTCAGTTTACACACAGTGGGGCTGCTGATGATTCTCTTCTGGAAATAAATAAACCCAGCGTAGTCTGGCAATCAATTAAGCATGCAAGTGTTTCGCTATGAGACAGTTTGACATTAATCAGGAATAAGAAAACATCATACACAAACAGTTCTCTGAATGTGTTTTTTTTAAACTGGTTTTTATTGATCATCTCCAAGCATTGTCATGGCAACAGTTCCCGACATACAGGGTCATACAACATCAGTTTACAATTGAGTCGTATGCATGGGAACATGCCACTGGTATACAGTATCTTCACCTCGCGGCTAGGGCACTACAAATGCAGTAGGTAAACAGTGAAGAATACAACCAGAATAACTACAACCTGTGCTTTCTCGTAAGCAATTTGTATGTGTAGCCCATCACTCCAATTATGTGTTTACCCCAGGCTTTAGGGTTGTGTCTAATTTTGTGGGGTGGTACAGGGAAGGGTGTATGTGGTGAGGGCTGGAGAACTGGATGGCCAGTCCACATGAGTCCCTGTACTTTCCCTATGTGCATCAGTTGGAGGTTAGCCACAGCTGCTACTCTTCACTTAAGAATTCCTCCTGAACTTCCTACCAGAGGTCTTCTCTAGGCTTACCAGTTCTCTGAATAGTAAGTGCAGAAATGTTTAGTCTAACCAATTAAAACTGAACAGGTTTTCATTGGGATTGGGATCTGTGTTGGCCATATTTTAATATTTGCCCATATGAGTATAACATAGAAGAATTAATAAAGTCCACGGACCCTTTGATCGTATATAGCAACTATGGTATTGCTTCAAAATCATGAAACTATATATTTCCTATTACCGTTTATGCCACAAAAATGTACTCAGGTGTAGAAAACCTTCCTTCTGAATTATATTTATTTTCAGTTTTATGAAACTGTAAACATGGTAGCATCACTCTTGTGGTTTCCTCACATAGAGACAAATCGGTGGAGGAGTTCATTCCATATATTGATTTATTTACACTATGGCATCAGGTGCATTATCACACTAAGTTCAGTGTATGGATAGATGCCACATTTTTGTGGCCTTGTTAGAAATTGGTTTACTGGTTGCCTGGGGTGTGAGCCATGGTCAAAGCAGCAAACACAATCCTAGTCAGGGTAAGGCTCAAGAAACCCCCCATTAACCTCTGCTCACCCCCTAGTAGCTTGGCATGGAGTAGGCTTAACTCAGAAGCAATGTTGGAAGTATTTGTGCAACATTTCAGACAGTAAACAGATTCCACACCAAATTAGACCAAGATTTAATAAATAAAACAAGACAAAAATGGCAAAAATCCAATCCGTAGAACCGGTGTTATGAATTGAAAGACAATAAATTGCAATATAGCACCTAACCTAAAGCACCAGCCACGACTATCTGGTTGTGCTGGACCAGGTCAAAGTCAAATGTTCAGGGAGACTACAATGGAGTGCGGATCGGATACAGTACCAGATTAGTTCAGCTGAAGTTTTACCTTCTCTAGTTTTGTCAAGAGTCCCGGTCGAGTTGGCAGAGGTTGGTGTAGTTTGAAGAGCGGGCTGGATGTCGTGGTTTGGGCAGACTGGAGCTTCACGTTGGCGGCCCCCGCGGGCTTCCAATTCTGCTGTGCGAGGACTGGCTATTGGCGGCTTGCACTGATTTTCGGTGCCAGCGGTGCAGTCCCATTGCAAACTGGCGTGTTTGTGAAGAGCCCAAAAGCTTGTATTAAGAGCCTGCTGAGCTACACCCAGGGTCTAGGACTTAAGGGGCACGGCTTGGGCATCAGGGACTCACTGAAGACAAGTCCTGGAGCTTTTCATGTTCCGAAGGCTCAGATCAGGAGGCCAGCAGACTAGCCCTTTGAGTCAGTCTGGGATCCTGGGTTCACGATTTGTTGCAGGTCCAGTTCTTCTCCAGGCAAGAGGTCAGCAGAGCTGGGCCGCAGTTCCTTCAGGGCAGCAGTCCAGCAGAGTGACAGTCTGTGTAGCAACCCAACAATCCTTCCTGGCAGAGTATCCACAGGTCCAGAAGTGTACTGGCGGAATGGTGTCTGGGGTTTGAGTTGTGCCCTTGAAGTGTGAAGAAGCTTCTAGAGGCATGCCTTTGGAATGTACTGATGCCCTGCCTTACCTTCCCTGGCTCTAGACTATCTACAGGGGGTATACAGCTCTTTGTGTGGAGACAAGATACAGCCTATTCAGGTGTTAGTGAGGCTGGGTCCAGCTCCTCGCTTCATCCTGCTAGAGATGGAGCATCCAGTCACACTTGCGCTCCCATTAAGTGTGGCTGTATAGAAGGAATAAAGCCCAACTCCCCACCACACCCAGTGATGTGACCCAGAGACAGGCTGCAGACACCAAATGTCTAAGGTAAGAAGATGTCAACTTTCTAAAAGCGCCATTTTCAGAATTGCTATTTAAAGTTTGACTTCACCAGAAGTTAAGATTTTAAACTAGGATTCCAGAGGCACCAGAAATGACCCAGTTATCTTTTACCATTTGGACATTACAATGTAATTTGGCAACTTCAATTCTATCCTGAGAGAGAGAGATGGGCATCGCAATAGTGAAAAACAAATTTGAGTTTTTCACTACCTTAACATGTAAAACTTAAAGGTACTTGGATAACTTTTTAAGTGAACTGCACCCTGCTCTTGGAGTTGTCCAGTGGCTACCTCGGGGTGACTTGTATGTATTCAGAAGGTTTAAGCCTAGCGAAAGGGTTATTTTGCCTGGTCGTAATGGCAGTTTAAGCTGCACGCACAGGCAAAAGCAGGCCTGAGATGTTTTTAAAATGCCACTTAAGTGGGTGGCACAATCAGTGCTGCAGGCCCACTAGTAGCTGTTAATCAACAGGCCCTAAGCACACGTAGTACACTTTACTAGGGTCTTATAAGTACATTTAATATGCCAATTGGGTATAAGCCAATGTTATCAACACAATAGATTTCTTAGGTCTGGTACATCTTTGAAGTAATGTAACAAAGCAGCAAAAGAAAAAATACAAGAGGGAAGAAGAAGAGCAATAGAGGTATCTCTTGGATAGAAATCTAATAGGGGAAGAAATCCCTTTTAGGATGAATGCCCTCACTCACCAAAGGTGACATGCTTCATCATCTGGGCTTTCTCCTCACAGTGGGAAATCCTAGTCCCACTGAGGGCTACAACCTCCTCTCTAAGAGGAGGGAGCTCTGGGATGTTTTGATATTTAAGCCTCAAAAAAGGATGCTAAAATCCCAAGTGTGAAGGATGGTGATGTGGGGGTGCAGCGCGATAAATCAAAAATAGAGAAAGTGTGAATCTAAAACTGCCTAGTGCAGATGAAAAGAAAACTTTATTAGCTCATCTGTACTGACAGATCTAAAACGCAGTGTTCAGCAGTGTATAATTAAACTGCTAGAATGGAAGGGTCGACATGTTTCAGGCACTTAACGTCTAACAAGTAAGTGTTGGCTTTCTTCAGGACCAGTAACAACGCTGCTGCAAAAGTGAAAAACAATACAAAATGTATACTTAGTAAAGAACAGTGATCCAAGTCCAGCATCAGTATCACTGGAACTTGTCCGTGTAGTAGGACAAGTGAGCCCACCTCTACCTGGTCACAAACTCAGGAAGGGGAGCCCCGCTCTCTCCGTCGGTACTCCGTTGCGGAATGCATATTTCAAAAGCACATTGCACTACCACAGAAGGAATTGTGGGCAAATTGGCAAAAATATATTTTCGGTTCCAATTTGATATGTATTGAGATCTGTAGATACTGCATTTTAGTTGTGGTTACACTCAGTGTCCTTTCCAAAGATCACGGTCAGTTGCCTATAAAATATCTAATCCTGGGTTTAACCCATTGGGATCAGAGTTGAAATTACTCTTTTTTATTGGATGACTGCTGTCTCCACAGTGAGTGGAATGCAGCATTGTTACGAGAGAAGACCGGTCTTTGGTATAAATGCAGCAACAGTGTTAAACATTCAACTGGCAGGCTAAGGGGTGCTCCTGTGGAGGAGATTTGGGCCCATTTTCTCCCCTCCAGCTATAACCTTTTTAGAGAGCTTGAGTAATAAAGGAGTTAGGTTCAATTTAAATTCACAAAGACAGTGTAACCCATTTGATTACACAGTAAAGCTCTGAATCAAAAAGTCAGGTTAAACTTAGATTTATTACAATTCCAAAACCAACATAATATAAATCAGTCTCAGAAACATTGCATAACGATACAGAATTAACAAACGACTTCCAACTCTACGAAGAAAATTCATTCGCGATAGTAAATATCCAATGAGAACCTCAGTAGCGATGGCACGAAGCAAATGAAACACAGCAGAATGAGAAGATTGCAAAATCCAATCCTCCTGTCTATAATGCATGAAGATTTCTAATTCCTCCCCAATTAAAATACTCCAAAAATGATAAACTAAGTTCAATCAGATCCATAAAATAAAGAGAAAGGTGCCAGTGTGGAAACTACCGTAGAAGTTTATAAAGCATTGCATAGCATAAAGCCACACAACGAGATTAAAGCATAAATGCAAGGCACACAGGTCTGAACCCATCCTAATCTAAAGAAATCTCAGTGTAAGTAGGCGTATAAAGCCACAGAACATTGCCTAGTTATGCCCTCAAAGACCCTCCTAAATTATTGTCATGGACCTAATTAAAGGCCACCTTCAAACAATACTCTCTTAGCAAAACACCCTCATAGTTCTTCTTTCTTTGATGTACATTTCGAAAACACACTCTTAACTCTTCTTTGAACCACATATTTTGAGACGACTTTGAATTTATGCCTTCATTCCACACGGACTGTAGGCCATCCGTCTGGCCATAATTTCTTCTGCCCTTGACTTCCTTCTCGTTTCCTTATCTGTTTCACACAAAGAGTCTTTCTCCATCAATTAGGTAATCTTACAAGGTACCTGGAGAGGGAAAAAAAGACCCAATCTGAGAAAGAATTTACATCGGAAGTTAGATCTTGCGAAACCCAAATGCTTAAGGCTTTTGGTCCAGTTAACAAATTCAAGACTTCAATGCGCCTTAAAAACATGAACAGTCACGTTATAAAAGTAAATGCATTTCTCTTGCATACATAATCTATTATATAATGGAAAAAACATCTTCGTATAAATGCAGAAAATTGCAATTCATTACGAATGGAAACATAACAGTTGAACACCCATATAAATATTGTGATTACATAGAATGAGCACTCCTTATATGGCTTTGTGTACTTTCTCTAGCGAGTTACATTACATCCCACAAATACTTAAGGCCTCAATTTAAATTAGTGGTCTAATCAATAATAATGAGGATAGAGCCTATTTTTTGCTGCTTCAGGGGAAAAATTGACCATAAAGTGACGTGGCTAATTTTAAGTTCCACAACAGCCTGGAGGAGCCTCACAAAGGCAAACCAAAGATTTCTCAGATGCACCCCTATATTGCCTTTTATTGTGTGGGTTAGTTTGAAGTCTTATTTTTAGGTTTAAAATTGTGTTAAGAAAAGGCCACAAGCACACTCTATAAATTGTTTAAGAAGAGCCTGAAATATTCCTGATTACATAAACATCCAGCCACTTCTCTTCATAAACCAGAGAAATACACCACACCATTTAATCTAGATGACCATGATGAATCAGGAAAAAAACCTCTTTGTACTAAAATAAGGAACAGCAACGAAAATACCAAGCACAGCAATTATCTTACCTCGCCATTTTATATATTCAATTTCGATTGTTTTCAAGTAGTATAGATTTGTTCCTTTCAAAGTGCACCACTTTTGTAAGCCACCAGCTTTTTTTATTTATTCAATCATTGATATAAGCTTGGTTTTAATTCTCTTTCACTATTTCATGACGATTTTCTTTGCTACTTTAAGTTGGTATAAGCTTTCTCATATTCAGGTATGGTCAATATAGAACGGCCACTGAGGACACAGAAGGATGCAATGACGTGCAGGTCACAAGTTGAGATCTATTTAGGGCCGACTCAGCCTTCAATCCTTCAACGATTGGTAAATTGAGTGCCATGAAATTGAGTAATAGTGACACATGGTATTTATAGCACTTAGAAATGTCAGAATTGCAATAAAACAAGCTATTGCTGCTGTTCTTACTAAAGCTTAGATTTGTAAATTTATTAAAGGTCAATTCTATTCTTCGACAAAAAGTGTTGATTTTTTTCAACATTCATTTAACTTGCCTCATTTCTCTTGCTTTTTCACACAAGTTCAGCACCCACACTTAGGGGCATATTAACAAGCCAGGCGATAAAATTATCGCCGCTTTAGCGGCAGTAAACTGCCACTAAATAAGCGATAATGGGCTTGATAATATGCTCTATGGAATTCCAATTGAAGCCCATGTTAGACGTCCTTCACATCTAACATGGGCTTCAATTGGAATTCCTTAGAGCCCATTATCAAGCCCATTATCGCCGTTTTAGCGGCAGTTTTCTGCCGCAAAAGCGGCGATAATTTTATCGCCTGGCTTGTTAATATGCCCCTTGATTTTCTTAAACTGTGTTCAATATTTGCACAAAATTACTCTATTGTACTAATTATAATGGCATGGCTAACTTTCTGTCCAAAGGCTGACCAGCTCCTTGTTCCACATACAAGATACAGGGGTAGACATGTCGCTTTCTCCATTTCAACTGCTGTCAGTTTCTGATATGTGGATAGCATTTTCTACTTATCTTTTCTGGATGCCAACCAAAATCATTCTGCTTTGGCTGGATATAATTAAAAGCGCCTGGAGAATTTCTTACTAATCACATTCTCTTGGGATACAACAGATAAGGAGTTCACTAGAAGTAGATACCTTTTGCTTTTCTCAAAGATGGCTCGGCTATGAGCAGATTATTTACTTCTTCCAAAATGTTTCTCCCATGCCACAAAGTTTTCTGACTCACAGAACATTTTTCCACAAGGAAGAAGTAACGCCTAAGCCTGGCTTGAGACACAGCTAGTGAATCAGACTTTAAGAGTTTTACTAAGGGCAACAAATACTAGGAACATATAAAAAAACTGGTAAGTCAGTCCACACTGCCTCCTTGGAGGCCTTTTCAGCATTCAATGCCAATTCTAAAATGGGCCTCAGAATTCCTTTCAGAGGGTCACAGGGTCACAGGGTATGCAGTGGGCCCAACCGTGGTGGTTAAGACCTTTTATTCTTGATGTCCCGGGCAGTACCCAGCAGGTGCAGGCTCTCTCCCTCAAGCGGCATTTCCCAGCGATCGTAGCTTCCCTCAATCTACAAAGATGCGGTAAGTCACTCTTCCCCACATGGCAGGGGATAAGGGGTCATTTGATCCTGGACCCTGGAGTGAGGGTGCAACATCTCCTGCGGTGTCCTTCACATTCCTCAGGCGGGTCAGTCGGAGGCAGTTCTTAGTGTACGGGCTCGACCTGCTGGTCACCACTGCAATCTTCTTTCTGGGCAACAACCTGAACTTCTGGAAGTGTTAGTACCGGCAAGACCTTCTGGCATATGGGGTTGCTGCAACACTTTACGACCTATACTCAAACTCCTCTGGTGCAGTCGCCCACACCTTAGCGGTTCTTCCTTGCATATGGGGATGATTAAAGCAAACACAAGACTGGATGTTCTGGCAACAATGAAATTAGCGGTGGCCCCCCTCTAGCGTACGAGGCCACTGCAATGACACAGTGTGGGCCTGGCACTTGCGTTGTGGTGCTGAATATACTGCTCAGGTCACAGCAGCCCTCTTCTGGCATTTAGAAGGTCATTGAATTGCTGCTGTGCATGGGCAAGGACCCAATCTGTACACTGACATTTCCTCACAACTCACTCCCTGAGTGCTCTCGATAGGGCTCCCCTCTGGACCTTGCACCCTTCAATACTCTCCTCTTCCTCACAGGGTACATTGGTCTTGGTAAGCAGGCAGCTGCTGGGGCTCCAGGGCAGGTAATCTTGGTTTCCTTGATTGAGGTCCCCTCACCCAGCAGGGAGACTAGCAGGCCTTCGCACGCAGTCCTGATCACAGGCAGAAATCTTGCACAGCTTCTCCTTCTCACAGCGTGCCTTGCTGCTTGGCAGATGACATTTGTTTGGGTCTCAAACTCCCGCCTTAAAGTCCATTTCCAGACACCAAATGTGATTTGGGGTTTGAGTCTTTGAAGTTTTATGTTTTGGGTTCTGCTTCTTTTTCAAGTATACCCTTTTTCTTCTCTTCTTTCCTCTTAAAAAGCTGTCTGTCACAGCAGAAAAGACTCTGAAGCTGATTGTCCCACAACACAGGGCATGGGAGTGACTAGAGTTCACACCTGGATGCCATTCACAGATATGTGCATCAAAAGGTTAATCCTGGGCTCCCAGCAATGCTCTTCATAATTCTTTTAGCAGACCAATCTCCTTCCTGAGATGTGTTCAGGTTCAAATGTGTAGATGGGGAATCTTTCTCCTTTTCATCAGTGTGTGTCCCACCCAGCTCACAGAAATACAGCTATATACATCTGTCTGAGGGATTACAGTACCCCTCATGTCTACCCTAGGCTGGTCTGTGCTTCCCAAAATGGAACCCAAGGTCCTCAATGTAATGTACTGTTGCAGGCACACTTGCGCTCAGTGTACTAAAACAGCACACATGCTCTCCAGTTCTCCAGTACTGTTATCCCCATGCATTGTGCCACTACAGACACACACATTCAGCACTGACATTTTGTCGGGGAGCACTGCTCGGTACTATACCTTTTCTGTATTGTACCAGGGTGTACTGGTTGCAAACACACACTGCCAGAACACCCACTATCCATGTGCGCGCTGCACAATACTTCACCCTTGCTGTATTGTATGTCTCACAAGCACACATGTATCGAGGACGTGCTTTTATTGCACACTCATTGTTCAGCACTACTTCTTTCATGTAATGTATTCCTAACGGCACACACACACTCAATAAGTACACTAATCATTCACATGCTTCACAAAACTGCTACCCTTATACTTTACCCTTCCCAGGCACACACATTTCGAGCGCTACACAGCAATCTACATTTACCTGATATAGGCCAAGGGTGAGTTTAGCACACAGCAGTGGAACTTTAAAATTGTGAGTGAACCTGTAGGCCTCACTCTGACACAGGGTAAAAAGGACATACTAATCACTACTGGTATGCTGCCCGACCGTGTTTGTACGGCTTAACTCTTGGTGAAGGCGATGCCCTTCCACCATTGTGAGGGTAGGGCTTTAAGTGTACCTCCTGATCCAACAGGACTACAATCCGTGACACATGCCTCATGTTGCAGATACTTGACCGGTGTTTGCCTATGACAAATGGCAGCATTAGGGATCCAGAGAAAAGTACAGTTGGGCACTCCAGGCTGGGGTGTATGTCGCTCACCATGCAGAAGACTTTTCTGTCCCAACAGGGTTTCTCCTTTGCTTGAACTACATCTATTACGCAATCTGATGTTTGTACATTATTTTCTATATTTTATAATATATGAACAAGTATAGTATATTTATTTCCCTTTTGCTCACATTTCCTAACCATCAGTGCCCTAGTGAGAATTTTATAATCAATTTTTAAAAGAGATATTGGTATTTTGAGCATCCTTGGTTGTTCATTCCCTATATGGTAAGAAACGTCATGAGCATGTCTCCTTAGTAAAATACTTGAGTATTTTGGTTATCAAGTCTTTATAAATCAAACACAATGACCCAAACCGAACATATAATGGGATTAATGAACCATACAAACCCTTCATATTGAAAGTTATATGTCACCGAAATAGACTGTACATCGACCTCTTTGTGCTGTTACTGCAAACATTGCAGGCACCTGAAAGTTTTTTGGGCATTGTTCAATACGCATAGCTAATTTACACAAGGAGAAAAGAAAATGCCTTACCTTGGAATGCTTACAATTGAGTCCTAATTCTTACACCTATTTGCTACATGTTTGCAGTGTTATTCATAGCAAGTGCTATCTGCTTCGCTGACATTCAATTACTTAAGTGTATCAACTTTCACACACCTTTCTATTTTCTGGGGCAGTTTGTAGGACAATTTGATTTACTATGCAATGTTCAAGTGTAGGTTTCCTGGGCATAGCCAAACTGGCTATTTTAGGACTGACCTTTGCGACAACTGTGGCTTTCTGGAAAGTTGAATGTCTCTGTATAGGAAAATGAGCATTGGCAAACCCAGTAGGTCTTGCCTTTGTGAGAACTTATTTTTTTGCCTTACTTTACAGTAGTGTGGTGTGGGTGAATAGTAATGTAGATTGTATGTACTACGGAAATCCAAAATACAATAATATAGAATAGAAATAAGATTGTCAGCATCACTGAAAAGAATTTGTGATGAAAAAGTCTGCACTTGGGACTGTATAATAACACTTTTAAAACAAGAAATTCACATGCTGTTTATTAAAAGACAAAAAAACTCCGAAGAGAAATGCCCTGTGTTTAGAGTGCATCTCACAATTTTGGGTTATTTTTAAAGTGAATTTTTGTGGGTGGGGATTGCAAAGCAGTTGCATTTGCGTTCTATGCAGAAGTCCTTGATGACATTTTAAAGCAGTCGCTGCAGCGTTGTCAGGAATACTTTGCAGCCAAATAGGACACAAAACCGCAGGAACACAAACTAGCATCATACAAAATAAAGATTGGAATGCGTTTTAATTGTGCAGTCCAAAGAAGTTCCAGCCATCTTATATGCTGCGACAAAATAGTCTTCACGTGGGTTTGTGATATATCACATTTAAAAAACAGAAATATGCATGCACAAAAAGACAAAAGACTACTGATCAGAAATACCCTTTGTTTAGAGTGCATCTCACAGTTACAGGTTGTTTGCAAAGAGCAGGAACTGCAAAGCAGTTGTATATGCTCTATGTGCTGAAGTTGATGACGAAATCTTAAAGCAGCCGCTGCAACATTGCCTGGCATGCTTTGCAGCCAAATAGGAACAAGCAATGGCCAGCTTGCATGTGTGCCTAAGAAACTTATGCCCTTGGGAGGCAAGCACTTCAAAGGCTGGTGGCCTTCTTACCGCGGTGTGCCCTCAATGCTACGTGCATATAGGTTCCTTTTAGAGAAGTGGAGTGCTAGATGGAAGCAGGGTGGCTCCATACAGCTTTGATTCGAAGTGGGTGCTGTGGGGGGACGAGGGGGTGCGTTAGTGGCTTGATGGTGACAAAAAGCAACAAAAAAGAAATTCAGCACTTTACGAAGAAACGGGAACCTTCTAAAACACGCGCTGGGCTCAAAGCAACAAAAAAAGTGTGCCTACATAAACAGAAATGGACAAAAATGCAAGGATCGAAGTAATAGGCCACTCGTCCATGTGAGAAAGCAAAACACCAAAAAGAGGGACAAAAACACGCATTACCCATATACAAGCATGCTGTTGGAAAGGACACATGAACAAATCAAAAGCGATGGGCTGGCTGTAAACCCACACAGGAGATAAAACATGCCTCCAAGAGAAAGCGCATGCGCTGCCTAGGCAGGACCTAAAGTGATAAATAAAATACCTGCGTGGGAAGTGACATATGGCTATATACGTGAGCGATAAGTATGTTTATCTAAAGTGACCGCTATGTTTAATTATCCCTGACATGTTATGGTGAAAAGTGATATAGCATGTTGTCATCATAGAAAAATCATACTTTTTGCCCTGGTCATCCCCATTTTCTGGACTGATGTGTGTGATTACTGACTCTAAACGTTCAGTGGGCCCTGCTAACCAGGTCCAGGGCCAGTGCAGTATCCTCTAAAACTAAATGCTGTTTGGTATACTTCTGATTGGTACGAACAACCTAATTGTAAGTTCCTAGTAAATGGTAAGGCATTAGGTTTAGAGATCCGAGTGGCCTTAATGACCTAAGTGTGCACTGCTGTGGTGCCTGATGTCATTTTAAAGCCAGGTCTGCCTTGCAGGCTGGTTTAAAAATAATACAATCCAAATTCGACTTTGCAATTGAAATTGCTTCGTATTACTTATAAGTCACACTCTAAGCTCTGCAATTAAAATCCACCCAATTTTCATTGTTTTAGAAAAAAACAATACATAGAAATGCATGATTTTCCCCACATTCCAATTATTCTAGACCAGTTTCTAACAATTGTTCCAAAAATTCTTTAGGGTAGAAGCATCCAACCTCCTGTGAAATTGTTTGCCTCATCAATGTCATTGGTCTAAATTACATTAAAATCATAATTTGAAGAGATTCCTACTTACCACCCCCCCCAACCTCCTGAAATGCTACCTAGCTTTTCCAATATCGCTCGCCTATTGTGTTTTAAAATGCATATTTCATCTTTTCAGCCTGCACAGCACTGCTGTAAGCCTGAGGCATGCGGAGGGGCTTGGTGGGCACACGAGGCAGACCCATTGTGCAGTCCCTTCTGGGGAATGGGAAGACTGATATGGTGGCATAGATTGTGCCATCTGGAAAAAGAGCCTTTCTTGTACATACACCTACCTACCCTTTAGGATGTCCTTACTTCATTGTCATTTCTTGTTCATTCCAAGCAAAAACACTTTTTCGCTTGTTTTCCTGGCAGAATACCTTTTGCTCTTTGATTGGTCGCATACCTAATTTCAACTTTATCCACCAGATGTGTATTGCAATGTACTATTATTTACTCCAGATAAAAATTTTCCCAAATATAATTTTTATTATTGATTTTTCAAAACCTGATTAGCATCCAGCAATCTCGAACTACATGTGATATCACTTCTGGTTAGTATCTCCCTCTCCAATTTCGGCTCTTTCACCCCACCCTCTCATCCCCCCCCCCCCCCAACTCGGGTCTCAGTGTACTCGGTTCTGTCGCTACATAACAGCATTATGATGAAGACAGTCTGTGTTGGCTTCCTCAGGACAGGGCTACCCCTGTTCCTCATCAGGGGCCGGTAGTATTGTTTGTTATAATATCTCTAATCGCACCTCAGTCTTACTCTACATACATATTGTCGTGGTACATAGGTATGGAGTTAACCATACTAAATCTTTATTTACTGTCACAATATTTTGGTAGTCAGTATTTGAGTCGCAATAGTTTTGCACATAGGTATTTTAGTTGTCGATTTTCTGGTAGTATACCCTCATCACCTTCCAATTACGAAGTAAGTTACTTTAGAACATGGGCTCCAACTTCTAAGGATGGAGGGTTTTATCATCGCTCTTTAATTCCACAAAGTTATCTGCATTTAAAGATTTTAGAATTAATCCTTTGAATAAAGGGTATGTACGATCCATCTACTTTTCTTGTATTATACCCTTTATTAAACCCTTCACCAAAGGTCTAAGATGGCAGAAATGTTATGTGCAGTGTTTTAAACACTTATCTCCTACTGGTGGTTGCCAGTAGGTAGTAATAGTTTGAACTTAGTTTCCATAGGAAAATATTTTTTTGTTTTGCAGATTTGACGAATCCTCACGAAATGTATAGAGCTAGTTTGCCACTCACTTCAGGTGCTATCTTGAAAGTTTCATGGTGACATATCAAGTGGGGGCTCAGAAAAGGGGGAGGTCCTAAAATGTGTTTTCACCATGTTAATTCTCATAGAAACTTTAGGCAGAGCTACAGCCTGAACTGCTGAACGGAATTACACCAAATTTGGCAGGAGGTTAGATGGAATTCCGAGGAAGTGCCTTTTTGTGGGGGAACATCCTTTACATCGCGGTTAGTACACCGCGATGCAGTTACATCGCAATCGTTACAACGACTGCGATGTTACCACGCCATGCCATTACAACGCAAGTCTTTACATCGACTTGCGCTAGATGGCGTGCTAACATTACAAATAGTGTAGTTTACTATCCCAACACCTTCCCTACTGTTAAGTGGACTGGAGTTGGAATATTAAATTACGCTTTTCTAATGTTAGCACGCCATCTAGTGCAAGTCGATGTAAAGACTTGCGTTGTAAAGGCATGGCGTGGTAACATCGCAGTCGTTGTAACGACCGCGATGTAACGGTACGCGTTGTAAAAACTCGTGTTGTAACATCGTACATCCCTTTTTGTGATTTGGTGTAAATCTGTTCAGTAGTTGCGGAGTTATTAACCAAAATCCAAATTAGTATACATAGGTAGGTGGATCCTCCGAGGATCCAACAGTCCCTGTGCTCAAATGTAATTGGCTGCCAACTCTTCAAACCAGGAAGTGTTGGCAGCTGTCTTGGGACTCATCTTGAGCAGAGTCCCAGAAAAAAACGTTAACAAAAGAAAAGGGGGCAGAGTACAACTGAACTGAACCCCTAGGCCTATTGTTGGCGTCCCCCAGGGACCACGCTGATCATAAAAGCATTTTTTTTTTAATTTAATGAATTTTAATGGGAGTCACGTTAAATCTGCGGCTCTGCTGAAATGTTTAAAAAAAGCTTTGCTGCTCTTGCCAAGCCACAGCAAAAGCTCCTTTCCAGCAAGAGAGAGCATTACAAATGATCTTCATGAGTAATTGGCCCCGAGGGCATTTGTATAATAAAGATGGGGCCATGCACAACCTCCCCTCCTGGGACTTATTAATGCACGTGGGACTGCCACCTCCCCTGAGCTTTTCTGTATCATTTTAAATGGAGGGGAGCCCCATACGGCCTGTCCCGGGGACCAGCACCTCCCCAGGGCCTATTCATGTTTAAATAGGAGGGCCTCTTGGATGCCCGTCTTCCGGGGAACTCCAGCTCCCTGGGCTAATTATTTATTATAGGGTGCTTCGTCCTGGCTCTGGGGACCAACACCTCCCTGGGGCCATGATCAATTTGTGGTAGCATGCCTCAGGGACCTCGCGGGGCCAACTTTTAAAAAAAAAAGATGACAGAGGAAGCCGTTCTCGGCCCTGGTGCACCATCACCTCCCAAGGGCAAGCCCACCACCCAGAAAGGAGGGGGATTGCACAGCCTCTCTCCTGGAGCCATAAATGGTCCTGGGAACGCCACCCCTCAAGGGCTGGCTCTTGGACATAGCTGTTTGCTGTGGCTTGTCAGGAGCTTTACCGCTCTCACCAAGCACCAGCACATGCTCCTCTTCCAGCAAGTGTGAGCATTAAAAATAATCTTGCTTGCTGGAAGCGGAGCAGAATTGCTTTTAGACAGAGGGGGCTGCATGTTTAGCAGCACCCTATGCCTATAAACAATGTTGACTCCCACTGGAGGCGGGGAGCTGGCAGAGACCGCAGGTGCTTTCAGGCTCCCCAACGAAATTCCCTGGGTGGTACCAGGGCACTCAGGATAGAGGCCGGGACTCGTGGAATGGGGTCCCTGCCGCTGAAATCGGCCTGGGAGAGGGGGCCACGTAGCCCCCCTCCCAAATTAAAAAAAAAAATAGAAAGGCTGGGGTTATATACTTCAAAAAAGAAAATTCTTTCCAAATCCAGAGGGTTGAGAGGCCCCTTTGCAATTGAAGGGGGCATGGGGGGATACATCTTTACTAGTGTATCAACACTAAGTGGTCCTTAGAAAAACATAGGGTAAAGGGGTGGGTCACCCCAAGTGGGTACAATAGCTCCACGCAACTAGTGCGGCAAAGGAAAAAAAACATTTTTTATATATATAACCCTCACACACTAGTAGTGTCATTCTTCATCATTTGGTTCACCCCGACTCCTAAAGGTCAGGGTGGGCTTGACCGTATTCCAAGGAGCACTTACAAGAAGGGAGACCAGGGGGCTTAACAAAAGATTAGGTCACTCCGACATGGATGTGAAATGGACAGTAATAGTTACTGACCAACGAGCAGCACTGGATATACAAATTAGAAACGTAAATCTGGATTGAACTACGAAATACCATGGGGGCAACTGATGAATTAACAACACAGGAATTCCAAAACGTATTACTATAATGTGCTCTATATAGTAAGACCACGAGAAAATATATATATTGGAGCACCTGCCTGAAGAACCCTCTAGAGACAAAATACTGGCTAGAAAGCCATGACTAATAAATAACTATAGCCATATTGCCCTTCGATGATACCACCTAAGAATGAACGGATTGGGGAGTACCACTACGCATACCACCATATCATCATATCCGTGATGTGTTCCCTGCTGGTTTACCAAAGAAATGTATATTAGATTGGCACGTGTGTAGATGTGGGTGGGGTTAGTATTCCCCCTATACATTTCTTTGGTAAACCAGCAGGGAACACATCACGGATATGATGATATGGTGGTATGCGTAGTGGTACTCCCCAATCCATTCATTCTTAGGTGGTATCATCGAAGGGCAATATGGCTATAGTTATTTATTAGTCATGGCTTTCTAGCCAGTATTTTGTCTCTGGAGTGTTATTCAGGCAGGTGCTCCAATATATATATTTTCTCGTGGTCTTACTATATAGAGCACGTTATAGTAATACGTTTTGGAATTCCTGTGTTGTTAATTCAACAGTTGCCCCCATGGTATTTCGTAGTTCAATCCAGATTTATGTTTCTAATTTGTATATCCAGTGCTGCTCTTTGGTCAGTAACTATTACTGTCCATTTCACATCCATGTCGGAGTGACCTAATCTTTTGTAAGCCCCAGGGTCAACCTTCTTGTAAGTGCTCCCTGGAATACGGTCAAGCCCACCCTGACCTTTAGGAGTCGGGGTGCACTCAATGATGAAGCAGGACACACTACTAGAGTGTGTGAGGGTTACATATGAAAAAAATGATTTTTTTCCTTCCCCGCACTAGTTGTGCGGAGCTACTGTACCCAGTTGGGGTGACCCACCCCTTTACCCTCTGCCCCTCTGTTTTTCTAAGCAACACACCTGTGGTCTTAGGTGGGTTACTCGTTTGTTTAATGGGGGAGGCCAAAATTGACCCGGGAGAGGGGCTACATGACCCTCCTCCCCAAGTTAAAAATAAATAAAAAGGCCTTGAGATAGGGTCCCAGGGGCTGAAATCGGCCCAGGGAAGGGGAGGTCGACGCGAACCCCTTCCCTAATAAAAAAATGTTTTTATTCATTTAAAAGTGGCCCAACAAGTCACTGGAGGTTCCTCCCTCTTTCACCACCAATCTACAAATGCACCTCCTGCCAAACTACTGGTTGAGGGATGAAGTCCCCTTGCATGCTGAAGGTCTTTTGGGGCCAACAAGCCCTCCTGTTACCTCAAGTACGTCCCACACAGCGGGATTGCTGAGAAGTCATCAGAGGACCTGCTACCTTTCACCACCACTCGGCAAACTCCTCCTGGTGTACTACTGGTTGGGGGATCAAGTCAAAATAAGGATAGAGGTACTGGGGCTTTTTAAGGTTCAGCACACGGACCCCTACAGTTATGAGAACAAAGAGTGTACTGTTTCTATGTAGGTATCTAGGTCCGGAAGGTGGTTAGCGGAGGGGAGTGCTCCTTTTAGGAGCAAGAGCCCTCACACACCTCGAGGGGTATCATGCTTTATCATCGGGCAGCTCCTCGTTGGGTCTGCGCTACAATGCCAAATGGGCCTCTCGAGGGGTCTCTTTGCCTGCAGGGCAATGAGTAGGTTGGCAGCCGCACCGCGCTCCGATACGGTAAGCTACCCTCCATTTTCCTGCCTGGATTTTTTTCATACCCCGATGGCCTCCCACCACCAGATATTTTCTTCGGCCACCTTGTGAGCCGAGTACGCACTGCGGACAATACACTGCGGCACCCCCATCGAGTGGTGTTTATTGTATGGCCCTCACATCTCTCCTTTATTTATCCTTTGCATTTTTAGCTTTGACGGTACGCTTTTCAGTGTATGCCTTGTCCAGTACAATTGGGACCGTGCCTTCCTGAATTCCCGGGTAATTTCCTTTGGTGAGTTTCACCTGGCTGAACTTCCCTCCCTGAGGTGCCGCACGCACCAATGTGTTATGTCTTGTTCACCGGCTACTACTATGCCACTCCATGTTCCTGTTGAGGTGCACTCACTAAGAGGAAGTTTACTTCACCTAGGAACTTTAGGCTGGTTTACTGGAAACCGCAATTCTTAGAATACTTAAGCGGCTGGTGAAATGTGTAATTGATTACAACCAACATCCTGTTCATCTGTCTACCTATGATGAGCATACATCGACACGCATCACTAGTCCACCTGAAGTCATATTTACTAAACTAATTATGCAGCTAGTGACCCGTGTGATTGATTACACCCAGCTCATATGCCTGCCTGTGATTAGCATGCATCGATACACACTATGAATTGCTGTCATCACAACAGTGGTAGTTCTCCCTAACAACTGTATTTGTATATAATCATGAATACTGGGTTTCAAATTTGTAATGCCTTTTCTGTACTCTCTTGTTTCTCGCCAATCTAGGTTTACCCCCAGGAGCTGTTCTGAATGTCTATGTAAAGTATGCTGGCCATATTCTGAAAGTCTATGTTAAATACACAGGGAATGGTGCATACACTCTTTATTTACCCATCCCTGTGCAGAGTAGAATAAGGTCCTAATGAAATGCCATGATCCGCTAGGGACTGTAACAGGCATGAAACATGTTGACCTTTTTGAATTACATTCATTGCAGCTAAATTGACCATTAATTCTATTCTATGCTCAAACCACGTTTTTATCCGTAACAAAGAGACCCTAGTATTAAAACGTATTTTTTGTTTGGATCCCTTTAGTCATTTTTAACACACTTCACCCTCACCCATTCTATTCACATTTTATCACTCACTTATGCAATACGCATAGGCAAAAAAAGAGAATATCAATGGCAAAGAGCCCCCTTAAGGGGCACGTTGGTCATTGCAGTGCTGGCCCAAGAAGGAGCTGCCCGATGATAAAGCGTGACACCCCTTGGGGCGTGTGAGGGCCCTTGCTCCTCCCCTCTGTTGACCACCTTCCAGACCTAGATACCCACTTGGGGGAAGAAGTCACCTTGGCTGCTGAAGGTCCTTGGGGGGCACGAACCCCTCCTGTTACCTCCAGTAAGTTCCACACAGCATGATTGCTGAGAGCTTGTTGGAGGCCCCTCCTCCCTTTTTCCACCACTCTTCAAATGCATCTCCTGGCTCACTACTGGTTCGGGATGAAGTTTTCTTAGATACTGAGGGTCCTTAAGAAGCCCTCTTGTTACCTCCAGTAAGTCCCATACAGCAGGATTCCTGAGAGCTAGTCGGAGGCCCCACCTCCTTTCTCCACCACTCTACAAACGCGAATGCTAGTTAAACAAAAAACCCATATAAAATCACTTAAAAAAACAAAGGTTTCAGGTATATTATAGTTAGGAAATAAAATTTGAAAAACCTTAGACTTAAAAAACAAAGGTTACAGGGATGTTATAGTTAGGAAACAGAATTAAATCAAGCATTGGTAAATGCATTAGGGTTAGCTTATGTGAGTTAAATAATTTTTTTGTTGTAAGATTTAGCTTGGTGAGCAGTTGTGCAACATGACTTACTGAAAGTGTTATGACTTTTTTTTATTGAGAAAGCAAATACATTTTGCAGTAACTGATGGCAATATAATGCAGGGAGATTAGGTAAATGGTGGAAGACAAAGAAAAGCAAAACAAATGCAGCAGCCAAGCATGTTTGATATGCATGCCATACTCGAGCAAACTCATGACCCAAACTTGCAAAGAGCTGTGAAATGCTTTCACCCCACTTCAAGAAGAGAACTGGAAAAAAGAGTAAATAATATAAGACATACAATTTGCCATTCAATGAACTGGGTCACCTGCAAGTGTCTGAAAGGTCCGTTACTAGCAACTACACTTGACAATGTGACTGGTGAAATGCAGTTGTTCCCCCACAAATGTTTGCCGTAGCCAAAAAAGGGGATGGGGAAGGAAAGACTTTTCATCCAAAATAATATTTACATGAAAAAAAAATCCACATAAGCAGGTTAGGAAAAACTGTAGTGTGCCAGAGATGAGAGGAAATAGAATATATTTACGTATAATTGGGAAGCTCATAGGGCCTATTTCGGAAGGCTATTTGTACACGTAATTTTGACTTAACATGCACAAATAGCTTATTGTTTGATTACAAAATTATCATTGTAATTCACAAAAGTCGATTTTGTAAAAGATTAAATTCACAGGGAATGGGTGTTCCAGGGTGGGAATGATCTGGAGGTCTGAGGACACCCACCAGCTTACACATTTATGGATATTCACAAACTCACCCTACCAGCCTCTTCCATTCTAGAAACAGTTAGAGATTGATTCCTGAAAAGGGCAAGAGAAATTCCCTTCATAGTTCGGGGAGGGAAATAAAAATGCCCGCACATTGGTGGGAGTATAGGAGAAGGGATATCCCCATGGCTGAGAAAAAAAAATTCCTGTGGAGATTTAAAAAAGGTAAAAAGGTAGCAAGCACTTTTACACTTCTCCTTTTGTCCATTGTGAAAATATGTACAGGTATAGATGAAAGTGCATAAGCATGCACATTTTCGTTTGATAAAATGCAACCCTCAAAACGGTTCCACGCTTAAAACTGGACAGCTGCAAATGCCGCCGGTTTCAATGAGTAAGCTGAAAAAAAAAGAGAACTCCAAAGGGATGCAAATCTGCACACGTGCAACGTAGTAAATGTTGGCGCAGATTTTAGGACTTTTTCCAGAAAGTTAGGCCCATTAAGAACTTATAGCATAGGACTGGGCAACGTACGACTTTCTTTTTTTACACATAGCAATATGAATGCATTTAATTTTTTTCATGGTACTTTTGATGCATGGACCGAACGTTCATAGGCGCAACCAATCACCGTGTGGATAATAAGGTAAACCATATTGTTAAAGCAGTCTCTTTGGCTACTCCAGCTATACAGTGTGGGTCAATGGTGCGCACAGCAAGCAAAAGCTAAATGAAATAAAACCTGAGTGGCGCGCGAGCTACTATAGAGGAAGCCTCAATTATTAGCTTCTATCCTGGCCCGCCTGGACTACTGCAATGTGCTTCATCTCGGCTCTAATAAATCTGTGCTTAATAGATTGCAGCGGGTCCAGAACGCGGCAGCACGCGGTATCTTTGCCCTCCCTAAATTCAGCCATGCCTCTAATCTCCTCAGCCGCCTACACTGGCTGCCCCTTGAACAGCGTGTTTGCTTTAAGACGCTCTGCATCACGCATAAGATACTGACAGGAAGCGCCCCAGACATTCTAGGCGATCTACGCACTCTGTACACCCCACCGTATGCACTGCGTTCGGCGAACCAGTGTCTTGCACGTATTCCTCGCATGCGCAGAACTAGATCTGGTGGCCGCTCTTTTAGACGTCCGGCCCCCGCTCTTTGGAATTCTCTCCCCCTACACATTTGCAGCAATCCTGACCATCAGGCCTTCAGACGTCTTGTGAAGACCTGGCTCTTTTCTCAGGTCTAACCCCTTGGTCTTGTCCCCTGCCTAGTCTTGCTCCAGCGCTAGGACGCCTCTTTGCCGAGGCAGCCATGCGCTTTACAAGTATTCTAATCTAATTATCCATTCTTTTCTCTGTTTTCAGTGTGTGCCAGCAATTGAATCGTAGGCATTAGCCCAGGGATCTTCAAATGCTTTTTCTCCAAGGCCCCTCAAAGCAAAATATTTTAAAGTTGGGCCCCCCCTTTAAAACTTTTTTCCAAGGAATGGGGAGTGGAAGGGAGGGCTCAGCACAGGGGGTCGGGCCTATGAGATCATTTTGTTGATACTTTTTCAGTAGTTTATAATCCACAATAAATCTGAAACTTACAAAGAGCAAATTCGTCAAACTAAAACAGAAATTGACCAACAAATTCTACTCCCCATAATCAGTGTGTTGTGTTCACCTTGCACACCTTGTGCCAATGCAACTACACTTGCTGCACTAGTGATAGATAGCAGCAGCCCTGAGTAGAAGGATATCTCCTCGGTCTCCTTCACCCGTCTCCCACCAATGCCTGATCATCACTACAGTCTTGAAACAGGCTCTGTACCTTTTGTTTTTTGGGAAATCTATTCAGCACAAACTCGGCCCAAGGGTATGGAGCTCTGGTTTACATGAGCACCAGTTACATTACACATGGTCAGATTTGTTTTTAGGCACATGGAGATTAAGGGATTTGCCCACGGGATGTTGAGTCGGGAGCCAGTACAGCCTTGAACTAATGGAGCCAGTTGTAGCTCCACAAAGGTTTTTTATTGAGAGGTAATGTCAGCTGAGTTCTTGAGTGCATCCTTTTAAAGAACTCAACAAAATGTTTCTAGGTGTAGTCTGATTACCGATTACTAAAATATATAGATAAAAATGATGACTTACATATTCACAATGTTTTCTGTCACAGGCTTGGACTTTTTAGCACTATATATACACATGCAACTATTCCCCACTGCACTAACTAGCATTCAGTTTAGTGTTTTTCTGGCAGGACCACTGAAATGTTGTGATTCTGCTGTATTTTACACATAATTATGGATTTTGCTGCATTTGCCACTTAATCAGTCGTCTGCTGCATAATATTTGAATTTTTAACAAAAATAAGTTTCTAGCTTAGACAGATTAAAAGGTATTAATAATGTAGCGATGTGTTGCCATGCATGAAAGGTGATTAGTCACCTTTCAGTTGCTCGTTGGTGTATTTCAGTGGGAAACTGGTACTAATGAATTTTCTTTGCCCAGGCTGTAGTCACATATGTACACATGTAAACATAATGAGATACTATCATAAAATGTGCCACATTAAGTCATATTATTTGCATTTCCTTGCAACATAATTTATGTAACCCTGCAGCATAACTTTGGTCCTTTCCTTTTGCATAATTTTAGTGGTGCTGCTTTCTGGCCACAAACATCTGCCTTGGTTGTATTAGGCAATTGAGGTTTGGTAGTAAAATTGATTAGTTTAACTTGCATTTATTTTCCATTTAACATGTTGTAACATGTTGTGCAGGTAGCTGAAGGTTAGAAAAATAACAAACCTGTTATAGAATATATTGCTCTTTTTAGCCGCATCCTTGACCCTGCCACTACACTCACTTACTCCCACCTCCGGGCATCCGGGATCACAGTTCATTCTCTGTTAAAGCCCTTCAGCTGCTATATGTAAATCTAGATTGCCTGTAAACATGCCAAATGAACAAAGTCCCGCTTCCATGCCATCCTCACTTGCAAGTACTTCACGAGCCATGTTCGCCACCCTGGGAATGCAGCCACGGCCACACAGTTTGAAGAACTCAGCTTTAGCCGTGTGATTAAACAAAGCTTTCATTAAATGATGCTATTGTTAAGAGTGAGGGCCTACCTAACCGATTCTGTCACACTAGCAAACATTTGAGAACACCCTTTCAAGTGTTTTACAGGGAGAAACCATGAGGCCCCCTTAATACCTCACTCCTGTGCAGGGAGTAATGGCATTTTTAGGGGGGTGTCGGGGAGTAGACGCATCATAGAATACAGAAAGGGGATGTTCTTCAATGAGGAAGGGCTGTCAAGTAGAAGTGTGATATGGTGACAGAGCAGCAGCGCTACTCCGGGCTATAGTAGCATTTATGCAGCAGGGGAAAGTGCAGGAGTGGGAGGACCCCCCACTGCACCCCAAACATTACTCTCTTTTACCACCACATTGACTAACAAGGGGGCCCGATGAACCATTGCTCCTCCACTGCTGCGACGTGCCTTCAACAGCTAGAAAATTCCTTGCCTATAGAGCAGTGACTCACAATTGTGCCCAAGATTTAAAAAAACAACAATGGCAGCCACACGCTCAAGAGATGGGGGTGGACGCTCACGATGACGTGGGATAATCAGCAAGTGGAGGGATTGTGAGGCAGACAAGAAGATGTAGACAGGACGCAACGTTGAATCAGAAGTTCACATCTCTGATCACTAAAGGGCTCTGCAGTCACTGCAGTGCGCTGAGAAGGGGCTAGCTGCGTAACAAACACCCTAATGCACCAAATGATGGACATTTAACAGCGTAAAACACAAATCACCCGCCAGGAGGTAATGAAATTCGTTTTCACAGAAGGGTTACCGAAAGGCGTGTTTGTGTTGGACAGAAGTTTGCAGAACGTACTTTTGCCCTAATTAGATTCTGTTTTCTTATTTAAAAATGAACCTTTTGACTGTTATATTCATTTCGAGGAAGTACAGCTGAAGGCATACTTTAAAAACATTTCTGCAGTTCAGAGAGGGGAAAAAAAGCAAAGAAAGAAAGTGCATTAAGGAAAGGGGAAACAGCTAGGAAGCAGTCAAGGTGTTAAGGGCTAGCCTTGCTTTAAATGTGTGCAGCCGGGCAACAAACAAAGAAAATGCTGTTCAAAAGAAGTCATACAGCTCTGAAAAAACATTGACAATGCGTGCTGAGAGCATGTATGTTATCCTTTACTGATTAACTACACTGTAGACACTATTTTGATGTTACAACTTATGCCCAAAAATAATGGAACTATCAGCAACATGTAAAGTAGGGGTGGGCGGAATTTGCGTAGTCTCGCTACGCAAAGCTCCGTGAAACAGTAAAAAGTCTCCGCGAGCACGCAGAGTTCCGCGAACATTCGGAATTGCTTGTTCCGCCCGTTCGCAATTCTTTTTTCTGTTCATGAACTCTGTTTTCGTGCTCGGGGGGAAATATTTTGCAAACACGCATTTTGAAAGCGCCAACAAGCAAAAATTCCGCGCAGCCGCGGATCGCGGTATTTTTTGGCAATTCCATGTTCTCTGCAGAACGCGAAATTACCCAAATTCTGCAAATTCTGTGAGCGGAACGGAATTTACCGCCTAGGCCTAATGTAAAGCAGTGAACGCTGCTGGGTAGTAGAGCACCTGAGGGTACAGGGAGCTCGGCTACAGTAGCTATTTCCTTGCCGTATTGCCCTTCTCCTCCAGAATGTACTAGTATCTACATTGGTGTAGACATAAGGAGCCCACCCCCGTGTCAGACCGCAGGCATTCATGTATGGGACTTGCAGGTGTGCTGCTGCAGAATGGAATACCAGTAGGCAAAAATGTGGTGTATTGGCCTGCAGGTGCAGGTTAGTGTCAGTGCATACTGAGTCACACAAGAACTGGTACTGTCGCAGAGGAATCGGGGTTCTGCATGCATCGGGTGGCAAGAGACTAGCCTTGAAATCCGCCGTCTTCTGCCTGGATCGAGAGGGTTGGCATGTATGCTGCTGTGGTACTCAGTGGCAGCATTGTGCTATCTTTGGCAGGTAGAAGGTGACAGTACACTGCTGCTCGTAGCTGCTGCCCTTCGTCCTGGAGCAGAGCTGAGGAAAATTTGCCACAATGTGCCATGTGGTGCTTGCTAGTTTTGTCTCTGTTGAGTCACAGTTAAGCGCGAACGGTCACAAGTGTTGCCAGACAGTGCCTCACCTGGCCCCAACACTTGTAGGCTGGTGAGGTGGGGCTTTCATCAGGCTGGGGCCCAGATAACCTGGCTGCAGCGATGTCTACAGTACCTGAGTGGCAGCTGATGTTGGGGGGAGGGGTCGGGGGTAGCACAAGGCTTGGAAAAACATTGTGCCTGCAGGTGAGTGGAACCTTCTCTGAGGTCACGCATGAACCAAATGTGCCACTCTGGCTGCAGTGTGCTGCTAAACAATGAAAGACAAATCTGCCACCAAGCTGCGTGGTCACAGTGTGGCAAGAAAACAACAGGCAATGCGCTGCCTCCCTGGATCCATGTGAGGAAGCTGCCAGTCTGTCCAAAATTGTCACTGAATCACGCCGCCAACACAGAAAAATGACAACCAACAGACAGACTCTTACAGATCCCTGTCAGAGAACCACCATGTACTGGAGCAGGTCCATAAACACAGGGAGTGAAGGAGCACAGAAAACTCCCTCCTTAGCTGGAAAAGAGCAGCCTGCACACCACTCAGAGCAGTGTTTTTGAAGAAGGGCATGCTATCCCGCAGCAGGGAAGGAGAGAGTACGCATGCATGGCTCACTGGGAATCCAAAGCTGGGTCTGTGATTGGTGTCTTAACACAATGCTAACTGGTGACGGCTGCAACTAATACCAGAGCACTGAACATGCAGTCACCAGCACCCTGATATTTTATGGTGTACAGCTGCACATGCAAACAAGCGCCGGCCTCTGGAACAAAAGGAAGCACTAGAGTGAGGGTCTGCTTTAGCCCAGGGGGGGACTTTTGAGTGTCAATTACCCCATTGGGACTGGTGAGTGCCATGCCACAACTGAATTTACTAGGTTTCTACTGAAACCAGCACAGTGTGCTGAGCCCAAAGGGCAGCGCTGTAACTAACTTTAAAGCAAGGTGGACTTCTTCTTTTTATTTATTTTTAGATTGTTGCTTCCAACGTTGCTCAAAAGAAGTTCCATGAAAATGGATAAACACAGTACTTTGCTGATGGGAAACTGATAAGAGAAAAGCACGGAGGAAAAGGAAATAGAATGGCTACAACCAATAGAAACCAGGACGATTAAAGTGACATGTGCAAGGACCAATAAGAAGTGAAGAAAAGTGAAGGTGGGATGTAAATCCCATTTAAGATATATTAAATGCAATAGTTTTCACAAGCGCTGTGCAGGCGAAACCTAAAAACTTAGAAGTTCACTGAAATAAACAAATGTTTTAGGGAAGTTCTATTTAGGCTCAGATTTCACTTGTACAAAACCAGTGAAGTACCTGAGCTAACTATAACTTATGCCCTTGCAATGCACTGCTTATGACCTCACATAATTACATCATCCATGACATGGTCAGTGACATCACTGATGACATCATCCACAGAACCACTCACACACCCATACAACCTCTTGCATGCCCACTCACAACCACTCACATACTCATTCACAGACCCATACCAGTACACACACCTACTCACTCCTCCATAGAGCCACTCACACACTCATACAGCCACTTACACAACCATTCACTCACCCATACTGCCATTCACACAACCAGTCACACCCATACAGCCAGTCACATAGCCACTCACCCCTACAACTACTCACACAACCACTTATTTACCTACAGTCACTCATGCAGCTACTCACTCACCCATACAACCTCTCAACACAGCCAATCGCTCACCCATACAAGCACTCAGACACCCACACAAACACGTATATACCCATTCACGCATCCCTGCAGGCAGTCATATCTGCTTAATCACCCATATAGTCATTCACATAGACACTTACTCCCCAGTACAACCATTTACACACCAGCACACTTAACAATACACTCACTGAATCAGCCACGTACTCACCCATACTGCCATTTATACACCCATTCAGTCACTCGTACAGTCATGCAGACACCCATTCACTCACCCATGAAGTCACACAGCTACTCACTCACCCATACAGCCACTAACACACCCACTCACTCAGCAACATAGTCACTCTTGCATACACCCAGTCACCCACACAGCTACTCACATGCCTACTTTTACACCCATCCAGCCACTCATACAACCACTCACTACACACCCACAAAACCACTCACTACACACCCACAAAACCACTCACTTACACACCCATACAACCACTCGGATACCCACTCGCACACCCATACAACCACTGACACATCCACTCACTCAGCTGCAGACCTAATCAGAAATCCACTCTCACACCTATACAGTCACATGCATGCATGCAGTCACAACCCCGTACCGCCACTCACACACAGATACAGTCACACATCCACTCAGCTCAAACGTGTTAGAGATAGTATCACTCAGTAGTACAACTAGTATACTAATTAACTTTTGTAGTATGTTCGTATATATGTTTAGCAACCACACGTTCTTAAAAACACACTCACTTGATTATTTGTCATCAGTGATGTCATTTGATGTGTCATCTGTGATGTCACTGCCCATGTGATTAGTGATGAAATATGTGAGGTCATAAGCAGTGCATTGCAGGGGCATAAGTAATAGTTAGCTCAGGTGACTATAACTGCTGAATTTCATTGGTTTTGTACAAGTGAAATCTGAGCCTAACTATAATGGCCCTGTGAGAGAGACGGGAAGATACCCCTGGTTGAGATGTTGGTAGATAGACCTCTAGGTGGGTGGGCCAGGCGGGGGGGCGGAGTGAGGGGGGGAATGTTTAGTTGAAAGTTCGAATGATGGTTATTGCTAATGTTCAAGCATATTGCCGGTTCGGTACACACTTCGAAGATCACCATAGATGGACTACCAGTTGCTGGACATATATTGATAAGACTTTAAAAAAGGATAATTTAAAAGATAAGTGTACAAATAAAAAGCATGTGCCATTTAAAAAGAAAAAAAAAAAACTATAATGGCCCTGTAACCTTTGTTTTTTAGTGGAAATTTTTTTTTTATATATATTTATATTCACTGAAAAAACTATAGTTTTCAGGGGCGTTATAGTTAGTTGGACATTTCCCTCGTACAAAACCCATGAAATTCCCCCGTTCTAGTTAGTTCAGCTAACTATAACTCACTGCTGATGACGTCACATATTACATCACTCATGACATGGTCAGTGACATCACTCATAACATCACTGATGACGTCTCAAATGACAGCTCCCCGGCTTGGATGCCCCGCCACATTAAAACATTAAAGTCCCAGTGGCTGGCCCCCCCACATAATTTTGAAACGCCCCAAGGGGTGGCGTTCCCCGGGCCTGGGGGGGCCCTCTGGGCCCTCCATTACAATTAAAATATTCCCCCCCGGACTTCGCCCACCCGGGGGCCAAATAGTAATTAAGCGCGGGAGCCCACACTTCATTTTATTTTTCCTTCGGCCGGGATTGCCGATTTAAATAAATAAATAAATAAATAATTGGGCCTTGTGGTACCCCCTAAGCAGGCCTAGGGGGTCAGGGTGTTTCTACCCTGCCCCCTTTTCGTGTTTTGCGCTTTTTTTTTACTGATTTCTTGTGCCTCGGTTCTACCGAGGCACAAGATGGCTGCCAACACTTCCTGGTTTGGAGTGTTGACAGCCAATTAGCATACAGCTCGTGATCGGGAGGGTGCGCGGATCCTCTGCGGCCATAGATGTCGAAACTTTTTTACTTTTGATTTTATCAGCAACTACTGAACGGATTTACACCATTTAAAGAAAAGGGTTCTTTCTGAAACAAGAACTACCTCTTTGCCAAATTTGGGGTAATTACGTTCAGCAGTTCGGGCTGTAGCCGTGTGTAAAGTTTCCTACAGAAAATTGCATGGGAAAAACACGTTTTGGGACCCCTTTTTTTCTCGGCCCCGCTTGCCGACTCATCCCGAAACTGTCAGGATAGGAGCGGACGGAGCAGGCCATAACTTTTAAAACTTTTGCGAAGATTCGTCAACCGGCGCCAAAGTTATTGGGAATAGAATGCTGCGATTTTCCTATGGAAAATGGGTCCTAACTATAACTACCTACTGGCGACTGCCAGTAGGTAATATATATATATATATTCAGTGAAAAAACCATAGGTTTCACACACGTTATAGTTAGCTGGACATTTCACTCGTAAAAAACCAATGAAATTTCCCCGTTATAGTTAGTTAAGCTAACTATAACTCGCGCGCCCGCAATGCACTGCTGATGACGTCACATATTACATCACTCATGACATGGTCAGTGACATCACTCATGACATCACTGATGACATCTCAAATGACATCACTGATGACATCACTGATGACATCATCCAGTGAATGTGTGTTTTTCTGAAAATTACATATGTTTTATATATGTATATCTCAAGGTCGATGGAAGAATAAATGAGTATATAAGTGTTTAAATGGATGATTTGTTTTTGAAAAATTGATTGTATTACTGACTGATTAAGTGTATCTTATTGAATACATGGCTAAGTGAGTAATGTTTAAATGTGTAAATACCTGTATCAGTCTCTCACTTTGTGTATAAGTGGCTGCATGGGTTGGTGAGCAGCTACATGAGTGTCTATATAGGTTATTAGTTGGTTTTTTGAGTATCAGTATGAGTGTCTGAGTGTCTGTATGGTTCGGTGGGGGGTATTACGTAGTGCATAAGTGCATGAATGAGTGACTCACTGTTTGTGTGTGTTGAAGACAGCATATGTGCAGGACTGTATGGGTGGAAGAGTGTGTGTATGGGTGTGTTAGTGAGTGAATGGCTGTCTCAATAGTGTCTTTATGAGTAACTACATATGTTTTAAACTAGTATATGTGACTATTGGTGTATATAAGTGAGTGTATGTGGGAGTGAGAGATTGAAAGAGTTCCTGTATGAATAAGTATGTGTTTCTATAAGTGATTGTTTAAAAGACTAAGTATGTGTAAATTTCCATAGAAGTAAGTGTGGTGGTGTGTGTATAACTGTATATGCAAATAAATGTATCTTTGATTCTTTATTAGCATGAGTAACTATGTGTGTGAGTAACTCTATGGATGAGAGGCATTGTGTTACAGGATGTATAGGTGTATGAGTACATATGATGTGTGAGTACACGAATGAGTGACTGTACAGGACTGTTGGTGAATGAGTGGATGTTTATGTGGTTCTTAGAATTATTGAAGAGGTTGTTGTAATTGGTATTGGTATGTCCATTTTTTTGAAAATTTCAGTCTCTATTTTTGAATGTGTGTATCAAAGGTTATATTAGGGTGAGAGGAGATCTGCCATTCTATCACATGGATGATGTCATCAGTGATGTCATCAGTGATGTCATTTGAGATGTCATCAGTGATGTCATGAGTGATGTCACTGACCATGTCATGAGTGATGTAATATGTGACGTCATCAGCAGTGCATTGCGGGCGCGCGAGTTATAGTTAGCTTATCTAACTATAACGGGGAAATTTCATTGGTTTTTTACGAGTGAAATGTCCAGCTAACTATAACGTGTGTGAAACCTATGGTTTTTTCACTGAATTTGCAAGGTTTTTTAAATGCTAATTCCTAACTATAACATGTGTGAAACCTATGGTTTTTTCAGTGAATTTGCAAGGTTTTTTAAATGCTAATCACTAACTATAACATGTGTGAAACCTATGGTTTTTTCAGTGAATTAGCAAGGTTTTTTAAATGCTAATTTCTAACTATAACGTGTGTGAAACCCATGGTTTTTTCAGTGAATTTGTATGGTTTTTTAAATGCTAATTCTTACCTATAACATATGTGATTCCCATATTTTTTTTTATTGATTTTGTATGATTTTTTTATTATAAATTCTTATCTTAAATGTGTTTTTTTTTTAAAAAAAAAACAAGTTTTTTTAAAAACTTTTTATTCTCTTAAAACACTATGTTTTTTTAAAAAAAAATATGCAATATATCAAGTTTTCTCTTTTTTTTTACCAAACAGGTAAGATATATTAGTATAACATAGAAAATATATATATATTTTTTTTTATTACGCGTACGGTAAGCGTACGGTAAGCGTACGGTTTACGCAATGTCCGTAATTTATCTATAGTTACGCAATTTGCGTAGCCGCGCGTACTGTGCGTGGGGCGCGTAGGCGTGTACGCTACACGCGCACGTTACGCGGAAGTGTTGTGGAGTGACTGTTTTGCGCATGCGCGCGAGCGCGTGTCTTTTTTACGCGCATGCGCACTTTTACCGTAAGCGCACCGTAAGCGCACCGTAAGCGTAACGTAAGTGTAACGTACGCGCACGGTGGGTCATGTGATCATGAAACACAACTTTTGATTGGTTGAAACTACTTTCAGTTCTAGAACTCTCCTACACCACACCCATTCCCCTCATTTCTGCTTGTGATCCCTTAGGAGAAGGAGCTGACTTGTCTTTGTGATACGATGGCAGACCAGCACTCTTCTACTGAGAGTGAGGCTAGCAGCACCACCATCAGGCAGAGAAAGAGGAAACAGAAGAGCTCTTTCATATGGGAGTATTTCAGTTTTCCAGAGGGTGAGAAAAAAGTCAATGCTGCCTTGGTGACTTGCAAGCTGTGCCAGCGTGTACTTTCGCGAGGTAATCCCAACAAGAAGTATTCCTTCGGGAATCACACTATGTTGAGACACCTTGAGGATGTGCATCCTAGGACACATGCACGACATACTAGGGGCAACCCTTCAGTAAGTCGAGCAAGCACATCCACAGCAGCTCAGCCGAGTCCTTCTTCGGAAGCTCAGCAGAGCCCTTCATCTGTGGGGGCACAATCACCTTTTTCTGATCCTCTGGAAACAAACCCTCGGTTTGGTAGGGTTACTATGCGGTGTTCATTTTGCCATGATCTAATTGTTCATAGGGAGACCAGTGTTTCCCTCATTAACAACAAAATAGATCAGCACAAATGTCCAACCAGCTAATGTTCCCATACTTCCTTTCCTCTGTCCCTGCATGAACACAACGGCTCTTTTAAGAGCCAACCTTACCTCTCAACTTTTTTTTATTTTTTCTTTAAAACTTTTTTTTTTTTACCGTACGCGTACGGTAAGCGTATTTTTTTTTTTTTTTTTTAAAAACACTAAAAATCAATTACCACATCTCAAGATCCTTGAGGAATTAATAACTAAATACTAAAAATCTTTTTGAGATAAAGTGGAAGAAAGAGACCTTCTAATTTCTCAGTTACCTGTCCCACCCAACAATTTAATTTTTAATTAAAATGTAATTGAAATTACTTGAAAAAATGGTTGGTTTTTTTTGAAAATTTTCTTTCACAATCTGAAAAAAAAGAAAAAAGTATTAATATTTAATAAATCAATATATTACACAGTACACGTATTTATATATTTTTTTTCAAAAACTTTTTTTGCCTTTTTTTGCTGTTTTCAGAATATATTGCATTCCACTATAAATTGTGAAAGCAATTGCATTCATCATTTAACAGCGGGCAAAAAAAAAATAACAATCTCAAAGATTGTTTTAAAAAAGCCCACAATCTCTTTTTACTTAAACATAACATTATAGAAATGCATAATATTCTCAAAAAATATCAACTAATATCAATACTTATTTCTTTAAAATACCGTCTGACATTTTTGTTTCAGAAGTATAATCACAAAAATATATCTCAAATAACTCCACAATACATCTGGTTCCATTTCCTTTAGGCCAAATAGTAATTTTAAAATTCTTTTTTGATTAAATTTCCAATGGTAATCCAATAAAATTCTAAAGTTTAAATTGTACAGATCTCACCGATTCTCTGTAACATTTTGGTTTCCGAAAGATTAATTAATAATTAAATAAGTCCACAATACAATTGTTTACCTTTCCTCATGGCCAAATAGTAATTTTAAAAATCTTTTTTGAATAAATTTCCAATGGCAATCCAATAACATTCCAAAATTTAAATTGTGCAGATGTTACCGATTTTGTCAAAATTTTTGGTTTTCCAAAGTTTCATTAAAAATTTAAAAAGTCCACATTACAATTGGTTACCTTTCCATTAGGCCAAATGATAATTTGAAAAATCATTTTTTTTGAAAATTCCAATGGTAATCCAATAAAATGGTAAAATTGTTTTGTACAGATCTTGCCAAGTCTCTCTAAAATTTAGGTTTCAGGAAGATTAGATAGGAATTTGCTAAATCAAAAGGCAAACGTTGCTTGAAAATCAATTGGGAATCATTACACAGTGTCCAGCCTTTTTCACATTTAAGATAAACTGTGTAATGTCCAGAAGTAACAGTAGGTCCTTCATGGAAAATTATTGCAACTGTTACAAAAGTTTTTCCTGAAATTGATAATTGCTGTCCTGTAAACTTCTTTATTAAAGTATCCAATTTTGAACCATCAGCTTTACATCGTTGCATCATTAAAATTACATATTGTCCATATTCCTTTAAAATTAACGTTGAAAACATTTCAGATTGACACTCACTGCATTCCATGTTATGATTAGCATCTTTAACTAATTTTGCAAAAGTGACTGTTTTACTTTCTGGCAATGTTAAATAAATAAACCTTTCAGAATCAACATTAGAGCCACATGTATTGTAACAGTTTTCACAACTATGTTCCCATTTATAAGAGACACCAAACATATTTTCAATGGGAACCCCTTCTTCTTCCAGTACCTGAAGAAAAAACATCAAGAATTCCTGTGCGTCTTGCTGTACATTTTGAGAAAACTGTGTTCGTCCTGAACATACATCTAAAAGTTTTCTAATTTCAGTAGCACTTTCTATTTGAGTTTTATCATTACTCAGCTTTTGAAAAAGGAGACTCAACTCAGAACAGAATCTTTTTCTCTGATTCACTATTATCTGCTCTTGCACACTTTCCAGATAAAATGCAACATTCAGCACTACATTAGCGTAGCAGTTGACACCAGAGCTATTTTCAAAATGACATCCTACAACCTCTTCTTCATTTTCCTTTTTCTTTTTGCTTGCAATTACATCACTCCTCTTTTTTTTCCTCCTCTCTACATCTTCATTACAGATATTCTCATTTCTCCTTTTACGAGAAACTACACGTTTCTCCAACACAGGATACTGACCTAAATGAGGAGCATAGGTTCTTCTTAATCTATTATACTCCTTTACACAATTTGTATCAGCACTAACTTTTGAGTCATCAAAGTCTATCATGAATAAACCAGATAATGTTTTCACTCGTGACAAAGCTACATAAGCCATACCTTCTTTGAACACAGTTGAACCAATGTTCACAAAAGCACAATCTACAGTCAATCCTTGAGACTTGTGAATAGTTACAGCATATGCTAGCGAAAACGGAAACTGCTTCCTACGTACATATAAATCTTTCACAAGCATGAAACGAACTGAACAACGACAAATGTCTTTAACTTCTTCTATCTGATCAAATTTTATTTTTAAACATTCAATTCCATCTTTTTTCTGATAATTAATAAAACCCACAACTCTTCCCATAGCTCCATTAACTAAACCTTTTTCAACATCCAAATTTCTCCTTAAAAATACTCTACAGTTCATGCAAACATATAGATTTATTTCTAATCCAGCTGTTTTGGAAATGTTCTTCTCTAGTGAATCCAATTTATTTTTTAGTGTGCCTGTTAATGTGATAGTAATTCTTCCATCCTCAATTTTGTCCACTGCTTCCAATTTCCTGATATCTTCCTTTTCCAATTTTAAAAGCTCCTCATTGAATATTGAGCATTCACGTAGAGTTGGCATTAAGCAGATGACACTTTTCTTTTCTGCAATGTTCTTGTATAGCTTCTCTGCAACTATTTCTTCCTTTGGAAATAAATTATGTAGCAGCCGACTCTGTAATGCTTTTTTGCCAACTTCTGTGAGTAGTCCAATTCTGATATCTTTCAGAATACTTCCATATTCTTCATCGTTTGCTTGCCTCATATTAGTAGTAAGTTCCTTGTACTCAAAGAAGGACCAAATATTTGCATTACCGATGCTTCCCAATGACTTCTTTGTGTCTTCATGTGTCACAGTATTAAACACTGGTTGTCCTTTAACTGGAGTAAGTTGTAGAAGATCCCCAAAAACTATGACATGTTTTCCACCAAATAACATGTCATAGTCTGTCCTTAGAATTTGCTGCATTCTTAAATGCACAAAGGCAAGCATTAAGTTTGATACCATGCTCACCTCATCAATAATGAGAACTTGCATCTTCTTCAATACTCTTGAAACTTCCAAGCATGCTTCTCCAGTTATCTTGTTGTATTGTATTTTGTTCTCATGCTCCACTGGTAACATTAGCAAACGATGTAAGGTGATTCCTTTTATGTTATATGCTGCTAACCCAGTTGGAGCAGTAACCACACAAGACAAAGTAGAATCCGTTTTTTGCTGTAGGTAGCTTCTGATGACTTTTATTAGGAAACTTTTTCCAGTTCCAGCTTGTCCGCTTACATACATCCTGATTGGATGAAATGATGTGCATGAGCACTCTTTTTTTTCATGTAGAAATCCGTGATCAATTTTGCTTCTGATCTCTTCATAAATTTGTTGCTGCTCTTCATTCAGTTGTCTTTCCAAATTTTGTAAGTCTATAAATTCTTCTTGAGCTTGATTCATAGCCGTTTCCACTTCATTCATGGCTATTGATGCTTCATTTTCAACGATTGGTTGTCCTAGGGGATCTTGACTGAGTGTTCCTGAACTTTGGCTGTCTTGAGAACTGTCTCTAGCTACTTCAGCTGCAATTGTAGTTTCCTGTTCAATTTCTTCATTTAACATTTGCAGATAAGTTGAGAATGTACTGCATTGTATGCTGTCTTTGCAAGCATTAAAAGAATCTTCATAGCTTTGAAATTCTCCCAGTAGTTCATCCTCTGTACGCCATGGTTTAAACAGCTGTAAAAGAGCCAAGTAGTAAAATTCCTTTTTGTCAGTAGTGTCGCAACTCAGCTTCCTGTGATTTATCAAACTTCCTTTTGCTTGCTTCACCAAACATCCTTCCTCATCAATGACTTTATATTTTCCATTGTTGATGTCTTCTGCGGCTTTCCGTGAATAAATGTAGTTCTGCAGCACTTCATAGAGACACATGTTCTCCAGATGATGACTTCTTTTTGGATAATATGTGTCCAACATGTTTGATTTCAAAATATCTGTACTTTCTGGGTCATTCTCGGCCAAATATTCAATTTCTCCAACAGATTTCAGTACCCGATTTCTCATTGCTGCAAGGCCTAAACTTGCCCAAATTATTCTTCTTGATTTCGATTAGAGGCTTGCAGAAGATAACCTATCTGAACATTCGTAGGATCCAATTTCTCGATGCGATAACATCTTTAAACTGAAACTGTACAGCTTCTTGCTGACAGTCTTCTCGTGAGAAATCTCTTCCCACATTTCTTTCAATTCAGTTTTTTCAGATTTAGTAATGTAAGACGTTACATATCGAGCAACAGCAATGGAATTGTCAGCTACATACTGTATATCCATGTTAGCATTCCACATGGATAAAATGACTGGGTTGTAGTCATTTATATTTTTTGATTCTTCTTTTCTTTTTAGGTTGTAGGTATTCTTAGGTGATTTTCTTGTGATAGTATGTCTCACAGATGACATAAAACTGTTTACTCTTCCATTTGAAAGAACAGGTCTAGGAAATCCAAATCGACATTTAGTGTAGTATTTTTCTTTGCTCTTGTATTTCCGTCGACAGTATTTTCCACACCGATGACTTTGAAAACGTAAAACTTGCTCCTTTAACTTTTTCTCTTCTGTGCTTTTTGGTATAGCACATGTTGCATATTCTTCAATGTAAGATAACACTGCTTCATCAGTATCTGTTCCAAACTTTGGGGCATCCTTGATCCACAACAGCATATGAATATGAGGAGCACCTCTTGCCTGGTACTCTTTTCTCCAAAAGAAATCCACTACTTCTCCAAGAGGTGGATTTTTTTTATTGCAGATGAAGGACATCATAGCCTTAAATCTATGATTGAAATATCTGCAAACATTAACCGGATCCAATGAGCACAGTTCTCCTGCTGTCTTGTATTCGATGTTTTTAATCTTTGAATTTGCCTCTCGTAGAAAATCCAGTAAATCATCCCAAGCGTACTCAGCACAGCTTAGGGTAAGGAACCATGTTGGTGTTCCTAATTTCCGTAACATGCATTTTAATTCACCATGGCGTCGGTACCAATATTCATTTGTCCCACGCTGACAAGCCATCAGATTGATCAGTTGTGTTTCCAAATGATCATCTCGGTGCTGCACTTTCTCCATAAAATCCTTAGCAGACACATTTTGTAAATGTACTCCACTTTTTAAAATATGATTTACTGCATAAGATAGTGCAGACAAGTCGCTTTCAAATAAAAGATGGAACAAATAAGGAATACTTTGTCGAAATCTGGGATCTTCTGCATATAGTCTTGTAGTCCGATACTCAGAAGCTGGAATCTGTTCTGGACGTTCATCGTATCGTCCTCCTTTTCCTTTAGGAAACAGCTGGGGAAAACATCGAGCTTCCAAGCTCTCCTCCCATACACTCACGGGAGTTCCTTTTGCTTTCTTCATCTGAAACAGATCAATATTGTCTCCCATAACTTCTTTTGAATGTAGAGGATGTATGCTAAAATGTTCATAAATTTCTTCTTCCTTTGACTTGTCCACTTTTTCAATTTGACCAGTTGGTGTATCTGTGTCTTCTTGTAAATCTTCTTCTTCTTCTTCTATATAAATTGATTCATACCATTTGTTATTCCTTTTCAAATACAAATTTGCTCTTTGTACTTTCCGTACATCTACCAGCTCCTGCCAAATCTTCTTATTCTTTGTAGGTACACCATTAACCAGAATAACTAATGGTTCAGTTTCCAAAGTATCTGCATCAATAGTTTCCATATTTTTTTTCAAATCCAAGGGCAAATACACCACTCTACCTTTTAAACCTCTCAGTAAATCTGAAGGAGGTAACTTACCAGTTTTGGGCTCCATACGTACTATGGTCTGGAACGGATGAACACATTGAATAAGTATAGACTCATATGTATTTAATTCAGAAAGTTCGGCAGGAATAACATCCAATTCTAAATTATTATGTACAGCTCTGGTTGGCATTCCATTTTCCTCTAACTTGTTGTAACAGTATTTACAAATACGCTGATCTTCACCCAATTCAAAACAATTTTCAAGAAATATATATGTGGCAAAATCCTTCCACTTATAATTATCTTCATTTTCACTCTTTCTGTAGAGATCAACATTCCTAGTTTGTTTTCTATAATGAGTTCTGCGGCAACAAATACAAGTTATATTTGGTCTTTCATTAGAGATTATTGCAAATTTTGTTATGTGATCATTAAATGTTTTACTTACAGAGGGTTCTACATTCTCTTCCACTTCTTCCTCATTTACTGTGTCCTTTTCTGCACTGTCTTGTTCAGGACCAAAGTAACAAAACTGAATTTCATCAATAACCTTCTCTACATCTGATACCGATCCACGGAACAGAGCCCTATTCAATTCATCTAACTTTATTGCTGGACTTTTAGCAAAATACAACCGTCTCACAAACTTTCTCATTTCAGTATGATGAACAGCCAGCATCCTAAAATGATGGAAAACACTATTACACACTTTTCTAGATAGACAAGCCAGAGAATGACCCTGCAAACCAGTATTCTCTCTCACTCTGCATGGATCTAGACTTTGAAGCACCTTAATCTTCTGTTTTACACTTTTTTTACTATATTCTCTTAGAAACTCACGAAATTTATCAATAGATTCCTGATGCACAGTGCAAATACTACTACAATTCCAAGTGTACACTGGGGCTTTAGGACGTCTCCCCATAGCCTCATCCGCCATCACTTGTACCTCATCTCTTGGAACCATTATCTCCTTCTCCATTATGAAACCATTTTTCACTTCATAAGCACGACCTCTGGTGTCAACTGCATGCAGCAAACTATTACTTTGAAAATAACTCTCTTCATTAAAAAAAGGTTCACTACTTGAACTATGCATCCATTCTCCTAAAAACACTTTACAAAAGTTTGTTCTTTTCACTACTCTTTTCCTTTTGCTTTGTGATTTCAGTACATTAACCATTTTATCTAATGTACGCATCCTATTCAAAATTAAAATGAATAGTTTCCTTTTTAATTCTAATGCCTTTGCTGCAATGGCTTCAATTTCTTTTTTTCTCTTGTAATATTTTGCCTTTTTCTTATATTTCTTCACATCCTTTATCAAATTGGACATAACTCTTCTCTGAAACATTTTTCTACGTATCTCTTTAAACGCTGTTTTTCTGTTTAAGTTAATCTTTGTTATTGCAGAAGGTATATTTGCATTAACTAAATTCTCAATTTTTTCCTGTTCTTTTCTATTGAAAACATTCTTTCCAGTACAGACATTTTGTACATTTTTCCTTTTTTTGAAGATGTTCTTTAAAAAAACTTTTGTCTGCTTACCAGAAGACTTTCTCTTTGTCCCAACATGAGCATCTCCAACTAACTTAGGTCCTCCAGTTGTCTTCAAATATAGCTTTTTTTTGTGGTTTTTCCTTACTCTGGATTTTGTAGGCATCTTAAATTTTGTTCACTGCTCTTCAGCAATACCTGAAAAAAACTAAAAAAAAATTCCTTTTTTATATTTAAATATATTACTACATTTTTTATAATCTTTTCAAATCTTAAAATACTAAGTACCCCTTTCCTAGAAGTGAAAATCACAATAACACCTTCACAAATTAAATATCTAAAAACAATTCCTGTGTGCACACAGAGTCATGCTTTGAAATTAGGCAGAAGACAAAATTTCTTTGCCAATTGGAAAGCACACATTCTACTACTTTTTTGGCAAGTGATAAGTACTTTTACAGTCTGACACATTTTGAATCCACTTTTCAGATTCTGATAAAAGCACATGTCCAAACTGCTTTTTGAGACCAGCACCATGTGTAACCTGGGTGACTGACTACACTCCAGCAAGGGCAACCAGCCTTAGTGATACTGAATGTATTTGCATTACTGACTGCAACCTCAAACCCAACTCGGTTGTGAATACTGTGCATGATTCCATAGGATAAGCAGCTGGGTGTGTGCTAAGAGTCTGCTTCTGCATAAAAAAATAGCTCCCCCTTTCCATCTAATGCAAATGTAAAATCACCAGAGCAATACCAAACAGATTTCTGAGACCAGCAACATGTGTAACCTGGGTGACTGACTACACTCCAGCAAGGGCAACCAGTCTTACTGATGCTCAATGTATTTGCATTACTGACTGCAACCTCAAACCCTAAAAGTATTCCTCATTTATACCACTACACCTTAATTTATGGTGAAAACATAGTCCATATTATTTTACATGTTTGTATTTGCATTACTAAGTGCAACCTCAAACCCCACTCGGTTGTGAATACTGTGCATAATTCCACAGGATAAGCAGCTGGGTGTGTGCTAAGAGTCTGCTTCTGCATAAAAAAATAGCTCCCCCTTTCCTACTAATGCAACTGTAAAATTACCAGAGTAGTACGCAATAAATCTCTGCCTGTAATTCCTCTTTGCACACAGAGTCATGTTTTCATATTAGTCTGAAAACGTAATTTCTTTGCCAATTTGAAACCACACTTACTACTCTTTTTTTTGGCAAGTGATAAATACTTTTACAGTCTGACACATTTTAAATCCACTTTTCAGATTCTTAAAAAAGCACATGTCCAAACTGCTTTTTCAGACCAGCAACGTGTGTAACCTGGGTGACTGAGTACACTCCAGCAAGGGCAACCAGCCTTAGTGATGCTGAATGTATTTGCATTACTGACTGCAATCTCAAACCCCACTCGGTTGTGAATACTGTGCATGATTCCACAGGATAAGCAGCTGGCTGTGTGCTAAGAGTCTGCTTCTGCACAAAAAAATAGCTCCCCCTTTACATCTAATGCAAATGTAAAATCACCAGAGCAATACGCAATAAATCTCTGCCTGTAATCCCTATTTGCACACAGAGTCATGTTTTCATATTAGTCTGAAAACGTAATTTCTTTGCCAATTTGAAACCACACTTACTACTCTTTTTTTTGGCAAGTGATAAATACTTTTACAGTCTGACACATTTTAAATCCACTTTTCAGATTCTTAAAAAAGCACATGTCCAAACAACATTTTTTGACCAGCAACATGTGTAACCTGGGTGACTGAGTACACTCCAGCAAGGGCAACCAGCCTTAGTGAAGCTGAATGTATTTGCATTACTGACTGCAACCTCAAACCCCACTCGGTTGTGAATACTGTGCATGATTCCACAGGATAAGCAGCTGGTTGTGTGCTAAGAGTCTGCTTCTGCATAAAAAAATAACACCCCCTTTCCATCTAATGCAAATGTAAAATCACCAGAGCAATACCAAACAGCTTTCTGAGACCAGCAACATGTGTAACCTGGGTGACTGACTACACTCCAGCAAGGGCAACCAGCATTAGTGATGCTGAATGTATTTGCATTACTAAGTGCAACCTCAAACCCCACTCGGTTGTGAATACTGTGCATGATTCCACAGGATAAGCAGCTGGGTGTGTGCTAAAAGTCTGCTTCTGCATAAAAAAATAGCTCCCCCTTTACATCTAATGCAAATGTTAACGCAATACATCTCTGCCTGTAATTCCTCTTTGCACACAGAGTCATGTTTTCATATTAGTCTGAAAACGTAATTTCTTTGCCAATTTGAAACCACACTTACTACTCTTTTTTTTGGCAAGTGATAAATACTTTTACAGTCTGACACATTTTAAATCCACTTTTCAGATTCTTAAAAAAGCACATGTCCAAACTGCTTTTTCAGACCAGCAACATGTGTAACCTGGGTGACTGAGTACACTCCAGCAAGGGCAACCAGCCTTAGTGATGCTGAATGTATTTGCATTACTGAGTGCAACCTCAAACCCCACTCGGTTGTGAATACTGTGCATGATTCCACAGGATAAGCAGCTGGCTGTGTGCTAAGAGTCTGCTTCTGCATAAAAAAAATGCTCCCCCTTTACATCTAATGCAAATGTAAAATCACCAGAGCAATACGCAATAAATCTCTGCCTGTAATTCCTATTTGCACACAGAGTCATGTTTTCATATTAGTCACAAAACGAAATTTCTTTGCCAATTTGAAAGCACACTTACTACTTTTTTTGTTGGCAAGTGATAAGTACTTTTACAGACTGACACATTTTAAATCCACTTTTCAGATTCTTAAAAAAGCACATGTCCAAACAACATTTTCAGACCAGCAACATGTGTAACCTGGGTGACTGAGTACACTCCAGCAAGGGCAACCAGCCTTAGTGATGCTGAATGTATTTGCATTACTGAGTGCAACCTCAAATCCCACTCGGTTGTGAATACTGTGCATGATTCCACAGGGTAAGCAGCTGGCTGTGTGCTAAGAGTCTGCTTCTGCACAAAAAAATAGCTCCCCCTTTACATCTAATGCAAATGTAAAATCACCAGAGCAATACGCAATAAATCCCTGCCTGTAATTCCTATTTGCACACAGAGTCATGTTTTCATATTAGTCTGAAAACGTAATTTCTTTGCCAATTTGAAACCACACTTACTACTCTTTTTTTTGGCAAGTGATAAATACTTTTACAGTCTGACACATTTTAAATCCACTTTTCAGATTCTTAAAAAAGCACATGTCCAAACTGCTTTTTCAGACCAGCAACATGTGTAACCTGGGTGACTGAGTACACTCCAGCAAGGGCAACCAGCCTTAGTGATGCTGAATGTATTTGCATTACTGAGTGCAACCTCAAACCCCACTCGGTTGTGAATACTGTGCATGATTCCACAGGATAAGCAGCTGGCTGTGTGCTAAGAGTCTGCTTCTGCACAAAAAAATAGCTCCCCCTTTACATCTAATGCAAATGTAAAATCAACAGAGCAATATGCAATAAATCTCTGCCTGTAATTCCTATTTGCACACAGAGTCATGTTTTCATATTAGTCACAAAACTAAATTTCTTTGCCAATTTGAAAGCACATTTACTACTCTTTTTTTTGGCAAGTGATAAATACTTTTACAGACTGACACATTATGAATCCACTTTTCAGATTCTTAAAAAAGCACATGTCCAAACAACATTTTCAGACCAGCAACATGTGTAACCTGGGTGACTGACTACACTCCAGCAAGGGCAACCAGCCTTAGTGATGCTGAATGTATTTGCATTACTGACTGAAACCTCAAACCCCACTCGGTTGTGAATACTGTGCATGATTCCACAGGATAAGCAGCTGGCTGTGTGCTAAGAGTCTGCTTCTGCACAAAAAAATAGCTCCCCCTTTACATCTAATGGAAATGTAAAATCACCAGAGCAATACGCAATAAATCTCTGCCTGTAATTCCTATTTGCACACAGAGTCATGTTTTCATATTAGTCACAAAACGAAATTTCTTTGCCAATTTGAAAGCACACTTACTACTCTTTTTTTTGGCAAGTGATAAGTACTTTTACAGACTGACACATTATGAATCCACTTTTCAGATTCTTAAAAAAGCACATGTCCAAACAACATTTTCAGACCAGCAACATGTGTAACCTGGGTGACTGACTACACTCCAGCAAGGGCAACCAGCCTTAGTGATGCTGAATGTATTTGCATTACTGACTGAAACCTCAAACCCCACTCGGTTGTGAATACTATGCATGATTCCACAGGATATGCAGCTGGCTGTGTGCTAAGAGTCTGCTTCTGCAGAAAAAAATACCTCCCCCTTTCCATCTAATGCAAATGTAAAATCACCAGAGCAATACCAAACAGCTTTCTGAGACCAGCAACATGTGTAGCCTGGGTGACTGACTACACTCCAGCAAGGGCAACCAGCCTTACTGATGCTGAATGTATTTGCATTACTGAGTGCAACCTCAAACCCTTAAAGTATTCCTTATTTATACCAGTACACCTTAATTTATCGTGAAAACATAGTCCATATTATTTTACATGTTCCTCACATTTAAATTTCTCCCAAAACAGAAAATGATAAACACAACTTCAACAAAAGGAATTCCAATTCTATTATTCATTTCTTAATTTACCATATACATCCCCTCTCAAACTCTAAACTCACCTTTAAAATTAGTTAGCTGTGAAAGAAATGTGGCACTCAAACAGCAGATTATCAGAGCCAGGATCTCTGTTCTGTACACCTCTCTCCTCTCAGCAGAACCAGATAATGGCAATGTTTCCCTCTCTTTTTCCACACATATACATGTTAATTTCAAATCTCAGTGCTTCCCCCTTTTTTCAAATGTAATTACACATTTCTATTGGTTGAAAACCAACCCTTTTCAAAAAGTACCCTTCCCCCAACTTGACTTCTGCCTAGTACCCTTCCCCCAACTTGACTTCTGCCTGCTACCATAGCAACAGCTCATGGAACACTGCTGTGTGGTGTCAGGTCAGAAGTTCAGCAGACAATGTTTCATTTTCAAAGTGCAAGAGTGCTTGACTTTTCAAACCTAACAGCAAATCCATAGTACTGTTCTTTGGTAACACATTTTTCTGTACCAATACAAAACATGCTTCTATAAATTTACACATACAGCCTAGTTTTTATTGTAGAATGGTATGAAACAGCCAATCAGTTTAAAAAAAAAAAAAAAATATGTATGCCTCCATTTCCAAACTGTCTTTAATTTCTTTTTACCATTCTACTGAATTACACCTCCTGAGTGCATCCAGTTCTCCTTTGAAGATGTTCACAGTGTGGATTGTAGGGCACAGCTATGTCTTCTGGAGTGAAAAGTATGCAGAGAAAACAGGTATGGTGAGAGACCTTGCTTTGCCAAATGTAGACATTAAATGGATTGGTCAGGGAGGGTTAAAGTGGCACCAATTGATGCCATTGGTGAAATCCTTCATGCAAATCCATCACCCTGACCTCATAATAGTGCACTGTGGTGGCAATGACCTAGGCACTTTGACTGGGGTAGGTCTGGAAATGCTTATGAAGGAGACCTTTGCACAACTGTTTTCACTTTTCCCTAAAACTGCCTTTGTGTTTTCTAACATATGCCAAAGGCAAAAATGGAACTGGTCCAATCATTTCTGTCCACAGATTGACAAAGCAAGAAAGCACGTCAACAAATCTGTTTCTGCTTTCCTCCGAGACTATGGTATGGGTTCCATTTACCACAATAACTTGCGTTACGACATGCAAGACATTTATAGAGGAGATGGTGTACACTTCAATGATGAAGGGAACAGAGTCTTCCTCTTGAACCTTAGACTCTGCATCGGTACTTACTTGTAGGTACCACTAAAAACTCACTTCATAAACACAACGGCTCTTTTTAGAGCCCCCTAATATCTAAACACTTAAATCTGCATTTCATTTCTTTTTTAATTTTTTTTCTACCGTACGCGTACGGTAAGCTCACCGTAAGCTTACCGTACGCGTACCCCGCGATTTTTTTTAAAATTAATAAATGTTTTTTTTGTACTTTTCTGTCCTTCTTTGACCCCCTTTCAAATGTTATGGGGTCTGTAACTCTATTCCTTGCCCCCTTTTCAAGTTATCACCCTTTTTTTTCTGAGTGAAACACACAAAATGGCGGCCGCCGCTTCCTGGTTTCGACCGATTTGAATGTTTACTAAGATCTAACAGCCAATCAGAATCGCGCTCGCGCACGTCACCGTACGCGTACGGTAAGCGCACCGTAAGCGCACCGTAAGCGCACCGTAAGCTGCCACAGATATATATATTGATTTAAAGGCTATTTTCTCAGAATCTACTGAACATATTTACACCAAACCTACAAAAGGCACTTCATTGACCTGAGGACTACCTCTCTGCCAAATTTCATTTAACTCTGTTCAGCCGTTCGGGCTGTGGCTGTGTCTAAAGGTCCTATGGAAAAATGCATGGGAAAAACGCGTTTTGGGACCCCCCTTTTATCTCAGCCCCCGCTTGACGAATCCCCCCGAGACTTTCAGGGAAGGAGCGGAGCGCAGCGCCCCACCTATTTTGAAAATGTGGCGAGGATTCGTCGACCGGCGCCAAAGTTATTCAAAATAGAATGTTGCGGTTTTCCTATGGAAACAGGGTCCTAACTATAACTACCTACTGGCGACCGCCAGTAGGTAATATATATATATATATATATATATATATATATATATATATATATATATATATATATATATATATATATATATATATATATATTCTACAGCAGGATCCCAGGGGTACCACCATCCAAAGAAAGGCGCAACACCGGGAAACAGACTCCAAAGGCAAAGTTGAGAGTTAAATGATGATTTATTCAAGCATCAAGTGTCCAAATGACGCGTTTCAGCCGCCAGACATGCGGCCTTGATCACATATTATCTACTGGCGGTCGCCAGTAGATTATCTACTGGCGGTCGCCAGTAGATTATCTACTGGCGGTCGCCAGTAGATAGTTATAGTTAGGACCGTGTTTCCATAGGAAATCCGCAACATTCTATTTGGAATAACTTTTGCGCCGGTTGACGAATCCTCGCGAACTTTTCAAAATAGGTGGGGTGCTCCGCTCCACTCCTACCCTGAAAGTCTCGGGGGGATTCGTCAGGCGGGGGCTGAGAAATAAGGGGGGTCCCAAAACGTGTTTTGCCCATGCAATTTTCCATAGGGACCTTTAGTCCAAGGTACAGCCCGAACGGCTGAACAGAATTACTTGAAATTTGGCAGAGAGGTAGTCCTCAGCTCAGGGATGTGCCTTTTGCATATATGGAGTCAATCTGTTCAGTAGTTCCTGAGAAAATCAAAAGTAAAATCATATATATATATGTGGGCGGAGCCTAACCACACATCTCATCCTGAGATCTGATTGGCTGTCAGCACTTCACCCAAGAAGTGTTGGCAGCCATCTTGGGACCAATATACATGATAGCACCTCATTAAAAAGCATTGCAGTTAATAGAAGGTTTTAAGACTTTAGTTACATTATAAATCATTTGTTGATGGTACCATACTCATTTTAGGAATTGTGGTATGTTCTAAGGTGATTTCACCATGTGAAAAAGCCTTCTGCTGGGATATCATGATTGAGAGAAAAATATTTTCTCATGCTTTTCCCACAGAGGTTTGGAAGGTGATCTATAAGCTAAACTGACAGCTTATTTTCTGTAAATTCACATTATCTTTCTCAGTCATGTGAGAATGAAGTCTGACATTCTCAGTAAAACATGTACATCCAACAAGGGCAGAGACTGTCAGTTGATTCCTTTGTGTTCTACTGCGGCTTCCCAGAGTGTTCCAAAGAAAAACTAGAGCGCTAACAGTCCTACTTATGATAAACGTATGGCACACCTGAAGCCATCTTGCTTGGATTAAAGTGGTAACTCTTAAAACATTTAATTTAAAAAGGAACAAAATGAGGGGGTTCATTTTTCCATAAAAAGTATGATTAGTGCTGCAGAAAGAAAAATTAGGGCACATTTTGAGTGACTTCTCAAATCCTCTTCTATTTCATTAAAACATTTTGACATGCAGACTGAAACATGCACTTTCAATACCAGCAGCAGTTTTCCCTGGTGAGCAGTAGCTTTACTACAGTGATCTAATGAGCAACTAGAGTGCTAACATTCAGAATGTATGGCAAATGTGTGACATATCTGAATACCTTCATGATGGAATCAAAGTAAAAAACTGAAAGCATTTCCTACTGAGGAGACTGCAGTACATGAGGAAATTAGGAAACTTCATAACAAATAAATCTCCCAAGATGGCCACCGGAGACAAAAGAGCCCAAATGTAGCCCAAAATCACCCAGATGTAGCCCAAATATAGCCCAATGACAGAAGTGTGCAAAACACTTATTATTTTGTGTTTTTGCAGTGTTATATAGTGCAGACTTGTCAGGTATTGGAGTGCTTTACATGAGCATTGGTTACATCACACAAGAACAAATTAATTTTAGTTGTAGACATGGGGAGACTAAGTGATTTGACCAAAATCACAGAATGTCGAGATGAAGCAGAAACTCCAACCTGGTTCCCCAGTTGCAAAGTCTGCAGTTCTGGAAGTAACACCACATCATCTCCCCTAAGTGCAACTTTTAATCAAGTGGTCAACTGGATAAAAAAACATAAAGGTAGCAAATAATTTAAAAGTGCTTTGTCACTATTTGAAAACTCAGAAAATATGTCCTTATTTTAGTCTTTTAGAGCACTAACCATAATTTTGATGCCAATAAGACCCTCTCATATATGTAATTTCTAAAGGAAATGCTCTAGGTATTACAGTTTTGATTACATCAAGATGACGTCAGGCGTTCCACACTTTTGTAATAAATATAGAATGTTAGCAATCTAGTTGTTCATTAAGATACTGTTGAGAGGCAGAGGCCAGGGGCACGGACTCTGAAAATTGAAGGCAGGTAGGAGGGTGCAAAGGCAACAATTTAACCACACTGAGCATGCAGAAAGGGCCGTGGCAGCACAACAGACTATGGAGGGCAGTGGAAAGGGGGGCAGGGGCAACAAACCAACAATACAGGACTTGCAAGAGAGGCTGTGGCAATGTAATAGACCATTGTGGGCAGAAGGAAGAGGCAATGGTAGTACAACCATACATGCCAACAGACCCGATTCAGCCAGGAAACGTCCAATGTTTTTAAGCTCAAATGGGCTTTATTTGATCTGTCTCCTGTCTACAATCTCCTCTTTTTCAATGTAACTCAAAGGGGAAAATCAATACCCCAGTTTTTTTTTCAAAATCTCCCTCTTACCAAGTTCAAAATGTTCGCAAGTATGGTACATTGGATCATGGAAGGAAATGGAGTAGGGACATGGACTTGGATAACAGAGGACAGGAGGGACATGGAGAGGTGCACCAAACTGACCCTGCAGGGCAGGCATCAGGGTTTGCAGCAGCACAATACACCACACAGGGCATGCGGGACGGGAGTGCAGCACAACAATCCATAGAATGCACATGGACAACAGAGAACAGAGGGGCAAGAGGCAATGGTAGCTACCTGACCATAATGGACAGACAGGAGAGAAAGCTGCAGCATAACAGACCATAAAGGGCAGGAGGGACGGATCAGGGGCATTACAATGGAACAGACAAGCCAGAAGGGAGGGAGTAGGGGTCTGCACATGTAAACAGAGGGCTGGGGGCAAGGGGGCAGGGCAGGAGCAGCAAGATAGCCATGGAGGTCAGGCAGGATGGGCACTAGAAGCAAGACACACCATGAAGAGCAACAGTGAGACTGTGATGGCATACACACAGACCATGGAGGGAAGGTGGGAGGGGTTCAGGGGCAGCTAACTGACCACACAGGGAAGGTGGGAGGGGCCATGGCAGCACAGAAGACCATGCATGGCAAGTGGGAGGGTTAGTGGCAGCACAATGGCTATGATGGGCAAGAAGTAGGGTGCAGGGGCATGCACAAAGGACGATGGAGGATAGAAGGGAGGGTCAGGACCTGTGCACAGACAAGAAAGTTCAGGGGAAGGGGCCTCACAACAGACCGCACGGGGCAGGCAGGAGGAGCAGTTGCAGCACAACAGACCAGGGAGGGCAGAAGGGTGTGACAGTACAATGGACCATGTAGGACAGGAGGAAGAGGATAGGGGCATGGCATGTGGACAGGCAGGGTGGAGGTGGCAGGGACAGGTTACAGTCATCTGACAATGCTAGGCAGGTGGGAGGGGAGTGGCAGCTCAACAGAACACTCAGAGTAGATAGGAGTGGCAGGTCCATGGAACATGGTGGGCAAAAAGGATGGAGCAGGGGCATGCACAAAGACATCGGAGGGCAGGGGGAAGGAGAATAGGGGCAGAAAGCTAAGCACAGAGTTTAAGCAGGAGGTCAATGATGGGGCATAGAATTGGGCAATAGAGGGCAGGAGGAGTGGTACATCATACTAAATTGAGGGCAGTGGCAGCACATCAGACCTTGCATGGCAGGAGGGAGGAGGCTAGTCCATGGATTCACACAACAGAGGATAGGGAGAAGGGGGATGGGGCAGCAAGCTAACTGTTCAGAGAAGGTGGGAATTAGGAACTTTATTGTTTTTAAAACGTGTGTCTGTGCGAACTACTTAAAATATGAACAAGTATGCAGCATAATCTCACTTTTATTCAGGAAGAAGAGGACGTTTGTGACTGTGACTCCGGGCTCACTTGGCAGAAACACCCCCTGACTCTCCACCCCCTATCGCAAAATGTAATGCTCGTGAAAAGGGTAGGTGAACACAGTGTTATATAGAACATAGTCCTGAGAGCACGATTGAAAATGAAAACTAGATATAGTGTATGGTATAAACTATGCACCAAAAAGGGTGATATAAGATGAACCGGGCGTGAAATATAATATGCAATACATTGTGCGCAATGACAGATTCATTGGAGAGCGCGAGATAGCACAGGCACTAGCGCGTGCTATGCGATATGCGCCTTGGAGTGTAATATGCACTGGGCAGTGTTGTGTAACCTAACTAGTCTCTAAAGTTGTAATATAAAATTTGTGCTGGGGAGTGTAACGTTGCATATGCACTGTGACAAAGATATGGATCCCAGATTGTAATATGTATGGCATAGCACTGTGCGTTGTAACATAGGCATCGAGGAAGGCACGTTAGATGGGGCAATATAACCCGTGCGAAGACAAGTGTGGCATGACATATTCACGGGGTGGTGTTACAGTGCACATGGGCTAGAGAGTGTCATAGCATATGCACTAGCTAGTGGAATACAACACAGAGGTGTGTGGCACTCAGCAGGCAATGGTGGGTGTAAGACAGCATTGGGCTCTGCCAGGAGCGCGCTGTGACTCTCAAGTGATGTTCGTCCCCTTTCCAGAGAGTAAAATAAAAAGTATTACACATCCGGCAGTGGATGTGTGTTTTATTAACCGTGAGGGGGGTTTCTTGCATAGTTTTGGTCGAATTTTTGTCGAATCCCCTTTGAATGGCTTGGTGTGCCTGTGTATTAAATGTGCCCGTCAATAGCTACCCATGTTTGTATAAATAAACGACAAGGGTGTCTACCGGAATTAGGCACGGTAGGGCATCAGACATGTCAGAGCTTCACTAGTGGTGTAAATACATTCCACGTGGATTCATTGTATGCATAGTCGCCTTTTAATGAATATCACGCAAATCGTCATGGTGATAGGTACGTACGGTTTATCCAGCATGTCCTAGATGTGTCTATAAATATATATTTTTTAAAAATAATAAAAAACAGTGGCCGGCCCTGGGAATTGGGGTCAAAAAAATATAATTAGGAGACAGGCCCTGGGGGATGGGGTCATCAGGGCCAATAAATTAGAATAAGAAGGGGAACCACACAGCCCCCCTTCTTAAAAAATTAAAATAAATAAAAGACTGGCATCGTGCCGGAGGCCACGCCCCCTCCTTGCAGCACTCTGCAAACATGCCCCCTGGCGAGTTGTAAGTTGGGGAATTAATTCCTCTTCAATACTGAGGGTCCCTGAGGGCCAACTAGCCCAACAGGCATCTCCAGTATGCCCCAGGGAGCTGCGCTGCAGACAGGTGTTCTGAGGCCAAGCTCCTTTTTACACCTCTCTGCAACGCAGCTCTGTGGCGCTTACTGGAGGTACCTAGTGGTCTAGTTTGACCCTAGGGACCCTTAGGATTCAAGGGGACTTAATCTCTCAACTTAGAACAGCCACAGGGCTCGTTTACACGGTGGTGAAGGGAGGGGACGGGGCCTGAGGTGACGTGTGCAAACACGCACTATGGCACGTTTTAAATTGGGGATATAATTTTCCTTCAATACTGAGGGCCCCTGGGGGCTAACTAGCCCACCAAGTGCTTCCAGTAAGCGCCACTGAGCTGCATTGCAGAGAGGGGGTCCAGGCCGTGCCACTTTTTACACCTCTCTGCAACGCAGCTCTGTGGCACTTACTGGAGGTACCTAGTGGGCTAGTTGGACCCTAGGGACCCTCAGGATTCAAATTAACTTAATGTCCCAACTAAAAACGGACACAGGGCGTGTTTACACAGTGGTGAAGGGAGGGGACAGGGCATGAGTTAACGTGTGCAAAAACGCCCTGTGGCCTGTTTTAAGAGGTAGTTTTAATCCCCCTGCCCTATTATATACTAGGGGCTTACAGAGGAGGTCATGCTAATCACAGGGGGACCCCAACGCATAATGTTCCCTAGTGTATGTAGGTGTTTTCACTGTATTCTAAGTGTCTTTTAACATAGCACTGGCTCTAGGACTGGTTAGTCAGACTCAGTTACCACCAGTATCCGTCTGAAAAAGTTGAGAGTACAGGATGATTTTGCAACAAGGCTTCTTTCTGCTCTTCGTTTTGTTCTTTCTGCATGTTATCCTTCTTCCTGCACTTTTCTTAGTCTTTAAGGACTTCTGTTGCTTCTTTCTGCACTTTTTTTTCTTTCTGTGCATTTTTTCTTCTTTCTTCACATGTCGTATCTCTGTAGGCATAGTTAGAAATTAGCATTTAAAAAACCTTTGAAATTCACAGAAAAAACCATAGGTTTCAGGCACGTTATAGTTAGGAATTAGCATTTATAAAACCTCAGAAATTCACTGAAAAAACCATAGGTTTCAGGGGTGTTATAGTTAGCTGGACTTTTCACTTGTACAAAACCATTGAAATTCCCCCGTTATAGTTAGTTCAGCTAACTATAACTCGCGCGCCCGCAATGCACTGCTGATGACGTCACATATTACATCACTCATGACATGGTCAGTGACATCACTCATGACATCACTGATGACATCTCAAATGACATCACTGATGACATCACTGATGACATCATCCTTGTGATAGAGTGGCAGACCTCCTCTCACCTTAATATAACCTTTGATACACACATTCAAAAATAGAGACTAAACTTTTCAAAACAATGGACATACCAATACCAGTTACAACAACCTCTTCAGTAATTCTAAGATCCACATACACATCCACTCATTCACCAACAGTCCTATACAGTCACTCATACATGTACTCACTCATCATATGTACTCATACACCTATACATCCTGTTACACAATGCCACTCATCCATAGAGTTACTCACACACATAGTCACTCATGCTAATAAAGAATCAAACATACATTTACTTGCATATACAGTTATACACACACCACCACACTTACTTCTACGGAAACTTACACATACTTAGTCTTTTAAACAATCACTTATAGAAACACATACTTATTCATACAGGAACTCTTTCAATCTCTCACTCTCACATATACTCACTTATATACACCAATAGTCACATATACTAGTTTAAAACATATGTAGTTACTCATAAAGACACTATTGAGACAGTCATTCACTCACTAACACACCCATACACACACTCATCCACCCATACAGTCCTGCACACATGCTGTCTTCAACACATACAAACAGTGAGTCACTCATTCATGCACCTATGCACTACGTAATACCCCCCACCGAACCATGCAGACACTCAGACTGATACTCAAAAAAACAACTAATAACCTATATAGACACCCATGTAGCTACTCACCAACCCATGCAGCCACTTGTTCACAAAGTGAGAGACTGATACAGATATTTACATATTTAAACATTACTCACTAAGCCATGTATTCACTATGATACACTTAATCAGTCAGTTACACAATCAATTTTTCAAAAACAAATCATCCATTTAGACACTTATATACCCATTTATTCTTCCATCGACCTTGAGATATACATATATAAAACATATTTAATTTTCAGAAAAACACACATTCACTGGATGATGTCATCAGTGATGTCATTTGAGATGTCATCAGTGATGTCATGAGTGATGTCACTGACCATGTCATGAGTGATGTAATATGTGACGTCATCAGCAGTGCATTGCGGGCGTGCGAGTTATAGTTAGCTGAACTAACTATAACGGGGGAATTTCAATGGTTTTGTACAAGTGAAAAGTCCAGCTAACTATAACACCCCTGAAACCTATGGTTTTTTCAGTGAATTTCTGAGGTTTTTTAAATGCTAATTCCTAACTATAACGTGCCTGAAACCTATGTTTTTTTCTCTGAATATATATATAGTTGGTGCATGTGTGCCGTGGTCCTAGTTTGTGGGACATTAGATTTCTGTCACATTCTGTAAGTTTTCCAGGTGCTTCTAGTATTATAGTTTTGAACAGAAAAATTTAATATTGTGGGTGGCATCCTCTTTTTGCTCACCATTATTAAAAACCAAAATATATATATATATCTGTCCTATGAATACTTTTATCAGCCGGTGGCATCCGTATTTTCAGCTTCCAGTTCGCTAAGGCTCATTTCCAAGAAAAGAACATTCATATGCTCTCAGTTATTTCTTTTTTTTAAAAGATTGTTTGGAATGAACTGTCCCCTCTCTTGTTATCAATTAATTGTTTGTGTTCAGTATGATGTCATATGCAGAAAGAGTAACTTGATTTATTCATTTTAATTTAGAAGTAACTCTGAGTGAGAAACCAATTTGGAACAGGATGCTGTTCAGACATCAAGTTGTCTGGAACCCATAAACCAGGCAGTCATACGAAATTCAAGCATAAAAGACTACAAGCCTAAGGCAACATTCACTATCCAGACACCTTTATGTAAGAGCTAGCTTCAAGGGAAAATATTAATAGATTCCAAACATATAGTGAAGAGTATCATCCACAAATTGTTCAGTGATGTTCATTATTTCAGGCACCAGACTGCCACATAATTAACAGGGATGAATAATTATTGCAAGTGCTGTTTGTGCAGCTGCAGAGTGTTGGCTGTGAAAGTGACTGCATCCATCAGAGAGTTGTGGCTAAACCGAAAGTCGTTTTACTACTTGAACTGTAGTGGCAGAGCTCTCGACACAAACTTTGATGAACATCTGCCAAGGCATGGTGTGAAGGAGATGTTGAATACGCAAGTGTTGGAAATTTTTAGATAGGTTTTTCAGTGAGCACAATTTGCAACAACCAAAGTTACTGTGCTACATTGCTTGAGGTAGAGCGAGCGGGAAAGCGCTATATCTACATAGATATGGCATTGTCCTTCTCTCTCCCTAGCACTGGCCCCTGATTAGGCTGCGTAGCGACATGCACACACTTTTACACTCTATTGTAAGGTTGTGTGTGTGATATCTAATATAGGTTTTGTACAGGAAGAGTAGCCTTCCAGTACAAAATTCTCTGCTTAGACTAACTATTAAACTTTTCCTACTTTACACATGTGCTGTAGAGTGCAGCACACATGCAAAGCTGGAAAAGATTGGATAAATAAAAGCATCTCTCAACACCACCACTGGCAAAAACAGCATCATAATTAGGGCTCCTGGTTTTATGGTATTTATTTTTTTGCCATTTCCGTCTGTATTTATCCACATTTATTTTTGCCACAAGCAGAAGGCAACGCTGCAGCTAGTATTTTTCCACATTTATTTAAATTGACAAGGCACACATGCATTCGGCTGTTATTGATCAACACAACACATTCATCGGAAAACTTTGCCATTCGCAGAATGTCCCAAATACTCTTAAAAGTGCTATCACAAGCCATTTGTCTCAGAGCCTTGCAGTTTCTATCATCGGCACAGAGTGCTAAATCCTCTCCACCACTGAACACTGAACACCATACTGACCCACTGAGAGAAACTCACACTCCCTTCAGCTACAACCCAATTGTGCCCCACTATAAACACCTAGAAGCAACTCAATTCAAACTATGCACTAGACCAGAGTAATTTGCTGCCTGGAAAAAGTAACAGCATTCTGGAAAAATCAAACACTCATAGGGAATACAACTTAAACTTTTACACTCATTATTCAGAAAGCTAAGGGCATGAAAAGAAAAGTAGCGCTTGGCTGGCAAACTCTGTAAGGTGGCGCTAATGTGTTTGGGTGTGAATAAAATCAATCTGGCCACTTTGCGACTACTCTGTCTTGTTTTATTTAGTTATGTATTTATTGTACGCATTTTAAAACCTTTTTTCTCTCCTCCTGAGGCCACATTTTGGAATAGAAAAATGTCAGAAAAAGACTTTTATAAGACAAGTGTCCTTTTTTTTAATCCAAATTCACGGAGGAACGAATGACAGAAAGGAAAGGAAAGAACAGTCACGATTTTCTGCAAGTGAGGAGGAGCGTGACAAAGAGAGGGAGTAAGAGGAAGAAAAAGGCAGGGCAGCAGAATTGGACACTGTCCTTGTCTTGTCCGGGCAAGAAGGAAGAGACAACAATGGTTATGGGCTATGCAGTCTGGTACCCAACTCTGCAAATACTGTTTCTGAGTCTCACTTACACCCTCTTCCCTGTGTGTGTCTGACTGAGCCCTGCCCTCCAGCGCAGCCCGGGCTGAAAATACCAGGATTGGATTTCTTCTCTCCGCTGCCCACTCCACCCTGTCCACCCCAGGCGTGTCTGCGAGAGAGTGAGAGTGCAGCCCGAGCCAAGGGAAGGGGGCTGAATGTGCTGTGTGTGAGTGTGATTCACCTCACGGAGGTGGGGCGCTGAGAACAATACAGGCCTCCTGGAGCTGGCAGCCGTGGATCATCCAGGAGCTCAGGGGAACCGCGCCTCCTGCCACGACCCCCCATTGTGCAGGCACTTACTGAGCGCAAAAACAATGAACAGGAGTAGTAGGCATTGTGAGTGTGAGACGGAGGGAGGGGGGCTGCACACAACACAATTCGACGAACTAAACGGGACAAACAGCAGCACCAGAGTGAATTATTTAGAAGTGGCCCATGTGATTACACTCGAATCTACGTGCCTCAGGCTCAGCTCTATGCGCTACCTATCGCTACATAGAGAAGGGGGTGGTGGTGCATAGATTACTGGGCTTGTGTTGTTTCAGCTGGCCGATCAGTGTTGGGTCTGTAGGCTCTCAAGCCCTCTGTGTTCTGGGGCCCAGAAGTGAACCGGAATACAGGAGAACGCCTGGGTAGTCTAAGACAGGGCTCTGTGGCTGGGGCAGTGTCAGTCACCTGGGGTGCATGTTGCAGGAACCAGCAGACTTCTCTGTCGTGGCTAGTGGTGTTGCAAGCCTTTGCCGAGTTTGTGGTCGGACTGTTCTTGCAGCACATGTACCCAGTGTAGTGCTCTGCAGTCCGGACACAAACTCAACAATCACTATACTGACATAGCTAGGCTGTGCAGTCCCACGGTGGGGGGGAGGGAGAGGGGATTGTGGGGGGAAGAGCTGGCATCCAATTCCTACGTTTGCTGCCCCCAAAACTGCATACGCCATTGACTCCAGCCACAGCCCCCCGTACTTACCTTTCTTTTGAAATGGCTGGCCAGGCTCACTTGAGGGGCAGAGCGGAGCCCCAGACATGGCTGGGCAGCTAACAAAAGGCCGACAGGAGTGCAAAAAGACCCCTCATCGAAAGAAATTTCCAGAAAAACTGAAGCTGGTGTTTCGCGTTACTGAAGGCAGCCACAGCCATAGAATCAGCAAGAGGGTGTGACGAGGCAACTCTGCTGGAGCACAGCAGTGCGGCAAAATGTGCTAGTATTTTCCCGTTTTTACATAAATACACAAAGGAAAACTTGTTTTCCGTCTGTGTTTATATGTAAAAATCCATTTAAATGGAAAACCGGGAGTCCTAATTATAATTCAATTCAAAACTGTCTACTTTTTTTTGATAGATAGGTTTTAATGTCAAAAACCACCCTTGGTTGCATGTGAACACCCATATATTACCCATGGAATGCCACCTTAACTTTCGGTACTGCAATATAACACACACTAGGGTGTATCCTGTCAAATACAAGAGGCTGGGGTAACCAGTATCAAACTCAACAAAGAGCCTCTCAAACAGTAGGTACATTTGTAATTTAAACACTCAACTATTATAAAAGGTCTAATTTCAAATGGAGATGAAGAATATACACTTACTTGTTTTAATTTACATGTAGAAAAAATACTATTAACACAGAATATTGTTAACATAAAGATACCCTATACTTATCTTCCCAGGATAAAGCAAAAGAACCCTATTACAACTTTCTTCTATAAAACATAAATACAAGACCTCTAGACAAAGTTTAAAACAATGAACATCAAAGGAAGTGAGCCACAGGGCCAAAGAGATAAACTCAGAGGGAAGTGAAGCCTTCCTAGCATTTCAAAATTGGGAACCAATATCTTTCAACAGTGGCGGCTGGTAATTTTGGCAGGGAGGGGGCAGGCGGGCCATACACTCACACACTCACACCCATGTATATATGTATATATATTTATATATATATGTATATATATATATATATATGTACAAAACACCCCACCCCCCTCTCATGCACAACAAATTCATACATTTATACATACACTCACCCACCCAACATTCAAGGTTTAAACCTTACCTGCCCTGCAGCTCCCGGTAAGGAAAGCTGCTGTTGTGTGTAGATTTAGATTCCGTGTATAGGTTTCCCGATTTATGCCCTTATATAGGTACAATTCATATTGCCCTTATTAAGGCATAGAAAATCCAGCCCTTATTTAGGCATTGTCCATGCTAACCAAATACAGGCATGGTCTCCTATATCCGTCAATCCACGTCAAAACGAGTTCTTGGAAAACCAGACGCTTAAACCTTCAGGAATTTCCCTTGCTTGGATATTGATTTCTCCAAGAACTCATTTATTATGCATGAACATCTATTCCTTAGGGGTTCATTCATGACGTTCCGATTCCCGACTTTTACGTCAATACAGGCATTCCGAAACACCTTAAAGGTATAAATATACCTGCATTTGCCCTGGCACACCACGGTTTCGGTACGGTCCAGTTCGACTGCCTACTTGCGGTTCGCCACGGCAAGTTCGGAAGGAGATCGAGTTCCCGCCTGATGCACTGACCAGACGCTGTCATCCTCCTCGCAGAGAATCCAGCTCCAGTGTTTCTGACTCCCCTTGCGAGTGTTAGATATCGAGTCCCGCAAAGAGATTCCAACCTCACACATTCTAAGGTATGGAGCAGACTAGAACTTAGAGAAACTTTTGGCAAATCTTGGCAAAACTAAAACTATAGCTAGCTATACTTTAAAAAACAGCTCCTACTTCTTACCTCGTACTACACTTAGGTTAGGTACACTGGGGTAGAACTATTTAGAAGCATCAGATGAGTATTCACATTTTAGCTTGTGTTATTTATGTATGTATTTTATGAATATATGTCATAGCTACAAACCATGCTATTGCAGTATTATTTTATCTTACTGCTAACCCTGAAAGTATTGTACTTCACATCCTGTCTCACGATTGTAGCAGTTCATATCTCTTGCATGAGAAATAAGACTGTTCAATAAACTACTTTTTATTGAAACGCCCGTCTCTCTATTTCTGTGCAACTCTGTAGAAACAAAGCATGCACGATTGACTGAGTGAAACTGTTATCTATTGTTTCCACGGTTCTGAGATTGTTCCGTCTCTAAGGGAAACAAAGTTGTCATGTTTATGCAGTTGTCAGAAACTAATCCCTTCTTGTATATTCAAGAAGTTTCTAATGACCTCTGAGTTAGCTGGCACACACAAGTAATTAAGTTGAATTTACTCAATAGAGACATACTGACCTCAGTCCTATGTCAAAACTATAGTGTATATTAATCCAATGCGCAGAGCCTATCGGGGATATAGGAACTACACTACACTGCATGGAGGTCCCAGCAGGGTTGGGACTGCTGTCTTCTCCCTTAAGTCAGCTAATGAGGGGGAGGCAGCAGTTCCTCACTCGTCACAGAGTGGAATGCGGTCAGTGAGGCTTGCTGACCCCACCCCACTCTGTGATGTAGTTTCACTGATTGACCTTCCGCCCTGGCACTTTAGGGCGTAAAACATAAGCGCCCAGGTCCGGTAAATCAGTGATGCTCCCCCTCCTCATGAGGATAGGGCCTCAAGGCACTTTTGCCAGGTTGAGGAGGTCATTCACGCATTTAGAGCATGTTTAGCTCCTGGCTGCCTGACCTGAACTAGAAGAGTGTCGGTCAGGTTGTCACCTTGATAGACACTCTTCTCCGGAAAAAAGTGAAGAGGCCCTGCCCCTTCGCCTGTATGGACAGGCTGCCACTGTCTTCCAGTCTTCATTCATCCCTGCTCAGAGATGGCCAATGAAATGCCTATTTTGACATTTATGTTCCTCTTTAGTCGTTTTTGGGGACCATCCTCCGATACTCATGAAGGTCCAAGAGTTAGAGGGTACTTTTCACCTCTGAAATCACATGGTCCAAACAGCAACTCATAGTAAGAGCTGGTCCCAATTCACTCTTTGCGTCCGAAACCACCCTGGGAAAATACAACAGGATCAGACTCCTCATGCTCCAAGTTGCCACACTTTTCTAAGCTTTCAAAAATCGATATTCCTTCAATTAACAAAAAATGTTCTCTGATTACAGAGTGACCACTGAAACTTGTATCATCCTGTGGCTGGTCAGAGAGACAAAACAAAAAGTACTTTTTTGTGTTTGATATATTAAGTAGTGCAAAGCAGTGCTTGGTGTTACTTTTGGGTTATTTTCCATTGGAAACCAAGTTTTGCACTATTTTATACAGCATAACAGGGAGAAATAATGGATTAAATTAATTACTTTGCACGCTGTGAATTGCATTTCATGGCAATACAAAGTTCGACTGGAACCCTTTATGTGGACAATTACAAGGTCTGAAATCTTAACATTTGCGAAAATGACAAGTGAAGAGGTAGATGGGGACTTTCATATTGTGACCCACGAGCTATTGGTTTCCCAGTCATCGCTGGAATTGGAAACAAACATGTTGGTGTCTGTTAGAAATGGGGGTCTATAGTTTGTAGAGGTAGGTACCTTTGTCCAAATAGGGACCCTTGCTTTTAGTCAGGGTAAGGGGGATACACTTCTAAAATAAGTAATAACCCCTGCTCACCCCTTTGGTAGCTTGACACGAGCAGCCAGGCTCATCTCAGAGGCAGTGAGTGAAGCCTTTGTGAACACATACAGTAATACGTTGCAAACACTACAAATGGACACCACACCAGTTTAGAAAAATAAGTAATCTTTATCTAATCCAAAAATCCACAATACAGTAATAAAAATATGACTTTCCAATGGTAGAAATAGTTCAGTTCAAAGCAATTTTCAGATGCAATACTTGTCACACAAAGTACCTTGGATGCGTTGCGCGCACAAACCAAAAGGGCCGCAGGGAAGGTGATGTGTCGGTTCCTTACACTCAGAGAAGGTGATGCGTCGGTTCCTTGCTCTGGGGGAGGTGATTCATCGGTTCCTTACCAGAGAGTAGGTGATGCATTGGTTTCTTACTGTGTGGGGAGATGATGCATTGGTTTCTTACTGCTTCCCCCAATAATGCAACAGACCTGGTGCCTTGATGAGATGCGGCGATCTGGGATGATGCGTAAGTTCTTACAGCAGGGCTTGCGTTGGAATCGGTGCTGTGATCCCGGACTTCGTAGATCGGTGCACTCGATGCGACGTTCAGCGATTTCTTCGGTGAGGCTTCAGAAACAGGTGCGGGTGAGTCACGCTTCTTGTAGTTGCGTTACTCTTTCAGCTCCCAACGGCAAACAGCCTTCAGAGGTCCAAAACACCAGCAGGAACCTCTTAGCAGATCAGAGCTCCCAGCAAGGAAGTTCAGGGGAGCTGGTGGTGAAGTCTTTGTGTCCGTGAGACTTCGGAACAGGTGGCAAGCTCAGTTTCAAGCCTCAAGCAGGTGACACAGCAAACAGCAAAGTCCTTTTCCCTTACCTTGGCAGAAAGTAGCCACTGCAGTCCAACCCCAGGCAGCTAACAGCACAGGTGCAGTAATCTTACTCAGTTTCTCCAGCTCTTCTCCTTAGTTAAGGTTCCTCTTGATTTCCCAGAAGTGATCTAAACGTCTGGGGTCTGCGTCCCTCTTTTTATACCATAAAATCCTTTGTTCTCTGGTGGCAGAGAAGCTCTGTGCGCAGTCAAAACCATTTCTGTCCTCTTTGGAGCAGCTTTCCAGCAGGTGGAAGGTAGACCAGGTCCATTCAGGTGAAAGGAAATCTCCTCCCCCTACTCTAAATGCAGCCCAGGTCTATTCAGCCCATCTCTGACGCATCCAGACTCTATGGAGCCACTGTGCATCCCCAGCCCCTGTCACTCCAATGCCAGACAGTTGATACACATCCTAGCAGAGGCACACTGGATGGCTAAAGCAAGAAAATACCTACTTTCTAAAAGTGGTATTTTCAAACACAGAATGTAAAAATCACCCTCACTAAAAGATGCATTTTAACATTCTAAGTTCAGGCATACTAAACTTTATTTCCCTACCTTGTTACCAGGGGTACTTATGTTTATAAGATGTTATAAGCAAACTCCCCATTCTATTATATGGGAACAGGTAGCCTTGCAATAGCGAAAAACTAAATTGGCAGTATTTCACTATCAGGACATGCCACACACATCAGGGCATGTCCTACCTTTCGCATACACTGCACCCTGCCCACAGGGGTACCTTGGGCCTACCTTAGGGGTGACTAACATGTAAGAAAAGGGAGGGTTAGGGCCTGGCACATGGGTGCACTTGCCAGGTCGACATGACAGTACTAGACTGCACACAGGCTCTGAAATGGCAGGCCTGATACCTTGTTGCAAGGCTGCTTATGTAGGTGACACAATCAGTGCTGCAAGCCTATTAGCAGCATTTACTTTACAGCTCTTGGGCACACAGTGCACTGTAATAGGGACTGACTAGTAAATCAAATGGGCCAATCATGGAATCACCAATCCATAACAACAATTTACAAAGGGTGCCCCTGCACTTTGGCACTGAACAGCAGCTGCAAAGTGCCAAAGCATCTAGACCAGCAAAACGGAGTCCAACACACAGCAAAGACACAGGAGGTAAAGACAAAAGAAAATCTGAATGAGAAAGGCGCCCCCCTAAAAGGGATAACTGGACAGGTCTGGGTGTAAGGGGAAATGAACAATTAAATAATAAAGTGCCTCCCACTTGACCTATATTTCTTTGCTACTAGCTACCATTTAGCAATAGAATGGGTCATCTGCTGTTACACAAAATGTCTCCAAGCGTTACTTATATTTCAAAATTCATTTATTTTTCCTTTATCGTTTAGTTAAAAAAAAAGTGAAACCATTTTTCATTGCAGTACATAATTTAAGACAATGTTCCTCATTTGGCAAAACAGTACATGTACATGATTGGTTTAATTTTGTTATTTGACAAATATCTTCAGTGCATTAAATATAGATCCAATAAGCAAAAAACATGTCATCGTGAAACACTAAAATCCACTCTTATCAAAAAACAGACAAAAAAAACACCAGCCCCATACTCACACTTCATTCATGTACTCGTCGATCGTATCACTAACACATACTACACGCACTTATACACACCCCAGTACAACACTGCATGCACAGATGGAATCAAAAGGGGTGAACCATCAACCCTCAGTGGCTCTGCTGGTAACCGGGATGTCACACTGTCCGGTCGACGTACGTTTCAATTGAAGTAACTGATGAACTCCATCTTCATCAGGACCAATAATTCCTAAATGTGTACGGGTGGATGGATGGGGATCTGAGGACACAAGGTAACAGAAAAAAATCTTTTTACTTTACTGACCCTAGAGCTATCGCTCAATTCTCTATATAAATACATAAAATATGAATACGTAACCATCCTGTTTAAACCAAAATAAACAACCATAGAGCCATCACCAGTGTCTTAGGGATAGGAAAAGTGATCATAATTCAGGGTAGCTAAGATAGAAAGATGAGGATTATGCATTGTCTACTTATCAGGCAGTCCCTAGAAGATTATACATTGATCTGCACATAATCCAGCCACTGGTAATCCTGCAGGGCCAGTGGCACAGGGCTAGATGGTGTCTCGCAAGGACCAGGCAAAATAAACCACCCTAGGCCCGATTGATACGAAGCTCAGAACATTGAAAGAAGAGCACTAAAACCACTGCAGTTTGATGCTCACACATAGGGGGAAAGTTGACATGCTATGCCTGTTTGCTGTTATGTCTTCCAGCGGTCTGATGATTAAGCATACTGCCTACACAATGACACACAGTGCCACCATCACCCCTATTGTGTGTGATAAGAATGCAGAACATGCTGATAAGTTGCCCACATTGTGAGTTTGAGAAAATAATGAAATGGTGACCAGCTATGCCTCTAGGAGTGTCTTTGTACATTTCAATACCTGATAACACTGATCATGCTGGACTGCAGTATAACACTCCAGCCGGAGTGTAAACAAGTCGGGGCGACGCTCAGTCACATGTTGCCTATGCCTCTGGTGTGGTATGAGTCTCAAAAGTCTAAATAAATAAATAGATTAAAGATTGTTAACCCCTTCGATGCTTATGACAGAGCGGTTCCGTCATGAGCATCGGTTGGGCTGTGCTCATGATGGAACCGCTCCGTCATGAGCACAGCCCATGGGGGAAGCGCTGGTGCACCCCCCTGGGTTTCCGATCTTGCCCCCACAGAGGGGGATAGCAGCGGAAGGGTTTCTGCTGCCACCCCCAGCCCATCCACGCATTCCCATGACGTCAGTGCGCACAACGCGCGCCAATGTCATCAGGAAGCGCTGGAGGCGCTTGACACCACTTGTTTCCAGCTCCGGTGGGCTGGGGGGGGCACATTGAGGCATCGGGGGAGAGGAAACAGTGTTTCCTCTCCCCTGATGTCTCAATGCAGCGCCTTCCTGGTGCACGATCGTGTACAGCGTCGCGATCGTGCACCAGGAATGCCCCCCTAGACACCAGGGACATCTTTTTGGAGGCAAGGGTCGCCTCCTAAGGGGGAAAGTTTATTTTAGACTTTCCTGCTAAACCCCCCCCCCCCCCCCGGGGACAGATCGGCCGGATTTTTGCTGTTTCTGGACCGGGGGGGGGGGGGGGGGGCAGAAAAGCCCACTAGAGCCAGGGAATTGTTTTTTTTTCCCGATTGGAAGCGACCCCTTGGGCAAGGGTCGCTTCCAGGGGCCCAATTTATTTTAACAGTACATTTTTATTTGGGGGCAGAAGCCCCCACCAGACACCAGGGAGTTGGTTTATTTTTAAATGGAAGTGACCCCTTGGGCAAGGGTCGCTTCCAAGGGTCAAATCATTTTGAAAAGTATATTCTGCCCCCCCTGGGGACAGACCGCCTGATTTTATTTGGCGTTTCTGGCCCCGGGGGGGCAGAAAAGCCCACTAGAGCCAGGGAATTTGTTTTTATTAAACTGAAAGCAACCCCTTGGGCAAGGGGTCGCTTCCAGGGGCCATATTTTTTTTTAAGTATATTCTGCCCCCCTGGGGGCAGATCGGTTTGTTTATTTGGCCTTTCTGCCATATAAACAAACCCCACTAGACACAAGGGAGTGTTTTAAATTGTAAATGGAAGCCACCCCTTGGGTAAGGGTCGCTTCCTTATGGGCCTAAATAATTTTAAAGACTTTTCTGCCCCCCCGGGGATAGATCACCTGCATTTTTGGGCATTTCTGGCCCGGGGGGCAGAAAAGCCCACTAGAGTCAGGATTTAAAAATAAATAAATTGGTCGCTTCCAGGGGACATATATATTTTTTATGTGTATTCTGACCCCCCTGGGGGCAGATCTGCCCGTTTATTCGGCCTTTTGTGCCCCCATTTGGGTAGTGACATAGCATGTTATAATGTTAATTGTTTTATTTCTTGTGTATTGCAATTGTAATGCTTTATTTCTACCTTTTTATTCTAGTTCAAGGCTTTTGCTCTTTAGACTGTTCCAGGTTGCGGTTTAGTTACTGGTGGTTCTGCTGTTTGTGTAGTTGCATGTGTTTGGTAAGAGACTTTTTTTTGTACAATGTAAATGTTTTTAATTTCTCTGCATGAATGTGTTTTTTGCAAATGGTGTTATAATTGCAGTATGTTTGGCTTCTGTTTTTTGAGTGTCAAAAACCTTTTGCATTTGTGCTCGATGTGTATTTTGTTGTTTTGTAAGTAATTATTTTTTGTTTTTTATGGGGATATCGTATTTGCTGTCTCTGCAGAGTAGGTGCTGGTGAGTGTAGCGGTCTCTTGCAAGTGAATCGTATAGTTTTTGAGTATATAGATCTTTGTGATAAAGGCACACATTTTTTTACTTACTATATTGCACAGTGTTGGTTGTTGTTGACTTGTTTGTGCAGTCTCCTTTCTTAGTAAGGATAATGGCTAGCCGCAGGATTACTGCTCAGCAGGTTGTTGGTATGCTTTTTGAGTCTTCCTCTGACCATGGATCAGAGACTGACTCTGATTCTGAGGCAGAGGTGGGAGGGGAAGATTCAGGCAGTGAGTTTTCTCTCCACATAGCATCATCGGATGATGAAGCTACTCTCAGTGCGGATGAAGCTACTCTTAGTGTGGATGAAGTGCCTGTGTTAGAAGAGGACATTGATGTGCCGATAGTGCGCCAAGAGGCATCTGGGCTGCAGCCTTGGGCTGCAAGGCTTCCAGTTCGAAGTGATGACCTCTGGGTTGCCCCAGGCATGGTGCAGCCGGCATTGCCAGACTTTACTGGTGTTCCAGGGTGTGAGAGTGAATACAGAACTTTTTGCCGATAAATGGTTTTCAGTTGTTTATGGATGATGTGTTCTTGGCAGAGATTGTTGAGCAGACTAATTTGTATGCCAAACTGTTTTTGAGGGAGAACAGAGCCTGCCTTAAGCCCCATTCTAGAGCTACCCGGTGGACTCCCACAAATCTTGAAGAGATGAAGAAGTTCTTGGGTTAAACTTTTTTGATGGGCTTGCTAAGGAAGCCATCAATGTCTTCATATTGGTCTACTAGTCCCTTGATGGCAACGGCTATATTTACGGCAGTCATGAGTCGTGACAGGTATTTGCTTCTGCTTTGAATGCTGCATTTTGTCGATAATGGTTTAGCGTTGCCACAAGATCACCCTGAGTGTGACCATCTTTTTAAGATTCGGCCTGCCACTGATCACTTTGTAGATCAATTTTCTGAGATCTATGCTCCAGGGAAAGAAATAGCAGTGGATGAGTCTTTGGTCTTGTTCAAGGGTCATATGGTGTTTAGGCAATACATTCCTAGTAAGAGGGCACACTATGGAATTAAGCTGTATATGCTGTGTGACAGTAGGACTGGATATGTCCCTAATTTCAGGGTTTACACTGGTAAGGAATCCAGGATTTAACCCCCCTGGTTGTCCGTCCACTTTTGGATTGACTGAGAAAATTGTGTGGGAACTTGGTAGAGGACTTTTTAACAAAGGTCACCATTTATATGTAGATAACTTCTACACTGGTGTGTGATTGTTCAGGGAATTGGCCAAATTGGACACTGTTGCTTGTGGCACAATCCGCTCTAACCATAAAGGTTTCCCAAAGGAACTTGTTTGTCAAAAGCTTGTGCGGGGACAGTGCAGTGTGTTGCGTTGCGAGGAACTTCTAGCTGTGAAGTTTTCAGACAGGAGAGATGTCTACATACTGACTACCATCCATGATGAAAGCACTTCACCTGTGACTGTTTGGGGTCAGGTTGCTGAAGCGCGCAAACCTGTGTGCATTTTAGACTATAATAGGCACCTTTGGTGGTGTTGACAGAGTAGATCAGAGGTTGGAACCTTACGCTGCTCTTTGTAAGGCTTACATTTGGTATAAGAAGGTGGTTATCCATCTTTTCCACTTGGAAACCTTTAATGCTTTTGTTGTTTTCAAGGATTCTTGCCCTGAGTCAAAGATGACTTTTGCTAAGTTACAGGAGTCTGTAGTAGGCAGCCTTGTTTTAGTGGAACAGGCAAGTGTTCCTAGAGTTGGAGTGGTGGAGGATGTGGCTAGATTGAAAGATCTCCACTTTCCTGATCACATTCCTCCCACACCCTCAAAAGACTTTCCCAGACTCTACAGTCTGTTGGCGAAGAGGTACACGGAAGGAGACTCGTATGTACTGCCCCGAGTGTCCTTCTAATCCTGAGCTGTGTGCCTGCTTATTTTAGAATGTACCACACGCAAAAGAATGTTTGGGAGCATCCATGAGTGGTAAAGTGAACTGCCTGGTCTCTATTATTTAATATTTTTTGTTCAGTTTCAAGGTTGGCATTTGTTTAGTGTATTTCGTTTCAGAATTTGTGTTAGATTTGTATCTATTTTCAATTTGTTTGTGTTTTCTTATTTGTATAAAAAAATCCTAAATGTGATGGCGGTGTGCGTGGACTGGCGCTTGGCTGGCAGTGTGCGTGGACTGGCGCTTGGCTGGTGGTGTGTTTGGACTGGCGCTTGGCTGGCGGTGTGTTTGGACTGGCGCTTGGCTGACGGTGTGTTTGGACTGGCGCTTGGCTGGTGGTGTGTTTGGACTGGTGCTTGGCTGGCGGTGTGTTTGGACTGGCGCTTGGCTGGCGGTGTGTGTGGACTGGCGCTTGGCTGGTGGTGTGCGTGGACTGGTGCTTGGCTGGTGGTGTGCGTGGACTGGCGCTTGGCTGGCGGTGTGCATGGACTGGTGCTCGGCTGGCGGTGTACGTGGACTGGCACTTGGCTGGCGGTGTGTGAGTAGTGACTAGCTGCTGGTCACTACACACACTGCTAGCCAAACACCACTCCATGCAATCGGTGAGCTGGTGTGGTTGCTGTGTCAGGAATGTGGGCATGTGAAAGAGATGGCCCTTGAATGGCGCTGTCTGCTGGTGTGAGTGTTGTAATGTGCTGGGCCCGCGGCTGGCGGTGTGAATGGTTTTGTATGTGTCACACGTATGAAAGGTGTATGAATGGCCTGTAAAGAGGTTGGTACCTTGTCATGGCTTTACAGCTCACGAGCTGTGAGTCAATGTTTCAGTTTCTCGTCCTTTCAATTATTAACAGTGCATTTCTTTTTTGTGAAATCTCTGTTTAATACAACTGTATATACTGAACCATCACTCACCCTCGTGCCTAATCCAACCAGTATGTATGTGTGCTTGAGGAATAGGTGGTTGTGTAGAAAAAAAATGATTTTCTGTTTTTGTCAAGCAGGGTGTACCTTGTCCCTTTTTGTGAATGTTTTAATGTGTTGGTTTTGTGCCTGGTGGTGTGAATGGTCTTGTGTGTATCATGTATGAAAGGTGTGTGAATGGCCTGTAAAGCGGTTGGTGCCTTTGTCGTGGCTTTACAGCTCATGAGCTGCGAGTCATTGGTTCAGTTTTTTGTCCTTTCAATTATTGACAGTGCATTTCATTTTTGTGAAATCTCTTGTTAATAAAATGTTATATACTGAACCATCACTCGCCCTCGTGCCAAATCCAACCAGTATGTCTGTGTGCTTGAGGAATAGATGGCTGTGCAGTAATCTTTGTCTTTTTAGTCTCTCTACCAAGGTGTACATTTCATCTAAGAATAACCTACCAACTGTACATTTTGTCGTAAACTAAACACCCATGGGAGTACATGGTGATATCCCTCTTGTGGATCCCAACAAGTTATCTTACCCACAATGTCCTGCAAACCTCAAAATGTGACTGTGATATTTTCCTTGCATTATTGTGCTCAAATTTTCACGCTGCAGAAAGTAACACCAAATTTCCAACCGACAGCATTTCTCCAAGTATCCCGATAGAAATGGTACCTCACTTGTTTGGGTGGGCCAATTACCTGCGGCAGGTAAGGGCCCAAAACCTATTGGTGCGACATCAAAATTACCTATCACAAACCAACCTGGTTTTGCAAGGGGGGTCCCATGAGTTTTTGGCCCAGGGCTCGGCGGCCATCTAGGGAAACCTACCAAACCCACATATTTCTGGAAACTAGACACCCGGGGGAGTCCAGCGAGGTATGGCTTGCGTGTGTCCCCCAACATTCTCCTACTCGGAGTCCCCTGCAAACCTCAAATTTTGTTGAAAAAAATCACTTTTTTCTCAAATTTCTGTGTGGGAATGTTCTGGAATCTGTGTGGATCCACAAATTTCCTCCCACCCAGCATTCCCCCAGGTCTCCTGATAAAAATGGTACCTCACTTGTGTGGGTAGGCATAGTGGCTGCAACAGGAAATGGCCCAAATCGTACTGTGGAGACTTCAAAATTACCTATAAGAAAACTACCTGGATTTGGGGGGGGGGGGTCACCTGAGATTTTGGGCCCGGGATTGGCGGTCATCTTGGAAAAGTACCAAACCCAAACATTTCTGAAAACTAGATACCCAGGGGAGCCCAATGAGGTATGGCTTGCATGGATCCCCCAACGTTTTCCTACCCAGAATGCCATGCAAACCTCACATTTAGCTGAAAAAAACACATTTTCCACATATTATTCCGTGGAATCACCGTGCCGGCAAAAATGTCCTATCCCACAGTGTTCTCCTTAGTGTCCCGAGTAAAATTATACCTCACTTGTGTGGCTGTCCAATGCAGAATTGGCTAAAAACTTATTTTTTTTAAAATGTAGCGCTTAGAATTCTCGGTGCGATACCCTTATTCCCTATGTTTTGGGCTCTTCACAGTCACAGGCCCTTGCCCCACCCACGCAAGTGAGGTACCATTTTTCTCGGGAGACTTTGGAGAATGCGGGGTGGGTGAAAATGTGTGGATCCACCCAGATTCCAGAACTTACCACCACGGAAATGTGAGACAAATGTGTTTTTTTGCCAATTTTTTAGGTTTGCAAGGGATTCTGGGTAACAGAACCTGGTGGGAGCCAGTCAAGTCACCCCATCTGGATTCCCCTTGGTGTCTAGTTTTCAAAAATGTATAAGTTTGCTAGGTTTGACTAGGTGCCGGTAGAGCTAGGGTTCAAAAACTACAGCTAGGCACTTTGCCAAAAAAGGGTCATTTTTCACTGTGAAATTGTGGTGTATCCACGTTGCGTTTTGCACCGTTTCCTGTTGTGGGCACTAAGCCTACCCACGCAAGTGAGGTACCATTTTTCTGAGAAGACTTTGGGGAACGCGGGGTGGGTGGGAATTTGTTGATCCACGCAGATTTCAGAACATTCCTCCACAGAAATGTGAGGACAATGTGGTTTAAAAAAAAGAAAATTAGGTTTGCAAGGGATTCTGGGTAACAGAACCAGGTGAGAGTCAGTCAAGTCACCCCATCCTGAATTCCCCTGGGTGTCTAGTTTTCAAAAATGTATAGGTTTGCTAGGTTTCCCTAGGTGCCGGCAGAGCTAGGGTTCGAAAACTACAGCTAGGCACTTTGCCAAAAAAGATTAATTTTTCACTGTGAAATTGTGGTGCCTCCACGTTGCGTTTTGCGCCATTTCCTGTCGCGGGCACTAGGCCTACCCACACAAGTGAGGTACCATTTTGCTCAGAAGACTTTGGGGAACACGGGGTGGGTGGAAATTTGTGGATCCACGCAGATTCCAGAACTTTCCACCACGGAAATGTGAGGAAAATGTTTTTTTTTTTTTTTTTACAATGTTTTAGGTTTGCAAGGGATTCTGGGTAACAGAACCTGGTGGGAGCCAGTCAAAAAACCCCATCCTGGATTTACCTGGGTGTCTAGTTTTAAAAAATGTATAGGTGTGCTAGGTTTCCCTAGATGCCGGCAGAGCTAGGTTCAAAAACGACAGCTAGGCCCTTTGCAAAAAAAAGGAAATTTTTCATTGTGAAAATGTGGTGTTTTCACGTTGCGTATTGAGCCGTTTCCTGTCGTGGGCACTGTGCCTACCAACACAAGTGAGGTACCATTTTTATCAGGAGACTTAGGGTAATTCTGATTTGTAATGCAACTGTTATTACCTATTGAGTTTCAATGCATTTCTGCCTTCCAAATGAAAGACAATGTGTAAAAAAGGAGTCCTTTTGAGAAATGACCAATAATTCTCATGCTAGTATGAGTATTCCCAATTTCGGAAATGTGCATATATCTACTATTTCTAAGCTCCATATTTTGTTTCCATTTCAGAAATACATAGGTGTCTTTCATACCAATTTTTCCATGTATACATTTTCTCAGAATAATTGCTATATACCCGGTACATAATAAAAAACCATTGCAAGACGCTGCTCAGTTTTTGGCTCTGGGTTCGTCGGGTTCTTGGTGAACCCATAAGTCCTATATATCCCCACAACCAGTAAGATCCCGCGCATGTAACGGTATATTGCTGTCATAATTAGAAAAAGTTACATGAGAAAACGTTGACACAAAAGGCTGTTTTTTTCAACTAATTTTCAATTTTTCCTATATTTAACTGTTAGTTTCTATAAAGAAACCTTGAAGGATCTACACAAATGACCCCTTGCTGATTTCAGAATTTTGTCTACTTTACTAAAATGTATAGCTTTCCAGGATCCATTATTGCTTTCATACCCATTTCTACCATTAACTGGAAGGAGGTTGAAAGCACAAAAAATAGCAAATATAGGCTATGTCCCAGCAAGTTGCCAAAACTGTGTAAAACGTTTTGGTTTTCTGACAAAAGTCTGTCATTCCCTAAAAGCTGGGAAAATGGTGATTTCAGGTACACAAACTCTTTTTTGATACCATTTGCAGGGAAAAACCCAGATGCTTTTATTTGCAGCATTTTTTTCCCATTCCCCCCACCCCCAAATGTTTTTTGCTTTATTCCAGGGGAATCCACAAACCCTGGGTATCTTTAGAATCCCCAGGATGTTGGAAGAAAAGGACGCAAATTTGGCGTGGATACCTTATGTGGTCAAAAAGCCACAGGGGCCTAAACGCGAACTACCTCAAATGGCCAAAACAAGGCTTAGCACAGGGGGGGGGAAAGGCCTAGCAGCGAAGAGGTTAAGCCTGTTGTGACTTTAAACTTTTCTGTCTCTCGATGTAGACTCATTTTAATGGTAATTACCGTATGGTACTTTCACTTAGGCTGTCTCTCGGTGTAGGCTCATTTTAATGGTAATTACCGTATGGTACTTTCACTTAGTCTGTATCCGGTCCTCCTGAAGGTGGACTTCCGATCTTGCGAAAAAACTTCCCAACGGAAGTGTCCAATCTAAGGTTACAGCTCAGAAGATTCAAAAGAAATTTTTACCTCTGGTATGAGTCATCAATATCTCTCTAATTACAGGAAAGATAATATGAGCCATCCTCCTTTTGTAAGAGATTATTTCTAAGATTACTATTTGTCTAAAAATAGTCACCATATTTGTCTTTGTCAAGACTGTTGGTTGGTTCCTGCATTGATACAGGCTTAGGTTAGAACAAATAATAACCTGACTGCCTACTCAGTCCTTAGACACTCCAGGGTAATGTACATATGTCCAGCCTGGGCTCTGAAAGAAAGGACAAAGACTAACATCATGCCCCATCGCTGAAAGCAGCCTAAGTGAAAGTACCATACTTAGTACCATCAATACTCTGCCTTCCATATTCAGTCCCATCAATACTCTGCCTTCCATATTTAGTACCATCAATACTCTGCCTTCCATATTTAGTGCCAGCCTTCCATATTTAGTGCTATCAATACTCTGCATCCATATTTAGCAACATCACTACTCTGCCTTCCATATTCAGTGCCAGCCTTCCATATTTAGTGTCATCAATACTCTGCCTTCCATATTTAGTGCCAGCCTTCCATATTTAGTGTCATCAATACTCCGCCTTCCATATTTAGCAACATCAATACTCTGCCTTCCATATTTAGTACCATCACTACTCTGCCTTCCATATTTAGTACCATCAATACTCTACTTCTATATTTTGTACCATCAAAACTCTGGCTTCCATATTTAGTCCCATGAATACTCTGCCTTCCATATTTAGTCCCATCAATACTCTGCCTTCCATATTCAGTTCCATCAATACTCTGCCTTCTATATTTAGTCCCATTAATACTCTGCCTTCTATATTTAGTCCCATCAATACTGTGCCTTCCATATTTAGTCCCATCAATACTCTACTTCTATATTTTGTACCATCAAAACTCTGGCTTCCATATTTAGTCCCATGAATACTCTGCCTTCCATATTTAGTCCCATGAATACTCTGACTTCCATATTTAGTCCCATCAATACTCTGCCTTCCATATTTAGTCCCATGAATACTCTGACTTCCATATTTAGTCCCATCAATACTCTGCCTTCTATATTTAGTCCCGTAAATACTCTGCCTCCCATATTTAGCACCATCAATACTCTGCCTTCCATATTTAGTCCCATCAATACTCTGCCTTCCATATTCAGTCCCATCAATACTCTGCCTTCCATTTTTAGTACCATCAATACTCTGCCTTCCATATTTAGTGCCAGTCTTCCATATTTAGTGCTATCACTACTCTGCCTTCCATATTTAGTAACAGCCTTCCATATTCAGTGTCATCAATACTCTGCCTTCCATATTTAGCAACATCACTACTCTGCCTTCCATATTTAGTCCCATCAATACTCTGCCTTCCATATTCAGTCTCATCAATACTCTGCCTTCTATATTTAGTCCCATCAATACTCTGACTTCTATATTTAGTCCCATCAATACTCTGGCTTCCATATTTAGTTCCATAAATACTCTGGCTTCCATATTTAGTCCCATCAATACTCTGCCTTCTATGTTTAGTCCCATCAATACTCTGACTTCCATATTTAGTCCCATCAATACTCTGGCTTCCATATTTAGTCCCATGAATACTCTGCCTTCTATATTTAGTCCCATGAATACTCTGACTTTCATATTTAGTCCCATCAATACTCTGCCTTCCATATTTAGTCCCATGAATACTTTTGACTTCCATATTTAGTCCCATGAATACTTTGCCTCACATATTTTGTCCCATCAATACTCTGACTTCCATATTTAGTACCATCATTACTCTGCCTTCCATATTTAGTACCATGAATACTCTGACTTCCATATTTAGTTCCATAAATACTCTGACTTCCATATTTAGTACCATCAATACTCTGACTTCCATATTTAGTACCATCAATACTCTCCCATCAATACTCTACCTTCCATATTCAGTCCCGTCAGTACTCTGCCTTCCATATTTAGTTCCATCAATACTCTACCTTCCATATTTAGTTCCATCAATACTCTGCCTTCCATATTTAGTTTCATAAATACTCTGACTTCCATATTTAGTACCATCAATACTCTGACTTTCATATTTACTCCCATCAATACTCTGCCTTCCATATTTAGTTCCATAAATACTCTGACTTCCATATTTAGTACCATCAATACTCTGCCTTCCATATTTAGTTCCATCAATACTCTGCCTTCCATATTTAGTTCCATCAATACTCTGACTTCCATATTTAGTACCATCAATACTCTGCCTTCCATTTTTAGTCCCAGGAATACTCTGCCTTCCACATTCAGTCCCATCAATACTCTGCCTTCCATATTTAGGGCCATCAATACTCTGCCTTCCATTTTTAGTCCCAGGAATACTCTGCCTTCCACATTCAGTCCCATCAATACTCTGCCTTCCATATTTAGTACCATCAATACTCTGCCTTCCATGTTTAGTACCATCAATACTCTGCCTTCCATATTTAGTACCATCAATACTCTGCCTTCCACATTCAGTCCCATCAATACTCTGCCTTCTATATTTAGTACCGTTACGGTCATTTATTTATTATGCACATCCGTCCTTGCACTTAACAGCAGACAGGCTCATGCAGCCCACGCACGGACATGAACGGCACACAATGTTCCTGAAGGAGAAGCAGCATTCCCTTGCATACAAGTTGGCACAGCCGAGGCGAAAGAATAGACTTCCATATCATGCACTTGGGTCCTGTCAAGGCAGCGGGAAGGCAAGCTTCCTTCACGCGCCACAGACCCGGATCACTTGCACCGTGGGCTTCAGACGGTCAAGGTTCTTTTGCATGCAGAACCTATTCATCGCTGGCAGCACAGACGGCAGTGCAGGCTGGCCTCAGAAAATACAAGAGAGAGAGAGTAGCAGGGGGGCTCTGCAGCCCCCTTCCCCCGTACCCTACAGGACAGATACAGAGTGGGCGGCCAGAAAGACAGAAACATGAAGTCTGCCGGACACACTAGGTCAGGCTGACGGCAGACTGATGTTCCTGCAGGATCTTCAGCCGGGTGCAGTGAAACTGCGGAAGGGGCATCAATCACGGAGGACTGCAGCCCTCGTAAGAAGGACTGTGAAGAGGGAAAGGTGAGCTCAGACCCATGATTAATAAAAAGCAGGCCTCTCGGGCATGATTGACAATTCTAGCCAGAGATGAAGGAAAGCACTTTAAACTGACAACATTCATGTGAAAACGTACTAACAAACGGTGAACATATTATGACGTTGCACAAGTGTCACGTAGAAAAGAAAGCGAAATACTAAGCTGTAAATGATAGGAGGAAAAAAGTAAGTCCTATCTGTTCACTTTCTCTTTGCCACAGTGCTGGCTTTGAACCAAAGGCAGAGCGCACCCGGTGCAAACTGCATACACGGAGCAGTTTGTGTATTCCGTATATTGTTACCGCCATCGGGTCCAGGACAGAGCTGACTGATTCCATCTGCGCCTGAAATACGCATATGCGCGGTAAGTAGGGGTGCGTGGTGGGCTGCAGCACCCCAAAATAACCCTGCAGGAGACTGAGCAATACAGATGTATTCAAATTTGGTTTTGATCTTGTAAAATTTGCTGTGTTTCCCAATACAGAGGTTCAATGTCCAGTGGTGGTGGACTGGTGGGTGACATTTCAAAGAAGTGGGGTGTAAAAGTTGGGGATGAATATTAAGTTGTGAGTAAGTCCAACCCAGTGATTGCGTGTGTGGGGGGTGGGTTCTGTAACGGTCTAGTTGTTCTGGCAGCCTACAGCCCCGGAAGAGCACCCACACATTGTATCACTCTCTGGCCAGGCGTGGCCAGAGAGAGTATAAATAAAAGGGCGGAGGTCGCTCAGGACCTTCCGTCCCACAACCGTACCCCTGTCTCATGTGTATTCCTTGTCCGTCCCAATCACCACGTGCCCCACCATACCTGTGCGCTGATATCTGCCGCGGCGCCCCTACATCGGGGCCTTACACTGGCGACGGGGGTGTGGCCAAGCCCTCTATTTTGCACCTCGCTGGGCAAAGGCGCGCGTCCAACACACACGCGGACACGGAGGACAAGGACACCTGGAGAAGGAAGCAGGCCGTCCGCTGTGTCCAAATCGCACCACACGGCGAATTGCGGTCACCCTGAATGAGCGTCCGTCGACGCGAGTGCTGCCGAGAAGAGGATCGGCGGAATAGCGCACACGCGCGTCCTGCGCGTGCCTTCCCCAGTTGTCAACGGAGTGCCGGTAAGACGGAAAGAGACACGTGCTCAGCGGGGCACCGAAGCTGCCAGCATTGGGGGAAGTGCTTTCGACAGCCACGCGAGGCTTCAGAGTGGGAAAGAAAAAAAAAATAACAAATAAATAAACATTGGCAAATAAGCATTGGCAAAGGCAGAGAGTACAGCGTTGGTGGACACCATTCCAGCATCATATATTCCTACATCCTGGGCCTCACATTCATGAAGGGACAAACATGATCACAGGCACAAGCATTGGCAAGGGCAAGGAGACCACTCCACGAGTTATTCTGATAAATCTCAGTAGTGGGGGAGGAACAGACCCACAACACCATCTGTGGGCAACAGTGGGAGCACCGACCTGCTAAGTTAAACGAAACAAGCATTGGCACCTATATCCAGCGAACTTGTAGCCAACACAGCTAACGGGAAGATACTCCCTTGAGACAGCACAGGAGGACAAGGCACGAGCCACCCCACGTCAAGGGAGACTCTAGAAGCGCAGTTCATCCGGAATGACATCGGGCAAGCGCTCAGCATGGTAGATCAGGCGGCGGCAGGAACAAGCAGGCAACCAGTTGCACCAGCACCACCAGCAGCTCACATCCACTCACAAGTAAGCGCGCTACCCCCGTTCAGTGAACTGATTGACCCCGCAACGGCATCACCCAGGTGGAAGGTATGGCTGGGCCGCCTTGATAACTATTTCATAGCAACGAGGGAAACTGATGACAAAGTCAAAAGATCACTCCTGTTGCATTTTGCGGGGGACGAAATCTACAAACTGTTTGCACACCTGCCGAACACAGGGCCAGCAACAGACTATGACGCAGCGGTCAGGGCATTGAATGCACACTTTGACCCCCAACTTAACCCAGATTACGAGCGTTTCAAATTGCGGCAAGCATGCCAGCGAGACGGTGAGTCCATGGATGCATTCCACGCCCGTCTTCGAGAACTAGCCAGCACGTGTACGGAGGATGACCCGGTCAAAGAAGCACAGGCGCAATTGATTCAAGGGTGTCGAAACAAGACATTGAGGACGCTCATCCTGCGCCAACCCCGCATAGCACTGGAAGATATCCTAATCTTGGCGAGATCACACGAGCTTTCAGATGTCCGTGCGTCCGCAATGGAAGCCGCCCTACACGCAGCAACCGAACAGACAGTGACTGTCAAGACTGAGCGACCTGATGCGATGCGCACAATGCCACGTGGAGCCCGAGGGAGGTGGCCTACCAGGACGCCACGAAGATCACAGTGCGGATACTGTGGAAAGGAGGAACACCCGCAAGAAAACTGCCCGGCACGAGGGAAGACATGTACCAAGTGTGGCATACCCAATCACTTCGCAAGTGTGTGCAGAGGAGGCGCAAGGCCGAGAGGAGCGTCAGGGAGGAAGACACCGTACAGACAGGTGAAACAGCTATCAATAGATGACCCGACACAATCAAAAACACCCAACCCAGGGCATGCGCATCGGCAATACCTAGAGGATTCGTCAACGGAGGAAGAGGAAGAATGCCACTTCGTGTCATTCGTGAATGACCTAAAACGACAGCGTCGTCCACAGCCAACCTGCGACATCAAGATAGCTGGGACACCGGTCACTGCCCTAATAGACACAGGGGCATCTGTAAATGTCATGGGATACCAACACTACCAAGCACTCACACCCAAACCTCAGCTAGCACCTTCCAAAGTGAAAATCCTTACATATGGAAGCCAGGTACCACTCCCGCTAAAGAGGAAAATGGTGGTAGCCGTACAATCAGAAGATCACGAGGTCACCACGACATTTCATGTTGTAGACAAGGAGGCCGACATTCTACTTGGGAGCCACACAGCCGAAGACCTCAATTTAGTTATGTTCGCTAACGCTGTGAAGACCCTGCAAACGGAGGATATCCTGGAGTCATTCCCACAACTATTTCAGGGGCTAGGAAGCATAAAAAGGCCTCCCATAAAGCTACACATAGACACAGCAGTCAAGCCAGTAGCCCTACGACATCGGCGGATACCTTTTCACCTGAGACCATTGGTTGAACAAGAACTACTGAAGCTCGAACAGCAAGGAGTAATAGAATAGGTGTCCGGTCCGACTCCGTGGGTGTCCCCGATGGTGATTGCCGAAAAACCCCGCCAACCAGGAAAAATCCGAATATGCATCGACATGAGGATGCCCAACCAAGCGATCAAACGAGAACGGCATTTGACGCCAACAGTCGATGACATCCTAGCAGACTTGAACGGATCGCAATGGTTTTCCAAGCTAGATTTGAATGCGGGATACCATCAACTGAAGCTGGATAAAGACAGTAGATACATCACAACATTCTCAACACACCTAGGCCTGCGGAGATATAAGAGGTTGAACTTTGGGATATCCTCAGCTGCTGAGATATTCCAGAATGCGGTAAAAGAGGTATTGACAGGCCTGCAAGGAGTTATAAACGTAAGTGATGATATCCTAATACACTCGGCGACGCTGGAAGAACACCACCGCCGACTCAAGGCAACCCTGAAACAACTAGACCGTTACAGGTTCCACTTGAGAAAATAATTTGCAAATTGTACATTTTAAAGCTCATTTAAGAAAGCAAAAAGAGTTTTAAAGCAATTAAAAATGTGTACTCTTGAAACATTTAAACACATTAAAAATTGAATAAAGGGTAGAATGTGGTGAATGCTCCAGGACTGGAATTGCCATCCGTAAAGAGCAGAGAAAGGGGTCGAGGTATCCAGCTGTGAGGGGAGTGTGCATGGCTGGACTGGGACACATCCCAGCCTTTCCTCTGATGCACATGCTACTCTTGCACTCTGGCCCTGGGGGTGCTGATGGAAAGTGCACTGGGTCTATCCATATGGACTGTCGTGGACTTGCCGTGAACAGGAATAAAGCATTTACTGCTCAAAGTCTCTGTTCTATGTGAGCAGAGTTCTTGTGCAGTGCTTTAGTGTTACAATAAACTATGTTCCCCCCAAGTTACATCCGTACATCGGTTTAGCACCACATGTCCGACCAACAAAACAGAGATACTACATTACGCAAGTTCTGCTCGTCAGCATTTCAAAACTTGTTGGGAGGCACTATCTAAATTGAGGATTTATGCTGCTCATACTTGAAAATAAAACTACAGTGCACTTCTCTTACTAAACGCACACATTTATGTAGAATGTGCACAGTACTATAAGTAGCTCAGGACATGGACATGCAGCTAAGCAAAGCATCTCTGGGTCTACTGGCTCTCATCAGATGGATGCTTCTTCCGCTAGTTATGTGACATGAAAAGCCCTATGTATGTTTTGCTGCTGTAAGACAGCATACATATAGCTGCAGTCCTTGAAGCTCGCCTCCAAGCAAAGCTCATAGGGAATGGTCAGGTGTGAGCTCTACGTGCACAACTAGTGGCTAACCTTTGGGAAACGGGTTCGAAGCGCACAATAGCAGAAACCAGAGACAGCAAAGCAGGAGCTGTTAATTAAGCAGCTCGTTAATTAACAATGCGGATGTAGGTTGCAAACAAAACATGAAAATATTTCCCAATTCAAACTTAAGTAGCATGCTAAAACAGAGCGCACCCGCAGTCCAGTATTAATGTCTCTGTGGGTCGGCTGGATGCGGTTCAGAGCATCATGGGGTCATAAGATAAAGGGGTTGTGTGTGTGCAGAGCACACAAATTACAAGTGCTTCAAATTGAAAGAACAAAGTTTAAAGAGCCCCACAATTATTCAACTTCATGATCGGTCTTGGAGAATTGTTTTGTCCTTTTAATTGCAGCAGGAACACAAGCACATAAAATTAAACGAAAACAGGACAGATTTATTCACGGCTCAAGTTTGACAAAGTGAGCGCTCCGTTTGAATTTTCATGTAGTTGACATAAGACATGGCAGTTCATCATCCGTAAGTCACGCATAAATGAATTCGAATATTGGCGGCACCGCATGCATAGATCGTGTTCCTTTGAACTGTGCTACACAACAGTTGTGAAGTTAAAACGCAAACATGTCGTGGCGCTGAGACATTCCGGCTCACAAAGAAGAAAACAAGGGATTGGGAATCTGGCGAAGACTTTGTGTCATTATGCTAATATTTACACTTCTCCCTATAATGGTGCATGGCGATTGACAGCATTCGGTCAGAAGAAATGCAATAATAAAAAAAAATATATCCTGTTTCCTTGGAAGACGGCAGGATTCTTACCTGAATAATATTCTCTGCGAACCCCGAGCTGCCTCCGTGCTTTGTTGTGCAGCTCGGCCTTTCCGGCCCCGCTTCCTCATGCGTGAATGACTAGAGAGGCTTAGGTGCATGTCCAATCTCGACGCTGCTCCCTTGCTGTTTATGTTAGTAAGAAGTATGAGAGCAGCACAAGGCGTTGGCTCGGTCAGGCAGCCCAGCACTCCCTAGGACACCAGGGGGCTGTGGCTGAAATCCCCGCTCCTAACATTAAGCAGGTAGGAAAGGGTTAAAGTGCGCATGTCAGGCTTGCCACAGCAAGGCACTTGTCCAACATAGAGATTGGTGTTTATTTTTCTTTCTCTGACCACAAAGTGAGAAGAATTTGTAAAGTGAACTCTTTGACAGTCTTGCAGGGCACAAGTAGTATGAAAGGAAAGTTTATAGGATGTCAGTTTTTTTCTAACACAATAAAACCAAAATATCTGTATTTGTACTGAACAAATGTTTCAGAATATTAAATTCAGCAGTTTGGAAAGCACAAATGAATCACATTAAAGCTGTAAATCTGAAGTGTGACTGAAACCAAGATTTTAATAGCATCAAAGCAAATCAAGATATACTTATTTCCTGAACCCCGATTTTCACACGTTATCGTTTGTGCACTTTTTATCAGTAAAACTGTATGGCTGAGCAAATGTAGTGGTCATTTCACTGGCAAATAATCTATCGGTAAATGACAGTGCACTACCACACTATGCTTAAGTAATATATTTGCAAAAGTGTTTCCTCTGAAAGCACCGCCAGCCAGTGCTTAACTTGAGCTGATGGTTTCCAGTGCTCGGCACCAGCACTTAATTGTCTACACCAGCGCTTATTACCATCATCATCATTATCTTTATTTCGACTTAAAAAGTCATAAAAGAAGTAACAATACATTACAGAACAAATCTTTACATATTATTAAAATTTAACATAAGAATTAAAAAATCATAACAATTTCATCAATTATGCATTAAATCAACAGAAATGCAGCTCGTATTTGTAAGGTTCAGGCCCCTAGACATTAATGGAGGCAAAGTCATTTTGCTACAAGACATCTTCTGATGTTCCACATGGCAGCTAAAAATTTACTAACAGCAAAAACAGTTAACGGGGATAGGTCAGTTTTTAATAATCGATATGAAAGTGAACAGTGCCTAATCCCCCAATTTCTACATAGAGGAATGATCCACATCTTCCTAGGCTTTAGGTAGGAAGGACAAAAAAACATAACATGGATATCATTCTCCAACTCGTCCGAGCAAGCTGGACAGTTTTTGCTGGTAGATGGATACCATCTACTAGTAAGGGCTCTTATTGGTAGGGAGTTGTATCTCCATTGGAGAAAGAGTTTCCTTAAACCATTATGACTAATGTTATCCAAAACAGTCTCCATCTTATAATAGGCTTTCGATGATATAAAGGTACTGGACATTATCCCCATTTGATCATTCAATAAACAGCTAGACAAATTATACTCATGGTACCGGTTGACCAGGTCTTTGCGTGATAAATTTCTACTCTTCCGGATTTGTCCACATCAAAGGACAACCCAGCCTCTCAAATTCCTGCTTTATGTGTTTTAGCCAGGGGAGTTCCCATATAAGTGGGATTTGTAATAGTTCCTTAAGCTCTTGCCTGTAGCTAGAAAGTTCAGGGGTTACCCATAAGCGCCTCCAAAAAGTTAGAGGCTTCAGACCCAATTCCTCTTTTAATGGTCTTATTCCCAGATCAAGCCTGAGGGGGAGAATGGGTGAACTAATAGGCAGAGAAGCTAACTGCCTAAGAAACTTATTTTCCATGACAGTGATTGCAGGGGCACACTTGTGTCCCCACAATTCACCACCATATATTATAGCCCCACGTGCCTGAGTTTTATAAATTTCAAGGGGGGGCCCAATAGGTTTTGTCGTCGACTTATTCCACATTTTAATGATCCCCCCTGCCTTTTGAGTGAGCTTAAGTTGAGATTTAGTCTGGTGTTGAGCCCAGGTCATATTCTCGTTAAGAGTCAAACCCAGATACTCAAACGTTTGTACTCTTTCTAGGCTCACACCATCTATGACCGGATTTGGGCAGGTTGTCTTAGGAGGATTAAAAATCATAAATTTCGTCTTGGCAGTATTTATTTCCAACCCCATATCAGAGCAAAACGCGACGAAACCCTCTAAAACTCGCTGAATACCCATAGGTGTTTTAGCGAGTAAGAGAGTGTCGTCAGCTAACATAATTGCTGATATCCTGATGCCACCAAGCTTTGGTGCTTCTCTGTTGGGGACCGCATCCAGGTGGGAGATAACTCCATTTACGTAAAGGCAGAACAGGGTTGGCGCCAAGACGCAACCCTGCCTAACCCCCCTATCGACTGGGAAGCTAGATGACAGATTGCCTTCTCTCCCACACCTGACCTTTGCGAAATTTTGAGTATGAAGTCTTATGATAATATCCAGTAGGGGTGCAGGTATTCCTAAGTCCCGTAGGACATTCCATAGTTTCCTTTGTGGAACCAAATCAAAGGCCGCACGCAGGTCTACAAAGACAGTGTAAAGAGAACCGCCCTCGACCTTCGCCGTCTTCCAAAAAAGCATAGCCAATCTAAAAATCTGATCGATGGTGGATACACTCTTTCTAAAGCCTGCCTGATACTGACTCAGAATCTCTGAGTCCTCTATCCAATCCAGGAGGCGATCAAGAATCAGCCTAGCAAAAAGTTTCTGATCTACATCTATTAGGCTGATTGGCCTATAATTGGCTGGAAGCAGGGGCGACCCCTTCTTAAAAATAGGGACCACCTCCGCTCCCAGCCAAGTATCAGGGACCCCCATACCAGCAGAGATGGCATTGAACATAGTCAGCAAGTAGGGCGCCCAAACCCTAGGTTCGTGTTTGTAAAGATCTCCCGGAACCTTATTCAGCCCTGGTGCTTTGCCCGCAGGGAGTCTAGATATCGCAAGGTTAACCTCACTCAGGGTAAAAATAATCGCTTCTGAGCCATCGGCGCAACTCACCAACCTATCTCCCAAAGGGACTTCCAGACAGGGGTCATCCCCCTTATACAGGGTACTAAAATGATCTTCCCATACCTCTGCAGCAATATTCAAAAATTCTGGTTGGTCGGAACAGGTGAGCCTGTGGTCACAATCTGCCAAAATTTACGTCCGTCCTTGACGGCTAGGGCTGTAATTAGCCTAGCCCAATTCTCATTTCCCCACTCAATCTTAGCATGGTGTATTAGGTGGCGATATACTTGCCTCCTTTGTTGTATAATTTCCCTGCTTGCACTGTTCTTCACAGCATCAAGGAGTTCGCTCTTCGCTTGTCTACATGTCCTGTTATACCAGGATGGCTTCCTTCGTGTCTTTTTCCCACCAGAACCTGGGGGATTTAGAATATCTGAGAGACTTATAGATAATAATTTATTAATATCTCCCAGTCTTACAAAGAAATCAGACACAGGCTGCAGTTCAATAAGGGCAGCCACATCAGCCAGTACTGGAATGACCCTAGCGTAGAGATCGGATAGTTCCTCGGGGTTGTCTACCAACTTATCCCATCTTACCCTGCGTCTATTACTAGAAAGGGTAGCCCTGCTAGGTGTACCAGAGAGCGGTCGAAATCTGCTCTTGCAGGCATCTGGGACTAAAAAATCCAAAATCAAAGGATTATGGTCGCTCTCACTCCTAGGAACCACCCTAAAATCTAAGACTCTATTCCAGGCCCTACACTGAACAAAAATGTAGTCAAGTCGTGCCTCCCTCCGCGCCTTATTAAATGTAGGCATGGAGGGGTTATCAGATCTTGCACGACCGTTACAAGCCCTCATCGAGTGGGCAAGGGTCAGAGATGTAATTTGGACGGCCAGAGGAGTCCACATCCCTGCCACCGGCCCTGCAACAGGTGGGATTTTCCAGAGATCATCCTCCTCCTGATTTATACCATCCAGCAACCCTTCAAGAGGTTCAAAATGGGAGTTAAAATCGCCTCCCACCACGAACATAGTACCCTCAGGAATTCTAGCCAAAACAGTGGACAGCTCTTCAATTGTCCCTGACTCAGCGGAAAGACTCACCGGTCTAGAATAGACATTGACCATAGCCAATCTGAAGCCAGTCCGCCACTCCAGAAACACGCACTGGACATCATCAGTCTTAGTGTCCAGAACTATGGGTCTGCAGCCCAAATGGATTGCAACCCAGATCGTTAGACCCCCTGACGGTCGACCCTTTCCTCCCCACCTAGCAGGGACTGAGAAAGAGGCATAACCGAGACGGGGTAGCTCTTCCCTCGCCCATGTTTCCTGGAAGAAACAGATGTTGTGAAGATCTATAAAAGATCCCCATTCAGGACAGGCCAACTTATTACCAAGGCCTGCTACATTCCAGGAAAGAAGTTTTAATACAGATGGGCCTAGGGAGGTATCAAGGAGTTGTTCAAGAGAAACCTCATTTCTTGGGTTCACCAGTCGAAGAGGTGATTGACCTCGTGGTGAATGCCCATTGCAAGGGGCTACTGCCGTTATCCCTGACTTCGCTAAATGACAGCTCACACCTTCAGTTCTCTTAATATCATCCTCCCCAGAAAGTCAGTCAACCTGTTCAAGGCAGCTATACCTATTAATGCAAGAGTAATCAACTAAATTAGGTATCTCATGTCGAGTATAGCTAAATCTTCTGCCTAGGGGTCTAGATCCCACCCTTGCCCATTCCTCAACAGTCCCTGGATGTGTACGAATGTTAGATGGAGGATAAAAAAATGAGAGTGGGAAAAGTTGAATGGATGTACCTTCCTTACTACCCAACCAGTTTCAGATATAGGAAACAATTTGTGGATTTCTAAAATTTACCAGAATACAGTCACCCCTAAATTTCTTCTCGGTATGTCCCAGCCAAGTGACCCTCCTAACCATCAGCAGTTCACCTCTCATAGTTAGAGGGAGGGGTCTATGGGTATTCAACCAACTGATGACTTTATTTTTTAGAGAGTCACATGTTTCTGATACAGGATTAGTGAGCTCAGGTACACCAGTTAGAACAATTACATAGGGTGCAGCCTCTGGGGGAAGATTTACTACATTTTTCCCACTTAAACTGGGTAAATTTTGTGTATTACGGCCATCTGTCTCATTCGGAGTCTTCCCTGATGTAATCACATTTAAATTGGCTACCAGGCTAGGATTCCTTACACCGGAATAAAGCTGCCCATGAGAGGGAAGTGAAGTTACAGTGGAAAGGGCTGGAGGTTTAGATGAAATTTGGGATGTACCCGGTAGGATAGATTTTGAACCTATCGTGGATTTTGCCAGGCTAATAGAATTAGGCAACGGGGGATCTACAGTATTTATTGACAACACACTTTGAGAGCTTCCCTTGGTCTTCAGACAGTTCTCAATATCCCCTGCAACCAGTTCTATTTTTTGTAATCTGGCATCAATAGAATCAAATCTGGCCATCAAAGGGACAAAAAAATCTTTTAAAACATTAGTGATAGCATTGGTAAGGTACTCTCCCCCCCCCTCCAAGGCCCTCTTCAGAGATACCTGGAAGAGGATGTAATAACGACGATATTTGAACATGGTCAGGTAAAACTGGGATGACATTAGAATTTAAAATTAACGGACTATCCGCTGGAGGAATCACAGTCGGTGGGTTATGACGTGGGTAATCCATTTTAGCCCTTTTACCACCCTTGAGCTTCCTCACTCCCTTCCTTTTTGGAACAGCACCCTCGCGAGACCCACATGGAGAAGGTATTTTCGAGTCACTCCCGCCTTCAACAGTCAATACAACTTCAAAAGTAGCGGGAGGGAGACTCTCAAGAGTGGGCTGGAGTGTATCTCTACGGGAAGATGTGCTAGTCCTGAGTTCTTGTAGGACAGAATCTATCGTATGGTCAATACTGTCCATAAGGGCAGTGCGAGAGTCGTCCAAATTCTCCAGGGTTCTAACAGCTGACATTAAACCGAGGGACGATCTTCTGGTACTAGCAATACCATCCGACAGTCGTCTTTCCAGGAGATTCAGTTCGTTATTCACCACAGAATGAGCCCTAATAAGGAAGTTATCAAGGGTACCTGCAACCATGGGGACTGCTGGCGTGGCTTTACTTCTCATCTCCCTTGATGACATGACCTTGTTCTTCTCCTGATGGTAGAGGGAAATGAGAAAGAGTAAGAGGGGGGGCCCGGTCCGGTCTTGCCCGTGCTTGAACGGGCTTAAACGGACCTGCCCTTTGCCCGGGCTTCGCCCCGGTCTGCGCCCCGCTCGCGTCCCGCTCACGCGTGAGTGGGCGTATCTAAAATAGTAATGGGGGAGGGATCGGGAAGAGGCCCCCAGCTGCAGGCAATGTTCGCTGCACAAGGTCCGCTGGTCCTCGCAGTCCCGATATCAGATGTGGCAATAAAACAAACCCTCGTCCCTCAGAAACACCCGGTCTGCTCCTCCAAGCCAGGGAAAGTGACTGCAAGTACGAAGAAAATGTCCAAGCCTTGCATAACAGACAACTTCTATGTTCTGAACTGTTTTATTCTTCACATTTAAAGATATTGTATTTTCCGTTTCCAGGATTTGATCTTCCCAGCTCGTACTTGGGATAATGTTGTCATCTTCTTGCTTCTGCTCTTCCAACCAGGACAATATCCCCGAAAAGGTAAAACTTGCCCAGTTCCCTCCGTAGTAACTCTTTGAGTCAAGATGCAAAACACTCTTCCCAGTTCTTGAACATGCAGCCGCAATAATCGACTCGGGTAACCCGGTTCCGAGGATAATTACATCAAAGTCTGAAGGGAGACACCGCTTATTACAGTCTGCCACTAGTGATGCTGTTTAGCTAATTTAGGGATGAGCACATTAACAGTTGTTTAATAATTAAATATACAGTAAAATGATTAATACCTTCTGCCCAAGCCATTCATATAGCTTTGGGGCCTGGAATAGTTTGAGCTGTCGTACATATAGGAGTGTGATGGTTAGTAGTTGTGTTGTTTTTTTCATTGGCAACAGCAAGGGGTGGTGCAAGCTGCAGTGGCCTCCTGACGAGGGCCCTGTCACTTATTTATTTACACAAATTAAGCACTGTGCCAGCTATGCGAAGTACCATACCCTTACCACTCCTGCTGAATACATTTGCTACAATTGTTCTTTGTGATCTTGGATTTTTCACAATTCCTAGGAATTCAGTGATTGTACATTGCTAGCAGCACCCTCACTCGGAAAGTTGTACCAGCATCACTGCACACAGTACACTAATCAGAACTAAGTGTGCGCTAACTTTAAACCCACTTTTTCTCAAGTCGTCACTGGGTCAAGCGGGATCCGTGATGATCATGAACACCACATGTACGCCACACCACCTTCTGCAGAAATGGGAAAGGTTGGGGTACGAAGGACACCACCCTACCCTGTGAAAAGACTGGAGAGACAAAATTGGGCCAAAAATAGGGCGGAGCCTGATACCTGCATAAACAACTTAACACTGCTTCTGTGCTTAGACCCCCTGTTTGTCAAATGGGTGCAGGGGCCATATCATAGCAGGCCTGCTGGGACACACAGTGCCACTGTGTGTCGCATGATATCAGAACACTTCCCATGTGCACCTAATTAAGAGCCGATATCACACTGTGAACACAAGATAAGCTAGAGATAGTGTTGGTCTGACTTTTTGGGCAGTCTGATGCTGCCAGATGGACCAGCTGAAGGGGCCATGTGTTTTTTTTCTCATCGCAGCCCATAAGACCAAATAAAAGCGGCCAGCACACTGGCCCTTTCAAGTGGGGCCATCTGGCATAGGTTCATGTTTGGAGGCTCTGCACGCCTGAGATCCATGACCAGTTTTACAATCTCCAAAGAGCATGGAAGGCAATGGCTGAAGCATTTGTGTCTTTCGTAGACAGGAGTAATGGCTTGGGAAGAACTCGAAACAAAGCCAGCACCTCCCTTTCCGTGTCCCTCCTTCTCAAAGGCCCCTCTATAGGTGCTCAAGTAGTGACAAGCTCAAACACTCAACCTTCCACCTCTAGCTCCAAGGCCTTTACACGGCTTATCTGACAGTGACACACTAAAAAAAAACACACACACTGCCCAGACCCCAGTCCCAGCCCCAGCCCCTTTCCTCTCTCTCACAGTGAAAACATTTCGCATCAAGGGATGTCACTTTTTTCATGCAGCCTGGATGCAAAATATTTTTCAACGTTTACTAATCCACGAAAGCCTGATTTGTGTGGCTAAATTGAAAAAAAAAGTAACGCAATGCATAACGCTGCTATGTGTTACTTGGAGTCAGAGGCATTTTATGGATGCAACGTGGTCTTTCCTGTGTATATTTCCCATGGATTTTGATGCAAAGACAATTTTACTAAAACCTGTAAATCTGCTTTTTCGCCAAAATGCTGCACCTTGCTGACCTTGGCATATCAAGGACAAATATCTTTATTTCTCCTCATTACCACTTCTTTCCATCTGTGCTGCATTCTGCAGCACACATACAAAGAAGAATAAGCCTCTAAGAATTGTTTCTGTGCAGGAATGTTACCTTCCTTGCCAAAAACAATCCTGACCACAACTCAGGCACCCTTGCACCATGGTCCAAGAGTGCGTGCATTGGCACTAGGCACCCACAAGTGCGCCAGCGCAGGGCGAGAGCTGAAAAAGTGCCATATCGTTGCAAATATGGCATAGTGCAGCTCACTCCCCTTCACACAACACAGCACAGCAGCTAGCCTCCTGCGTTCCGTTGCCTGAAACATTAGTAAATGTGCTCTTTAATGTATCTGCTGCAGGCACTACAATAACATTTAGAAACAGATAGACAGCTCTTCTGCGCCTGAACACACGTTTGTGATTTCGTTCAATGTATTCCTTGGTGCTGAGCCAGGAAACTGTCTGACTGTGCACTAGACACTTTTTTAGGGGCGCCCTCTCTCCCTATCCCCCTTAATGATCCGCATCTCAGTGTGGGACCGTATAGATGTGGCTTTACAGTTAGAGGGGCCGATCTTGAAGCTGGGGAACCAGCTTCGAGTCTGGCAGTAGCCTAAAAACTCCTGTGATTCTGGGCAAATTACTTAATCTCCCCGTGCCTTAAAAAAAAAAAAAGTGAATGTGTCCGTCTGTAATGCAAACTGGAGCTCATGTAAAGCGCTCTGATACCTTCGGTTCGAGTTCCCGCTATATGAAACTGCAAAAAAATAAAAATAGGGATGCAGTCGGAGTCTGCAGACTGACGCTCTTAGAGAAACACCCAAAAACATACTGAAGTTCCTGCACTCTATCGCAAAGCACTGTGTAACCGTGCATTATGTAAAGGTTCAGTCAACTGCTGCTGTCGCTCGTGGAATGACTCGTTCAGTGCAGCATTTGCTAACGAAAGTCCACAAAAACGGAAAACAAGTGACGAAAAAGTCAGGCGCGAAGACCGAGGACCCAAAAATACCCAGAAATGGAATAAGATGTTTGAGGTGTTTTTCAAGCAGCATATTTACCTCTATGCAGAACACATAGCTCTGTAAGACCCACTATGCAATTCAAATGAAATATGTAGCACATCGCAGCGCCAGAAGTTCTCTTCACTTGCAAACTGGAGGGAATATTTTGAAATGTGGAGTCCTAAATGCAAGGACAGGCACAGAAGTAGATGACATCGCCAGTGACAGAGAGGGCATTTTATACTCATTTACTTTTTGTTCTGAAATATCGCCTGCGCTGAAGGTGGCGTCAATACATTTTCAAAGACATAGTAAACTAAAATAAAACCGCTACTCATTTAATGCAGCTAATAAATTCAGCAGTAGAACGTTTCATGGCCGCACGCGCTGCTGCTGATTCCAGGCTGTACATCCTTTTACATAGTAAAGTCAGTCTTCCCAAGGCTTGACTAACCTGCTTCCAGAGGGGTAGCCTGCGTTTGACCCAGTGAATACTGTTTTGATTAGTTAGTTACCCGTAATCTCCGCTGCATGGATAGTATGGGTGCTTACCCAGTGTTTAATTAGTAAAAGGATGAGTGTTTGTGCCCAAAGCTCTGTTCAGAATCCCATGGCCACGCACAGAATATTATGGCTGCGTAGTCTTGAATCCACCTCGTGCCCCTTTCTCTCACACTTGCAGACTCCCGATTTCTCACTAAGGGTTTTTACATTTTCTCTTCCTCCTTTTTTCCCCCTCTGTGTGTTTTCCCTCTATTGCCCGCTGAAAATATCCGAAGAGGAAAAATAAGTGCTTCTCCCCAAAAATGAGTGCTGGTGGCCCACACCGGAAAACACCTACTCAAATTAAGTACTGCTTACTACTCTGAAGGGCCTCTCTCCCGACATCGTGTGACCTATCTGAAAAAGAAAGTATTCCAACCCTCCTCCCAACTCCTGCATCCTCCATCGTACGCTCCACCCTCTTACCTGGATCCAAAAGGAGGGTTGTGATCATTATACAACCTGTCATCGCCATGCACCAGGATTTATGGTCACAAGAATGGGCGGACAGTAGGGTTGTAAGTTCTGGGACAAGGAAGGATAATTGGACGAATAACAAGCATTTGCAATGAACTAAGTCTTGCATTTGCGAGAGTTTGAGCTATTGGCATTGTAAATGACAAACCCTATTATTTACGTGTTTTGAAGACCTGCGAGTGCATAAACACACACTTTGTAGTTATAATCGTTGCTTACGAGAAGCAAGGCTGGCAGTAACTGCGCCTCTTTAACTGCCAGCCTTGCTTCTCGTAAGCAAGGAATATAAGTACAAAGTGCAACTTTGCACAACGCTTGCACGTTTTCAAAACACATAAATATAAGGCATTTGCATTTACAATGTGAGACCAATTGTATTGCAAATGCTTGTTCTTTATTTGTAGCCATGTGCTCCATCAGCAATTCTTGCTTCACTCGGGTACTTATCTCCTGCCCTTCTTCCTGTTGCTGTGGCCTTCCCCTTCCCCCCACCCCCTCGAGCACAGTCAAGAGGGGATGGGGAAGCACAGATGCAACAGAGTTTGCAGCAAGCACACAGACAACGAAGGGTGTGTTGGTGAGAGGGGCCAGGGCAAGCACATGGATAATGGAGGGTGGTCTGTGGAAGGAATTGATTGTGTCCTTGTGTAATGTAACTGGTGCTCATATAAAGAGCTCCAAAAGTCGAGTTGACGCTATAAAAAACCCTCAAATAAAAAAAAAATACACGGACAATGGAGGATGGTCAGGAGAGGTTGGGACAAGCACTCAGACAACAAAGCTTGGGCAGGTGGGACTTCGAAAAGAACATTGAAAACAGGGGATGGTTAGGAGGGGTGGGGAAAGCAAACAGACAACAGAAGAGTTGACGGGAGGGGCAGGAAAACACAGACAATGGATGGTGGGTATGAGGGACTGAGGAACCACGCGGACAATGGAGAATAGGTGGGAAGTGAATTGGGAGAAACACTGAGGGGGAGAAATACACAAGGGAGACAGCTGGAAAACACACACACTCATGTAGAGTGTTTGAATAAAAATGAAAAAGCAGCACTTTAAAAAGCCAGCAGTGGAATGTCACAGTAATGCGTCCATGTTCCGGGGGAGGAACAAATGCAATAAGCTGATGAATTAGAAGCAAGCAAATGAGAGCAATGATGAAGCCAAGCAATGCTAATTAGTGGGCGAGCTCTAAGCACACCGTAAGGTAACAAAATGTCTCGCATCAAGCAGCACATGCCCTGTCAAGGACGAGACCTAAAAAGGTAGCTAAATCATAGAAAAGATAATAGCCCACCAACTCCCATCACCAAAGCGGAATTAAAATACAGCTGTGCATTAACCTGATTTACATCTAAATTCTGAATTTCATGCTCTAAATGTTCACGCATCATGCGTACCATGGTTTAGGGGGAAAAAACTAAATGATTACACTTCTGAAATCAGCTGTATGCATGGCTGAAACCATACAATAATGCTTGTGGAGATGTAAGATAATTGCATCCCGCTACACAGGCTCGCACTATGACACAGAAACTTCAAAGTGCACTTCATCAGCCATTGAAAGGCCCATTTCAACTTCATGGTCTCTGACCTAACACTAACCCACCAGTCCACCACTTCTCTTACTGTTGTACACAAGTTACACAGTTCCTGCCACCCTTAACGCCCCCTCCAAAGTCCACGCCTTGCTAAGTGTAGGGCTTGGTTCCGTCCCAGTTTAGTTTGAGCTTTAATAAAAAACCAAAACCATAAATGCATGCAACCAAACATAGTAATACCATATTTCCCCCATGTTAGCATTCGAAGCTTGCTCACCTGATGTGCAGAGCATTTTTCTGAAGCATAGGTGCACCCTAGAATGTGGAGAGAACCACAGCGCAAGTGAGCCCAGTAATAACATGTTACCCCAAAAAGCGTTTTGCCCCAATTCCTCTGCACTGGGCTAAGAGTTGAAAAGAGTGAAGGTGAACCTGTGTGCCTAAAATCGCTGGGCCGTCAGGCTAATACACTTCAGGAGGAGTAAACCGCTGAGTGGTGGCTGGACCTGGAGAAAGCTCTGTATTATTGTAGCCAAAAACACAGAAAATGACTTCGCTGGACCCAGGCCGGTTTCCATAGCAACTGGTCACCTCTCTGTGACCAGGGCCCAGCTGACGCTTCACTGTAAAGGCCGTCACGTAGGTGGCAATTAGGAAGCAAATTAGTAAGAATACAATTTGATAGCAGTTTATTATTTGCCGACTTGTAAATGACTTTTTACAATTATAATAATTACTAATTGAGGAATAAAATTATTTTTTTGGTGCATTCACCTGATGCTGTGCTTCGAACTTATCTGGTGGCAGACAGCTGACGGTCTGCCTTTAATCTGTGTCACTCCTATGCGCGTCAGAACAGACAGACATAGGACTCAGCCATGTGACTGCAAGTAAGTGGCAGCACCGTGGACAAACATATCCTGCTGTGCTGTGCCCTCTGGAGTCCAGGACTTCTCTGTCCCACGTGGACCTGGGCCGAGTCTCTCAAGCAGGATGCGAGAGGCCTCAGCTGGGAAGCAGGCCACCGTCAAGCCTTAACAGCGGGCCGATCTACACCAGATGCAATGCATTGAAGAAGGCATATCAAGAAGCGGCTGCAAGTAGATATCAGAGCCACCTGCCTCTGCAGCCCTGAGGCTGAGTACCAGTGTGTCATAAGGGGGGGTGGAGGAAGAGGAGGCAGCCGGGTGCACACTCATCGGAGATCCCGGAGGGCCAGCGGCAGGGGTCGATGCCAGTGGCACCTGAAATTACCACGCGCTATTAAATTTCTAAAGCAAAGCAGAGTGAGAGATATCTCACTCCAGCCACTGACCCACTTAGTTTACAAACACCGGCCGCCCGGGCACTATTCAGACTCTCAGGCTTAGCAGCAGCTGCACAGTCAACAGACTTATCAATCTGTCCCTTCAGGAGGCCCATGTTCCCTCAGTTTGGAAGCAGGACAAGATTCTGCCCCGTTTTAAAAAAAACATCGCTGGATCCTCTGAACCCAGTTAATTACCGCCCTATTTCACTGCTCCCTACTATGGCGAAAGCCTGCAAAACTTTTTCGACAAACAACTCACCAACTTTGTCGAGGGCGCTGGCCTACTTCATCCAGCTCAATCCGGGTTCAGAGCCTCCTATAGCACTGAGTCGGCCTTGGTGAAAGTCTCGGAAGCTATTCTGGAGTGTTTGGATTCGGGCAGTAGGGCAGCTCTTATTATGTTAGACCTCTCTGCAGCATTTGATACCATCCCTCACTCTCTGCTGCTTACCCGCCTCGCAGATATGGGGGTCTCAGGTGCTGCCTTGAGTTGGCTGAAATCATTTTTGGAGGGGCGTACTCAACAGGTTTGGCTCCCCCCGTTCTCCTCTTCACCTCAGGAGGTGACTACTGGGGTGCCGCAGGGGTCCTCTTTGAGCCCCCTTCTTTTTAATCTATATGTCACTCCTTTGATTTACTTGGCTGAAGAGTTGGGAGCCAAAATTATTGCATACGCTGATGACACTCAGCTCCTGTTTACCTGGGGAAAATTAGAATGTTCCACGTCCCTGGCTATAAATTGTCTGTCAGCAGTCTTTCAATGGCTTTCCTCAGCACAGCTTAAATGCAACGAGGACAAATCTGAAATTCTCCTCTAAGGGATCTTCCCCCCCAGTTTAGAAAAACTTTATGGCCAGCGGAATTTCCCATGCCAGCCTCAACGGGGCAACCCGCCAAGAATCTTGGTGTTTGTTTCGAGGAGAATCTTTCCTTTTCTACCCAGATCAAGAAGCTAGCGGGGAATGCCGATTCTCATAGATTGATTGCCTAGAGAATCGTGATTTTATTAAAGACAAGGAGGCTATCATTATGCATAAACACCTTTATTCGCCACCTCTGCAGCACTTCAAAGAACTCAGAATAGAACCAAACGTAAAAACACTAGAACAGAACACTCAAGTCCCATAAGATCCTGCCGACCTCCATCTTCTTCCTCTTTTGTTTCATTCTTCTTCTCTCCATTCATTTTTCCTTCAATGAATAACTCTTAACCTCCAAATAAACATAAAAATCCCAAACATCTTCAGTTATCTGCAAAGAAAACAATATCAAACATTCTCTTAAATATATCTCAAACCTCTTTTTTTTTTTTATTCACAATCCAATCTTTATTATATAACAAACAATATACATCATAAATCTTTTAATCTTTAACTCCACACCCTCTACTTTGGGAGGGAGGGAGGGATAATGATAGCCTCCTTGTCTTTAATAAAATCACGATTCTCTATGCAATCAATCTATGAGAATCGGCATTTTATGGCAAGACAGGAGGCTATCATTATGCATGTTCAAAGCTTATTTAAAACTGTATTTGCAACATGCTCAATTGGCTTAAAATAAAATCTCCTAAAAACATCTGCGTTAGACTAATCTGCAGCCTTCAAGATATCACTCAGATTTCCTCCATTCACAAGAACCTTACTTGCCATAGCACCCCTTACCGAATGCGCTGAAAAACAACTCAAATTCACACCAGCTTCTTTCATGACTGCTCTAACCCACCTGGCTATAGTAGCCGTAGATACAGCTTTAAATGGCTTTACATACGAAATCAACAACTGATCCACTCTATCTGCTCTAAATTCCGCCATCCTACTCTCACATTCCTTAAGGCACCTGACAATACAAATTTTTGGAAAAAACAGAACTAGACATAGTCTTAGTTCTTCTCCAAATTTCAAACATAACTCCCTGAGGTTATTAAAACCTACAACTCACGTCCAAGGCCTTTACATCTGAAATTCTTCTTATAGAAACCAAACACAGCAAACACGCTAACTTCCAAGACAGTTCTCTCAAACCCAAAAACCTATTCCCTGGCCACTCTTCAAACAGTTTGAAAATCAAATTCACATCCCAAACTGAACCATACCTCGACTTCGGAGGCCTCCTCAACCTGATCCCCTTCATAATCCTGCAAACTACTGGAGTCCTGCCTACTGAACAGCCCTGAATCAAAACATGTCCAGCTGAGATCGCTGAACGATAACAATTAATAGTCCTGTAAGATAGACCCTTCTCGAACAATTCCGCTAAAAAATTCGCAACCTTCATCTCATCAGCCTCCAAGGGATCCAAATCCCTTTCCAAGCACCAACGTGACCAAACTGACCACACTCCCCTATACTTCTTCCTCGTGCCTGGTGCCCACGACTCTCTGAGTAAATCTGAAGCTGTTCCCGAAAGATCTGTGAATCCTTCGGATCCCCTGATATCTTCCAAACTAGAAGGTTCAGCGAACCCTCTTGAACCAAAGGATGATGTTCTCCTCCTTGTCCCATTAACATCCCACTGTATGCTTGAATCAAAAAAGGTTTTTCTACCGCCATCTCCAGAACTGAAGGGAACCAAACCTGACTTATCCAAAAAGGAGTCACCAAAACAATTTGTACAATCTGTCTTCTCACCTCCAACAACACCCTTTGAATCATAGAAAAAGAAGGAAAAGCATAACACCTTCTCCCTTTCCAAATCTGTTTGAACGCATCCACAGCTAGAGCTCCCGGATCCGGCCTCCAGCTGAAATACTCCGCCAACTGGAAAGTTAGTCTGGAGGCAAACAGATCTAGATCCAGTGGACCAAACTGTACTTGTATTTCCTGAAACGCCTCCCTATCCAACATCCAGTCGCTGAAATCTATCAGATTCCTTAAATACCAATCCGCCTCTAAATTTTCCTGACCCGGAAGATATTGTGCTTGTAGATTTATTTTTTGCTCCAAACAATACTCCCATATCTCTTTTGCAATCTCTGATAACTTCTTTGATCTGCTTCCCCCTAGCTTGTTTATATAAGTTACTGCGGTAATATTGTCCATCTTCAATAATACAGAATTTCCACGGAACATACTCCTGAAACTTCGCAATGCAAATTGCCCTGCCTTCATTTCTAAATAATTTATATGTTCCTTCCTCTCTGTCGAATTCCAAACTCCACCAGTCACCTGATTCATGCATGCAGCCCCCCAACCAAGTTGGCTTGCGTCCGTCTCCAATACAAAGTCTGCCCTCATACCAAAGATCGCTCGACCATTCCACGCAGTCAAATTCTCCATCCACCAACTCAACTCTATCCTTGCTTCTTCCGACATTCTTACTCGATCTCCATACCATAAACCAGCAGCAAGATTTGATGTCTTCATATGTTGTAATGCCCTGTAATGTAAAGGTCCCGGAAACACTGCCTGAATTGATGAGGACAAAAGACCAATTATCCTTGCAATCTCTCTTAAACTTACCATATCTCTCCTCAATAAATTCTTCACCTCCTTGTGAATTTTCTTTATCTTTTTCTCTGGTAACAACAAAAAACCTCTCACAGTATCCACAACAAAACCCAGAAACTCCAAAGACTGAGACGGCTCCAACACTGATTTTTCCACATTTATTATGAACCCCAGGGATTGCAAGAGATCTATCACCATTTCCAATTGCTTCCTCAAATCTGACACATCCTGATTCATTATCAACAGATCGTCTAAATAAACAATCATTCGTACTCCCCTTTCTCTTAAAAAACCAATCACTGACCTCATAACCTAGGTAAAACACCAAGGCGCAGAAGAGAGACCAAAAGGTAAACATACAAATTGATACATTTTTCCTTTCCACCTAATTTGCAGATACCTCTGGCTCTTTTCGTCCATCGGAATTGTAAAATACGCATCCTTGAGGTCTAGCTTCACCAACCAATCACGCCTGGCACCTACTGGGGTCTCCCAGCTCCACAACCAAAACCTGTGACTCGAGGAGCGCACTCCTCCCGCATCCTGAGCAGCGATTTCACTCAGCCATAGTGTCTTTTTTCGCTGCGGTGTCCGCAAATTCGCAGACACCTGGTCCACACACCTTAGCGAGTGTGTAGGTAATCAACCTTTTTAATTTTTTCACTCATCACGTGGCAACTTTCACTTTGCCACTCACTGCACTCACTGGTCCTGACGAAAGACCCTGACATCCCGATGAGGGCTGAAACATGTAGACCTACAACACATACAACTATTAGAAACTAATCTCTTTCGTAGTTGCACCACATCATTTTATTTTTAGCATATCCTGAGCCGCCAACAATAAATTTCCCACGGCAAGGATTCTCAGAGATATTTTTAAAACCTTCACTACATCACACTCTTGCACCACACCAGCTCCGCTGTAGTCAGGCGTTGTAGCACAACCGGGGGGCACTCGGCCACCCGGTTGGGACCCCAATGATGAAACATGACACCAACTAGGTTGGTGTGTAAGGGGTCTTTTAACTTACCTAGTGGGTTCCCAAGCACTGTCTGACAGTGACCGTACCAACATCTTTGGGTTTGTCCAACTTTGATAAAACTGATATATATACAGGGGATACGGATGCACCCTACGCCTCCCTAGCTCTCTCATTGTTCTCCACCCACTTATAAAATATACATCTCTAAGCTAAATTACAAATCATACATTTAGCCTATTATAAAAACATAGTACTTATCTGCTCCAGAAGTAGCAAACAAAAGAGGAAGAAGATGGCGGTCGGCAGGATCTTATGGGACTTGAGTGTTCTGTTCTAGTGTTTTTACGTTTGGTTCTATTCTGCGTTCTTTGAAGTGCTGCAGAGGTGGCGAATAAAGGTGTTTATGCATAATGATAGCCTCCTGTCTTGCCATAAAATTGCTTTGGGATACTCAAAACCCTTAGGAAATTTCTCCCACTTTCTCCCAGAGCAGCGACGGAAACGGTGACTCAGGCCCTGATACTTTCTCGGATCGACTACGAGAACGCTTTGTATGCTGGCTTGCCGGGCTACCTTCTCAATAAACTACAGGTTGTCCAAAATGCTGCTGCGGGACTTGTCTTTAACATCCCGATGAGAAGCAGCGTCAGACAGCATCTGCCTTCACTCCATTGACTGCCTGTGGCCGCACGAGTCAAGTTTAAAGCCCTGATTCTGGGCCATCGTGCTCTGCATGCCTACGGCCCCACCTATTTACGGAGGCGTTTCCTGCTCTACACCCCCGCCAGACACCTCCGTTCATCATCCCAGCTTCTGGTCGACATCCCTCGCTTCTGGCTTACAAGAGGGGGTGGGTAGTTCACTTGCTGTCAGAGCTGTCACAGCCTGGAATTCACCTCCTCTGGCTCTTCGCAGTATTCAAGAGTTCTGTCTATCCCCAAAAAATTGAAGACTCATCTTATTGTCTATTTTCTGCCATTCTTCCTCTCTTCAGGCTCGCGTCGGGACACCCTTTGGAGTATCTGTGCGTGCTACAAGTTTAAATAACATAACATAACACAGTGGTGTACTCTGGGCTAAGCGACCCCGCGGTCCATGGGGTTTGGGTCTGGTCGCGGGACTCGTTCTCATTCTTTTAGGAAATGTTTATTGTGCTGTGAGCAGTGGTGGCATTGTCACTGGTGGTAGCTTCCCACAACTTAAATTCATGAACTGCAGCCACCCTATCCCTCAATGCACCACACAGATCACATGGAAGCTGCCGCATACCTCTCCAAGCGGTTGGTGTCACACCAGAAGATTAGATGCCAAATGTTGGCCACCTTAAACAGACATCCACCGGATAAGATGCAAACGGTTTGTGGGCAGAAAGCTATGCCTACTGTTAGAAATGGGGGTTGCTAGTTGGCAGAGGCAGGTTCCTTAGACCAAATAGAGACCCTTGCTTCTAGTCAGGGTAAGGGGCTACACATCGAAAATAACCCCTGCTCACCCCCTTGGTAGCTTGGCACGAGCAGACAGGTTTATCTCAGAGGCAGTGTGTAAAGCTTTTGTGAACACATACAGTAATACAGTGAAAACACTACAAATGGACACCACACCAGTTTAGAAAAATAAGTAATCTATCTAAACCAAACAAGACCAAAATGAAAAACAATCCACAATACAGTAAAACAAATATGAATTTCAAAAGTTAGAAACTGTTCTGTTCAAAGCAAATTGCAGATGTGACAATTTCACACAAAGTACCTTGGATGCGTCAAAAGTAGAAGCAAAAAGGATTGCATGGAAAGTGATGCGTCGGTTGCTTACTGCTGCGCAGGGGAGGTGATTCATCAATTCCTTACAGGAGAGGAGGTAATGCGTAGGTTTCTTACTGCGTGGGGAGGTGAGGCGTTGGTTTCTTACTGTGTCCCCCACCTATGCGACAGACGTGGCGCCTTAATGCGATGCGTGACGATCCGGGATGATGAGTTAGTTCTTGTAACTGCACAGCAGGGACTGCGTTGGAATCGGTGCGGTGATCTCCGACTTCGGGGATTGGTGCACTCGATGTGGCGTGCAGCAATGTCTCAAGCCTCGGGCAGGCGCTACATCGGTTCTTTCAGTGATGCGTCGGAAACAGGTGCGGATGCGTCGTGCTTCTCATCGTTGCGCTAATTTTCCAGCTCCCAACAGCAGGAACAACCTCCAGAGGCCCAGGACAGCTGCAGGAACCTCTTGGCAGGTCAGAACTCTCAGCAAGGGAGTTCAGGGGAGCTGGGGGTGCAATCTTTCTTTCCCAGAGACTTCAAAAACAGGAGGCAAGCTCTACTTCAAGCCCTTGGAGATCTTCCTCAAGCAGAGGACATAGCACACAGCAAAGTCCTTGTCCTTTCCTTGGCAGAAACAGCCACTGCAGTCAACCCCAGACAGCACACAGCAAAGGGGCAGTACTTCTCCTTCAGTTTCTCCAGCTTTTCTCCTCTTGAATTCTAGAAATGATCAAAAGTTCTGGGGTCTGGGCCCCAATATTTATACAGCAATTCTCTTTGTTCTCTGGTGGCAGAGAAGCACTGTGCTCAGTCAAAACCAGTTCTGTTATCTCTGGTGCAGTTTCCTGGCAGGAGGTCAAACAGCATTGTCAAAGGCAGACCAGGCCATTCAGGTGTGAACAAAATCTCCCTCCCCTACCCTGAATGCAGCCCAGGTCTATTCAGCCCAGCCTTGACTTACCCTGGAAAGGCAGAACACACCTCAACCCCCCCAAGTGGCTTTCTGAAGAGAATGCACATCCCCAACCCCTGTCAATCCAAAGCCAGACAGCCAATACATAAACCTAGCAGAGGCACACAGGATGACTAAGCAAGAAAATATCTACTTTCTAAAAGTGGTATTTTATTTTCAAACACATAAAGTAAAAATCATCCTCACTAAAGGATGCCTCTTTATATTCTGAGTTCAGGCATACCAAACTGTATCTTCCTATCTTGTCCCAGTGGGAAGTATGTTTATACGATGTTAGAAATGAACTCCCATTCTATCCAATGGGACAGATAGCCTTTCAATAGTGAAAAACAAAAATGGCAGTATTCCACTATCAGGACATGCCATACACATCAGGGCATGTCCTACTATTTACATACACTGCACCCTGCCCACAGGGGTATCTTGGGCCTTGCTTAGGGGTGACTCACATGTACGAAAAGTGAAGGTTAGGGCCTGGCAAGTGGGTGCATTTGCCAGGTCGACATGGCGGTATCAAACTACGCACAGACACTGCAGTGGCAGGTCAGAGTTACATTTACAGGCTGCTTATGTGGGTGACAAAATCAGTGCTGCAGGCCCACTAGCAGTATTTGATTTGCAGGCCCTGGGCACACAGAGTGCACTGTACTAGGGACTGACTAGTAAATCAAATATGCCAATCATGGAATCACCAATCCATAACAACAATTTACAGGGAGCACTTGCACTTTGGCACTGAACAGCAGTGGCAAAGTGCTCAAAGCATCTAGACCAGCAAAAACAAATTCCAACACACAGCAAAATACCAAGGCGAAGGCAAAAATACAGGGGAAACCCACTCCAATGATGCGAGGTCTAACAGTAGCCCAGAGTTAGGGGACACATGAGTGGTCAATTGTCAGTGTATATATATGCATTTGTGCTATGCTACAAGTCCTTTAACCCACCATTATGTGACTTTTTATCGATTAGGTAATGGTGCCAACAGCTCATGGGACATGTGAATGTACCCCCAAGTTCCTATTGTATCTGGCATTTGCTTTGCACACAGTGTGGGTGGGCACTGAGTCATATTTGGATGGACAGAAGCTACATTACTCCCCCACCCCCCTGATCCTGGTTGTTACTTACCCTGTTGCTAATGTGGCTGGTCATAGTTCGCTCTATCCTGTCCCTCGACTCCAACCACTGACTCCTCGCTGATGACCGCGGACACCTGTTCCTCCAAAGCCTCGAGCTGCTCCTGTAGCGCTGCACTCCCACATCCAGTCTGCAGTGCTGCCTGTAGATTGCTGGAAAGTTTCCACTTCGTCTTCCACTTGGCATCATGTCAGTGCTTCTTGCAGTTAGCTTCTGTCCTCTTGACTTCTACTACTGCATTCACCTTGGTCACAATAGACTGCCAAATGGCATTTTTGGTCCCCAATGACACCTTGGAGCTGATGAAGAGCTGGTGCTGATTCCCCGTCACCTCCGCAACCAGGATCTCATTTTGCACCTGACTGAATATTGTTTTCCTCTTCCTCTTCCCCTGGGACTCCTGGCTGTTTAGGAAGTAGGGGGGTTGTTATTTCCTGCTGATCTGGGTCCAGCCTGGTCCATTTTGCTTCCAGGTTGTGCAGAATTTTGCGGGCTTTTTGTGTTTATTTTTCCAGCGAAACATGAAAAAAGTGACTTGAGACTGACTTACGTTAGTTTTCTGGCCGCTAATTGGCCGACAGTCACTTTTTTCACATTATCAGCAAGATTTCTATCGCCATGACGCTGGTGTTTGCGGCAACATTCTCTGCCGCGAGAAGATCCTATTCCCATGTAGCGACGTATTGTAAATACGTCGGTACCATGGCGATAGATTTTGCGATACGCGGTGGTAAGAAAATTGCCCCTAACTAAGCAGGTTAGCGGCAATTCTTGTAAATATACCCCCTGGGGTCTTGGGCCTCTTTCCTCGTGCATTGCAATGTGCTGTTTTGTTTACCGCATTTATGTCTGCTATATATTAGCGTAATGCTGCTCTGGGCAGGCATTTTGCAATGTATAAGACAGTGTCCATTAGTGTTGCTAGATCTGCCTCCCATTTTCCCTTGATTGAAATTGCGTCATGCATAATTTCACTTTGCACGGACTTACAGATGGATACTAGATGTTGGTGATCAAAAGTTACTATCAGTTGTGTATGATTAAGGAGTTGGTGAAGATTCCAAGGAAAAGTTGTATATTTACTATGACAGCTAGCACTCAGGCAACAGAGGAAATTAGTGTGGGTTAAGTGTACTAGATTGCAAAGGTATAACGTTACTATTGGGAAATATGTCATGTTTGGTACTTACCCCTAGTTTTGATAATAGGGTTTTAGCCTTGATTTCTAGTGTAGGCAGAGGTTATCCGTGAGCAAGACGGGCAAATATTGTAGTGGGTACCTTTGCCTTTTAATTTAGTCTTTGCTAGGCCCAATTGGTACAGGTTACCAGGTTGCAGGCAGCCAAGGGGGTCTCATACGGAGGTTGAGGGTGTGCAATGTCTGTGGGGAAACTGAAGTGCTGGAATAATGGAGGAGGATGGACCAAGTAGTGGGTGTATTGAGACTTAACAACAGTAGTACAGTTGGAAATATGGTGCTGTGTAACCGCCCAGCCAGTATGGTAATGTCAGTATATCCCACGTAATGTGAGGTTGCTTCCCTGACCAAGACGTTTTACTCATAATAGATTGACATGTCGGTGGGTATGGAATGGCAAGGAGTAAGTAGAGGACCTTGGGAGGTACCATCATTTTTATCAAGAGTATGCAGCCTGTCCTTCATAAAGTAAAGTGAATCCAGTGTCTCGTCTCTTCCAATTATTCTTAATAATCCGGTTTAGATCCTGGTGTATTTGAATGCCTCGAGTCTCAGCAGATGACATGCACCGTCAGAACAGTAATTCCATGCCACATATCATGGTGTTGGCAATCATGTGAATAATAATGATTTTTTTTTTTACATGCATGAAAGCTCACAAAGTAAAATATTCCACGAATCATAGGAGCTAGATTGAGAGCTATGGGGCATATGTATCAAATTCTCTATTTGCGATTGAGAATAGCTCTTTGGGAGTTGCAAACGAGATGTAAGTAAAAATTCGCAAATTGTTAGCGATTCCTTGGCATTCCTTAATTGCGATTAGCAAATTGCGAATCGCAATTAAGGAATTCGCAATTAGAGAATCGCAAATTGAGAATAATTTCAAGGGTGCAAGGGTGTCATAAGGACACCCTGATGGACCCCTGAAATGAGCATGTGGGCGCAGGTGGCGCACATACATACCCTTAGGGCATGTATGTGCGCCACATGGCACTTTGAAAAATGCCAAAAAGTGCATCTTTCAAAGAAATCGCAAATTGCCACCAACTGAAGTTGGTGGTAATTTGCGATTTCTTAAGGAGATTTTAAGGAGAAATCGCACAACTTGGGTGCTTGCTACATCGCATTTAAGGAATCGCAATTTGCAATTCCTTAAATGCAATCGCAAAATAGAGAATGGCAAATTTGCGATTCTCTAATTTGTGATGCCCTTTTGGGATGATACATCCCAAAAGGCCTTTTCCCGTTCGCAAACGGGCCGATTCTGAGAATCGGCCCGTTTGCGAACGGGAAAAGGGCTTGATACATATGCCCCTGTGTCTCTGATGAATACAACATGTCATGTGTATACATCGATAGTAACAGTCTGTGTGGTCTGAAGTGGAAGCCGTAAATCCAAATCCAAACTGAAGTGGAAGCCACAAGCATAGTAGTACTGTTGAGTTATGCACACTAGCAGTACAACAGTGATGTCAAAAATGTCAGTGACGGAGGGCATCCCAGTCTTGTCCCTCTGGACATTTCAATTGTTGACGATATTATGCCATTAATTTTAATGTGTGCCAGTGAATACACATATATTCAAGCCAATCAATGACATTCAGTTCCACACCCATTCTTTGCAATACAGCCAACAAAAACTTCTATTACATGCAGTCTAATGCCTTGGTGGCATCAAGTAAAACTGCCAAGTCATACAATTCTGGTTACAAATGGCATATAAATGTAAAAGTATAGCTCAAGTTATGACATAGGGATTGGCTATCTGGTTTAAGTCTGGACTGGGCTGGAAGGACCGGTCTAAGCAGTTTTGGAAGAAGACTTTTCACTGTGATTCTGGCTAGAATTTGTTTTTCTGTGTTAATGAGGGACAACGGCCTGTAGGTGTTGTATTGTGCGTTAAGGATTTGTCTGAAATAAGGAATGTTATTAATAGCTCTTCATGCAGATTTGGGGCAAGGAGATCCTTCATTTTTGCCTCTTCATACATTGGAAAAAGGTGTGAGACTGTTATGTTTGTTTCTTATACATTTCAGCTGAGAGGCAGTCACTGCCAGGGGCCTTTCTACTCTGCATACCACAAACTGTACCTTTAATTTCAGATAACAAGATTGGTATAACCAAAGGCTGTTGATGTATGTCCCCAAGCAAGGCCAAAGCAATATCATCCAAATAGGACCCACTGTCATTGGGGTACATTCTAATGCACTTTAGTATAGATGCTTACAAACTCATGTAATATACTCACTGTGTCTACTACCTATTCACCTGTCTTCTTTTCTATGCAGAAGGTATCACTCAATGCCTAGTAAAGTTTGCTAGCATTTTTCCTGGGTGTTTTCCCTCATCATAGGATCTACCAGTTATATATTTACCCATAGATTTTACTTTGCATTCTCCTCCATTTCTATATTTCTGTGGCGCTTTGTTGCGCTCCCACCAGTACAAAGGCCTAACCTGTAGTACCATGTTTAGAATCTGACACCCAGTTTTTTTTCTAACCTAAGAAGGTGAGAGAGTATCAAGTTTAGAATAAACACTTTGAATGCTACCCAATGGGTACCCAAGTATTCTACTCATCCTTTGAAATACTCTACTATAGCTACTTGAGCTCTAAAAAAACACTGGGTCATAGGGGTTCTTTGGGGAAAGAGTGACCCAGAAAATCTAGTGGCTGCATCTGGTGCTCTAAGCTGGAGACTAAACAGAGAATGATCCTTCAGGGTTCTGGTCATGTCCTTGATTGTACCCTTGGATGTGCAAACATATCTTGTACCAATCAAGTAATGTATTCTAGATTACCTATAGTGGGCAGCTGTTGCAAAGAGACCCCTTCTTGGATTGTCACTGCTAGTTTTTCATTTTTTGTGGGACTCACCTGCTGCTAGGTTTGAATTCTAACAGTGGGATACTGCTATCCATGCCCAGTGTATGTGCTCTGACCCCTAAAACAAAGTCAAAATTGGATTAAAACCCCATTTGCATACTTACTTTTACTATAATGCCATTGTATGTGGTGTACAAACCACTCCTCTGGCATGTAAAAATAAAATGTTACATGTGGACCCAAACACTATAGTGTCCCATCCACTGTGTGACTCTGAAATCATGACACATGCCTCCACTAAGGCCTGGCTCCCTCAACCTGCAAGCTCTCCTGATTGCAGCTAGACCTATAAAAATAAACTCTTCTAGAGGCAGAAATGTTAAATAAATCACCCCTATTTTTGCCCATAAGGATGGGTGCATAGTGCCTATAAGTGGTGCATGCATAAATTAATGCTAGCATGTACCTACAGTGACTAAATCAACAAAAGCTGTTTCACTGTATTCGGTTTAGCTGTTCCCAAAAGAAATGCTAGTATATAGATGACATCACTGTTTCTGCATTATCAGGTAGCGAACAGCTATAAACAAAAGCACATGTAAAACTTTAGTACCTTTGAAAAGGATCAAACAGACCCATGTCACATGTCTTGTGTATCTCCTAGTTACAGAAGGACCCTGCTTTGTCTTTTTATACCTTTGTCTCATTTTATGTTGTGGAACCAGGACCTGCTTCATACTGAATTTTGGTTTGAAATGCAGGAGGACACTGCTAATTTCAATCCTACACTCCCCTACTCACCCGAGCTCTCAGAACCCAAGTTTAGTGTGACTAAAGACTTTGGCGACCTTGGATTTTCCCTGACACATTGCATTTTGGGCCTGTCAGTAGTAAGGCAAACAGGGACTACTGAAAACTAGGTATGCCGAGTCTTGGAACATATACTCCTTTGGTCAGAGAGGGTCTAGGAGTGTCTTATGGTGTCCTCCCCCATCAACAGGCTGGGAATTCCTATCAAGCTACAGGGCCAGCTTGCTCCTGCTGCAGCATGTCCTGTGCAGGAGGTCCTGCCTCGCCTACCCTGAATCCATGGAGGCCTGTACCCACAACTACCAGGTGCAGTATGTAAAACCACTCCTCTGGGTGGAGGCATTGGGCTTCAAGCAGGATGCACATACTTACTACTACTGAAGGTCTCCCCCACCGGCCCACCCAGCACACGATATGGGTGCACAGCCTTACCAAACAATGGAGTCTGCACATGCCCTCAAGTCCTCCAAGCTACGCCTTGCTACTCAGTGGTGGGAAGTCCACAGGCAGTGTGTTTAGGACCAGGCGATCTGCCGCACAATTCAGATTCACCTCACAAGATTTTGATAATATTTAGGGAAAATGTGATTTCATCTTTTACATGCCTTGGTCTTCAGGCACTGAGGGGCAGATTTATGTTGCACTTGCGCCACTTTTGCGCCGCCGTTGCGCCATTTTTGTGACGCAGCAGTGGCGCAAATCCTGCGCCATGGTGCGGGGTATTTACAACGTGACGCATCTGGGAGATGCGTCACGTTGTAAACCCCTGCGCCACATGTAGGCGTTCCAGGGCAGGTGGGGGCGTTTCGGCGCAGGAACGCCTCCTAAAAGTGGCTGAGTGAAATCTACATGATTTCACTCAGTCACTTTTGAGCCCATGCTGCGTCAAAACCCTGCGCCTGCTTGAAGCAGGCGTAAGGATTGACGCAGCATTGTGCAGATAGGGCCCCCCAGAGCATTGCTGGAGCTGCGTCGCGCTTGCGACGCAACTCCAGCAATGCGCCACTTTTACGGCACAGATGCGGCGCATTCATGATGGCGGAGCTGGGGCGCAAAATAACTGGCGCATCCCTGCTGATATGCAGGGATGCGCCAGTTATTATAAATCTGCCCCTGAGAGTGTACATAAAGTAGGATTTCGATGGATATTGGAACAAGCAACAGAGTTGACATCTTGGAGTCTTGCCCTCTACTAAAAACTTTTGTGGTTTGACTACTGCCTGAACTATGAGCGAAGGATCACACTTATAACCTATTGAGAGTAAGCATATTAGTCCTCCTGATACCTTTTGAAAATTAACATTTATCTCACTTATGAATATTTCAAAGTGAAAATAATCCTGAGTGGATGCACATGAGCATGTTTGACAAAAAAGAATATGAGGATTATTAAACTGCGCAGTGATGACACAAATGAATCACAACAAGTCTCACATATGATTAATGAATGGGTGAGGTTCAGGTGTGTATCAATGGAGTCTGTCAGACAGTAACAAACAGTAGCTTTACTGATTCGCTTAGCTGAGAGTTACACTCTGTGGACTCAACTTCATCTTGTGTCAAATCCCTGCGTTCTAATGCCTGGTTACTGTTCAACAGCTCCTTTTTAAGAATAAGACGTTTTTTGTCTTTTTAGTTTACCCAGAACTCATCTGAAGAGAAAAAGCTCTGTGCAATGAATATTCAACCTTTAAAAACAATGAAATACATTCTACTACTACACAGTTATGAGTTAGGCTGATATTATTGAAATGCAGAAGGAAGTTCCTGAAGAATGCCCTGGCTCACTTTGACATTTGATACACACTGTCCTATTGTTTTTTTTAATCCTTTGTGAGCTTCCAAAAAATCAATGATTAAACCACTAAAAAGGAGATCCAGTGTTAAAAGGTGGTTTTTTAGGGTGCACTACACCAGCTTAATTTGAGCTGGGGTGCTCTATCTAAAATAAGGAAATACACGTGTGAGATACAGGAACTGAATCAGGATTGTTACATTTTATTTCAAGAAACACTTTTGAACCATAACTTTTGATAATAAATAATAAGGTTTCATAGTCTTAGCAAAGACCAGGGGGCAGATTTACAAGCCCCTTGCATCATTTTTGCGCCGCAGTTGCGTCACTTTTTGTGACGCAGCAGCAGCATAAAAATGCGGCCCATTTACAACGTGACGCATCTAGGGAGATGCGTCACGTTGTAAAGCCCTGAGTCACATTATACTTGCGTCAGGTATAATGTATGCAGGGTGGGCGTTCCAACGCAAAAAAGCCTCGCAACTTCTAGGACGCCACTGCGTCAAATTCTTACGCCTGCTTGAAGCAGGCGTAAGGAGTGACGCAGCACAATGAGGGTAGGCATCCCCCTGCATTGCTGGAGTTACGTCGTGCTTGCGACACTACTCCAGCAATGCGTGACTTTTGCGTCAACAGATGCGTCAGAATTTCTGACGCATCTGTCAATCCTTGCGCCATGGTGCGCCGTATTGTAAATACGGCGCATCCAGAGTGACGCAAGGGTTTCTCAAAGTGGCGCAGGGAAAGTGACGCATCTTCACAGATGTGTCACTTTCTTGTAAATCTGCCCCCAGGTGTTAGGGACACATTTTGAGATGCAGAGCAAAAACATCCAATCTAATAAGACTTAAAATCACGGCAATGCAGAGGAGAGAGAAAGAGACAATTTCACAATATAGCAAAGTAATTACAACCTTAAATAACAATTGTAAATGAGAGCAACGGTTAACCGGGAGCACACATGCAGGTCGTGACCCAAGATTTTCACGGTGCAAGGTGTTCCAACTAGTGGACTGTGGGCAGCTCTTTTATACCACTTTACCGAGGAACTGTTTGACCACAAGTCCAGCTCATGACAGGTGTTTGATCGTCAAACATACCACAATTTGTACATTTATCAAAAATGTTGTGCGTCACTTCATGGAATTTTTATAAGAAAGCGGAAGATTACTAAGGTTATAGGTAATTTTCTCACACCATGTTGCTTGTCTTGGTTCACTTGAAGCTAGCAAAAAACAGTAATATGAAGAAATGTAAATATTGCAAGTGGCCCCCACCACATTGTACCCCATCGTGTTCCTCTTAGCTCGAGATGTTCCCTGTTCTTTGGTTTTGCTATATTTCAGTGGGTGTGAGAAGAGAAGTGCACATCGAGAACAACGAGGGAGTGGGGGCTCAGTGATTTGTTTAGAGAAAAGGCATTGAGCTGGGGCTTGTGTCTTTTGCAGAGGAGATGTCTTGTGATTTTGACAGAGAGGCACAGGGCCTATTGTGGTTTTAGCAAATGTGTAGGACAGAATGGTCAATTTAACAAATTCCTACATGCTGGCTGGTGGGGCCATATGGGGGTCTCATGCTTCAGGTGTGGGGTGGGAATGGCCTAAGGTAATTTATATGGTAAAACGGGACACTGCTTCACCAGACACATTTTTTATATTATTTAGACATATTCTGTACACTTTTCCACCCCCTGGAAACACATTGGTGTTTTATGATTTGTAATATAGGCTGCAGCGAAGACACAGTTATTTTGGTGACCTCAATGGTTGTACACACACCCTCTCACCCCCACAATGTGGGTAGCAATTGAGAAAGAGTGTGTAATGGCTAAGCCCTTAGTGTCTGTTTCTTCAAGATTTCAACAGTGAAAATGATTCTCTGATATAGTGGCTAAGTTTGTCCTGATTTATAAATGTATACATTTGTGTTAGCGCATTGGCCAGGGTTACAGTTTGCATTCAGTAGACCTTTGTGGTTGGCTAAGAGGTGAAGGGAGTTAGCATTCAACAAATCACAATTATATCAGTGTACCAATTTAGGCACACAATATGGACAAGGACTCAATCAGAGTTAAGGTGGTTTTATTACACATTAAGTATAAAACCACCAAGAAAACAGAAAAGTATTATGCACATGAAGCATTACAATAAGTATATTAAGGCGCCAATATGCATTCAGGTTTGAAAAGCAGAAATCCAATCAAATCTACAGGCGACTCAATCCAAGTACTGAAGACTAAAGTTCAATGCTCCTCTAAGAAACTTCGTCCCTCCTCCCTAAACATGAATAATTCAAAATTCTTTATCCTGAATTTGAATATCCTTATAGCTGGGGCATTAAGGATGGGCAGTGGGGCATTCAAGAATGCAGGAAGGTGTCAGCACATAGCCATACACTTGCAAGAAAATGAGGTAAACAGAGAGGTTTGCATCTCTCAAAGTCAGAAAAGATCTGGACTACAGTCTAACAGAATATACAATAAGCAAAGCATACATATACAGACTCATGACATAATCATCACACCACCTTTCCTTGGACCAATGGTGGTAAACCCTCATTATTTTAGCAGCATTCGAGTTTTCCCCCATCTCACGAAACCTAGGCGCTCCCACGTCCTTCAGCACCCAAATTGTTGCAGATATACAATGAATACACCGCTTCTTCACAGCGTTAGCTTCTCTGCACTTTCTGCCAAGATATTCTTCTCAGGCCTCTCTATCTCTAATACATAGTACTCCTTTTTCTAACTAATGAAGCATTGGAACTGCACCTGCAGAGGTGAGACCACACAATGCAAGCAGAAAAATCCATTTCAAGATCCAGGCCTGCAATAGTCGAGTTAAACAAGCTTCAGTGCACTTCAGTTACGTGAATATAGGTGAACATTCTATTTCAAAATAAAAGTTAGATGAATACTACAATCATTATTACACAAGGGTGATAGAGTTGAAGTCTCATTTTATTTGTAGGGGTGCATTATGATCACGTGTAGATCGCACCCGCATATAATCCTTTGTTGTACTAATGTGAAGTGTTAGGATTGTGAAATGTATAAACATGGACATGTAATGTATTTTAGGCCATTGAAAAATCTCATGTAGAATCAACGTAGAAAATTAATGTAACTAGCAGAAACCATTAACATGGAGAACTTGTGTTGTGCAACTGACAACTATTCATGTACTAGATGCACATGTCAATCATGTAATTTCATACGTAGGTACATGCATTGGAAAATGTCTTAATATTAGGTGAATTCGTAAAGCTTATATGGTGCTTCTTTATGTTAGCTGGATTTCATAGGCCTGAAATGGAAGTCCATGGAAACTCTCGCTTTAGAGTGTGCTGTGGAATTTGTTCTGCCTCACGTTTTGTATTGCATGGGAAAGAAGCACTCTTGTTAGATAGAATAATGTCTTTGTTTTAGTAGTCAGGCAACGAGAGGAAAATGTACAATCGTGTGGCATGAGGGGATAAAGGAAGGTAACTGTGCTTCACACAGAAGGCCAGGGAACCAAGGACAAATTGTAACAAGGAAGGTACACCATCGACACCGTGGAAAATATTTTCAGAATTGTACCCAGAACAGATGGGGTGATTCGCATTGCACCATGGGAATTCTACCTATGAATAACTGGTCTTGGGATTAGGGATAGTGCACTCCCACATCTTTCTTGCCCCCCGGGAGAGAGGGCATTTTGGAACGGGCTCTCTCTTTGGTAGCTTTACGCTACATGGCCCATTGATCATGGAGAGACTACTTAGAAAGAGGCCATGTGCTGACACCCTTTATCCTTCCTCCTGAAAATGCTTATTTAGGGATAGCTCATCAGTGTTAGTGTAGATATTTATTTCATGCTTTTCAGTCACCAAACCTCAATGCGGGGAAATTTGGACTCATGCTTCCTGATCTTCCATATCTTACTTCTTGAACTAATTCTATTACTTATGCTGCACCGTCTAAACTGGATGCGCAGATTTGGCTTCATGCTAATTCTTTTGTACTGCTACACCATGGTGTAGAGGTGTCTTTATGTCAAGGTATTTTTGGCTTTGTAATAAATCTAACTAAACATAAGTAGTTGTCTGTGGGGTATTATGTATCCAAAGGAGTTATTGGTTAATTGATTGTTTCCTAATGACTTTTCCCCCCTTTACACTTTCATGCTGTGAAAAAGAACCATCGGATTGTGAACCGTTCTAGTACTTATGGGCCCGCCCTTTCACGTGTGATGCACTTTTCATTTGCAATACAACTTGAAACTGAAGTATAAAAATGTTTTTAAAAAGTCATTTCTTCATGATTAGGCTAAATATTAATATGCACACATTTATGACTCTACTTTCTTCAGTATATGTACTTCAGTTTTACATTTGAGTGCACCACTTTATATTAATAACATTAGAGCACACAAAGTATATGGTGCTAAGAGCACGTATATATTGCGTAGTTGAGACTTAATAGGGTGGAGCTAAAATTACGCTGCTCCATTTGCAATTTGAAAAGTACAAAAAGTACTAAATGGCTGTTAATGAATAACAAAAGTAAATGTAGCACTGGATCCCATGAATACATGGTGATTCCAAATGAGTCACATTTGCAAAATACGGTAACGCTATTTGCGATTTGGACCTTGTTGCAAATTGTGAGTGTCACACTGGCAGAAAGTTCTAACATCACAAGCAGGAATTAAAACACACATTCCTCATTCGATTCATAGGAGTCCACAGCAGAGCAATAGAAAAACTGCTGATTGCCTGCAATACAGTTACATTGGATAGCCAGAAATCCGAGCTACATGACAATGGTGGGAAGTGGTAGCAAAACTTTAGTGACCAGGAGTGGGAGATATTAATAGAGACAATTGTTGGCCAAAATGAATAACTTTTTGAAAAAGCCTCATTGACAGATCCTGGGGTAACAAAGAAAAACATTTGGCTCAAAATCCAGGAGCGCATAAACGCTGTTGGGGTCACTATTGTAACCATCGATTAAATAATGAAATATGTAGAATTATGGATAGGTAAAAGTGAATAACTGGGATATTATTTACAACGAAAATAGTATATTCATACTTCTGGGTTGTAACACTGGTGAAATGGATTGAGTGAGTTGTAGTTCTTGCTGGGGGCTGAATCGTCGGCCGGGCTTAGCTCCGCTGTCCTAATTGGCCGGGCTTTGCTCCGCCATACCGGACTACAACCCCCATCATCCCTGCCTGCTGTGAGGTTGCTGTGCACGTCATCCTCAAGCGCCAGGAGGCGCATAAAGGGCTGCCTGGTCCCTCGTCCCGCGGGACGAGCCGGGAGAAGCCCGGGACCAGGGTGGGGCCGTCTTAGGCCGTCAGAGGCTGGATGAGGCTGGGCGGGGCACCCCTCTAACAAGGTCAGAAGACTGTAACTGTGTAAGGCTCGAATTCACACGTTGGCCATTCTTTCAATTGTTGTGTACCATCAAACTTTGATATTGGGTGACCATTGGCTGGGGGAGCAATTGTTCATTACCTGGCCATGGCAAAACGCCCCATTAAAGTATTTGATGGAAACACGTGTCATACAATCGATACTTATTTGGTAAAAGCTGTTAGTGCTCTTACGCAAGAAATCGATCGCACCGAGAGGCGACTGTCCATGGGATCAAGTGTATTACAGGCAGACCAGGACAATCTTAATAAATCACTAAGCCCAACTACTGAAGCGGTTTCGGCCCCAATCGCACTAGAATGCTCTAATAATAATGATATTAATCATTCTCATAACATATCTAGACTGTCTGATATGGAGAGTAGTCCTATTCTATTATCACCCCCCAATTCCCAAAACAAAAAATTCACGGAAGAAAATAACAGGGCAAAATCATGTGAAGGTAAAAAGGGATAAAAAAATTATCCCAGTAGGGAACATGGCCACTACCCGAACCAGGTCTAAACAAACTCCTGATATACCACTCAGTCTTGAAGCGGTCTTTGGTAAATTAACTGAGCTGATCAGGCCCTTATATGAAAAAGTGGATAATCTGGCTAGGGAGGTCCACAAATTAAGCGGGAAGTTAGATCAAATTGGTTGTCGGCCAAATAAGGAAATAAGAACCAGAACTACCATAGAGGTAAACAATGTAGAGGAGGGCAATAACGTGGAACAAAATGGAACCCCAATCATGACTGACACTATGGTTTTAAGTCCTAGCAGCACTTCCTTAGGAAAGTTATCTGACAAACATCATGCATGTATTGATCAGAATGGGCATCCCCGCCCAACCCCGGGTAGAAAAATATCAATTCTTAGAAATCAGGGTTCACAGTTAATTGAGAAACATGCATCCATAGGATAGGTCAGCAAAGAAAGGAAAGATTTAATGACCACTAACACTAGTCAGATTCCGGCCTTCATTAATTTACCTCCGGAATGTAGCCCCTATGTAGCGGTACTTGCAAATGTTCCCAAATTAAAGCACGGTCAAGTTGAAAATCATGAGATGCTTAAAAACAAAACCCTACATTGGTTGTCCAACAACTGTAATTTTCCAATGCAGGGTGCAGATCAGATCATTCTAACACAAAGGGTGGGATGGGTGGGCCCCCTAAGGAAACATTTTGAGGGGGACTGCATCATCATAAATTTCAAATCATGCTCATGGGCTCAAAGTACCCATATTAATGCCCCATCACCATCAGCTCGGGAATCAAATACAATCCTATTACCTCTAGGGTATTTATATAGACATCTACTGGAACCCGGTCATCATGGTAATTTCAATCATGTTACTAATAACTTGACAATATTAAAAAGGTCTCGTCCTGACTTTGCAATACCGACTTATAATAGATTCCAGGCATTAGGATCATTAGAGGATAATGATTGACATAATTTGCTAACCGGTATGAATAAGATCAATATTAGCGTAGGGGTAACGAAGGTTGTTCCATTGGATGTATGCAAAGAACAATTGGGACACAATACCCGGCTCCCTTATGTTCCACCTAAAGGCATAACTGGATTGTTTAATTCTAGTGTATTTAATATTTGTGAGGATGATGGAGCCTCTGTAACAAAGAGAGTGGGAGTGAAACTACCATTAACTAATTTGAAAACTCAGTATTTGATTCCCCATGTAGAAATACCAACATTTCCCAACAATATTGAACCTGTGGTTGTTAATACAGGCACAATTACTGGATACAGTGTAGTTACTTGGAATATAGCAGGCCTTCATAGAAAATTGGATACACCATTCTGGGGGGGCTTCATTAATGCAGGACACGATATTATCTGCCTTCAGGAAACCTGGTGCAAGGAGCCCATTTTCATAGAGGGCTATACTTCTCATTGGCTAAATGCCGTTAATTCTTCAGCCGGTAGGGCCAAGGGTGGCCTTTCTTTGTTTATATCAAATAAACTGGCCAACTGTAAAATTAGAAGTTGTACCCCGGTGGAGCTTTATAGTCAGGTGCTACACTTAGAATTTATTAACGGTAAAGATTTATTACTAGTCAATTATTACAACAATGTTTTTAATAACAACAGAGGAAACATCTTAGTCCCACTTATTGATGAAATAGAAAGGATCCTGGCGTCATCACGTAAGCAGACCATCCTCCTTTGGGCAGGTGACTTTAATATTAGTATGTGTCCATTAGCTACGAGTAATACATGCGGCTTTAGGAGGGAGACTGGTAAAGACGAAGTGGTTGACCATTTACATTTCCCCCACTGCAGCTATGGTACAGCTTTGAACAGAATGATAGCAAAGTTAGATTTAGAATTACTAGGCTGTTCTAAGAATAAGGACAATATAAACTGCCCAACTTTCACAGGGAGGAACGCCAACACGTATATCGATCATATTCTGATCTCTAGTAACACTGACTACTCGAATTTATGGGTCAATGAGCAAGCGTTAAGTGATCACAATAGTATATCCATTTCGCTATTGTGCTGGGGAAACAAACATATAGCGGAACCTGACTGCGTTAATAATATTGAAGCATTAAGACCACAGGGCATGAGAATTAAATGGGCTGGGATTGATCCACAGAAAATGCATAATGAGGTGGTAAGGAAATGCAGCACGGAGATAGATTACTGTCTCAGAGAAGAAGTTGATTTTAATACTATTTTTATTAGCTTTCTTAGGATAAGTGAAAAAATAGAAAGCCTATTTACCAAAAGAAGCAGCCGGAAAAAGTCAGTAAGCATCGGCTGGTTTGACAAAAGTTGTACTCGGGCTTTGCATGAATTAAAACTAGCTCTAAGCACTAAACCCCGTAATAATATTCTTATTAAAACTTTACGTGGAAATTACAAAACAACACTTGCTACCAGGAAAAGAGACCTCCAAGAAGAGGCCTGGAATAATCTTAATTTAGCTGCAGCTACAAACAATTGTAAATTGTATTGGGAGACTATAAACAGTCCTTTTTTAAAAAATGATAATGTGCCGGAAATAACTTCATTTATCGATTGCAATTCATGGACCGAACATTTTTAAAATATTTTTAATGCGGAAAGGCTAGGTCTAGATTCAATTTTGAGTATTGACTCCTTATGGCCACCACTAGCACTGCATATAAGCATAGATGAGGTATATGAGGGCTTAACAAACAGTAAAGGAGGTAAAGCCCCTGGCCCTGATGGGGTTCCGTTGGACTTATACAAAACTGAAATAAATCTCTGGGCACCCATCTTAGCGATATTTTTTAATGCGACGGCAGAGGGACAGCTTCCGATTTCGTGGGGCCAATTTTTAATTATTCCCCTTCATAAAAAAGGATCCAAATCCGAGGCATGTAACTATCGTCCCATTTCCTTACTAGATTCCTCGATTAAAATTATGAGTAGAATTATGTTAAAAAGGCTGGAAGCATGGGCTAAAGAGAACGCAATTTTATCAAAGGCACAATATGGGTTCAGAAAAGGCCTGGGGACTCTGGAGCAGTGTGTCAACCTTGACCTTCTTATTCATAAATATACAATTGCCAGGGAGGGCAACCTGTTCCTCTGCTTCGCGGATTTGAGTAGCGCCTTTGATCTTGTAGATCACACTATTTTATGGCAAATTTTATTTGATCTAGGTGCACCTAAGGAAATCGTACATTTTCTAGCTAGACTCTATTCAACGCTGTCATTTAAAGTCCGCTATGGACCGTCTGGTGAATGTACTCCCTCTTTCAAGGTAGCGAGAGGCATCAGACAGGGATGTGTTTTGGCGCCTTTTTTATTTTCATTATTTATTAACCAAGTCGACACTACCTTAAGTGAGATTTCATCGGACGCCCCTCTTATAGATGGGAGAGCAGTCCCAATTTTGTTATATGCGGACGATGCCGTCTTGCTATCTCGTACACGGATCGGATTGCAGCATCTTATTGACAAGTTTGTGAAATTTATAGAGTGCAGGAAACTCGTTATCAATAAATCTAAGACCTTTGTGATGACTAGTGGTAGAAAAGTTAAGGCAGCTAGTACCTTCTACATAGAAAAGGCTAAGATGCAATCTGTCCAAACGTTCTGTTACCTAGGAATAACATTTTCAGGGGATCGGAAGTGGATAAATGAACATGATAATATGAGCCTCAAAATGAGTAGGAATACTAAAAGTATTTTTAGATTCTCAGCCAAACTAGGGGACAGAAGAATCAAAGAAATGATGGCCATCTACAATGCGAGGTGTGTCTCATCCGCATTATATGGGGCAGGAGTGTGGGGCCACCGATGCGCCAAAAAACTTCAGTATGATGAAAATAAGTTTCTTAAACGTTTATTGTGCGTCCCCCCCTCAGCATCAATAATATTAATTCACGAGGAAGTGGGAATTGAATATATTTCGGATCTAGCAGCACTACGCCCTTTGACACTCTGGCGCTCTATTTGGTCCAAAAGTGAAACACAATTTACACAAACTATTATTAAAGATTGTTTGAGGCTGGATCATTCCCTGCGTATACAATGGCTTAAATATATTTATTATTGGTATAACCTCTTATTTGAATGCAACATTCTCCTTGACCCTGAGTTTGCAGCATCAATCACCAGAAAAGAGTTAAAAACAAGGTTTTTACTATATAAAAGGGAGGTTCGTTAGAGGTCGACCAAGAATCTACCCACCTCTGTTTTTTATTATGACTTAAATCGAAACAAAGGATTTCAGGCATATTTAACTACAGTGACATGCAATTCCCATCGCTTTGTTTTGACAAGCTTTAGGCTGGGAATTGTTCATCATTTAGTGTCATTTCCGCACATAAAAATTAGATCCAACTCTTTATGCCCATGTGATAATATTTCCAGACAAAGTTGTTGCCACTTCCTTATGTTTTGTAAATGTTATCATTTTTATAGGAAATTTTATCTGAAACCAATATTTTTAAAACATAATGTTCGCTCCACTAAATTGGCAATGAAGCTTTTATCATCTTTAGGAGACGCAGATATTTGTTTTTATGTCGCATCGTATATATTGAAATGTATTGTTGTAAGGAAATCAATTATTCCTTCTGTATAACATTTAATTTATTTGCTCAAATTTGCACATCTTTTCCAAAATGTAGTCAGTATATGCACTTTATTAATGCCACGCGACACTTTTTGCGAAAATTGCACATAATATCTTATCCAGGATTACAGATGCATTTTTAGTATCATTGTTGCTGGATTATATGCATTGTTTTGTAGAGGGTTGCATCACAAATTACATGTTTTTATTGACGTTTTTTTTTTGCAAATCTGTTTTTATTGCTTTTTTTTAAGGCATAACAAAGAAAACATACGTGGTTCAGCAGGATACATTACACATAGAAGTATATAAACATATGCGGGTCGCCGGTCCATGTCTGGCCTAGCCAGCCAGACATCCCCACAGTCAAGAAATGTACCAGTCGCAACCTGCCCTGGGGCTGGATGCATGTGCCTCATCAGTTCCAGTGTTGTCTCTTAAAAGGGGGCAGCAGCCACCACACACCAGCCACTTAGCCATACATGCCAGTGTGAGCCACCCAAGCAACTTAGACATTGAGAACCAATAAATCGCAAACTGGTCAAAAGGAAAAACTCAGAACAGTGGCAGCCTGAATAATTGTACACAGAGTGTTCCCCCCCTTTCTCACCCACGACTCCCCCCCCACCCCCCAGGACCGCCCCCCGCCAGCCCTAAAAATGCAATCATCTCCATGTGGCCGCAGGTGCCCCTGTCTACGGGTTAGAAGCATCAGGGACTATGCTATCCCATCTACGGGGCAGCTGATCGCACGCCGTCACTCGCGCAGGCATTTCCAGCCATCCCCTCCTGGTCCGTGCGCCCCTCCCCTTCTAAACGCCGGAGCTCAGCAAGTAGTTGCTCCCAGCGGTCCGCCATGGGTTCCCTCCGCAGCCCCAGAGTCTCCTCCCTGCGGATGGCCGTCCCCTCCGCCCTAGCCCACGCCTGGAGTGAGGAGCTCCATGCCCGCGTGTGTGGCGAGTCGTGTGCCTTCCATCTCTTGGTAATGAGGCGCTTTGCAACTACGAGCCCCAGGTCCATGAATCAGGACGTTACCTTGTCTTTGGGTGGTCTCTTGAAGAGGTGCAAAATGTGCTCGGGCCAGTCAAATGGGATGTTGCGGCCCACGCATGTTTTTATTGACGTTTTATTGATTTCAGCTTACAAATCTGTGTAATATCCAATTAATAATTGCTCATTTGCACATTTTCATTAAACGAAGTTAGTATATGCACTTTATTAATGCCACGCGATACTTTTTGCGAAAATTGCACACTATGCATCATTTAAAACTTATAGAATAACTTTTGTATTTGCTGGAATATATGTAGTTTTGCAGAAGGTAGCATTATAAATTACATGTTATTATTGTTATTAGCTTTTAAACTTTGTGAAGGATTTGTTTGTTCTGCTTATATGGTTAGGTTTAACTAACCGAATAAAGCTTTTGAACTGAACTAAACTGAGTTGTAGTTACATGTTCATAATCCTGTTGTTATTCAGTCTGAAAGTGCACTTTAGTAAACGATCGGCCTATACTTATAGAACCATCCACATTGCATAGTTCAGACCATCCCAATAAAAGCTTTGCACAAGCAGCATGTCTCAAATGACACAACCCTTTCAATGTAGATTAAACATGCTCTTTCCCAATTGATGGCCTTGTACTTCAGCCAGGAGATATGCAGGAGTCAGACAGGAAAGAGTCTGCCCAAACTGCACCATTGCAAGCTGACCCCTACAGCCCACAACTACAGGTACCATAACACGTGTCATGGGCGCCCTGTTGCACAAGCTTCACGTAAACAAATTAAGGGGCAGATAGAATAGGCAGCAGTGAGGTCACACCGTATATAGTACAGATTTATAAGGCAATGCAGAGCTGCATTCAGGGCAAGGACAAGCGCGAAAGGCTGCTCTGCAACAAGAGAGTTCAGGTTACTGGAGACTCCGATGTTTGCAACAGAGAACAAGCAATTGAAGGCCAAAGAGCATGTGGATCCTGCAGAGAAAGATGGGGTTTCAGGATGCATTGGTTACCCAATTATTCCAGTTTGGATATTGGAGCATGGACTCAACGGTAGAGATAGTTACCACAATCTGTAGCAGTACACATCATTAAACTATAAGAAGTAGGTGCAGGCAATGCCACCTTCAGAGTCCCATTCAGAGGTTCAAAGGTCGGTGGGTAAGCGGCCACTGCCACTGGTGTGCATTCCTGGTGGACTGTCAGTTTGTAATTGAATGTAGTGCATTGGAGAAGGATCAAGGCAAGGGGTCTTCCCAGGTTTCCACAAGCCTCAACGGATTGTACAAGCAGATACTTTGAAGCAAGCAGTTGCTTCAGAGAGTAACAAAGCAGCCGGCCAAACCAACATGTAAAATGCAAAGTTAAGTGGCCACGCCTCACGGCTGCCAACCATTGGTAGCAGTAACTCATTAGTCCTGCCCTGCTCTCGCATTCTCTTTGCTGGTAGGAAGTGTCACAAATAAAATTGTAATAAAGTTATTTTATTACCCTTTAATTTTTGACGCCTTCTGCCCAGCATTGTGTGTGTGGGGGTGGTGGAGGGGGGCAGCGTTCCTCTGCTCCCATGGAAGAACCACCACTGCCTGTGTCTCCCATTATATCCTCTTCTATCTTGTCTAACACAGAAATTCTTAGTCTTCATACCACATTACAACTTCGAAAATTACTATTTTGCTGCTGTCAATTAAAAGTCACTCTCTCAGCCTTCTCTCAGCCTAGAATATGCTTATTAACAAAAAGCAGAAAAGTCAGTAATCACAAAATAAACAAATGTAACTTCAACCTCATAAAATTATTGAGCATATAATGCTAGCACGACTGGAAATCTCATTACTTTCATACATTTTCTTCAACTGGGCAAAGAAGGAGCGAAACTACAGATGACAGGAGCTATGCCAGTCACCTGTGGTTCTCATAAGATAATGGTTGAAGGGACCTTGAATAAGAGATACACAGCAGAGACGCCTCTGTGACCTAACAGGATTCTAACTTTCTCTCTTAAGAGTGCCAAGGTGAAAACCGGCCTTTTTCTCTCGCAAATCAGAAGGCCTGCACATCTGGGTAAAACATCGGAGTGCATTAGAAGTGCGTTTTAAAATAAAAAGGCTGATATAAAAGCGGTAGTCGAATACACGTTAAACTAGATGTTTAACTATGTGTATTTGTCATTTCTTGTCACTTATAATTTTTAAATGCAAGCAAAATGTTCTACTAAAGCCTGTAGATGAGACACTTCCTAATATTTCTATTAGACATTGGTATTTACGAAATGGTTCAGGGGAAGCATTGGTTATTAGAAGAAATACTGAATGAAATTAATTTGTCTTGATAATTCTGGCTGATTAATTCTGATATCTTTAGCTCATTTTAATCTACCCCTTGCTACTGTGGCAAAGATCTTACATATGTAAACAGAAGACTAGAAACGGGAAAACAAGCAATAGCCAAGTGTACAGGTTTGAATTTGTTAGAGGGAACACACGGGTAGGCAACACTACAAGCACTTAGAGAACATACATTTAGGCACACATGCCAACAAAAACTCCTGTTTCTGAGTAATTTGAACAGGTGCAACATTGAGAATGGTATGTCACGCAGTGTGCATTCAGAACCTTTTGTATGAGGTTGTCAGTAGTCGCTGAAGTGATTGTAACACTCCTCAATGTTTGTGAAGCTAAAAAATGTTTGTGAAACTGAAGACTCAACACAAAACTTGACAGTTTCTAAATGACATCTGAACATAATTGTGATTCTTCTTCACAAGTAAATATCCATAAAATGGTCACTTTCACCCTTGACATCATCCATCTATTGATTTAATTCTACACTCCTGCAGAGAGTTTCCTCGAGGCTGTATAGCTGCTGTTGGATTTGGCCGCTTTCTGTCGATCCACCCCAGATGTTTAACTTCCTCTGCAAAACACGTTTATTTTGGCTTTTAGGACTCTGTTCACTTTACCCCTGCTAAGCAGTGCTAAAGTGCTTGTGCTCTCGCCTTAAGAAATGATAAAGTTGGCTTGCACCTAATTAGCTCATTTAATTTTCTTGTCGGTCTCTAGTAAATGGTACTGCATGAGCCCAAGGCCTGTAAATTAAATGCCATTACTGGGCAGTAACAATTATTGTGCTGCTCGCCTTTTTAAAACATGTCTCAGGCCTGCCACTGCAGCCTGTAGTGCAGTATTAAACTGCCATTTTGACCTGCCGAAAATAAACCTTTTGTGAAGCCTAAACCTTCCTTCTTGAAATCTATGTCGCCCTTAATTTAGGCCCTAAAGGCTCATAGGTTAGGGTGCATGGTATTTAAAAATAGGACGCGTGTTAAGTTGAAAGGCATCTGTCCCATAGGCTAACACTGAGTTACTTTATTACATTTAATAAGTGCTAACTTCTGTTTGGAAGCAGAAAGAGAAATTATGTTTACACTCACAATATTACATAGGAGTATAATTTAAAATCCTCTTTAATGGTAAAGTTGGATTTTAAATTATATTTTGAAAATATCACTTTTAGAAAGTTGAAGCAACATATGATGGAGGGAATGCTGAATAAATCAAATATTTATCCCCTGTCAAGAGATCTTGGTTGGACCCCGCCATATGCAAATCAGTCTTGACCCTCCTCCTCATGGAAACAGTCCAGCCTGAACTGCCAAGCCGGGTCTTTCCTGGAACAGAAACAAGAATCCTGGGACCAGTTTCCTTTGACCCATTTTTGGGGGGAATTGGGTCATCAAGTATGAAGTTGGTGTCCAGTGTGAATACAAGAGACTTAGCATTGGGGTTTAAACCTGTACGGTTCATGTAATTGAGCCAGGTTTGTACTGGTTCTTATTTGCTGTTATTGGGAAATAACAAGCATCCTGTCTTAGTGGGGTTGAGCTTCAGGTAGGCATAATATAAATATAATGTAATTAATACAGGTAAAAAGGTGCAAATCGGCTGCTGTGGGAAAAGTTAAGACTCGCTTAGGGTCTCACGTATGATATGGGTCGCTCGCACATATGTGAAAAGGTAAAAACAAAAATTTAAATCAGTTTGTGATTTTCTCACTTGTTTCTCTGAAGCAAAAATGGTTACTTAATTAAGTGGTGAAAAGAAAGACATTAAATTTCGATTGCAGATATTATCACCTCAGGGCTGATGGACAAATATTCACACTCATCTACATCTGTGGTGCTTGTTGCTCAGCAAAATGAGAGCCCTGTGGTGTACCTGCACCCCCCACTATTTGGCAGTTTGGCGGAACAGGAGTGGCAGCTGAACATGACTGAAGAGATTAGTGACAAACAAAACCTTGTCATGCTTACAGAGACAAACCCTGTCTTAGGCACACATTTGCATCGCAAAGACTCTTTTAGAGCTCCCTTCCCTCGAAATTTTGACAGCAGTATCCGCTGACCGTTACAATGAATTTGCAGATTACTTTCATGGAAAAATTCAGAACATATATAATACATTCCCTGCCATTCCATGTCCCAGCGACCTTCCTGCCATTAACAGGCTGCCAGACCTTATTCGGCACACCCTGGAGGAATTGCCACTCCTAGACCAAGACACACTCTCATAAATCTTTGCTCAAATAAAGTCAGTTTCACCTTTTGATACAGCCCCCCCCCCTCGCTAGTTGTGCAAGGTCAAAGAGGTGGTGCTCCTAGTAATCCTGGATATAATAAATATCTCCATCACCAATAGCCACATCCCACCTTCCCTGAAATGCACCATGGTGAAAGCTTTATTGATATCTTTGCTGCCAATGGTTTGTAAGGTCATGGAAAAACATGTTACTTCTATTCTCTCCGACTTTTTAGAATCCCATGATCTCCTACATCATTCTCAGACTGGTTTCCGTCCAATTCTTGGAATGGAACCGGCTCTTATCACTGTAGTCGAGGAATCGAAAAAGATAATAGACCATGGAGGAGTAGTAGCCATTATTCTCCTCGACCTGAGTGCCGCCTTTGACACGGTCAATTTTGACATCCTCCTTAATAGGCTTAGGAGCGCTGGAGTATCGGGGGAGCAATTACCTGGATTCAATCATACCCCAATGGCAGATCATTCCAAGTCTTTGCTGTAGAGTCCACCTCTAGGGGTCTACCCCTCTGTTATGGAGTTCCTCAGGGATCCTCCCTAAGCCCCACATTATTTAATGTTTACATGAGGCCGTTGGCTGATATCGTCCTGCCATATGGGATTAAAATTGTCACCTACGCGGATGATACTCAGCTGCTGGGCTCACTTAATCATCCGCACAATGCTCCTTCCGACCTGGAATCTTGCCTGAAGAAGGTGGCAACACTCTTGTCTCGGACTCAACTGAGACAAATCCTAAATAATGTATCTAGGTAATCTGCCTAATGCAGATCTCAAACTGTAATGGCCAATCTGTCTGGGGCCCGCACCAATCCCAAAGGGCAAGTTCAAAAGCCTAGGTGTCTGGCTAGATAAATCACTAAAATTCGACCAACAAGCAGTGGAAATGGCAGGCATTTGCTATGGTATCCTCAGAATGCTGAGGAAAGTTCTCCCCCTCCTCCCTATCAGGGCTAGAAGAACCATGGTCCATGCCCTGGTCCTCTCGCGCCTGGACTATGGTAACTCCTTGTACCCTGCTGCGCCCAAATCCACCACAAGGAAATTCCAAGTTGTCCAGAATTGCGCTGCTAGCTTGTTACTTGGTACCCCTAGTACTCAATCAGCCAGCTGTGCCTGAAGACCTTACACTGACTACCCATTCTGGAGATGATTAAATTCAAATCCCTCTGTATAGCCCATAAAACTCTTATGGGCAAAGGCCCTCTAATTTATAAGTCCTTATCACCTTTTACCACCCTAGGAAACTCCTCCGCTCTGCGAGCCAGAGCTTGGCTGTTATCCCTAAAATCCAAAGGATGCGAAGTGGGGGTAGCTCCTTTTCTAACAGCATAGCCAAGCTTTGGAATACCCTTCCCCTGTATCTGCACTCTGAGATCCACCATCTTACCTTCCGAAAACAGCTGAAAACATGGTTGTTCCAGAAAACTATTCTGTAATCCTCTTCCCCCTTCTGTTCTGCCGCTTGCACTGGGATGCCTTAGGGTAGCTATGCGCTCAAGAAATGTTAAATAATTATTATAATACCATTACATGTGCCACACCTGCAGCACTTCTCTGTCATGCACTAAGACTTAAACAGGTGCATGTTGTGGATTCATTTGGGCCAACATGCAAAAATGACAGGCATGCATGCACACAAAGAAAATATACAGACCCACATGATAATACAGTAAAGAGGGATAACTTAAACGAATTGTGTGTTTTGTCATGTGACCCCCCCTCACTACTAAGTGATACAGTCATAACTACCAAGTGACCTCTTGTTGTTTGTGGCACCTTCTGGCAATTGAGCAAATGGTATTGTGCGTTTGGGGACATGGCGTTTTGCTTTAATGAATATTAGCATGACTGAAAAATCCCAGCATGCACTGTGTAATTAGTGAAAAAAATAAGACTGGTTTAAGATGCCACACATGAAATGTGGTTGCTTGGCAACTGTGCTACCACACACAGTTTTTGTTTTCAGCCTTGTCATCAAGAAGGTTTGTGGTAAATGGTGGATGCAAAAAACAATTGTTCCTGAAATTATGCTGTTTTTACAATGTATTTAAAATAAGAGCAGGCGTTGAGCTCAGACAGAACTACACAGAATTGCATCCTCTGCACATCCTGCCCATTTAAAAGTCAACTACCCAATCAACAGTTGTTTTTTCAATCAACTGATACAGAGAGATTCAATTCAATTTAAGTAAACTTTATTCGGTTTCAGAAATGTAAAACCATAACAGTTACCAATACATCAGAATTACATAAAATTTCATAAAATATCAACACAGTTTATCATTATCAAAATACATTACACAACAACCCATAATAATCTGGAACATAAAAATACAAAGTCCAGACACAGATAATCTCCCCCATTGATCAAAGCTCACCTATAGGATTATCCCAACCCACACAAATATGTGTGTCTTAAAAAGAATCTTTAATCCTATATCTTAAAAGCTTTTAATCAAGACAATCCCTAGACTTCACAGCGGATTTCAAATATCCAACGACGAAGTAAATACATTATTCCTTCAGCAGTTGTAGGTACAGGAGAGCTGGACGAGCCTGCCTAAAATTCATCTGCTTTAAAATCGGGGCTAAAAAAGACTTTCGGGGAACTTGATAAAATCTACAGAGTAACATAAAGTGTAGCAGGTCCTGTGGAGACACTCCGTCGCAGCCACAGGGTGCTAACAACTGGCCTCTACTGCTCCCCCTACGAATGGTAAGCAGGAGGTGAAAAAGATCCAGGCAAAACCTGGTCAATAAAAAACGCTCGTAAACAGATAAAAGCCCCAGAAGATAATGCTCGGCTAGTGATGTTGTCTTTAACATAAAACATTTACAGACACTAGGTTTCCGCAGTTCCAGCTCCTCCCTTTCCAATTTCCTTAAACTGCTGAAGGACTCCCTTATTATCCCCACATCCTTTTTATTTATTAATTCAGGGTTGTTGTATAAATCGACTTGTCCTAACTTTTCTAAACTGTTCTTAATATATCCAAGCCAAGGTATGCTGAGCGCGTAGTAGAGATTCATACACTCTTTTAAATTCGACTGGCTCAGCGATAGTCCCTTGTTCAACCAGATATTTAGCCAGAACGTTAGAGGGTGAAGTGCCAGGGTGTCACTTAAGTAGGCCACCCCCAGTTCCTCGTGTACCACCAAGTTGGACATTCCACCGGGAACACCTAGCAGACGCTTCAGGAAGGTGTTCTCGACCACCTGTAGAGCATCGGTGGAGGCATGCCCCCATATCTCGCTCCCATAAGGGGCTATAGCTACACTCTTAGATTGGTAGATCTTCAACAAGGCAGTGATGGGTCTATTTCCTAAATTAGAAGCAAAATAAAAAATGGCTGCGTTCACCCCTACCAAATCCCCTTTCTTTCTATGTTTAAGCGGCCCCCAATTAATTTGATCATCCAGTACGACCCCCAGATATGAAAAAACATCTGTGCGGCGTACCTTGGCAAGACCTACCCTGAATTGGAAGCTTTTTTTCGGGCGTGTCCCCACTTGCATTACATAAGATTTTGAGATGTTAATGGATAAGTCACGTTCCGACATAAAGTCAGAGAAAGCGTCAAGCAAGGTTTGAAGCCCCCTTGCGGTCCTAGATATGAGGAATGCACCATCTGTATAAAGTAGTACAGGGAGACCTTGTCGCCCTGCATGCGGATACTCTACCCCTGTTGATAAAAGGGCTTTGTCTAAATCATTAATGTAAAGATTAAACAAAAAGGAGACCAAAATGCATCCTTGGCGTACACCTCTTTTTATATCAAAATTCCGTGAAACACGGAGGTCCTGCAAGAATCTAACATTGGCCTTGGTTGACCGGTGAAGATCTTCCAAGAAATGGGCGATCTTGCCGTCAACCCCAATATCCTTCATGGAGCACCACAGCTTTGCCCAATTCACGTGGTCAAATGCGGAGGACAGGTCCATGGAGGCTAAATGGTACCAGAGCGTGCAACCGTATATTTGTTAACTATAATGGTTAGGCTAAGGCATTGGGCCACGGTTGAACGACCGGTGCGGAACCCAAACTGCACGTCTCAGAGTATATCATGTTCCTCTGCCCAGGTGGTCAGTCTGTCAAGTAACACACAGCTCACCACCTTAACCACCGAGTCCAGCAGCGAAATCGGCCTGTAACAGTGTGTACTGTTACGATCACCTTTTTTAAAAACCGGTACTATGGACAAGGTAGCCCAGGACTCGGGTCATCCTTTCCTTGCTGTCGCATTAATTATGGCAACAAGGACCGGTGCCCAAAAGGATGGATCAGAGTTAAAGAGGTCTGGAGGGATGCCATCAGGTCCCGGGCTTTATTACTTGTTAACCCTACAATACCGCCCTTAACCTCCCCCAGAGCAAAGGTTAATACAGGGGCATCTACCTCTCGACCTAACTGACAGGCTGTCTGCAGAGAGATGATTTTTGTATGTATTAAGGCAAAAAATGCAAATCAAAAGTCACTATTTATGGTTGACTGGGACCTAGACACAATTTCAAGACGTGTGTGATGAAATGAAGGTTTGATACACCAAGTAGGTCATCCCAGTCAAAGTTTTGACCTGTTGTCCTAATCTCTGAAATGGATGTCCAAATCATACTGTAGGGCAGGGGTACTCACAAACTTTCTCTTGGGGGCCAAATTTACAGTGTGGTTTGTGGCCGAGGGCCGCACCTTGGGGGCGGGGTCATTGGGGGAGGGGGCGGGGATAGAGCAACAAAAAAAACTGTGACCATGAGGTGGAACACAGGTTCCTGCAGCGGACGCCTTCGTCCACTGAGCCACCGGACCCAGCATGCACATATCTCTCTCTCTCTCTATCTCCCTCCCTCCCTCCCTCGTCTCCCTCCCTCCTCCGTCTCCCTCCGTCTCCCTCCCTCCTTCGTCTCCCTCCCTTCTCCATCTCCCTCCCTCCTCCGTCTCCCTCTCTCTCTCCTTCTATCCATCTCTCTCCCTCTCTGTCTCTCTCCCTCTGTCTCTCTCCCTCCCTTTCTGTCTCTCTCCCTCCCTCCCCGTCTCCCTCCCTCTCCCCGTCTCCCTCTCTCTCTCTGTCACCCTCCCTATCCGTCTCCCTCTCCGTCTGTCTCTTTGCCTCTCTTTCTGTCTCTGCCTCTATCTGTCTGTCCCTGTCTCTGCCTATCTGACTCTGTCTATCCCTGTCTCTGTTAGTCTCTATCTCTGTCTCTGTCTCTCCCTACTGCCCTCTGTCACCCTCTGTCCCCTTATCCGACTCTCACACCCTGCTGTTCTCTTGTCATTCTTTGTCACCTCTCAGGACCCCCCGCCCTCCTGTGGCAGCTGAGGCAGCTTCCCTTCCAGGGCACACACACAAACGATTATCATTCAAAGGACGCTGGACTGTGCATCAACACTGTAGTAATATGATGTTGGGACTTGCGCCTGCATTTGATCTGAAAGCCTGAAATAGAAAAGTATAATGTTCCGTGTTACTACAGTTAGTGCATGTGTTAGGGAAAGATAATACAAATTTATTTCGATTTGATTCAAAGGATAATAGCTGAAAGCCTAAAATAGAAAACTGTAATGTTGTTCGGTGTTATTCTAAAAACAATTAGTGCCGCTGCTAAGAAAATATAAATAAGGGTTAATTTTTTTTGCCGTGATTCACAGGAAAAAATGTTTATGATCTTTTCCTCGCAAGTGCACTAACGTTAAAATAACACAGAACGACATTCTACTTTTGTATTTTAAGCCTTAAGCTAATATTCTGTGGAACACACCATAATAAATAATGCGTATTATCTCATCCTTGCAAGTGCACTAACTGTAATAACAGAACATTACACTTTTCTATTTTCAAGACGAGGCGTGTTTGTAAGTAAGGCATAACGACTACAGAGACCAATTAAAAAAATCAGCTTGCCTCGCCCTGCCGGCCCCACCCATAAAGAAAGGTTAATTGAAATCCAGCTTTTTAAATAACATTTTCTGAAAAAGCGATAGCCGTCCCAATAACGTACCTTGGAATCGCTTGAGGGAAGGCCTGTCCTTCTCTCTGGAGTCCGATGGCAGGAAGCTGGCAGGAGTCCGCCTGTGTCCTGGGCACTGCTATCAGACAACACCCAAACCCCACAGTCGCAGCCCCAGGCCAAGACTCCGGTGCTCGATTGCTGCAAGGGAAGGCCTGTGTCTGAATGCTCAGGTCCCAGAAAACGGCATGCCAGAGTCTGAGCAAGTTGTTGCTGCACGGGACCTTTGTTACCTCTCCGCGCCCCCTCCTCCAGGGCACACACACAGCCCCACCCGAGTACTTCACAGGTCTTTAAGAGACCATTTGATGATAACGAGGCTTTGTTGTATTTCACCTCTTAGCACCACAGCAGCTCCCGGCCCCCACAGAGCAGAGTCTGTGTTTGCGGACACTGTTAAAAAAAAAAAAAAACACTGGTACGATGTCTGAAAGGTCCGCGGGCCGCCAAGAAAGGCTAGCCGGGCCGCTGGCGGCCCGCGGGCCGTACTATGAGTGCCCCTGCTGTAGGGCAAGGTCCAGTACTGTGGCAGGCAAGGAACCATCAAAGTCAGATATGTTGCAGTTGAGCTCACATGAAAGCCGTTGCTTTTGGTGCCAAAGGCTCTAAGTTGCCGAGGTTTCTTCACAGTTGGATAGATATGCTGCCTCTCTCCAGTGCAAGGTGTTACTTTTGAACATAGTCACTATTTGGAAGCCAATATTGAGCATGACAAAACTGGAAACTGTAGCTGGGCAGGACTCTGCAACGCCAGATGCCTTTGCTGCAAAATCCCACTGGACTAATTTTCAGCACAGCAAAAATGTCAGGGCGTCCCCCCCATATCTTGTCTCAATCCTCTGAAGGCGGAAAAGATTACTTGTTCCACTTTTCTATTGACTTCTTGGTAATGTCTTTTGGGTTAATTCTGTAGCTCCTTGTTCTTCAGGGCAGGCCTATAGGCACCAGGTCTATCTCAAGCCAGGTGCCCTCCAGGGTCCAATCCTCTTAGTCAGCTCGTACCTCTAAATGTCAGGCGTCTTTCTGCTTTTTGTATCCCTAAAGTAAGCAAACGGAATGCCAAGCACTGGTGCCTGGATGCCCCTAGGATTCGTGAGTCCTTGAATAAGACCTATTCTTCCAGTGAAGTCTTTCCAGATCAAGGAATGTTCTGGGAAGGTGGTGGTTAAGGTACTATATTTATCCTGTGCATGTGCCAGTGATTGGAGACATTCTGCCACCCAATCCTAGCTGTTTTCTAGCACCCTCACCTCTGTTTGCAGCATTTCCTCTTTGCCTTGCAATACATTTACCTAGATGCTCCTGTTTCAATATGAGAGAACACTTCAGCCTCGGAGTAGTCCTATTTCCAACACCTTACCCACGCCCCTATTTATTCCATCAAAGCCGGCTTAGGGACAAATCTAGCAAATCTTACACAATGAAATAGCTTTCAGATTTTATCTCACTGTGAGACCACACTAAATTCCTAAATGTAGTGTGCCCTCTTTTTATATATTTGTACCCTACCCTGTGGGTATACAAGGCACACTTTAGAGGTAACTTATAAATCTCTAAAAAATTACTTTTTTCAGTGCTTAATTTGTGAAAGAAAGCGTGCTGCAGCTCGAATGTCTGCTCAGTAGCCTGTGGCCAGTACAATAAAACATCGGAGCGCAGAATACCAAAACTGGAAGTTTTAAAACCACTTCATAACTCTTTAATCCAGTACCAGGCACTTCCTTCCCCTTTATCTCACTCCTGCAGGTTCCTGCTTTCTCCCTTTGGGATGGTTTTGCCATCTTTCTGTTCCTCCGTCTTTCCAATCTGTGTAATTTTCTCTCTTGTACTCGGTAAATAAATGATGCAGAAAAATAAGTGCTGGTCTCCAAAAAAAAAGAAAGAAAAAGAAATGGTGTCCCTCACTGGCAACCACCAACTCAGATTAAGCACTGTTATTTTTCATGGTACACATTCTGCCATGTATTACTGCAGTGCATTCAACCTACAACCCACTCAGATCACAGAGATACTCCTAGCAGATATATATTTTTTTGTGCCTGGTGTAAATACACACTTCAGCCCACTTATGGCATTTAACCTTACATGCTACAGGTGCACTCTAGGACCTATTTACAGTGAACATATAGGGAAGTTAAATAGGCCACACAGAGCGTTCCAGTGTTTTCGGGTGAAACACAGGTGCTTTACTACTATTTAGCAATGGTAAAGAGACCAGTGCTAACACTAGCACAATCGGATGGGTAGAATGGGGAAAGGGCCTCAGAAGAAATGGGGAAATTTATCACAGAAACGAATTTAATTTCAAATTAAATCTAATGCAAGTCCAACTTTACTGCCTTGCCTCGTTAGGATCCATTGTATAGGTGTCACAGTCCAATGTAAGGAAAAAGTAGATAAATATCTGGTGATATAACATTAGAATATATGAATATGATGACTGTGAGCAAACCTGGCTACGCCCAGAGTTTTATCTCACCAACGTCTTGGTAGCAATAGAAAACAGTCCTTTGGTGGGAAAATTACCCGTTCCTCAACTTTGACAAGTGCAAGTGTAGCTTGAAAACTCGCTTATAACCCTGAATTATTTACCACATTTTGGTCGCTTTGCAACAGATGCTGAGGTTGGAGATGAAAATATGGGGTGAGTGGCAGGGGGCCTGGGCTCCCTGTTGGCCTTAGATGAGGCCATGCTGTTGCCGAGACCAGCCACTGACCCCAAGGCAGCACATTCCATAGAAAACAGTGGGTAACACCCCCATTATCCAGGATCAGCAAAAGGCGCATTTCCGCCAGCTGAATTTCCTTTCAATGACCCCCACTGCTCGCTCAAAAAAGCTATCAAAAGTTGTGTTTTTTTTGCCTTTGTTGGGTCTCTGCCCTTTTAGTTTCCGTTTCATCATGCTGTTGTAGAAACCGGTGAAATAGATCACCAGGATCCAAGTGTGAAACTTGGGAATGTTCCCCTGGGTGATGGGAATAATCTGTTTTTGCCCACCTGGATAGAAGAGGCCACTCAAGGAGTGAATCACAGAGTACAAGTGCTTTATTCCCATCTAGTAGATTATGACCTTTGAAATGGAAATGGACCTTTGCATTGCTGCAGAAGTGGCGAGTCCTCCCCCGCCCCGTTCCGTGGCTGCTACCTATACAAGCGGCCACAATTGATTATAGCTTTATCTCAAGGTATTTGTTGAAACATGTTGTTGATGGCTCAGTGGACTATTCTGTATTTAGCAAACATACTACTTTGGCTATAACTTTACAGGGGCCAATGGATAGTCCTAGGAAGGCCAGTGGTGTCTGTAAGATTTAAACTACCAAGGATGAGGGGAGAAGACTAGTCTGGCATTCAGGTAATATGGATGATCTTTTAACCCCTTCGCCACGGCAGGAATTCCGCCGCGGCGCTGGGGGGGTTTGGGAGATATATACAGTTGAGGGGAAAACCCAATACACCCTTGAGGGCTTGGGCAGATAAATTGAAAAGGTCAAAGTGCCAACAAGGGATTTTATTTGAAACAAACTATTTCGTTGTAAATATCTAAAGAAATTAATTAGTAGGTGTGTTTAAAAATTAACACCACAAGGTTTATCAATCCACAGATCTAATCATCAAATGTAAAGAGAGCACACACGGGAATTGTTTTTTGTGAAATAAACACAAATCTTTTTTATGTATAAATTGAAGTACAAAGGAGTACAAATGAACCATTGGTTTGAGCAATAAATCGTGAAAAAAGAGGGTTACATTAAATCCACATTTCATCAAAAAAATATCTATTTCAGTACGATTAGACAGAGATATATCTCATTCATGAGAAAATAGTCAACTGTATATAGCCAATATTGTAAAAATAGATGATGTAGTCGACGTTTCGGTCTTGGATGGCATCAGTCCGTTAGACCATCTTCAGGACAGTTATTATTGCAAATGGTCTATCCAGGTCTATTCCTGACCTGGATAGACCATTGCGCGTCCAGCTTTCAACAAGACACTTTGGAGGAACTACACAGTTTTGAAATCATACGAGGAAGGACTTTCTCCTGTATACAGTTTTGCTGCCAGAAATCTGGAAGAACATCTGTATCAGCCAGAAACGCTTATTCCACGATACAAAACGAGTATCATGTGACATCTATTCTCTCATTTGCATATATGGTATCTATGTGCACACCTGTCTACACTGAGGTGTTTTTCTCACCAGCCTTCCTTAGGTAGAAGAGCATGGAGCCATGACCTCTCGGATATCCGACTGATTTACACATGTTTCAAGTTTAATGCTTGCCTGGACACTAGATATAACCCTGAAACCAAGAAAGTGATGCCACATGACCCTGATCTTGATATCACGATGATTGGCACCAATGAAGCCCTCCTATTGTAAACCACAAAGAGAAAATATAATAATAAATCACAAAGAGGGGAACAAAAAAGAGACATGACAATTGTGCCAATGTCCATCTGTGTTCATTCAAATGGGTCACATGATGAATGGATATAAACTGTTATTAGCCTAATTACGCTTTATTATTGTTGATTCGTTTTGTTTTATTATCACTTGTAAGACACTTTCACTCTTGTGTGAATAACGGAGGTAAAGGTTTTTGTCAGAATCATTTTTCATGTCTTCACTATAATGAAATATAATTCTATGATGCACTGCACGGGTGAATGTATTTAATGTATAGAACCACCTCTAAGTCGAGGGGTCCCCGGGACAGTGCTCGGGGCCGCACGTGGCAAGCGAGGGGTCGAAGCAGACGACCACTAAATGACATGGTTTCTCGTATAGATTATGCCATTTACTGTACTGGTGGGACTTGAATACTGAGGGGTGTTAGTGCTCGTAAAATGGTATATGGTATGGTATGGCCGTCCGTCATTGGCTACGTTTCTTGATTTCTTGATGGGCAGTTGCGGTCTGGGAAACGTTTATTTACTGAAAACAATTCGCGTGATGCTTTATTCTGCAATGCGTGGGCCCCGTCATCAATTTTAAGTAAAAAAATTGCCTAGCTACGGATTTGGGCTTTTATTGGGGAAGTGACCAATACAGAGTATTTGACTTCGCACATTTTGCACAGATGTCTCGCCACAGAATCTGACACACAGGTAGTTAGTTCTTCCAACCTGTAAAGAGGTAGGATTTTCAAAGTTTGTTTTTCTGGCGGAGTTCAGGATTTTGTACAGTTCCTACTCGGATGACGTTTTTTTTTATTTTGCCATGTTCCTCCTCAAGGTCAGACGAAAGCTCATAAAATAAGGCAGAACTCTCTGAAACAGTTGTCAGAAGCTTTAATTGAGAGGGTACATTGCGTCCTGCAGAATGAAATCATGGCAGTTCTCGGGAGTATTTATGAAAACATGCAATAATTCAATCCAGCCCATAAATGACGCTCTGGCGCCTAACAAATTGAGAACATTTAAACAAACTTAGAGCTTCCATGGCACAGTGCAGAGTCTCATGAAGAAATAAGGGATTTGGGTAAACAAGGCATAACTTGACTTCTTCAGCAGATAGCAAGAAAAATCTATAACACATAAATACAAGACCATTCACAGCCTGCGCTCTTCTCTTTTTGCAAACGATAGTTTGGGGATCCACAGCTCTGCTGGGGACGCAGATCTTCCCACCAAAGGAAAAGAGATGCACTGAAAAGAACACAGTTTGTGATCAACTGAAAAGAACACAGTTTGTGATCAACGTTTTCGTTTGAACACTAGTGAGAACTACCTGGTAGTCCACCCCAAACACTCAGAGGAGCTAAGAATAGGGCGATTTGACCACAGATAAGGTGAATGCGTTGAGTGTGCATGTAGATTCAGTGGTGAGTCCAGAACTAAGTTGATGGGAGGTTTGTGAAGGTCACGTTTGCCAGGATACAGGCGACAAATGTACTCATTTGCCATGACCTGGAGCATGCTTTCCACTCCTCGGCATGGGGCAGTATATTGTCAATACCAGGTACTTCCACCACTTGCATTGACGGACCAGTCCCTAAACCACCATCGTCAGGAAACATAAACTACAGTCAAGAGTAGAGGCGGTAAAATGTGTCAACCCCTGCAAATGTCGACATGACCACAAACAGCACACACACCAGACACACTCAGGGTCAACCACTGGTGTTGAACAACAGACGTCATGTGGATTGTGAAGAATACAAGTCAAACAAAGAACAATTGTAGCAAATGAGCCACGTCCGTTCAGCAGCAGAGTGGTAAGGGAGTCGTTTGTAGCTGATGGTGCATTTTGGAGCACATTGTCACATATATATCACTAAAACATGGTTTGGTCGCGCACTGTCATAACAGAGACAGGAGAGGCAGGCACGGCTTGCGGGTGGGGGGGGTTCGGCCGCGGGCTGCTTCAAAAAAATAATAATAATAAATAAAAGTAAATAAAACTTACCTTGCTGCTGCCGGGTCCCGTCTGCATGGAGAACAGGGGAGTGCGCATGACTGGTTTGGGTGGCCCGAGATGGCTGACCAAACAGTTATTGCGCACTCAGAAGTGGGCAAACCACTCCTCCCCTGCCATGCTCCGGAAACAGGGTACCGCGCGCAACAAAACACACCATAAAATGGCAATAACTAAAAGTTATTACCATTTTATGTTTTTGCTTCTCGCACTGCGAGAAAGCAGTGGAGCGACGCTCCTCTGCCATAGTGGAGGAGACACCACTGAACAGAGAGCAAATTATCCATTGAGATGCTCACAAAGGGGCAAATCAACAAGGGCTTTATCTCTGCTTTTTTGGCTTTAAAAGCCAAAAAAGCAGAGATAAAACTAGTGCCCTATCAACAACAGGGTGCTAACACGCAAATTTGCATGTTAGCACCCTTTTACTCTACGCTTCCCCTTGCATCTCTAATGAGATGCAAAGGGGGCGTTCCAGAGTAAAATAATAGGAGAAATGTCGCTAAGCGACATTTCTCCTATTATCAAGAATGTCGCTAACCCTGTTAGAGACAAAAAAAGCAGCGCTAACCGCGGTTAACGCTGCTTTTTTACGTCTGCTAATTTTCAGACTTAGCCATGATATCCTATGGAAGGAGGATATCATGGCTAAGTTTGCCTGTCCCTATCAACAAGGTAACGTGTGATTATCGCTGGGTTTCCAGCGATAATCTCACGTTAGCCTGTTAGCGTGTAGATTTTTATCGCTATTGAGATAAGCGTTGCTAATAGCACGCTATCTCAGCGATAAAAATTCACGCTAGCCGGCGATAATTATCCTCACGCTAAGAGCGCTGAGCGATAATTATCGCCGGTTGTTGTTTATATGCCCCTAAATTTGCAGAGATATGCATTTGTAATGATAAAACTGTATTTTGCACAAAGTAAAATGTGTGGGAAACGGGTTTCAACGAATATTTATCGTTTGCCCCTCACCAAGTAAAATGTCATTATTTCTCTGGATCCTATTAAAATATTTGTTTCCATCACATTTTAGTAGTAAATGTCTCTTTTTGTGTTAGAAAAAATGTCATCCTACAGACTTTCACTCCCTCTATACTCCAGCAAGATTGTAACATAGTTCACTTACAAAATCATCCCACATTACAGCCAGAGAAAGAAAAGTAAACACTAATATCCCCATTAAAAGATTATTCAGAAATTTGTCTGAAGACATAGTCTGACATTTGATCCATCTTTGAATGCACTGCTAATGTGACACGATAGAAACAAACTTTAAAGGCAACTTTATTAGTCATAAACCTTCTGATCTACAACATTGGTATTTTTGCGGCGCTGCAGCTCCCTACTGCACGCCTACTTCCTGCACCAATGGGGTCAAGCACAACATATAGATATAAATAGCTAATCAATTGCCAGTGAAGACATATTTCCTCACAGGCAATGTTAGATGTCAGCACCGCTTTCCTTTACTCTTTCCAGATCATGTGTGGGTACCATGTCAAGGCAAAACAGCACTGCACTCCCCTGGTGTGGCAAATGCACAACCAGGACTGACCTCACAGCCCCGAACACTCACAAAGCCAGGTAGGATCACCAGCAATATTGGTCTTACGCACAGGCTGAAGATAGGTGTTGTAAGACTGTGTGCTGTGCAAAAGTCACCTGAACAGATGCCCATCCTCAGTATTAGGACTTCAACATCACCTGCACATATGTCCACTGCCACCACTAGGTTTACAACCACCCAAGCCTCTCTCTGTACGTGATATGCCGTCTCACGTTGTGGAACCCGGTAGGACTGCTTCCAATCAAAGTATCACATACATGTATGCTGCCACTGTAGAACCCGTGTTGCCAGTAACATCTGTCACTGCCTGCACTGCTGTTGCTATTCCTTCAGCTGCATGTAGACTGACCATGCAGTGTAAAGAGATGACAGGCTGCCAGTTATTCTTGTAGTGGAGACAGAACTAGAGATATACACATTGCTATGTTAGCATAAGCGTCTTAGGCATTACAATGCCATCTTGCCACTTTTGCTGCTTTTGCACATGACACTGTAGATAGATGTTATTGTATGAAAACTGCTTGCTTGCTTTTTCTTCACATGAGAACGGTCTGTTGTTCACATCCCTAGATGTGCACCACAGCCTTGGTCTGAACATTGTGTGCAGAAACAGTCAGGGCCAACAAACAATGTATGCTTTTGAATTCAGGTTGATCGGCCCACGCTCTAGCCATAACACGCACACAGCTGCAAATATCTGAAACTCGAGCGCCTTTAATATTGCAGTTTGCATGCATGAGACAATCATTCTGGTGAAGACTTTCCAAACACAGAGCAAAGCTGATCCTGTGATGTGATTCACCTAAGCTGTTATTTGTGGTATGGGGTTCCCCATTCAAACCTAGAGACCTTCTGTTATTTTAATAATACTAGGTTACTAGCGAAGGGAGGGTGGTTGTATTCCACTATCATTTGTAATATGATTTCTCCCTTCATTTTCTATGGTATTGTAACAATGCTGATTGTTTTATTTTTAATCATTTGTCTGCTTATGTTAGCCAAAGTACTGCATCTTAGGACACGTAGTTTATAAAATAAACATTTTAAACTTTACGGTGTCTCTGAATACTCTTGTTGTGGACTGATATGAGAATAATAACGAACAGGTATTTCTGATTCCCACCATTCCTGCGAGTACTCTAAGTCGCATGTTCTGGGTTGTCTAATCATTGGTAGCTTCGAGATGATACGAAGAGCGAATGAGACACTGATGCTAGTCGGATAGGGGTTCTGGGTACTGAGGTGAGTTTTTGGTACACCGCAATTCACTGAGGTCCTGGTTTCCTGCGCATAGTTCTGTGCATGAGCAGAATCCCTGCAACATTCTTTGACATGATACCTCAATGTGTGGGTTTGTACACAGTCAACTACATATCCATTCCAAAATTTGTGGTTAATGCTCTGGCATATATAATGCTGTCACATACAGTTAATTTTCAGTGTGCTCACAACTGCCAAGTCAAGATTATCCTCACGCCATAACCACCACTTTTGTCACCAACCCCTCACTAGTTGAGCCCCCATAATTGTGTCTGTTTCAAGATATTTACAAAGTGTGACCTCAGACATTATAATCTTGTGACAGGCCAATGGAAGTTACTATTACTGTAAAAATGGAATGTCACGGACTGTGTTTACTGTGTTTGTCCGGTGAGCAGACATCAACAACATCTATATGCCTGCAATGGCTTTTGTTGTCACAGTAATTTCTGTCAAACCCTGGGTTTGTTTCATGTTGGCAAATGTGCCAAAGCTAAAGGATTATTTGATTTGTAAAGTATTCCATGCATCACTGGATAAAATGTGCATTATTACAGGGTTAGTGTCAGATCACATTTAATCTGATGGGGGGACCATTTGAAGTTTTGATATGTAGAAGCTTACCACTGAGACGAGGATTGAGTGTTAATGGGAGCCATTTTCAAAGAACTGGGTGGTCATGGATTCCTGCCATCCCTCCACTGGCCCTACCATTATGAACACAATAGATTGTGAGGTTCGTTGTAGGTAGAAGCATACCCATAGTGTTTTGAGATGTGCCATTAAAACACATTTCTGCCAAGACTTAGAGATTAAGAATGACAATCGTATCTGCACACTGCAGCTTGTGTTGTGCAGCTGTTCTTAAGTTGTGCAAAAGAACCAAAGTGAAAAGTTGAGAGTTCTGGTGAATGCTGTAATGAACTGTCCATTTATCCCCTAAATAGGATCGTTGAGTTGAACAGTTTTTAAGGGGTGCCTCATACACACAAATCTGTTTTCAGAGACAAATGGAATGGGAGAAGTGAGATCAAAGCTGGGAAATTCGGAGTCAGGGTTTGGCTTACTATATCCATAACTATCAAGAGAATTGAATGTCCGTGTTACACATGTAGTAGTTATTCAAACAGGGTCCATTTTACTTATTGGAACAGTTCAGATGATTTTCGGACAAGTGTCCAGATTGCCTCAGGATTACAAGTATATCAAAGAGGACTACATCAGGGTGAGAAAGAAATCTACAATTGAAGAGTAGCTTTAGGATTGGATAATACAGATGGAAACTGGTTCATTCTATTAATTAATCTGCTTTGGCATGGGCTGCATGGTGCGCTGATGTAATCGAACTTGAACAAGTTTACAAGGCTTGAGGTACCCTGGTGTGACTGTAGCTGGTTTCCGACTCATAATTTGTGTAGTTGGTGCAATCCAGTAGGCAAACCACTGATTGATGGACTCTTGTATGGAATTCGAGATATTCTGAGGTGTGAGGGCTATTCACCTAGAACAGCACCACCCAAGGAGTAATGAGCAACTGGTTTTGTGAGTGCTGTAGTATACCTATTACCCCGGTTTAATTTAAGTGAGGAAGGATACATGAAGGCAAGAGGAAAGGAAGGACAGGAAAAGTGTGGTAGTGACTGAGACCGAAGTACAGATGAGTTTGGGTAGAAAGGGCGGGCGGGGGGGGGGGGTGAGATAAATAGGACATATAGGGAGTGGTTAGAAGAGATGGTAGTTGTGAATGTTTTAGTATGTAGCAAAAGGGAAGCAAATGACTTACAAGGGATATGTGAAAGAGACGAGGTTGGAAACCAAAAGCTATATCTTGATTAGGAAGTGTGGTGATAGAAAAAGGGTGAACAAGCATTGGTAATGCATTGGTTTCACCTATGCGATACTGTCAGCTACTTCGGAATCCTGCTGGTTCGTTTTACTGGATTGTTTTTTTTTTTTTTTTTTTTTTTTTTTTAAACCGTTTATTGCATTTTAAAAAAAAGTTACAAGTATGGGCCTACAACCATCCGGCCGGCCGCTAGAGTGGCAGAAGCATACGACATACCTACAGTAAGAGTCTCTTGGCGGTGCAGATTGGTAAATCAGGAGATATCAATAGCGCAGGCCACATAACTCCAAGCCCACAATACGGTTTCCTTTTTTCAAAACAGAACAACACAAAAAACCACACCCGCAAGGCAACCCGCCATCCAAAGTGACAGCACGTGCTCCTTAAGTGGGGGATCCCAACCAGCAGCCAAACTCTGAAGAGGGGGATGGGAATAGATCAGGGACTGGGGAACCACATGCCCACGGCTGAGGGAGGGGGTCGGCTAGGGGGACGGAGCTGGTGAGGCAGCCGGTAGCAGTGGCGGCTCACAAATACCCCCGCGATAGGCGTTCCAGGGGCCCCAGATTTTCACCCACGCCCCAGGCTTACCCCTCGCCACATACACTACCTTTTCACGAAACATACACCAATCCATATGTTCTTTCCAGGCCAACACCGCCGGGGGCCTCTGGGATCCCCACAATTGAGCAATGTCACGCTTAGCTATCATGTATCCCAGGGTCACCCACCGCGTCTGCGGGACCGAATAGTCATTTGGTTCCCACACATTCAGCAAGCATCTCCTCGCTTCAGGCAACAGCGCGACACGCGTCACCACACGCAGGACCTCATGCACACCACGCCAGAATCGCTCCACCTTTGGGCACTCCCACAGATTATGCATGAAAGTTGCCAAGGCACCACAGCCACGCTTACACAATCCGTCACCAGCAAAGCCCATACGTAGAAGCCTTGGCCCCGTCACGTAAACCCGGTGAAGGATCTTAAGCTGGACGAAGCGAAGGTGAGCCGGGATGGCCACCTCCTTCGGAGAGGCCACCGCGGAAATCCAGTCCTCGTCGTCCAGTTCCAGCCCGTCGGCAACCCAGGCCTCGCGGAGACTAGTCAGCAGGCACGATCTGTCGTTGATCAGTTTTTTATATATAAGGGAGATCGTGCTGTCTGGGACATGGCCATCCAGCACTCTGTCCTCCAGGGGGGAAGACTCCGGAATGGACGCGACATCCGGGAAGACGGAGCCCAGCGCGTGGCGGACTTGTAAGTACCGAAAGTACTCACTTCCTTGCAGCTGAAACTCCGTCTGCAGCGTCTCAAAAGTTTTGAATCCCCCCCTCGTCCAGAGATCTCCCACTGTGCTGATTCCGATCGTGTCCCACTTCTCGAAGCCCTTCGATGTCCACAGGGAGCCCAACCTCTCAGACGCATATAGCGGTGTCGCCCGGGTCAAACGGTCCTTCCACCCCATAGCTGCATTAGCCGCGTGCCAGACACGCACCATGACACGCGTCGGTCCCGTCAGACGGGAGGCGGGCGCGCCAGAGTAGAGCGCTCGATTGTAATCGCCACCGGGCAGGAGCATCTTGTCCATTTCAAATGCCGGGTTCAAGGCGGGCCCGTAAAGGCCATGATTAATTGCAGCTAGCTGGGAGGCCCAGTAATACCGTTTAATGTCCGGGAGGGCAACCCCCCCATCGTACCACGGGAGCGTCAATTTAGCCAGAGCAATACGCGGCCTCCCGTCCCAGAACAGGCGCCGCTGCAGGCTCTCCACCTCACGGAAGTAGCGCGCCGGAACCAAGTCCATAGTATTCTGGAGCGCGTACAGAAAGCGCGGCAAGGACATCATCTTAAACAAGGCCGCTCGGCCAAGCGGCGAAAGCGGAAGACGCCGCCAACGCGCAACGTCCTCCTTCAAGCGCTGGAGGGGGGGTAGCAAGTTCCGCTCGTAGCGGGCCTCCGGGTCTAGAGTAATATATATACCCAGGTACCGGAACCCCTGGGAGGCAATCTGGATCGGGCAGTCCCGTGGTAGGGCCGGAGCCTCCCCGGAAAGCACATATACGCAGGATTTCGCCCAGTTGATGACAAGGCCTGAGTTACGACCAAAGGAGCGCAAAACATCAACCAGGACAATCAGCGAGTTACGCGGGGAGGCGAGATATAATAGGATATCATCGGCGTAGAGGGACACGCGGTCCTCATGCTCGGGGGTCCAGCGGAGACCACGGATAGAGGGGTGCCACCGCAGCCATTCCGCCAAGGGCTCCAAGGCCAGTGCAAACAGGAGCGGCGACAAGGGGCAACCCTGACGCGTGCCCCGCCCCAGCGCGAATGGGGCCGAGACCCGCCCATTCACCACCACCTGCGCCAGTGGGCCCGAATACAACAATTTAACCCAGCTAATGAATCCCGGTCCAAATCCAAATTTCGCCAGCATCGCCCAGATGTATGGCCATTCAAGCGTGTCAAACGCCATGGTGGCGTCTAAGGACGCCAAGATGGCCGGCTCCCGCACAAACGGGACACGCGCGAGCACCCCGTGCAAGCGTCGCAGATTAAGAGCCGTGTTGCGATGGGGTATAAAGCCAGATTGGTCTTGATGGACCAAATCGCCCACCACGCCGACCAGCCGGTTGGCCAGCACCTTGGCGAGGATTTTGGGCTCCGCGTTCAAGAGCGAGATAGGCCTATAGGATGTAACCCGCTCACGGGGTCTCCCCTCCTTGTGGATCACCACGATTGTGGCCAAACGCTGGTCCGGCGGGAGGGAACCCTGCGAGTGGGCCGCCAGGAACATCGCGCGCAGGTGGGGCGCCAGTACATCCGGTCGCAGCTTGTAAAGCTCGATGGGAATACCATTGGGGCCCATGGCCTTGCCGGATGCGACCGAGCGAATAGCCAAGGCAATTTCGTCCGAGGTGGGAGGAGCGTCCAGCAAGTCCCTGTCCTCCACCGTAAGGGAGGGCAGCGCGATGTCCCGAAGCAGGGCATGGGAATCTTCCTCCGAGCATGGAGAAACCGGGGAGTACACCTCGCGGAAGTAATCCGCGAAGCAGGAGACAATGGCTTACGGCTCGGTGACACGCACACCATCCATCCCCTCAATCAAAGGAACCACACGACTCGCTCTCTCCCTCTTGTCCAACCACGCAATCAATTTACCAGCCTTATCACCCACATCATACAATCGCCCCTGTTGCTCTCTACTGAGGCCCCTGGCCGCCTCCGTGACGAGGGCCCTATAGGCCGCCTGCTTGAGGTGCAGAACATGCAACTTGGCATCCGTTACCCCGCTCCCCAGGTCACCCTCTAGATCCGCAATTTCGGCCTCCACCCGGGTGACCTCCTCCCGCTCGCGCCTCCGGGCATGGGAGATGAAGGAGAGGGCCTCCCCTCTGAGAACTACCTTAAAAGCCTCCCACAGGGAGATGGCCGAAGGGACAGACCCCACATTCTCATCAAAATATCGCTGTAAGGATTTGATCAAGTCGGCACGAATAGTGGGGTCGCGCAAGTACCAAGCATTGATTGGAGCCACCCTGCCCTCCCCCCTCGGGAAGACATCGAAATGTAACAGTAATGGGGAGTGATCTGAAATACCCCGCGCCAGATGGCACACCTCTCCCACTCTCCCAGCATAGGCCGCCGGGACAAGGATGTAATCAAGCCGCGAGAGGCTACCATGGGCACCCGAGTGGAAGGTGTATTGCCGCTGCGCGGGATGCTTTAGTCGCCAGCAATCCACCAGGCCCAATGTATCTAAAAGGCCGGACAGCCACGCCTGTGCCCGGGGGAGGTCCCTAGGGGGATGACGATCCATAGACCCAGAAGCTACCGCATTGAAGTCCCCCCCAACCACCAGCAGGCCACCCGGAAGGTCTAAGAGGAGGCGCCCCAGGTCCGCAAATGTAGTAGATTGTAACCCAGGCGGGACGTACACTGATATAAAAACAAACACTCTACCCTCCATTCTACCCACCAGAACAGTGTAGCGTCCCCTCTCATCATGGCGCACCTCATCAATCTCCAACGGGAGCGAGTTCTTGATCATGATACCCACCCCCCGCGAGCCCGAGGTGAAGCCCGAGTGGGCCACCAAACGATAGCCCCGCCGATTTATGGCATGAAAGGAGTTACCTATAAGGTGTGTCTCCTGCAGGAAGATAACATCTGGTGAAATACGTTTCAGGTACTGCAGGACCACACCACGCTTAATCCTGTCCCCCAGGCCGTTAACATTCCATGACAACACAGTCAAATCCCTACCCCCCATCATACGTAGAAGCAATCAGTCGTCCCCACCAGAGCATCTCGAGAGCAACAATACAGTAAAGGGCTTGCCTTGCGGTGCAAACAAACAACACACCCCCCCCACCCCCCCAACCCAACAGAACTCCCCCCTCCCTGCACCCCTGCATGAGCCCAGACAGCCCCCCCAAAGTGCAGTGTGCCTGTCGCCCCATAGATGAAAAACTAACTAGTCCCCCAGAGGAGGAGGGAAGCCCCCAACAGACCCCGTACGACCTCCATCGGAGGGGAACATACACGATCAGTAAATGGTAAAGGAATGTTGTCCGGAGCAAGGCCTATTATTCACCCCTCAGTTCTGATCCGGCGGGCCCTCCCCGCCAACCGCACCCCCCCCACCCCCTCGGTCCCGATCTCCAGGCAGAGTGTCCAACCAGTCCCCAGCCGCCTCGGGTCGGTCAAAAAAGTGCGTGCGACCATCCACCTCCACCCTTAGCTTAGCTGGAAAAAGCATTGAGTACTTGAGGTTCAGGTCCCGTAGGCGACGTTTAACTCCGAGAAAACTCAGTCTCTGCTTTTGGACCGCCGGAGCAAAGTCTGGGTAGAAATGCACATTCATGTTATCAAGCTTGACCGGTCCCTGTTGCCTGGAGGTCTGCAGGATAGCGTCTCTGTCCCGAAAGTTAAAAATCCGGGCAATGAGAGGCCGCGGCGGGGCACCGGCCTTAGGTCTGCCCCCAGGGACCCGGTGAGCACGTTCCACCGCAAAAAGCTTACTCAGCCCCCGGGGCTGGAGATGGGTAAGGATCAATTCTTCCACAAAAAGATCTGCCGCCTCCGCCTCTCGTCCCTCCGGCACCCCCACAATGCGAACGTTATTCCTCCGGGCCCGACCCTCGGAATCCTCCAGTCGCCGGTCCATCAGGGCGCTCGCCTGGCCAAGCCGGCGCACCTCCTTTTGGAGGGCCACCACGTCCGTCGTGAGGCTCGTTGTGGTGTGGGCCAGGGAATCGACCCGGTCGTTGGTTTTGGACAAGTCAGCCCTCACAAGGCTCACATCCACAAGGACCGAGTCTATTTTTTGCGCTAGGGTGTCGAAGCGCTGGTCCACCGAGGCCTTCATCTCTGCGATGGCGCCCATGACGTCCCGGAGGGTCAGATCCACCGGCTGAGCAGACGCCTCCGTCGGGCCCGCCGAGGATGTGCGCGATGCCTCCGGAGATCCCTTCTGGAGAGTGTAGCGGTCCATACTGTTGGATTGATGCGCCGGGCCACGGCGGGTCGTCTTCACCTTCGCCCGGTCGCCATCTTGTTTGGTGGACATGCCTGCTCTCCCACCGTCGTGCCAAGCTCCTCAAAAGGGCCGATAAACCAGTTCACGGGTTCCGGGGGGGGAGGGCGACCACTGGACCGCAGGACGACTCTCAGCCGGCGGGTCAGCCGGGCACCTGGACAAGGCCACACCACCGCACCCCGCTCCGCAACCCTACCTCGCTTGAGGGCAAGGAGGGCGCAAAAGCGAAAGTGAAAGCGCGGGATACGCGAGTCGCCCAGCCCTGCCCGCCGCTGTTGTTCGCTTTGTCCCCGGATCGCCCCACTACTCCAATCCGGGGGGCCGGCGCGGAGAAGGCCGCAACCTTTGATCGGTGCTCCCACCGATGTCCGGGGTCCGATTCGAAAACGAAAAACGGGTGGCGCCTCAGCTCGGGTTCACCGACACAGTCCCCTCAACAAGGACAGGATATAGCCAGGATTAATTCAGGAGGTCGCGGAGGTCCTCGGGAGCCTCGCACCTACGCGGCCATCTTGGTTGCGCGCTAGCTTACTGGATTGTTAACAGCATTCCACAATCTTCGAGGTGTTACATCCAATCTTCTGCAGCACAGTAGTTAAAAGGGTCATTTTGTCAGAACAACGTCAAGCTCCTAATAAAAGCTATATTTGACTAAACAAGAAAGCAAAATATTTGCTAAAATAAGCAGAGTGAGTGGAAATTACATTATGTGGCAAACCTCCAATCTGGGCTTTTAGCCATGGTGGTGTGTAGTCCCAGGAGTCAGGCAACCAGTAAACTGTCGCCATCTGCTGCAGCAAGAGTTAATAAACAAGTGCCCCCAACTCCAGTTTAATTTGAGTTGGTGTTACATCAATATTAACAAAACTGTACCAACCGTCAGATCTAGTTTTAACAAGTGTTCACCACACTGGCATGTCACTCGTGTGAAAATATGTTCCCTTTATCAAGAGGAACAATTAGTACGTTGTAGCAGAGCATGATACCCATACAAATACAGGATGCCGAAGGGACTTCTCAGACAATATTTACTTAAGGTGTCTAACTAAACATCCCCTCTCTCCACTGACCAGGTTTGCCAATGTATAGGAGCAGGAAACAATAGAGTGCCATTAACCCGAGTAAACATTCCTAACACAAGCATTGGTAATGCATCGGTTTTGCCTATGTAATGAATAAAGAGCTTTTTTCATCAATCATCAGGAGAAGGAAAGAGCTCCCTGACAGATAACACAGGAGCGGAGACGATGTGGCAGAGTGGCCAGAGCTGCTGACTTGAGGTGGGGACCCCAGTACGAGCATCGGCAGTGCTGCGCAACATCCGAGGATTTCATGCAAATTACTTAATCTCTCCAGGTGATAAATTGTTATATAAATATGCTGCAATAGTAACAGGCAAAACTTTATTAAGATATGGTTTCGTCAAAGTGGATGTTATCAGTATTTAGGCGGTGGGAAACTGATGAGGAACAAGCATTGGTGAATGCAGAAAAATATGCTATAGCCAATAGAAATGGAGGAAAGGTAAGTGGTACGTACGGGAACCAATGTAATGTAATGTAATGTAAGAGGTTCTTATAGAGCGCAAACTGCCACCCTACGGGTTTCCTGGCGCTTGGACTCAAATATGACCAACATGAGAGCAACCCAAAGTAACACAAGGAAGACTGAAATCAGTCCTTAGGAAAAAGCCAGGTTTTCAGGCTCTTTCTGAACTCAATCAGAGAGTTAGCTTGTTTGATACTTTGGGGCAGCTCATTCCATCGACGTGCGGCCACCACACTGAGGGCTCTACCCCCCATCCTCGAGTGCTTAAAGCTGGTAGTTGTCATCAAATTTGCACTGGGAGAGCGGAGCTGCCTCTTAGGATTGTACCAGCTAAACTTTTCCTGCAATGGGATTGGTCCCAGATCGTGTACTGCTTTATACACGATACAAAGTGATTTAAAACAGACCCTTTCTCTAATAGGCAGCCAATGGAGATCTCTCAGGGCCAGAGTGGTAGATGACCTACGTTGCCTGTTTAGCACCAGCTTTGTTGCCATAGATTGAACTTTCTGTAATCCCTGAAAACTGTATTGGGGGGGCTCCTAAATATAGAGAATTACAATAATCCAGTCTACTCAGCACTGTGCTCCTTACCACGAGGGGGCGCAGATCCTCTGAAATTAATGGAAGGATCTGCTGTAAAATGCGCAGCAAAGAGAAACACATACCAATAGTTTTATTATTCCATCTGGAGGTTACTATCTATCAGAACCCCCAGGTTGCGAACTACTTTAACTGGGACTAGAGTATCTTCTTCAGGAGTTAGTTTAAATTCCAGAGATAGATGGCGAGGAGTTCTAGCAGCCGAGCAATATAGCACCTCTGTTTTCCCCCCATTAAATTGAAGGGAATTTTTCTTAAGCCATCCAGCAGTCTGACGCATACACTCTTCGAACGAATCCAGAGATACCGCTTGTTTCCCTTCCATGGAAAACACCAATTGAGTGTCGTCAGCATAGTTGACCAAGTCAATGCCAAAAGATTTAATAATGGGGAACAGGGGCCGCAGATAGATATTAAAAAGAATTGGGCTGATCGCAGAGCCCTGCGGTACCCCATAATGTACTGGATAACATGATAGGATTTTACTGATTGCCTTTTCCAGAATTTTAATTGGATATGGCAGAAGGGAGATAGGAACTGAAATTTGCAGGAATAGTAGGGTCCAGTGAGTTTTTTTTAATAGAGGTGTCACAGCTGCCTGCTTCCATGCCTCCGGCACCACTCCCTCTGCCAAGGATTGATTACATATCTGCCTCAACCAAGGGAGAGTTTCCTGGCCGATCGCTTTCCAGATTTTATGTGGAAGGGGGTCGAATGGAGAGACCGAAGACACACCAAGGGCCAAGCTGTTAAAAGAGTCTTCCGTGAGAGCTTTCCAAGGAGGTATTCATCCGAGGTTCCTCATCCAACCCCCAGGGATGAATATCCAGCTCATTAATTTTGTTAGTATGGAAGTCCCCTACAATTTTGATGATTTTTTCCTTAAAGTGAGAGGCGATCTCATCGCAGAGTTTCTGCGATGCAGTCACCTTATTGCTTAGGCAGATTGGATTGGAAAGATCTCTAACCAGGCTGAAACGTGCTTTTGTGCTATTAGGTGCTTTTAGAATGGACTTAGCATAAAAGTCAGCTTTTGACTTAGAAATAGACTCTTTATATTTAATCAGTGCTAATTTAAATTCTTTTTTTATCCTGCTCTAAGTAGTTCTTTCTCCATTGCCTTTCAGCTTTCTTGCATAGCCCTCGCAATAGCTTCAGTTCCTCACTGTACCACGGAGATGATACTTTCTTCCTATTTTTGAGTCTCTTAGCTGGTCCAGAGTCTCCGTAATGTGACTGCAGTATTTGTGGTAGTTTTCCTCTACAGAGGTAAGAGGGTCAAAGAGATTAACTTAAGGAAAAATCGGCTGGCTCTTATTTTTTCCTAATTTGGCCCACTCCCTTCCCGTTCGAAATGTCATCAGGCATTTTTTACCACGTTCCGGTCTAGATGGTTTAATACTGAAGTGAATTAAATGATGATCCGTCCAACTTTGTGGCAATATTTTTATCACTTCAGTCTCAGTCTGGTTAGTGAACAGGAGATCTAACATATGCCCCCCTTGATGGGTAGGTTGTAGCACCAACTGTTGTAAGTTAAAATTGGCACAGGTATCTCTTAGATCTCTCAGATGGTTACCTAAATTTCCATTATCCCAAAGATTAAAGTCCCCCAATAAGATCATTCTAGAGTGGGTTACAATCAAATTGGAAATGGAATCCAGGAGTAGCTGATACTGAGAGTCCTGTCCTGGCGGTCTGTAACATATCAATCCTGTAAGTAACCTGCCTTTGACATCTTGCAGCGAGAAGCCCATGAGCTCAACCCCTGTGACCTTGTCCAACCTTCAATGGAGCAAAGCTCCATTTTTCCTTAAAGATCATTCCCACCCCCACCTCCTATTCCAACGGCCCTTGGTTTGTGCAAGATTTTATAACCTTCCGATGAGAAGCCAGAAAAGAGAGGAGGCAGGATGTAAGCCCCTTTTAAGTTTATATTAAAAACAATAGATTTCTCAAGCACAGCACAAGCGCTGTGCAGGTGGAACCCAAAGAGGAGCTGGGGTGCAGTTAGAGAAAATGCAAGTGGGATGGGAATGAGTGGCCTTTCAACAAGTGTTATCTCTAGGTTCAGTCACCTTGGAGGTGGACCAAAGTCCTGTAGTGAAGAGAGTATGGACAATTGGGAGATGTTGAGAAGAAAGGTGTGAGTAGCATGTAGAGATCAGATTGGAACCTCAAATTGGTGCAAGAATCATTCAGGCAGATAACTCTATATTTTTTACCAGTAAAGTGTAAAATGGGTGCAAAGTTACGCAATACGTGACACAATAGTTATTTGTATCAGAGCACTTTAGCTCTTTTACTTGCCATCAGTTGCTAAAATTATCTTGTAGATGTTAAAAGCAGAATCTATCATTTCAAACGTTTTGTCCTCCAACTTTCGAACAGGAGTATATTCTCTAAATTTGCCCATGCTCAATTTTATGCATGCTCTCATGACATAAGTTTGTGTCATTCAGATCTGAGCGTTAATGCAAAAACAGGCACAATTTTTACACAAGTTTTTGCGATACAGTCGACCATGAACTTGACTCACTCTGAGTAGTTGACCCCGAGCTAAGAGCAGCCCTGGAAAATGCATTTATACCAAGCAAATGTAACAAACGAGCCCTTTGCAGTGGTCCAAATTATAAAATTGTGTACAAGAAAATGGTGTGTGTTCCCTCATTAGCTAGCTGACAATCCTTTATCAAACAGTATCCCTCCGCTCCTCGCTAATGGGTGTTTCTCTGTGCCTTGTATGGCAAGTTGAGCCCTGCTTACTTTGAGTTTGCTTGTATTTTGAACCTGCTGTCAGCTACAGCATTTCGCAGGTGATGAAAGTGTGAACACTATGTAAAAAGACAGAGTTTTAATGTCCCCATTTGTGTACGGCAAGGAGTAGGTCATTTGCTACATGTGAGAACTAGACAGTCTGAATGGTGTTTTAAGACACCATTATTTTGACTGCAGTAAATCCAATATAAATGACCGTAGAAATGTTGCTTCTCTTTTCCCTGGCATATCTTTTATTTTTCAAACTTGTAATGTTTTGATAAGCTTTCTGTTTACATCCGTTGCGAGTTTTCAGCATGGAACAATGGGGCATATCATCAAAGACTGGCGATAATTATTGCCGGCTAACGTGGATTTTTATCGCTGCGATAGCGTGCTATTAGCAACGTTTATCTCAAAAGCGATAAAAATCCTAGCGCTAACAGCCAAACGTGAGATTGTCGCTGGAAACCCAGTGATAATCTCACGAAGTTTGGCGTTAGCTTGATGATAGGACCTTACATACTTAGCCATGATATCCACCTTCCATAGGATATCATGGCTAAGTCAGTCCTGAAGCAGGCGTAAGGAAAGTAGCGATAACAGGGGTTATCGCTACTTTTCTTGCCGCTATGCTTCATAGCGTGGGTCTTGATGATAGGAGAAATGTCGCTTAGCGACATTTCTCCAGTCATGTCAGGTCAGGAACGCCCACTTTGCATCTCATTAGAGATGCAAAGCTGGGCGTTAAGAATCTGGGCGCTAATGCAAGTTTTCACGCGATAGCGTGACCTTGCTAATTGCCCGAAAACGGACGCTAAAGCGGCGATAATTTTACATCGCCTCGTTGCTGATATGCCCCAATGTTCTTTATTTAGTTGTGGCTCTTAATGTGGATGAGTAGGGGTCGGGCACACATGTGCACACTCACTCCCCCATCCATTCACAAGCGCATACGCATGCTCACAACCACCCATCCTCATACATTCACTCACACCCATCCATTCACAAGCGCATGCATATACACCCACCATCCCACCATTCACAAACACATGCACGTGCACACACCCACTCATCACATCTTTATGCAGATACACATGCATTCCTACATACACACACGTGCACCCAACATTCAACAAACACTTTCTGGGGTGCCATGGTGACAGTTGGGGGGGATTGGGCAGGAAGAAGAACCACAAAGGTCTCGGAAGTAGCTGGAGGCTTTAGGGAGGAAAGTGACTCGCTGAAGATCTCATCGCCTTCTCTCATTGGCTGACTTTGTCATGGGTCAGCCAATGAGTGAATGGTCTTCCCTAACTTATTACAGAGTGGAGAGGGGAGCAGTGAACTTTTCTGATACCACTCTACTCTGTGACAAAGTGTCATTGATAGGCAATCAGCCCTAGGCACTTCAGGACTTCAAACAGAAACACTCAGTGCTGACTCTGTCTGTGAGCCTCCTTATAGTGCTTTGTCATGCTGATGAAGTTAATGCCCTCAGAGCTGTGAAATCTTCACTTCGACAAAGCTTGGCTATGTCTACCAGGCGTCTGCGCATTAGGGCACGTAAATGCCTGGCTGCCTGACCTGGACATGGTGAGTGTTTTCACGCTGGTATTTGTACCCCTGATGTTCACTCATGCTTTGGAAAAAAGAGGGGGGATTGGTGCCCCGGCAACCCAGAAGGAAGAGCTACTTCTGCCTTTATATTTAACCATCAGCTTAAAGATGCATGTTGAACACTGACCAGATGCCACAGATTTGTGACACAAGGATAGAATCTCACAATCCATTCCACGGATGGTCCACATTTCATCAACCCGACCAGGCTATATTAACTCTTCATACTGGAATCAAATAAACTGGATGGTGGGTCTATATGCCCCAAGTAGACCTACATTAAGTCTTTGAAACCACAGAGGAATGTTTTGCCTTGAAACTTTGGATGCTGAGTGTGCCAGGTTATTTTGTTTTGTATTGTCGTGTAGTTTCTAGGACCCCAGGACCTGCACGTTTAGGATGACCTAAACTGAGGGCTTGGTGTGCAGACAGACTCTGGACACCCCCACAGGATGAGTCAGCCGTTAGACCTGCTAGCTCTTCAGTGCCACTACCAATCCCCTGTACTATACATTGTGGTAGGTAGTTTCTGACAACCACTGAACATGACAACCCTGATTCCTCAGGTATCGTGGAAACAATACAGTATCTTTCGCTCAGTCACTCGTGCTTACTTTTCTCAGAATGCATAGAATGACGATTGGAATGGTTTCAATATTGATTTATTGGTCAAGCGTCAGTCTAGTATGAAACATGTTAGCTGCGACAATCAAAAGACAGGAGCAGACAAATGTAATCGCTAGTACTAATATCATAAAAAGTAGAAACATTTCTACCATAGTGCTAATAAGATGAATAAAAGCATATTATGTAAAACAATAGCATTGGCGTACTCTTACGATGCGTAGCCTACATAACCATGCTTAACCTAGAGGTGTAGGTAAAGCATGTATGTGTAAGTGCGTATGTTTGTGTAAGTTGAGAAAAGAGTCACGTTTAAGATACTCACCCACGCCTCCAAATGCCTACACAAAACAGGACCCCAATAACTCAACAAGAGAATCACCTTCCACGCACCCAACAGAAACCTCCGCTCCGCCAACCTCGCCCTCGCAGAAACCCCGTGCATCTGCAGATCCAGAATAGGGGGAAGAGCCTTCTCCTACATCACAGCCAAGACCTGGAACAAGCTCCCTATCAACATCAGACATGCCCCTTCCCTAAACTCCTTCAGGAAGACTCTCAAGACCTGGTTTTTCATCTGAAAGCAACTGCTGTTCCTCCCCACCCCCAGCGCCTTGAGACCCACACGGGTGAGTAGTTTGCTTACAATTCCCCTGTTTGTTTGGTTGATTAAGTGCTAGGATATGTCCTAATGGAACCTAATGGAGCCAAGAATTCCCAGGGAAAGTGCTAATCCCTCTCCTGAGGGTTCTGAATGAAGGACTCCGTCTCTGCAACGAGGATGGTACCCCGCAAGGGATGTCAGGTCTCTGCCTATCGGATGATCAGCCTGCAGAGTCTAGGTCCAGCCTGGAAGGAATTCTCCTAGGCCTTCTAAGGGAGAGTGAGGGTCTTTTCATACTAAAGTGGTCACTCCAGGGTTTTTCTAGAATCAATAAGTTTTGAAAACATTCTCTAATCCCCTGCCAATCCTTTTATAAACAATCATGATCATGCACAGCTGGCTGTTGGCCATAGATGAAAAATCTACTGTGACTGGGGACATGCCTATGTATGACAGGCGCAGGGATTAAGAAATGGTACCAAGAGCCTGATGTCAAAGAGACAGAAGTAAGCTACTAGGTAAAAGGTCACCTGTGTAAGACCCTTCTGTCATGTGGATGGGACACAATGTATGTAATTGGTATGTACATTAAGGGACTAACCTAAAGGACATAACAGTATGGCATGCCATGGGTCCTTCTGCTACACACTTCTGCAGTGGCCTTGGACATTGCGGCTGTGTCCTCAGCTATATGCTCCTGCTAATTATATTTTAATTGACCTTATCGGCCCCTGACAAGAGATGCATCCCCCGCCTTTGTCTCTGTTTTAGCTATTACATTTCACACAATTTGAGTCTAACACTGAGACAGCTACTATCCTGTGTGGTCATGGTGTTTGAGGCAGTGTAGGGTGCACACTAGGGTAAGAGGTAGAATTTTTGAATGTAGGTCCACACTTGAGTGTAGTCCAATACTTATAAAAGTGACTTGGCCTAGAGTTGTAAGAGTTTTTCATGCCCTCCTATCACAGGGCCTGGGAGAAAATAAATAACCAATCAGATTCCAGGGGAGATGAACACTTCCACCCCAGGGAAAAAACCTAGCTGAAGGGGCATAGTCAAAAAAGTTAAGCCCCTCATCTTTATTGTTAATTATCCATCTAGTCGATTAAGAATGTCTTTCCATGTAGCCTGTATGATAGATTTTCTTTGCCTGAGACTCTTGTAGAGATCTCACATCTTCTGGGCCAGGAGGTTCTTTGATGTAATGCAGCTCCCACAATCCAACAGTGAGTTGTTGCTATTATGTTTAAATGCTCATTTGCTCCTTAGCAGTTGAAAAGTTATCCATTGACTTTGTTGAACTGAGAGAATATCTCCCTGTCAGAGGCAAATCACAGGTATCTAAAATTGGTACAACGCAGGGGCTAACTAGTTTTACTCTCATTTGCAGCACCAGCCGAAATTTGTGACTTATGTCTTCTACAAAGACTCCATGAAGCGATTCTGTAATGTAGCATAGTGTGTCAGGCTATGCCTCCAGTGAAACCCCTCAGAAGGTTGAATTATCTCGCACACAGACTGCATTTTGTAGCAAGCTCACCAAGTGTGAATGTGGACATCTATTCAAAATCTGACGTCAGTACACACCAGGAATGTTTTAATTGACCTATACACATATAGTTTGAGGCACATTGTCATGACGTTTTACATTTATTTAACATCATTGGGTAGCAGAAATGAATTGTTGTTGTACTAGGTGAGCAGAAACACATGTTGTCAAATTAAATCTGCATAAAGAATAATTGATGGACAGAATGCAGAACAATGTTATACATTCACCCCAGTACAGAGATTTTGCTCACCGTGCCATTCCAGTTTGGACCCAGCCATATGCAAATCAGTCTTGACCCTGTGCCTAATGGGAACAGTCCAGTCTGAACTGCCAGGCCAGGTCTTCCCTGGACTGGAAACAAGCATCCTAGGACTGGTGTCGGGCATTCAGCCCTCATCAGCCTGGATAGCTTCACTTCAGTGGCATGGAGAGCACGGGACCCACGTCTGGGCATACCCGTCCCACTAGGGGTGACAAATGCAAAAAGAATAATTGATGGACAGAATACAGAACAATGTCATACATTCACCCCAGTACAGAGATCTGGGCCTAAATCCATCGTTTTTTTGCTCACCATGCCATTCCAGTTTGGACCCAGCCATATGCAAATCAGTCTTGACCCTGTGCCCAATGGGAACAGTCCAGCCCAAACTGCCATGCCAGGTCCTCCCTGGACTGGAAACAAGCATCCTAGGACCGGTTTCGGGCTCTCAGCCCTCATCATCCAGGATAGCTTGACTCCAATGGCATGGTGAGCATGGGACTCACGTCTGGGCATACTCGCCCCCCTCGGGGTGACAAATGCAAAAAGAATAATTGATGGACAGAATGCAGAACAATGTCTTACATTCATCCCAGTACAGAGATCTGGGCCTAAATCCTTTGTTTTTTTGCTCACCATGCCATTCCAGTTTGGACCCAGTCATATACAAACAGTCTTGACCCTGTGCCCAATGGGAACAGTCCAGCCCGAACTGCCAGGCCAGGTCCTCACAGGACTGGAAACAAGCATCCTGGGACCGGTTTCGGGCTTTCAGCCCTCATCAGCCAGGATAGCTTGACTCCAGTGGCATGGAGAGCACGGGACCCACGACTGGGCAAACCCGTCCCACTCAGGGTGACAAATGCAAAAAGAATAATTGATGGACAGAATGCAGAACAATGTCATATTTTCTCCCCAGTATAGAGATCTGGGCCTAAATCCATCGTTTTTTTGCTCACCATGCCAATCCAGTTTGGATCCAGCCATATGAAAATCATTCTTGACCCTGTGCCCAATGGGAACAGTCAGGGCCGGACTGGGAACCAAAGCCGGCCCTGACATACTGCTCGACCAGCCCCCAGCAGGAGGGAGGGGGGTGCGGTCGAGCAGTTTGCTGCGGCCGTGTACGGCCGTTTTTTTTGTTTTTACCGGGGGCCGATATTGCCGGCCCCCGGTAACAGAAACGTCACCCAGGTGGCCCAAAACCGGCCCTCACCCTAGCGGCCCACCGCGGAAATTCCCAGTGCCCGCTATGGCCAGTCCGGCCCTGGGAACAGTCCAGCCCGAACTGCTAGGCCAGGTCCTCCCTGGACTGGAAACAAGCATCCTAGGACCAGTTTCGGGCTTTCAGCCCTCATCAGCGAGGATAGCTTGACTCCAGTGGCATGGCGAGCACGGGACCCACGTCTGGGCATACCCGTCCCAGGGTGACAAATGCAAATTAAATCCTTCCATGATTTTTGAGCTAGGTTATATGTAATAAAGTGTCACTTTTAAGTTTCCTGACACGTTCTAGAGTTCAGAATTCTTCCTCTTCATTGATAAGTTAAAAGAAGCGGTGGATCTGCAGCTTTTCAGTCTCATCACGCATCTCAATCTACCACATGAATGCACACAGTAAATGGATAAATATTACAGATAAAAAGTCAATGGCTTTGTTGATCCTTAGGCGTAAATTTTCAGCCTTTGACATTGTTGACCATGCAGTCCTTCGGAGCAGCCAGGCAAGTGCCAGATTCTAAGAGCAGAAATTGAGCGGCTTGGAGCCCTTTTAGGTCTGGTTTTACCAGTCGTTACCAAGAATTTAAATGTACCTGGATGGGCATTGGCTGTACCCAGAGGAATATTACTCTATCGCCTTAAACAATTGGCTGTATTGTGTAATATTCTGCCTCCTATGGCAATCTGATATTGCAAAGCTAGAGGCATATTTAACATCTCAAAAGGCACTGAATCATACATAACATATTCATTTCAGTTTCTCATAGATGCATTGTATACAGAGACCAATCGATTTTTGTTTTAGTTTTGCAATGCACCTGGCTTTCTTTATTCATTTAAGCCAAACATATTTGCTTTGCCAGATGAATGGAGGGCCAGCTATCTATTTTTCACCTTCTGGGGGCATCAGGGCTCCCTATTTTCCACTGTCATCTACATTTATGTGAAACCACTCACAGACCTGCGCTAACTTTTGCCATTTTGTTCCATTTGTAAAACTCTGGTTAGAATGACCAGGTCGACTGTGTCGAGGGTTGTCACTGAATTAGAGGCCTGCATGCATCAAAACAGTCTGCGTCCTAATGGAAACAAGGATCTTGCTAGTGGACTCTCTCAGTCTACAAAAAAAAAGCAAAATGATTCCATTTTGCACCAACTTTGAACAGTGCTGCGGTAGTTTATAAACCTAAAACGCTTTCTGAAGCAGATATAATTCTGAATGTAGGGAGCAAGGATAAAATATCAATTTTCCCACAAATTAAAAGGATACTGTAAGAACATTATTAAACACTCACTTGACATATGCCAGCTTTATTTGTGGCCAATTTGTGTTTTTAATATACTTTTTTTATTGTCACAGTAAACATTGCAGACAATAATGTTTTCATATTTACGTTAAATAATATAATACACGGTAGAAACAAAGCAGCACAAGGCTTATTTCAGTACAGAATAATAACAGTAGAAATCAGCTATTCTAGTTAGTAAGTTAGTAGTCCTAGATGATCAGCTGCTATCACTCTGAAATAGACTCTTAACTTATTAATGTGAATATAGTAACATGCACTTCTATGTATTCTATTTTGGCTATAACCAATTAGCTCAGATATACAGAACGGCTGTTGTAATATCATACTGTCTGCACAGATCATTCAACATATGCATCTAGAAAGCTGGACCATGTGGCGTTGCTGTATTCCACCTTATTATAATACAATCTTCATGGTGTCAGAATGACTCGTTTCTGAAGTCCACTCTTCCATATTTGCTGTTCTTTTAGATTTCCAGTGCTTTAAGCAAATTTCCAGGTTGATAATTACTTTTAGTTCACAGCTGGAGCGTAGATTTTATCTGACGTCTACCTTTATCAATTCTCTTCTGTAAAAGATCATTACAACAAATATTTCTTGATGAAGACATGTTAACCTTCTAAGTCGAAGAAACGTGAGAATACGTGCTGCATCGTAAAAGCATGCAGAGGGTTCTAAAATGATAACACGAAAATGTAAACAAAATAAAGAGATACAATGAGAAATATACATGAACGGATTTACTTGTTGTGAGAAAATATTGTTAACATAGCGAGTTTTGTGACATTAACATTCAAAATGTGCATCGTATCTGAAATAAATATACGCATAATGAACTTCTTGAAATGCTAAATTGCTTATATTTAGAGAAATTTGACATAGTGCAAATCTTAGCTTCTGTAAAGTTTATACTATAACACATGTATTGAGACTGACACGTTAATTTGTTTTGATAACGTACAGATAATGCTTAAGATTTTTTCTTAGTAGTGCCTAATAACGATATGTAGTACCTGAAAGAAACTTTAACTGCCATAATGGAGAGAATCAAAATGCATCTATGAAATGCGTTATTTATAATAAAATTAAATGGTACTGATTTAGTAAATTTTCATGTAAGCCTCAAATGCTTCTCTTTCCCTGCGTTAATGTACAACCAGGTGAGACAGTCTCCAAAGCCCTATGAGAACGTTCTGTGAAGTTTCATTTCTGTATTAGCTAACAATGGACTCACTTCTCGCTAAGATGCATATTCAATAGAAATGTAACAGTATTATTGCAAACCCAGGGGAAAGCGTCTGGGAAGGGACGGACTGTGAGCAAAGTAAAGTTTTACCCTTTTCCGTGGAAGTGACAAAATGGGAATGCAATTGAACTTAATGAATCTTAATGAAATTTGCAAAAAGGATTACTTAATTCTTCCGGATTTGGATGATTCACTGATCACCCCACAACAACCCACTATGATTGACCAATGAGAACCCCATGAACTGATGGAATGGTATGTTAAGGGGTGTAAACCTGGAACATTTGCAGGTATAATTGCCCCATCGGAAGAGGAGTTGGGGGCTGACTGTCATTTTCCTTTCCTGCCTGGCATGCTGTTGGACAGACTTTTGATCCCTATTGTCTTTTCTATGCCCCATTCCATCCACACTGGGTGGAATAGACTTTAACAAGCTGAACTATATTTAACTGCGACCTCGAATCCTGTACTTTGCCGGCTGGTAAAGTTGTGCAGGAAAAATAACCTTTCGGCTGAGAAGTTATCGGACTCCGACTGTGGCACATGGTGCTGCAGTTCAGACTTGACCAGATCTAACTGAGGATGAACTTTAAGCGATAAGCTTTGCTTTGGTTTGTATGAATAATAACTGAACCTCAAAATCTATCCTGTTTCTCTCCACAGAGGATTTTCCAGCTGTCTAATAATGCACAGTTTTGTGTTGTGAAGCTACTTGTATTAATAGACTGTCATTAAATCTGATTTGAAATGTATTTTCCTGACTTGTCTATGAAACACGAGGTACTAGATGTTTTTTATGAATTATCTTTATCGATTCTGTCTCCTTCTTTTGGTCATATTTCTTGTCTCAAGGAATTTGTAACTGATGCTGAGAAAGGTTTTCAATTAGTTTTGAGGTACCAATTATTTGATTCCAGGTCTTCATAGAATAATTTTTCACGTCTCCTAGTATTCTAGTCCCTGTGAGCTCAACAAAAAGATCCATCGGAGGACCATGGTTTGTAGAAATCTAAGCAATAATTGAGACTATTGAGAGACTGAGAGTTTGATGATGAAATGGGCCTAGTAGGATAAGATTGTTATAAGGGAAAGGACAATTTGGTAAGCTTCACACTGCATCACTAAGAGCAGGAAATGAGCTGGCTTGAAGCACTTTTAGGTCTGACCAGACCTGTCGTTACCATGAATTTAAATGTACATAGGATGGGCTTTGGCTGTGCCCAAAGGAATATTACTCTATCGCTTTAAACAATTGGTTATATGGTGTAATATTCTGCCTCCTATAGCGGTCTTCTATTGCAAAGCTAGAGGGACTATTTAACATCTCATTAGCGCACTGAATCATACCATAATAATTTCAGTTTCTCATAGATGTATTGTGTACAGAGACCAATCGATTTTAGTTTTAGTTTTGCACTGCACCTGGCTTTCTTGAATCATTTAAGTCAAACATATTGGCTTTGCCAGGTTGTACTTGACAGAAAGTGAGAATGGAGGGTCAGCTATCTATTTTTAGGTGGAGCCTAGACAGCGCTATTGTATTGTGTTGTATTGTATTCTATGTGTATTAAAAAATGAACTTCTTTCTATTGGCTGTTGGTTGTAAAAATGTAGCCCTTGTATTGGTGTTGGGTTGTCAAAGTCCCACCCTTCTCTCCTTCTGGCGATTTCACTTAGTGAGTATTTAGTTTGGCCATCACACTTGTAGCGTGTGATGGCCCCTTATCTACAGAGACGTGCATCTGTTAGCAATTATCCTTATCGTAACTGCAGTCTGACTTCCATTCTGACCTAAAGAAGCTCTGTGGCTTTGTTTCTATTTCAGCGTGCATCTGTTAGCAATTATCCTTATCTTAACTGCAGTTTCACTTCAATTCCGCCCCCAAAAAGCCTGTGCCTTTGTTTATGTGTTAACGTGCATCTGTATTGAATTATCCTGATGGAAACTGCAGTATGACTTTTATTCCAAAAGTCAAACTTAAAAATTATATTAAAAAACCATGGAACATTTCATTTTACTAATATTAAACATTACGTGTTATTAATTAAATAATATGGTAGAGTGTTTTTAGTTTCCTTTTCTGTTGAAGTTGTTGGGGTTTCTTTTCCGTTTTGCAAGCGGACATGGGCAGAGATGCTGGAGTCATGTAAGGTGTGGCTGGAAGTAAATCACAGTTCATATGCACTTGTTTCGGCACCAGCTTTTTAGAGCTAACGATGGTGAGCACCGGCAGGACCCGGGCCAATTAAAGCTGGTGTTATTAAAAAATACGATAGAGCATTTTTAGTTTATTTTTCTGCTGACGTTGTCGGGGTTTGTTTTCCATTTTGCCAGCGGACATGGGCAGAGATGCTGGAGTCATGTAAGGTGTGGCTGGAAGTAGATCGCAGTGTTTATGCACTTGTTTCGGCACCAGCTTTTTAGAGCTAACAATGGTGAGCACCGGCAGGACCCGGCCCAATTATAGCTGTGTCTGTTGGTGTGATTAATACAACTATACCAAACAGTCAAACTTAAAAATGATATTAAAAAACCATGGAGCATTTTATTTTAGTAATATGAAGCATTGCGTGTTATTAAAACATATTGTAGATGATTTTTTTTTTTCCTTTTCTGTTCATGGTGTCGGGTTTGTTTTCTGTTTAGTCAGCGGACATGTGCAGAGATGCAGGAGTTATGTAAGATGTGGCTGGAAGTAAATCACAGTGCATATGCAGTTGTTTCGGCACCAGCTTTTTAGAGCTAACAATGGTGAGCACCGGCAGAACCTGGCCCAATTAAAGCTGTGTCTGTTGGTGTGATTAATACAACTATACCAAACAGTCAAACTTAAAAATAATATTAAAAAACCACCGAGCATTCTATGTTACTAATATTAAGCATTGTGTGTTATGAAACAAATACGGTAGATCATTTATTTTTTCCTTTTCTGTTGACATTGTTGGGGTTTGTTTTCCGTTTTGCTACCACTGCTCTTTAATATTTTCACTGCTCTTTAATACTTTTTATATACTAGACTCCAATATACGGCAAGACCTATTGGCACTGTCAATGCTTGTTTACCTTCTGGGAGCATCAGGGCTCCCTGTTTGCCACTGTCATCTAAATTAATGTGAAACCACTCACAGACCTGCGCTAACTTTTGCCATTTTATTCCATTTGTAAAACTGCGTGTCTCTCTGGTTCGAATGACCAGGTCGACTGTGTCGAGGGTTGTCATTGAATTAGAGGCCTGCATGCATCAAAACAGTCTGCGTCCTAATGGAAGCTGAGATGGTGGTAGTGGAATCTCTCAATCTACAAAAAAAGCAAAATGATTCCTTTATTTCACCAACTTTCAACAGTGCTGCAGTAGTTTATAAACCTAAACTACTTTCTGAGGTAGATATAATTCTGAATGTAGGGAGCAAGGATAACATCCATTTTCCCACAAATGAAACGGATGCTGTAAAAACAATATTAAACACTCATTTGACATATGGCTGCTTTCTTTGTGGCTAATTTGTGTTTTTTTATTGTCACTGCAAACATTGCAGACAATAACGTTTTCATATTTACATGAAATAATATAATACATGATAGAATTAATTCAGCACAAAGCTCAGTTCAGTACATGAAAATATCAGTAGAAATCAGCTAATCTAGTTAGTAAATTAGTAATCCTAGATAAGCAGCTACTATCACTATGAGATAGACTCTTATCTTATTAATATGAATATAGCAACATGCACTTGGATTCTATTTTCGCTATAACCAATTAGCTCAGATATACAGAACGGCTGTTGTAATGCCATACTGTCTGCACATATTCAACATATGTATCTAGAAAGCTGGACCATGTGGCGTTGCTGCTTATTAGAATACTTTATTCATGGTGTCAGAATGACTCCTTTCTGAAGTCCACTCTTCCATATTTTCTGTTCCTTTAGATTTCCAGTGCATTAAACTAATTTCCACGTTGATAATCACATTTAGTCCACAGTTTATTTGGATGAGGAGTGACGGTGTCTTTTCCTTTTACAAGGCTGAAAAGAAGCAATATATTGTTTTTTTTCAAGGATTTTTCCACTGACATTTTAAATTATTACTGAAATGTAATCTCACAGTGTGTTACTTCTTTTACACATTATATGTAAGTGAGAGGGGTTACATTTTTTTCTTATTTGCACATCAGCATCTGTAATCTGATGTTGCCAAGATTGCATGTTCACTCATTTTTGGAATATCTGCTTGAATATTGTGTTGAAGAGAAATTTCAAACCACAGCTGTTGTATCCAATGTAGTCCACATTTCAGAAGTAATTGCAGTGTACCCTGCTAAATTACTTTATATATAGTTGATGTTTCCTCTCTCAGATTTTGTAGTCTATTTTACATTTGTCTATCCATTATATGTACCTCATTGTGTTCCTTTGGGTGTCCATCTAAATGGCATTTACCGTTTCTATATAATATGTGTTTACTAGTCTCTTGTGTTATCTTTCAGGCAGCCCATGAGCCAACACTGACTGTGCTTGGTGGATTTCCTTTGCCTTCATTATCAGTTCTATACTTCCTATTCCAAAAGGTCTCTATCTCTATCGTCACCAGTTCAGGTGTGTCCTCTTCAAGTGCACATAGTAATTCCTTGGTTTGCATCAGAATTTGACTCTTCCAGACATTCTTAAAGTTAAGTAAATCGAATCTTTACAATACTGCCGTACCAGTAGGCTTTGAAATGAGAACAGTATTTTTCTTCTATCAGGTATAATATTACTGATTCATCTACCTGTAGAGAATAATTGTTAGGGATTGAAAGGGTAATATTACATTTCTATGGTATCATGGGAAGCACATCCATGTTAATTGCACTAATCTTACCTCAAAGACTTACATTTCAAGCTTTCTATCTCACCATGTCGAATCTGATTTGACTTTCCTTTGGAATAAATAGCAAATATAATTAGTTTTAATTTCAGACTCCAACCCAACGGCAATTCGACCATCGGCAGCACCGTCGCCTGCCGGCCACCGGGTCCTCGCCCAGCTTCTACAACTCCATCTCAAATGTCATCGCACCCCTTGCCATCGACTCAAATTATTACATCTCCCTCGGTGACCTCAATTTCCACCACGAAGACCACAGTGACACCAACACCGCCAACCTCCTTGAACGCTTGAGCAACGTAAGATTCACCCAACTCCACAACCACCTTACACACACTGCAAGACACACGCTGGACCCCATAATGACCTCAAGCAACCGATTCACATACAGCCATGTCTCCGAACTCACCTGACTGACCACTTGATCATCCACGTTAATATCACCAGCACACCAACCACTGCCCGCACCCAAGAGAGAGCTTTCCACCGCAGCTGAGGAAATACAACCGAAGCACAATGGACTGACGCTCTCAACCACTCCAACCCTGACACCAACACCTCCCTTGACAGGGAGTTAAGAACTTCAATGCATAGATAACTGACTGCGCAATCAACGTTGCACCTGTCATGGGCAGCCAGCACAAAGGGTGCTGCAAACAGGCCAGTTGGTACACTGAAAAATGTAAGACAGCCAGACGCACCTGCAAACAGCAGGAAAGAAGATGGCGCGCCTCCAAGAACACAACATACAGAACTACCTTCCAGACCTCCCTTGCCATCTACCATTGGCTTCTAAGGGAGAGGAAGAGGGAGGCCTTAGCCACCCACAATGACTCCAGCTCCAACCACACCAAAGATATCGTCAGCATCATCAGGGAGTTCTCCAACCCCACAGCCACTGACAACAGCATCACTCCCTCACAGGAGCTCTGGAATAACCTCCTTTGATGACAAGATCTCCACCATCTACAAGAACTTTGAACCCTGACCTGACACCACCGACTTCCTCAACTCACACAGCCCCACCACCCCCAGCACAGACCTCAGACTAAATACCTGGAACACCCTCACCACCCAGGAAACCTCCACACTCATGAACTCCATCTACTCAGGAGCACCGAACGAACCCTGCCCACACCACGTCTTCAACTGTGGAAAAGACAAAATCAGTCAATAACTCACCTCCCTGTCCAACACCTCCATAACCACGAGCTTGTTCCCAGAAGACTGGAAGCACGCCGAGATCAAACCCGTACTCAAGAAACCCCATCAGCTGACCCCAGTGAACTCAAGAACTTCTGACCCATCTCCTTACTCCCGTTCCCGACCAAAGCCCTGGAAAAGGCCATCAACATACAACTCACCACCCACCTCGAGCTAAACCACTTACTTGACCCCTCCCAATCAGGATTCCTCAGCAACCACAGCAGCAGGACCAACCTAATCACAGCTACAGATGAGCTCTGAGTCCGTCTTGATCAATAAGAAATGGCGGCCCTGATCCTTCTCTACCTCTCTGCAGCGTTCAACACAGTATCCCACAACATACTGATCACTAGGCTACACAGCATTGGTGTCCAAGGCAATGCCTTTAGATTGATCACGTCCTTCACAGGAAGAACCCAGAAAGTGCACCTACCTCCTTTCACCTCCAAACCCAAGGTCATCATCTGTAGGGTCCCTCAGGGTTCATCCCTTAGCCCCACTCTCTTCAAAACCTACATGACACCCATGGCCAGCATCATTCGATCCGACAGGATCAACGTCATCTCATACGCAGACGATGCTCAGCTCATCCTGTCCCTCTCCAGGGACCTCACCACCACCAGAGCCGAATTTCACAGCTGCATGACAAGCGTCGCTGTCTAAATGAGAGAACTGCTTAAAGTATAATACCGACAAAACAGAAGTCCTGATTTTAGGCAATAACTCCACCCCCTGGAATGATGCCCAGTGGCCTACAGAACTAGGACCTGCACCTTCTCCGTCCAATCACGCCAGAAACCTTGGCATCATTCTAATCATCCTAATCATCAAGATAGCCATGAATTATCAGGTCAATTCAGTCTCCTCTGCCTGCTTCTTCACTCTGAGCATGCTACGAAAGATCTTCAAGTGGCTCCCCAGAAACATCAGGCGCACCATCATACAAGCCCTCGTCACAAGCAGACTCAACTACGGCAATGCCCTCTACTACGGCATCTCCACACACCTCCTCAACATACTATAGGCCATCCAGAATGCTGCAGCCAGATTCACCCTCTACCTCCCTCGAAGGACCCACATCTCCCCCCACCTCAAGAAACTCCATTGGCTCCCTGTAAAGAAGAGATGCCAATTCAAGCTACTGACCCACTCGTGCAAAGCCCTTCACAACGAGGGGCCGGCCTACATCAACCACTGCCTGACTTTCCACCAGGCGGGGAGACAACTCAGTTCCGCCTCCCTATCGATTGCTCACACCCCCGCATCTACAGAAGCACCAGCGCAGGACACTCCTGCTCCTACCTCGCAGCGAAAGCATGGAACAACCTCCACCTCCAGCTCTGTGCCACCCCATTTCTACTGGAATTCAAAAAAGCACTTAAGACCTGGCTCTTCGACTGAGCCTATTGCACCCTGCAAACGCTTGGATACCCTTGCACATGATTAGCAGCACTGTACAGACCCTCCAGGATTTCACGATTTTGCGATTTGCAAAGAAATCGCGAAATTGGCAGTTTTGTAAAAATGCAGCGATTTTTACAAAACTGCCCGCGAAATTCAGGTGGTTTGTCAGCTCTTGGAAGGAGGCCCCATTTAGGTGTCTGTGCTGACAGGACAGCTGTCTGCAATGTCAATATGTGTTGCATATTTGTTAGGCCTTTGCAGAGATCAGCAGATAAACGTTACAACAATGTCTGTCTAATGTTTCAGGAGCTGGGGGGAGTTCTCTTTTTAGCAGATCTCGCCCGACCTGCTGGAATGTCGGCCCCACGTGTGTATTCCTGCACATCGCCCTTGTGGGGAACAGGGGGCGGCTTCACACCTAAAAGTAAACCCCGCCCCCCTCCCACCCATGGTGAATCTCTGGTAGATGCAGAAAAAGCGAGTTTCGGACAGCCTGAGCATCCTGTGGGGGAGCAGGCGAAGGAGGTGTGGGGGAAGGGGGGCTGATGTGACAAGCGGCAACTGCAGGCATTTAAATGAAGAACAGACTGCGAGGGACGGAAAGATGTGCAGCGTGGAGAGGGGGGAGCTGTGAATGAGACGTGAGGATGAGGATTGGAAGAGGAAGAGATGGAGCGGGAGAAAGAGTGAGGGGGCGCGAATGGAGAGGGCTGGATGATGTAGAGGCGAGGGGAAGAGAGATTAGAAGAGGGGAAAAGGTGAAGAGACAAGAAGGGGAGAGAAGTGTGTGATGCCAAGGAGCTAGAAAGGGGAAGGTTGGAAAGAAATGGAAGGTGTGAGTTGGAGAGGGTGGGAAGGAAGATAGCGATGGCAAAGGAGAGATGGGATAGAAGAATTAGGTGTGCGAAAGGAGGCCAAGATGGGAAAAAGAGGATCAGAAGAGATGGGGGAAGAAGGGAGAAAGAGTACAAGATGTAGAGAGCGGTGGGACAGGAGAATAGAGATGCGAGGAGAATTAGTAAAAGGTTCCCCGAGCGGAAATAGAGGGGGGCTGTGAGAGCTTGGGAGCTGAAGTGGGGGAGGGAGGCAAAGAGGTGGGAAGAGAAGAGGAGGAGAGGTGGGGAGATGGAATATAAACAAGAGACAAAGATAGAAGAGATGGGAAGACAAAGGAGAAGTATGGAAAGTGAATGCGCGAGAGAGGCAGGAAGGACAAACTGAAAGCAGGAGGGAAAGGCATGGAAGGAAGAGCCGTGCACTGAAAAGAACCGAGGCAGAAAATTGGAGTGAAAGAGAGAGAAAAAAACAACGAAGAAGAGAACAGAGCAAGTAAGGAGGAAAGAGAATTTGAAAGAGAATGATAAGAAGCACTGGAGTGGGAATTATAGGGATGAGAAGTGATGGAAGCAAGAACAAAACTGAAAACGAGAAAAGAGGAAGGGAAGGGGCAATGAAAACAGAGTAAAGGAAGAGGAGCGACAAGGATTGAGAAAAATAACAGAAAAGCAAGAAAACGAAGAGAGAGAAGGAATGAGTCAACGATTGAAATGGAAATACCTGAATTAGTTTAGGTCTGTGTTGACAGTACATCTGTCTGCAATGTCAGTATGTGTGCCTTATTGGATAGACCTTTGCAGGCATAAGGGTGTCAATACTCATGCTCACAAAATTCCAAGGAAAGGGAAGATGGGCGGTGGCCATTGAACCTTGTTGCTGCATGACGAATGGTTTCCTGTCTGTGCAGAATGCACTGTTCAACGTAACCGACAAGAAAACTACAATTATCAGGCTACATGAACTATCAATTTCTTTGGAGATGGCAACCAGTGCTTGAATGTAGGGGGAACCCACCTGATCTCACTTCCGCCAGCTAATTTCCCAGAGAAAAATTGTGAATTTGTCCTGGTGTCTGATAATTCAGCAGCGCCTGCAAGCTGTTTGTATTCGGCTGGGTGCAGCAACTTGCAGGCAGTAGGAGGGCTTTCTTATTTCAACATTCAGCTGGGAGCAAAAGTAACCTTACCTCTATTAAAATCCCCTCGAAATTGCAGGGCACACAATGGTCTCTACAACAGGTATCTTAACGCTGTAAGATATTTTAAAATGCAGCCTCTATGTAACCAATTGAGTAACCTAGAACAGATTTACTGTCACATTTGTCATCTGTTACCAATATCTTTGCAGCATATTAGAAAAAAAAAAATATTACGTTGCTACCAATGTTGCAGGGCATCAGTGGCACCCGCAATTGGCAAAAGAGGGTGCCTGAGGAAGAGGTGTCCAGCCTCTCAGATCCGTAGGCAGCGGTGCCCCAATAGGGGTGCATACATGGCACTTGAGCATCCCTGGGATAAATACAGCTCCCTCCCAGGAGGTTAGGACTGGTGCTGTGCTTCCGTAGAGCAGCAGACACTTTAAACATGCCTATTTCAAAGTGGAATACTCTGCCAAAACAGCTTCCATTGATTTCAGGCTGAAAATGCCGCTAAATTTCTATAGTTGTGCTGCTAAATTTCCATATTTGTGCCGCTAAATTTGCTAATCCATGCCGCAATATCCTGAGGAGTCTGCTGTACAAACCAACTAATTAACTGATTGATTAGTTAGCAATCTGAATAACTCAGTAGTTTGGTGATTTCTTTTTTGTGTCATCCCATTTAAAGTGTACAGTGACAAGTCTGAGCTATTCGGAATCAACTTTGGATTTACCTTGGTTAAATATAGTACTGTGAAATGTCCTGAATTCTGTAATGTCTAGTGGCACTGGAAGAGTGTTCATTCCTTCAGCATAGAGAATGACTTTATATGTTCTTTCAAGTATATTAAATTATTTCTATTCATGTTCTTGTCTTGATGTTTGAGTCAAATTTCAAAGGAAATACTGAAAAACAGCAGTGAGAATGGACAACCCATTGTGGCTGTCTCTTTCATTCTTAAGCTTAGTAAAAGGTGTATGTTTAACATACGTTCTCCATTTAACCTCTATACAGAGAGGGCAGGGTCTGACTAATCTTCACCATGTTCATCTGACTCACTAATGTAAATTAATATGCTGTTACCACACTATCAAAGATCTTTGCTAATTAACATTACCTTCTTTTCCTGGGTTATTTGTATTAAACATACATTTCAATAAATCAGTAATTTTGTGTTACTCTGTTCCTTCCTAGTCTTTATGACACCTGAGTGATACCTTTTTATTAGATACTTGATACATAGCCCTCCTCTTTGAGTTCAAATTCTTTTTAAGATTTTTGTATCATCATTTATGAGTGTGATGGCTATTTATCTGCTTTATATATAAACATCTGACTCTTTCATTTCTTCCCAGAATGCACAAAGAATTAGATAGTCAAGTGTTTTAAAAGATTCATCAATGTAAATTTAAACGATTCCTAGCACTCAAGTCCTGGTGATTTCCATTTGCATAGTTTTTAAATTTTGTAATGTATTTCTGCCACTTGTTATATTATTTTCATTGTATAAGGGCAGTATATGAACCTTTTACGAAATTAGTCATTTGTTGTCTGTGTCGATTGTATAAAACAACTTTGAATAAAACCTGCAGAATTTGTCTACATTCTGTGCATCCTGTGAACACATTTTATCATTATGATCTTTAATCAAGTTTACATTATTCCTTGCTTGCAACTATCTTAACTATGAGCTAATAGTCACCCGAATCTCTGTACACTCTCCTACTATTTCTGCATTATACTGAAAAGTCCACTTTTGGTGTTCTGTGCAAACATTTTTTTTGTTGTTATTTTTAGTTTCAAGTCAGCTTTTATCTTGCACCAAACTCTACCTAATAGTGCCAAATCTTGTTTTAAGGTCTAAATACTTGACTATTTCATTGTTTTTCTTCTAGCAGCCATTATGGTGCAAACGAAAAGTGTTGCGTGGCTACTATAGGGTGCTTAATTGGGATCAGTGCTATCAAGACACAAAAAAATATAGTCTAAAAAATATTGAAAACCCATATATCGACATCCTATACTTAAAAATCAAAAACATTGTTTCGACAACAAAACTATCGTTGTCCAAATATCAAACATAGTTCAATATCAAAATTAAAAACAAAGAAATAAAAAATGTTGACAATACAATAAAACAAATTAAACAAGAGTCAAACAAAGATATGAACACCAAGAAAAAACCTACTTAGCATTTACCAAATACGGTTAAAAATGAAAAAGAAATTACTAACCTTGCAATCTATGGGGTCGATTCACAGAACTAATCTGAGATAAAATCCTAAACATACTACTTTTGGTATTCACAGAAGGCATTTAGTAGTAGTTAAGTTAGGACTCCTAACTTTACTACTACTAAACTGAGATAAAATCCTAAACGTACTACTTTTGGTATTCACAGAAGGCATTCAGTAGTAGTAAAGTTAGGACTCCTAACTTTACTACTACTACATGCCTTTTGTGAATACTGAAAGTCGTAAAGTTAGGATTTTGTCTCTGTTTAGTAGTAGTAAAGTTAGGAGTCCTAACTTTACTACTACTATATGCCTTCTGTGAATACCAAAAGTAGTAAGTTTAGGATTTTATCTCAGATTAGTTCTGTGAATCGACCCCTAAGATTTTCTTTAACATCTTCATTTGCGATTTTGCCAAGATCCAATTGTAAAGCATTGCACACTTTGGGGGATATGTACAGGGAATTGTCGGAGCGTGGTGTAACACAAAATTTGGCACTGCTGTGCTCCGACATTTTCAAGACGCAGGGATGCGCCGTATTTACAAAAGTACTACGCACCCCTGCGTTTCCCCTAGCGATGGAGCTAAAAAATCATCCTAGCACCAGTGCAGGCTCCATTGCGCCATGTTGCAAGGGTGCCTGCGATGCAGGGGTGTTTGTTTATGTGCTCGAAAGGACATCCTCCTGCACATAAACAATCTTTAAAGATGATTTGCTGTTTTTGTTTGAGCTGCAGAATGCAGCCGACATAGAAAGAAGAAAATACTAGGAGAAATTAATAATTTCTCCTCGTATCGCCATCCTAAGACCAGGTTTTACCTGGCCTTAGTTTTTGGCGCTGCCTCAACCTTGTATGTATGAGGCAGTGTCAAAAAACAATGGGTGTTGCGATGGAACACCCACTGCCACACCCATTGCATGTCCATGAGCCGCAGCGGACTGCTGCGGTAAGGGGCATATTTACAAGGTGTCATTAAGCCACCCTAAGTAGCTTAATGCCACCTTGTAAATATGGGGTATGGAGCAACGCCACCGGAGCATCAGATAAAGTGACGCTCCAGTGGCGTTAGGGGCTTCTAAATATGCCCCTTTGTCTTTTGGTACACAAAGAGGCCTGGATCACAAACACCCTATATAATTTCCACACCACAAGTTTACAGGTTTAACACAGATTTACCCTTGTCCACCACTGTTTCTGGTGATGCCATTTTTCCTCAGACTACAACCCTCCCCATATGATTGTATTGGCCCGCCCTCTGATTCTCCTTGGTTCCATGGCGGGTGTTAGGTCTGCTAGGGTTTTTTCCCCTATACCTTTACCTCTTGCTGTGGGGTATGGGCCTCTGTACCATTATTGTTTACTGTTGCTGTGTCGAACATAGCAGCCAGCTTTTTCACCCATTCTCGCAATTCTTTTGTCGTTTTCTCATCAATTCTAACATATAGCAGTCTCATCTCTTCCCTCATATTTGCTGCCTAGGCTTTCTTAGTGGGCCTTCTACTTGACCCCAAGCCTATCACTATTTGGTGCTTTGCCAGCAATTAACCTAATGATGTAGATCCATGTTGCATCTTTCTGTTCAGAGTTTTGGTAGAATACTCAGTAAACAATGACTAACCTTGACCTCCATATTGATTCCAGCTGTGATGCATAGCATCTGTATCACTCCCACCCAGTATTCTGTGATTATTGGCCAGTGCTAACTCATATACATGAATATGAGCTCCAGCTCTGCACACTTTGGACACCAAGGTTGTCTTTTTGAAAATATTCTATGTAAGAAATTGGAGAATTAGTTGAGGGGTGTTGGACCTTACATCCTTGCCATGCTTTTAGCCCAACATTTTGCCTTCCAGACTCCTGTTTTAACTGACTTAGGGGCATATTATCAACAGCCAGCGCTAATTATTGCTAAGCGCGCATAGCGCGAGTTTATTTATTGCTGGCTATCGCTGAAGTACATCGCCGAGATAGCGCGTTATTATCAACGCTTATCTCCAAGGCGATAACAAATCCAGCGATAGTGGCGAAATGCAAGAATATCGCTGAAAATCCAGCAATATTCCTGCAGAAATAGGGAAAACCTTGATGATAGGGAGATGTGGATTCAGCCATAGAATCCACCTCCCATTATATGTATGGCTAAGTCTGGATTTTTGCAGACGTTAGCTTACGGCGATAATCGTGGTTAGCGCGACTTTGTTTATCGCCACGTGAGCATTGATAATAGGGAGAACTTGTCTTTACAACTGTTTCCATTTACTTTTAGTGAGGAACTCCTACTTTGCATGTCATTAGCGATAAATATCGCTGACATGCAAAGTGGCATAAAAACGGGCGCTATTGCCGGTAAACTGTCACTAACAGCTGTAAGCAACAGCTTGCTAATAGGGCGATAAAAATATTGCCGCATTAGCGGCAAAAAGTGCTGCTAAAGTGGCGATATTGCCCTTGATAATATGCCCCTTAATGTTTGTTGGCTTTAGGACTCTGCACAATTTACGACTGCTAGCCAGCGTTAAAGTGCTTGTTCTTTCTCCTTTAAACATGGTAACCTTGGCTTACACCCAATTAGCATATTTATTTTACTTGTAAGTCCCTGGTAAAGTGGTACTCCATGTACCCAGGACCAGTAAATTAAATGCTATTTGTGGGCCTGCAGCCCTGATTGTGTCACCCACTTATGTAGCCCTTTAAGCATGTCCCAGCGTGTGTGTGCAGTTTTAAACTGCCCTCTCACCTGACAAGAATCTCTTGCTAGGCCTAAACTTCCCTTTTTAATACATATATCACCCCTAGGAGAGGCCCTACCCAGCCCAGAAGGCAGGGTGCAGTGTATTAAAAAAGTTGGACATGTGCGTCCAAGTTTTACATGTCCTGGTAGTGAACAACTCCTAAAAGAATTTTCACTACTGTGAGGTCTACGTCTCCCGTAGGATAACATTGGGTTAACTTATTACATATAATAAGTGCTAACTGTTGAGCGGCAACAGGTAAATATTTTATGATGGTGTCTGAGAAATTGTATTTAAAAATCCTATTTAATGGTAAAGTCGGATTATAAGTTATAATTTTGAAAATAATACTTTTAGAAAGTTGGCATTTTACTGCCCTAACCATTTGGTGCATGAAACTTGTTCCTGGCTCACATGGGTGTAGTTGGCAGTTGGACTTTGTTTGTTCTTCCTAGACAGCCACACAATACAGGGATTAGGTGTGCCTGGATGTGCCATCAACTGGCAGGAAGGGAGGTGGAGCTGGTCACAGCCTCACCTGCAGCTGAATAGGCTATGTCCTGCCTTCACACAAAGAATGTGTTACCACTGCCTTGTGCATGCAGCCAACTTGGGGCCAGGGCAGGGTAGGCAGGAAACTTCATGACTTCAAAGGGGAACCTTCAGAACCTTCTCCTACATCAAAGTGAGTACCAGATATAGATATTGGACCCTCAGACCCAACTCTTCAGTATTCTCCTGGACCTGTGGATGCTACAGTCGAAAAGACAGCTGTGCTGCTTTGCTGCCAGAACGACTACCACTATGCACCCTTCATCACAGGCTGAAGTGATCCAAGATTCAGCCAGATGACCTCCTGTTCTGAGCTACAGAGACATAACAAGCTCTATAGGTTTCTTCCAGCTGCCCAGCTGACCTGCTGCCTGGAACTGCAACTGGACCTGCCTGAACCCTGTCAACCTCTGCTGGAGTTCCTGATCCCCAAGAGGTGCCCTCAGGACCTGGACCCTTGGTGTGGCATCAGTTGAGCTCTCTCTAAAACAAAAAGAGAAATCCTGAAGTTGTTGGCCCGTTCATGCCAAGATCTTGCTACCCACGCCACCTGTAAACGCAAAGTTCCAGTGAAACCGACTCTTCGCACTACAGCAATGCCAGGCAATGCAAGATCTGCACTTCACTGTACAGCATTGACAGCTAGTGGTGACCGCCAACCTGAAGCTTCAGCAATGACCATCCGCAATGTCAAACAGGATCTTCGCTCTACAGTGACAGCTGTCCACATCTCCCAGCCTGCTCTTCACCGTACTTTGACGATTATCGATGATGCTCTCCCTTATCCTCGTGGCTCGTACACAGAGAACTGAGCTCTTCATGCTGGCCTTGAAAGGTAACTCTTCAGTCCCTGTATCCGGCCCACGCTCCAGCATCTCACTCTGCACGGAGGAGTCTGTGCGCTCCACATCTACTGTATGGGAGCATTGGATAGAACGTACGGACATTTGGAGCCAGGCACACTGTGATGACTTTTGCCACCTCCCCTGGATATCCCACATCTTGGCAGCCCATATTTGTCTTTATCAAGCGGATCCTCAGCTGGTTGCCTGTAAATATATTCTTCTTTCCCCGGGACTTTGGATCTTAATCTCCATGTGGACATTCTTAGACTATCATTAAAACTGTGACTGAATTACACCTACCTCAGGTTACCCAGGCGCCCTATTTTGCCCTGCATCCATTTTCTACTGCGCACTGAAGAAGGTACAACCTACATGTTGGGTCGGGCACCAAAATGTGCGTCGGCGATGGGGTCCTCTGTCGTCATGTCTCCTTCTGCACTTAGTGCAGCACATTTTAAAGCCAGGAGGGACGGCTAGGGCCACTGTTGAAACACAATCCGCGTTCAACCAAGTTTTCGTCAGAAACATGAGGTCCCAAGCGTCACCCGTTAAAACCAACCATAACTCCTCGGCATGCTTGGCAAAAGAGGTGGCGGGGAAACACGGAGGTGTTGTTTTTTGGGAAAGATTCACCTCCAGCACCAGATCTTTGGTGGCCTGGGGAAATGCCCCCCCCCCTGTCCCCTGAAGACAGTATAAAAAATCTTGGTGTGAAGTGGGAGTCTGATCTGTCATTCTCGGCGGGGTAGCCATCATTTTTAAGGAGTCATGGGTTTTAGCGTCATCAACTTCTCTTAATTTTGAGGGGATAGCTGGCCTTAATTTTTGCTTTCAATTGGACCCTTCAACCCCCTTCTCGGGCATCCTCATTTACAGGCCACCGAATTGTGCTCTTAACTTAAATCATGAGCTTTGCAACTACATTGCCCAAAAATCGCTACTATATTCTAATTTCACTGTACTAGGTGACTTCAACCAACATGTGAATGCCCCATCCTGCTTGCAGGCAGCCCAGTTAGTGCTAACCCTCGCGGGGGCCAATTTAACGTGACATGTCACCTCCCCCTACCCACAAGGCAGGACACACACTTGATCTTGTGTTTTCTAACTTGGATTCTCTTCGCACAGTGGCCCCCATTGAACTGGTTTGGTCTGACCACTATCTTATTCCATTCTCCTTCAGCAGAGAGAAACTCTGTCACATTAGGGGTAGCCAATGTTTTATCAAAAGAAATTGGAAAAACCTGTCAGAAGTGTCCTTGGCCCCTATCTTACAGGACAGTCAGCCCACTCTCTCGTCCGATCCGAATGCGGATTCCCGGGATCTTGATCATTGGATTTCGACAGCTGTGGAATCCATAGCCCCGGCTAGAGCTGCTGGGTCAGTGAGGCTCTCCCCCTCCGCCCCTTGGTTCTCGGACTCTCTTAGAGCGGCCAAGAGCAGGTGCAAACGCCTGGAATGGCAGTGGAGGGTAAACTATTGTGAGGCAGCCAAAACTACCTATAAAAATGCACTGAAAGATTTGCACAAATTAATCAGAACTGCCAGGAGGGATTACATAGCTAGCTGCATATTTAAAGCTGAAAACTCTACTAAAGAGGTATTCAAGGTGGTCAATTCTTTTCTCAAGCCCAAAGCATTAGAGACCGGGGTACAACCATCCCTCTCTGTACGAAAACATCTCTGACTTCTTTGACAACAAAATCCAGAAGGTCTACCAGTCTTTCTCTGAGATTTGTGAAACAGAAAACTCTGACAGTAAGGTGGGAGGTGCACAAGAGCCCTCATTCACAAATTTTAGCCCGATTACAATGCAGGAAGTGTTGGTGGAGATCCAGGGGTGTAAGTCAGGGGCACCAGATGACCCCTGTCCCCCAAAACTCTGGAAAGTGTTGGCACACTCTCTGAAGTGTGCGCTGTCACATATTTGGAACTCATCCCTTGCGTCCGGCATTTTTCCCGACATATGGAAACACGCTACACTTCTCCACCTGCGTAAAAAAGCAAACGGGGATCCTGGGGATCTAAATAACTATTGGACTATCTCTATGCTGCCTGCCCCAGGTAAGATGCTGGAAAAACTGGTGCAGCGGCAATTGACTAATTTGATTGAGAGTAAAGGCAGCCTACATGATACCCAATCTGGCTTTAGATCGGGTTTTAGTACCGAGACAGCACTCTTGGAGGTGGCTGAGTCAGTGAGGCTGGCGGTGGATTCAGGGGCATCCGCTATGTTGGTGCTCCTGGATCTATCGGAGGCAATCAACACTGTTGAGCATGCCTTGTTGTCTCAGAGACTGCAGGAGATGGGCATAGGGGGCACGGTATTGACCTGGCTGAACTCCTACTCAAGCAATCGCTCCCAGAAGGTCTCACTACAGCCATTTGTGTCGAAGCCGAAACCGCTATGGTGTTGAGTCCCTCAGGGGTCAGTGTTGAGCCCTCTTCTGTTTAATCTACACCTGGTTCCGATGTTCTTTCTGATAGCCAGCTGGGGGGTAAAAGCGATTTCATACTCTGATGACACCCAGCTGGTCTTCCCTTTTAAAGAGCAGTCTGAGGACTCCTTCAGGAGCTTCAAAGGCTGACTAAGAGATATTGCATTTTGGATGAATAACAACAAACTGAAACTCAACGCAGGAAACACGGAGGTGTTGTTTTTTGGGAAAGAGTCACCTCCAGCACCGGATCTTTGGTGGCCTGGGGAAATGCCCCCCCTGTCCTCTGTAGACAGTATAAAAAATCTTGGTGTGAAGTGGGAGTCTGATCTGTCATTCTCGGCTCAGATACGGCAGGTGACTGCCACCTGCTTCAGTAAATTCAGAAATCTGCGTAAATGTCTTCATTCACTGCCAGAAGCGTGCCAGAAAATGACAGTCCATGTCATGGTGACATCCAAGCTGGACTATGCAAACAGCCTATATTTAGGCCTACCAAAGTACCTAATTAGACGCCTTCAGATGGTCCAAAATGCGGCTGCGAGACTGGTTAGGCGGGTGCCTTTCCGACATCATGTCTCTCCGCATTTAAAAGATCTCCACTGGTTACCCATGGCTAAAAGGATCGAGTTTAAGGCGCTGACGTTGGCATTCCGAGCCACCCATGGCAAATGCCTCACCTACTTGAAACTAAGACTACGTGGCTATAAGCAGACAAGATCTCTAAGATCTAACTCACAAAGGCTGCTCTGCACACCCCGCTTCAACAAGGCCCGCCTAGGAGGTAGATCCTTCACAGTTGAGGCAGCTAAGTTGTGGAATTCCCTGCCAGGTGACCTACGCAACACAGAGGCAGAGCCTCTTTTTAGGAAAAAAGTTAAGACATGGCTCTTTACGGTAGATTAAGGGGTCCACGGCTTTGCTTCTTGATTTTCTGTCTGCATACTGTCGATCGCTTAACGATGGGACACCTCTGTTTGAGGTAGCTGTTGCGCTTACAAGTGTCTGTATTATTATTATTATTACACTATTTAGTTGAGGCCTTTTGTGAGGCTAACAAGACATTGTATGAATAATGTTCCCTTGTTTTTAACCTATGAAGAAACAAAGCAAAAGGGTGACTGCTTGTTCATACATAGGAACTATACAGTAAACTGTCTTTGATTGTATGTACTATATTGTTCAAAATCCTCTGGGGGAGACCAATGGAGTTTGATGCAGTGGGCCGTGTGTGATTTTGGTGTATGCTTGAATGAATGAGTATGAATTGGGCTGTGTGTATGAGTTGGTCCTGAGAATGAGTGTTGCGCCTGGGTTTCTCTTAGACTGTATATTGTACATTACAGATTATTTATTAACTGTATATTAATCATATTTTTTGTATCTTGAGAAATGTCGTAATAAATTTGATATATTTGTTATAATAATTTTGTCTCAGATCATTAGTGCCCTTTGTAATACGTTTTTTTTGGCTTTGAGCACACTGTACTTCTCCGTTGGGGGATGTGACATTGCTGTTTGTTGGCTTTATCATTGATGTATAGCTCTTTTTTCTTAAATTAAGTTCAAGCAGTGGGTTTCTCCTTTTGGATTGTTCCACGCTCCATTGATGTTAGCCTGAAATTGGGACTTTCACTTTGTCTCACATGACGTGATATCCCTGAGTGACGCTTTGTGCTTTTAGGCGCTGTACTTACCTGAAATCTTTGAAATTATATACCTCCTGTTCTACTGATTGGATTTTTGTTGTTTTAGTATCAAATAATACATGGCATTTTCCTCTATTTTTCAAGTTTGGTGTGGGAGGTTTCTTGTGCTATGTTTTCACTTTATTACTGTTTGTGTGCTGCATAAATATTATACACAGTGTCTCTAAGTTAAGCCGGATTCATTTTGTGCCAAGCTACCAGAGGGTTAAGCACAGGTTAATTTGGGGTTTGCTTGTGTTTCACCCTAACAGAGATTGTGGTTGCTGCTTGAGTAGGGTTTCACGCCCTCAACCAGTAACCCAATTTCTAGCAAGGGGCGTGAGAACCAACCTGAAATAATGATCACAGTCCTTGTTAGGGTTAACGTCACTAAATAAACATATGCCCAAATGAAAAATAGAGACTATATGAATAACATGAACTGGAGCTATGAATTTTTTACATTTGAAATAGAATTACTGACAAAAGGGAAAAAGTGCCAACTGCAGGTATCTGGTGATGCTAGTCTAGGTAAAAAAAGAAAGTTAAGGCTGACCACATTGGAATGTGGGTTGGAGAAAGGGACCAGGCTTGTCACAGTGTAAATTTTACCTTCTGATTCAAACACTATTATAGGGGGAAAAAATGATCACCGATGCGTCCTCAATGGGGAAAGCTGGATCTGAAAAAGGGCTTGGCAATGGTAAGTTGCTAAACAGAGGGGTTGCTGGCTAAAGTGGGAAAGCTACAAGTGGACAAAGTCTGAAATTCGTGCCCTGGCAGGTCTCTATACAGTTCAGGCTGGACTGTTCCCATGAGGCACAGGGTCAAGACTGATTTGCATATAGCTGTTTCTGAACTGGGGTGGCGAAGTGAGCTAAAGAACGATGATGGATTCAACCTCAATTCAAAACTCTTAGCCTCATGCATAGAATAAAATGGGGCAATGGCCCCGGATACCTCCAAACCCTCGTGCACACTTACACGCCTGCTCGATGCCTGAGGTCCTCCACTCAAGGCCTTTTCTGTGTCCCCAAAACACGCCGAGCGAGGATGGGAGGAAGATCCTTCTCCCTTCTAGGCCCCAAGCTCTGGAACTCCCTCCCGCAACCTCTCCGTTTGGAATCTCGCTACACTCATTTCCTCAAAGCCATTAAGACCTGGCTTTTCAACCAGTAACCTGCTCCGGTCTCTTTCCTGAGACTTTCTCTTGCCTTTATGGTTCAGTATCTTCTAGCGCCGGGAAACCCTTTTTGGGTAGCTGTCGCGCTCAATAAGCCCAATAAATAAATTAAATAAATAAACCTCGATCTGTGACTGGTGGCGAGTGTCTGAAAAGTATCATCGTTCTGTATATCATCTCCTTGTGTTTGCTTATATTGGATACTGCTTGGCGTCAATCACGATAAATCGTTTGGACTTAAAAGGTTTTCTGGAAGTCAGATTTCCTTCACTGGGGCAAACCGGCAAGCTAAGGCAGACTTTGAAGCCCTCGGCTTTGACAGCAACCCTGGTCTCTGTCGCTTCTCCCGGCAAAGAGTTGGTAAAAAAATGTCCAAGTCCCACTTCTAGCAGTTTGGGGCACTCTTAACACAAGCCAATGGTCCAGGACCTGGGGGCCATCCCTTGAGTTTAGGACGTATGCCAAAAGAGACCAACAGCATGGTCCAGGGCAGGTTCATTTGGAAATGGCCAGCTGACCACTGCAGGGAGAGAGGCCTCTGAAAGCTTGTTGTGTCCCTGTTGTTCAAACAGTAAGTCAGCCAACTGACCCTAGGAGACCTGCTGGGGTCCTGGGTAAAAGGCAAGCAGGTCCAGTCTTCCTTTAGGTTATTTAAACAGTAGTACAGTCCTCTTTCTGATCCTTCACAGGGCCTGAAATGGTCTGAGGAGAGGTTTGTGCAAGCCAGTAGGTGGGCAATCCTTCGTCCACCCCTAAACCATTTCTGGTCAAACCCACTGGGTTTGGAGCCAACCTGACTATAGAGATAAAAGGGAGGTATACCTAGGAGTGAGCATCATCTGCCAGTGACAGTGTAGGCGCCCTGTAATGCTTTAAGGCACAGGAAATGTCTGGGCACAGCACCCAGGCCATACTGTCAAGGGAGGAGACCATGTAAAACTCAGGAGAGGAAGAGAAGAGGGAAGCAGAGATTGTGACTCTCCATCCTCGTATACAGTGTCACAATCAAGAGAGAGTCAACCTCGAGTCATCTAGGGTGGGCCCACTGGATATCGGGGAAAGACATTTTTCTTAACAGAACTCTCATTCACTGAATGTTATCCAGTGATATGCTTCATCATCAAGTTCCTCCCTACCCGCTACTTTTTAAGGGAAGAGAGGAGACCAACCACCCAACACCCAGAGCCCTTTACCCTATATCTGGGAAAAATACACATTTCACCACAGGGGAGCCATCAGGAGTCAGGTGACAGCTAGCCACTAGCAATAAAGCCGTTTGGTTTTAGGCAGGAAAATTACTCTTTTCTAAGCATATTTTTTGACCGTGTTCAGCCCCATTTTTCCCACTTAGACAACTAGAGTCGCCATCTTGGGTTAGAACTGTAGTTGTTAATTTCGGTCCGGATTCTTAATGCACTCCGGGGGGCGGATGTGCTAGGAACATAAGTGACTCAGTGCTCTTCTGCACTTCCTGACATTGTGCTGTTGTTTCCGCACTGTGCACTTTATTTTTTAAAGTTTTAAACGTTTAAAAATACATTCTTGATGTGTTGGTGGGTTTGAGGGCAGGGGCTGTTTTTCTTGCAATCTTAACTGGTGGATATTGGCCGTGTTCAGCACCATTTTTCCCACTTAGACGCCATCTTGGGCTTGTGCTCTAGTTGTCAAGTCCAGTCCAGGATTTTCTGGACTGGACTTGACAACTAGTGCATTCCCAGGTGCAGATATGAACCGTGGACGTCCTGCTGGTGTGCCGAAGGAGGGCCAAAGGCAAGCCTGTCGGCACCCATCCACGTCTGGCCAGGGCCAGGGGTCAGAACTCCTGCCCGTTTACCATCAAATCAGTGCGTTCTGTCCGCAGCAGAACTTCACCAGCTCAATTGACCAATGAATAACGTCTGTGAACACTCCATTATTCCACATAATGCCCCTTTTATATTTAAATGGTGGCAACTTGATTTAGGGATTTTTTAATTATTAAACAGTGACATTAGACAAATCAAAGTTACCAAAAATAGCCACAACTAGCAGTTGTATATGTTTAATTTGCAGATCACTTCCGAAGCACAGCTCCTGAGCTGTTCATATTTCTGAAAGACTGCCAACCAGAGGCACTGTTTGTTACTGAGACAAGGCTCAGAGAGGACTCCATGCGACATGTTGCGAGCTTCCTTCCCCAGAGATGTGCAATTGCAAGATATGATCCTGAAAATAAGAGGCGGGTAGCGTTATCTTTAGGAATGTGCTGAAGAAAAAATTCTCACTCATTTGTGTTCCTGGGAGCTAAAGCCTGCTTTTCTCCTTGGAGCTTTTGGCTACCTTCTTAGGCCTTCTGATGTACCACTCCCTGGCCCTGCTAAGGTAAGCTTTATGTTATTTGGGGATTTAAATCTGCATTTTTATAATGCAAGTTGTGAAAGAACAAGAAATGTACTTCAGGATCTGGCGCTATCCTGGTGGCTCAACTTGTTAAACTCCCCAACCACAGGCTAGGGCATTGACTGGATCCTATTTTTACAAATATTATCAGCATTACCACAGAGGCCCCCATTCCAACCGGTCAGATAATCACATAGTGCCCTTCTACCTACATAACATTGGGAACACAGCGCATCAGCCTCATCCCCCCAGACACAGTTGTTGCATGTCAAAATTTGATGCAGCCATGTGGCAAAGCTCTTTAGCAAATTCTACCCCTACAATTGAAGGAGACATTGCAGATAGATACCAAAATGTTGAAGGTTGGCTATGAAACTCCGTGTACACCCTGGTCCCTTTGAAACTTAATGGGGCTGGTTGCCCTGGTGGATGCGCTCAGTGGTTCTCATTTGAGCTTGTGGAGCTACAAAAAGTAGCAAAAAAATTGGAACCTGTTTGGAGGAAACGTTATGGGCCTAGTAATGCATCCTACAAGAAAGCCATGAAAAAAGACCAGTATGCAAGTGGAAAAGATAAAATCTCTTATTGTAGTGCAAGAATTGAAAATGTGCCAAACTCATCCAAAGAATTATTTAAACTGGTGAACAGCCTCATAAAGCCGGCTAGGAGTCAATCCTGCCACCCTTCTTCAGAAGAGCGTTGCGGTATGTTTGGCAAAAATTTTCTTGGAAAAGAAAACAATATCCTTATCTCCCTACCAAGGGACTCTGGGAGATATTTACTAGGAAGTGGCGGAGTGCAGCGTTAGCCACCTGGCTTAAATCCGCGCTCTGCCACTTCCAAAACCCAGGGCTGCACCCTATTAACAAGGATATGGTGCAGCTCTGTGTTCTCCCCTGTGATGGCGCTAATTTTAGCTGCCTAGCGCCAACTCAGACACCCTTGCACCATAGTGGAAAAGTGCCTGTGTTGTAGGGGAAGATTGTTTATGTGCTGGAAGGTCTCCTCGTAGCACCTGTTTAAGACCAGGTCTCCTCCTTGCGCCTGTTTAAGACTAGGTTTCACCTGGTATTAATTCTGGCGCAGCCCCATCTTTACACTGTTCTTGTAAATATGAGGCAGCCTACAAATCAATGGGTGTTGTGGTGGAATTCCCACTGCAATAGCTATTGCCCACTCCTATCACGATACGTATAGCATGAAAGGTGGCCTTATTCACAAGGCGACTTTAAGCCATGTTATGTGGCTCAAGTCTGGCTTGTGACTAGGGCGAAGCCCTTATCACCACCACAACATCATAAAAAGTGACATTGTGGTGGTGATAAGAGCTTGCAACTATGCCCCTCTGTTCTAACAAGATACCTCGCACAGTAAGTCCGGGTCAAGACAAATTGTCGGTATTTCCTGCAATCAGCAAAGAAGCCACTGAGGAGATCCTAAAGTCAATGAACTCAGGCTCACCGCTTGACCCAGCCCCCCCCCCTCCAGACATACTTAGGAAAGGGGGAAATATAATTCTGTCCACCTTGACAGATAGTTTAAATACTCCTTGGAAAGTGGGAACTTCCCCTGTGCATGGAACATGCATTTGTGAGACCCCTACTAAAAATAAACTCTGCTGATCCTTTACACACAGATAATTACAGACCAATTTCCCTCCTTCCAGGGGCCAGAAAAGCCCTGGAGAAGTAGGTAAACAAGTACCTGTCCTCATTTCTAGAGGCAAACTCTATTTCAGGGTCTGACAGCTTCCCTCTTACCAGTCTATCACAGCATCATTGTCATTGTTGCAACATATGAAATTAAACTTTAAATCAGGAAATCAGGCATAACAACACTTTCCTAATTCAAAAAACGCCATCAAAAGATAATGATAACGTGCAACCAACTGCTACAGAAGAAGACACCTTCGCTGGAAAATGGTATTCAGCCTGACTAATGCTACAGAATAGGAGGATATGGCATAACGGCCTGACCTGCTGACCTTGGAACTGGAGAACTGGGTTTGAGTCTTGACGTGGGCTCAACATCCTGTGATTCTGGGCAAATCACTTAATCTCCCTGTGCCTCCTTGTGTAATGTAACTGGTGCTCGTGTGAAGCGATCCAATACCTTCGGGTCAAGTATGTCCGATATAAAGACAAAATAAAAGAAAGAAAGGCTGCAACATTAAAAAAATAAAGCCACTACAATTACAAAGTGAGTACTGAATTAAAACATGCTTTACACTAACTATGACAATATTTTAGTCTTTTATTTTCGACGAAATAAACTAGCAATTATTTAAAAATGATATTCCCAAAACACAGGTCACAAGACTGCAGAAAATCAACAACAATCAATGCAAAAAGAAGACCGTTTCACGAAATATTTAACATTTCTAATGCAGCAAAGAGGAAACGAAAACTAAAATAAAATAAGAGACAGTAAAAAAGTTGGGAAAATAAAATTGAACTTAAATAACTAAAACATTTCTCTTCTCAACAGTAACAAAAACTAAAAATCTAATGATCGGAAAAAGGAGAAATGCAAAAAATGTTGGTAGATGAAGTAAAACTTGTTATAAAATGGTATAAAACATTTTTAAAACAATATACATAAAATAAATTCATTTGAATATTTCTGTAATCCACAGATATAAAGTTAGAAACTGCAACATATATAAAATCACAAAAAGGAAAGCTACTTTTAAGTTATAGTAGATACACCTATAATAAAGATAAGCACTTCTAGTGAAAGAACACTTTGGTAATGCACAAAATATTATTCCAATTGATGCTATAGTTGGGCCATGTCCAAAGAAGGTATTGTATAAAAGTCATAATCATTATCACTCTTTTTAACATGCCATAAAATACTATCGCATCGCAGCGCAGCCTACAGTGAGGCTGCGCTGCGTTGTGCGACAGGGAGGGAGCAGGAGACTGCCATATCTTCAAAGATATGGCTCTCTCCTCCCCTTTCCCTTGCACCAGTGCTGATTACAGCTGCTGTGCGCCACTCACACCCCTTAGCGCCATAGCGCTATGGTGTGTGTGTGTGTGTGTCTAGCAGAGGTTTTGTACAGGAAGGGTACCCTAAATTCAAAAATATTTCATCAAATTATCAAAAATATTTATAATATGTCCACCAAAATGTCTCCTGCAAAGGAACATATGGGTTGGAGACTTTGCTGCCAGCTTTACTGATGAGGGGCGGCGGTCTGGATGCTTGATATCCCTATGTGGTACGCCAGACTGTGGTTATCTCAGAGAAAGTTGTCTTGAGGGTAGTCAGACATTCACCTATTGCTACGGAGTTGAACATGTGGGCTTTAACCCCTTCCTCCCTATCAGCGGCACTTTGGCAATTGTGGGGTTGCGGGAGGGAGGGTGCCCGGTCCTTGGTTATTTGTTTCATAGAGAGACTTTTCTTAGATTCCATAGCAGCACACAATGCCTTTGGTATTGGCCCCGGACAATTTTTGCAGGATGCTAAATTGGCTAGCACACCTCAGGAAATTTGGACAGGCTTCTCAGTATCCCACACACATCGAACGTAAAGGAATTGTATCCTTCGCAATGGTGAGGATCGACATATAATCGCGCTAATGTACAAAACCATGAAGCTAGTTAGGCCTAAACCTCTGTAAGGCTAGATGAGCCTGGGATGCTGATATAGATTTTCTGCTCACTGATTAAGAATGGGCGGTTGCCAGTAAATTAGTCCGGAGAGTGTCAAGAAATGTAAGATTCACATGAATTCACTTAAATTTCTTACATCGCACATATCTATCGCTTCAACACTGAGCAAAGTGTATCCATCTAGACCTGCAGTTTGCCCACGATGTGGGGGGTTCAGACCCTCCTTCTTGTAGATGGCATGGAATTGCCCTACAGTCATGACATTCTGAAGTGAGTTCTGCATGAAAATGCTAGTGGCATCGAGAATTCAGGTACCTTCCTCTCCTCTCCTACACACTGTTTATTGGATATCATTAACCAAGTGCAACTCAAAAAAATGCATTGCAAGTTTGAACACCTGCTGTTACTGCTGACCTAGTGGCGAATAGCTATAGGATGGATGGTTAGCCAGCACCCCCTTTTCAAGTTGTAAATAAGAGAAAAGATAGAGTGGACCTTAGCGAAAGAGACATTGATCCGAATAACCAGAAAATAGACGACAAAGTGGTGGATGATCTGGAAACATGGGATGAGGTACTGCAAGAATTTGGTGCGACGGCGGAAGAGAAGAGCCAAGGGTTGTGTTCAGATTCTGTGTAACCAATTATATGTACATTGTAAGTTCGAATGTAAGCGAACTGGATCACATTGTGCGTCCATCTACTTTTTGCTGTATCTGTATGAGTACACTCCTTAGCTGTATTGTTTGGGGAGTTGACAGGAGGGGTCAGTGTAGCGCAAATGCAAGGACAGGTCAGTGGCATGCATATAGTGTTATATTGTCTTTTTTAATGGAGCATGCTTAAATAAAGAAGTTAAATAACTAAATAACATAGATAAATACAATACATTAAAAAATCATTAGATTATTAAATAGTTAAAATAATAATAAACAGAGTAAAAACGATTTCATGTATAATTATATTTTAAACTTTGAAATAAATTACAATATTAAAAACATTTTTAAAAACATTCTTACGTGCAAGATGTGGCCTAACGTCTAGAGGGTCTATCTCGAAGTAGGGTAACTGGGTTTGAGTCTCGGCAGGGACGCTCAACAACCTGGGCCTTATTTATGAGGCCCTAAACCCACCGTTGCTTCACTTTTTGTGACGTTGCGGCAGTTTAAAAAATGCACCACACTGCGCCATATTAACAAATTGACGCATCTAGGCAGATGCGTTACTTTGTAAACCCATGCGACAGATATAATATATGCAGGGTGGGCTTTCAGCACAGAAAAGGCTTGTAGAAGTGTTGCAGCAAATCTATGAGATTTCACTGCGCCACTTCTACGACCTCACTGCGTCAAAACCTTACGCCCGCTTGAAGCAGGCGTAAGGGGTGATGCAGGCCTTTTCATATGGTGCTTGCTCTATGTGAAATGACTCATTGCTACTGTTGCGTCTGTTTCAAGACACACTCCAGCAATGCCAATTTTTGCGCCGATAGATACATCACGATTCCTGACATATCTGTTAATCCTTGCGACATGGAGCGCTGCACAGTAAATACAGCCTGTTGCTTTCAACAAGATGTGTTTCCGTACCTTCGCCCTTGTGACAACTCCAAGCTACCGCCTCTGATATTTATATTCCATTTATTATATTTATTTGAGAGAACATCTGCCCCAGGCCCCGTTCCACCCATTATCAGTTATGACAGATAAATGAAACGAAATGGAAACGGACTGTTTTGAAACAAAATTCCTGGAAAACGGAGAAACACTTTGAATTATGATGAAAGCACTGCATCTCTCTCACACCTCTTAAAAGTTTTACGCCTCCCAGTCGTAGCCCCTCTGCCCACATCCTTCAAGGTACAGCATTAAAGGGCTAGTGAATTATTTAACCAGTGATAACGTTTTAATAGTCCAACAGTTAATTATTTTAATTGCTGTGGGAAAGCGTGACCGAAATCATGAATTAAATACTAGTATAAAATCGTGAAAATCCTTGAAAAAGAAGTATTGTCAAAGCAAGTTTAGTTTTAGTACAAATTACACATAAACTGGAACTGGGTCGCTCCAGGAGGAAAGCTCAGAAGAATGTGCGACAAGAGCGGCGACAGGTGTCAGGATAAACATAACGCTTAGAGGGGTGTTTGGAAACATTTTCCGCGTGCCCTGTGAGAAAAATAATATTTTACTACATATGACTCTTGTGAGAAATATAATACAACTCGACTGGGGTAACTTGACCGACGTCGGCATCGGATCAATGCGTGCATGTTAAAGTGGGATTAAAGTACGCAGGGGAACATTATACAACATGAGCGCAAGATAAACAAAACCAGGCCTCCTTTCCCAACCGGTCTGGTAAATTGAGTGAAGCAGCTGCAACAGCTGTGCTTTATGACAGGAATTTAGAGGGGCAATGTCGGTGACAGTCTGAAATCGGTGTTTTTCTACGTGTGCTAATGAATAGAGGCATTATAAGTCAGTCTTGGAATGGTCCTCCGTCCTCACAGTGAATGATTCCCTGTAATATACATTAGGTTAAAAAGTCACTTTATTGGGGTCGATTGCCAAGTGTATATATAAAAGGACCTATAATGCTTATTTTCCAAGTTGAGTTTACTATGTAATTAATTTGAGACAATGATTGCGGCTGGAGCGTCCGGCACTTATTTTTATGTTTAAATGTGTTTATTGAGCTGCAAGTCATCTTGCAAAATCATATTTACGGGCTGGGGTGGCGTCAACATTCAGCCAGCCCAACTCTTTGCAACTTTTAACAATCCCAAAACCCTGTTCCCCCCCCCCCCCACCCTGTACTACCCCCCTCCAGTGCCTACTGAGTTTGTGGTGTGTCCTATAGAAGGCTCCTGTGTCTCGCATTTTGATGGGGCTAGGAGTCCGGGGAGTCCGTCAATCTAAGTAGTTTGGTATCTAGGGCATGTCACCTCGGTAAATTCCTGTGAAAGAAGTGCTATGAATGGGAGCCATGTATCTCGGAACGTGTCTCCCTTTGGGTCAAATGATATCGACAGCCTCTCCATACCCTGCCAGTCCCATATACGGTGGAGCCAGGTTAGTCTGGTTGGAATCTTATCAGTACCCCAAAAAGCCAAGATCGCTTGGTGTGCCGCCCAGAGGGCCAGTGTGATGTGTTTGCCTTGTTTTGAGCACAGCAGGTATGTGAGTAGGTTAGGTAGTCCCAAGATGGTGTAGGCGGAAAATCGTGGGAGCTGGGTGTCAAAGTAAGGGTAAATGTCTGCTAGAATAACATTCCAAAAATGTGTCAGGCTGGGGCATTCCCACAGGATATGGACCAGGGTCCCCAGGGATTTTGACATCTCCAGCACTTATTCTCTCTCTGGGCTGAATCGGTGTAATCTTTCTGGGGTCCAGTACCAGCATGTAGTGATCCTAACTGTGGTTTCCATACTAGAAGTGTTGGGAGTCGTGTGACGGGCCCTGTAGTAAATGTTCCACCACTCTTTCTGTGTGAGCTGTCGCCCCAGTTCTCGTTCCCATCTCTGTTGGGCAGGGGATGCTGCTGCAGGTTCAGGGCCCAGGAGGTATTGATGTAGGTCTGAGACTATTTGTTTGTCTGTCTCCTTCCCGAGAAGCCATCTTTCGAACTTGGTTAAAAGTCGTTGAGCCCCCTCCTGCATCTCAGGGCTGAGGACCCAATGTCTGATTTGTGTATAGCGGAAGCTCTCCTTTTCGGGGATGTTCAGGTCAGATTTCAGTGTTTCAAATGCTACTGGGCCTGCTATGTCCACTAAGTGTCGCACTGAGCGGCAACCCGGGCCCTGCCAGGCCGCAAATGGTTTGCGGTCTAACCCTGGTTTGAAATCTGGGTTCTCTGCTATTGGGGTCAGCGGTGAAGGGAAGGATGTAAGATCTTTTGCCGTTCCCACTGTGTCCCATGTCCTAAGTAGCGGCGCTGTAACTGCTGAGAGTAAGGTAAGTGCAGTGGACAACCCAATATACCCTTGAGGGCTCAGGCAAATATGAATAAACAGGTAGAAGGGTGCCTTCAAGGGATTTGTTTGGTAAATAATTTGTATAATTTCTATTCTTAATTGAAGGTAGGGTAGTTATATACCTACAGATTTATTAGTTGTCATTTTTTGAATACTTAAATCAGCTTAGTTTGTCAGAGTCAGGATTGAGTAAAGTGTGAATGAATCATCACATAGTAACCTGAATACAATAAAATCAATGAACCAAAAGGAGGAAAAACAAGCGGGTGTATATATAAAAATTGAATTTATATTTCTAGTTCGAAAGGATACTTCAAATTACAGCAATTGTTAATACAGTGAAAGGAAATATTTCAATATTTGATGCCTTCACTTGCAAATTGATCCAACACTTTTTCACAACAATATATAGTCATTTCTTTGGAAAACAGTGTGATTGTCGACGTTTCGGTCTTTAGGTTTTCTTTACCAAGACCATCCTCAGGACAATTTTATTTACAAGGTTGACCCCTAATAAGATAAAAAAACATTGTCTTAATAAATGAAAAATCAACATCCTAAATAATAATACTTTTCCTCCAAAAAGTATATATCTTTTTCTTATTATTTTCTTCATCATACATCTCGGATATTACTCTAGACATATAATCACAATTATTCCGCATTACTATTGAAAAAACACTTTTTTTACATAAACTAATAAAACAATAATCTAAACGAGTCATAATGAATAATGAAAAACGTCAGCATAATGTTCTTAATCCTTTAAACTCATTTATCAATTATACTTTTTAATCGTTGCTGTCACACATATAAAATGTATGTTTGTTTGAACATATTAATCTTTATAACCATTTGAACATTTAACGGTGTCGGTAAACAGACACAAGAGTAGGCCTGCCACACAGAGGTTCTTTTGAGATCTAAATAACCTACAGGTATGTTCCAAGCAGCTTACTGTTTGTACCTTAGATCCTTCGTTTATCGCTGACCCAATATCTGATTCAATATATGCTTGATCTTAGATTAAGACGTGGGCTTTTTGAAAAACGTCTGAACTTTATTGACTACGATATACCGGTCAGTTACGAATTTAGGACGTCCCGTTTGATTCTCATGGGATAAAATTACCAACAGTGATTTGAGGTATGTCTTTATTGATTGATACACTTAAGTCTCTCAATATCTTAAAAAGCTTGTTTCTATTACGAACTAAAATACTAAGATTAATATGTTCATTCATTATTGATATTTCCTGACCACCCCTTTGGGTTCACAACATTTGATGAAGTGCATATATATGTAGATTTGCTTGTTCACAAGTCGTATCAACTTTAGCGTAAAGATTAGATCAAATAAGAAAGTATCTTCTTCTGTCTCTAATTTGTATTAGTTTTTGTACAAAGATTGGATAAAATAAGAGAGTATCCTTCTCTGCGTCTATGTAGTTTGAATGATTAGATTTTATTATTCTCTTCTATTTTTGCATACAAAGACACGTTAGTGTTCTTGTGCTCCTATTTCAGATAAACACTACAATATTCTTGGAAGAATAAAGCAAAAAATTCTGACTCTTTGCACTTGGAAAGTGTCAAGACACTAAGGTATATATGCCTCGAGGTCTGGAATATATTGAAAGTGTTTATTAACAACATCTAAAAATCTTGCCCCGATAAAAAGCCATAGGGACAGCATTTAAGATAATCACGACGATGGTAAATTTGTTAATGATTACCAAGAAAGAAGCATTAACCCAATTGACTACTATTGCTTATAAAAACAAACATACATTTTATATGTGTGACAGCAACGATTAAAAAGTATAATTGATAAATGAGTTTAAAGGATTAAGAACATTATGCTGATGTTTTTCATTATTCATTATGACTCGTTTAGATTATTGTTTTATTAGTTTATGTAAAAAAAGTGTTTTTTCAATAGTAATGCGGAATAATTGTGATTATATGTCTATAGTAATATCCGAGATGTATGATGAAGAAAATTAATAAGAAAAAGATATATACCTTTTGGAGGAAAAGTATTATTATTTAGGGTGTTGATTTTTCATTTATTAAGACAATGTTTTTTTATCTTATTAGGGGTCAACCTTGTAAATAAAATTGTCCTGAGGATGGTCTTGGTAAAGAAAACCTAAAGACCGAAACATCGACAATCACACTGTTTTCCAAAGAAATGACTATATATTGTTGTGAAAAAGTGTTGGATCAATTTGAAAGTGAAGGCATCAAATATTGAAATATTTCCTTTCACTGTATTAACAATTGCTGTAATTTGAAGTACCCTTTCGAACTAGAAATATAAATTCAATTTTTATATATACACCCGCTTGTTTTTCCTCCTTTTGGTTAATTGATTTTATTGTATTCAGGTTACTATGTGATGATTCATTCACACTTTACTCAATCCTGACTCTGACAAACTAAGCTGATTTAAGTATTCAAAAAATGATAACTAATAAATCTGTAGGTATATAACTACCCTACCTTCAATTAAGAATAGAAATTATACAAATTATTTACCAAACAAATCCCTTGAAGGCACCCTTCTACCTGTTTATTCGTAACTGCTGAGAGGTACAAGATGGGAGGCCGGCCCACCTTTCTCATGAAGGGGATCTTCCATAGGGATCTTCCTGCCAGGGCCCTATCTATTTTTTTCGGATTCTGCCCTGGACCATTACACGATGTATCGTAACTGAGCCACCTGAAAGTAAGTCTGTAAGGAAGGGATGTCCAGTCCCCCCTGCCCGGGGCTGCGCCAGCTCAGGTTTTGTTGCATCCGTGGCTAACGATTTGCCCAGACGAAGCTCTGAAAAGCTTTCTGCATCGTTTGGGTCTCTTCCTGGGGAGGCCAGAGAGGCAGCGTCAAAAACACATACAAAATCCTAGGGAGGACTGTCATTTTCAGGGTGGCTACTCGCCCCAGCCAGGATAGCGGGTAGTGCTGCCAACGGAGAAGGTCTGACCTGACTCTGTCTATTAATTGTTTGTAATTGAATGTGACCGTCTCATGAATTGTTGGGAAAAGCTCGATGCCAAGGTAGTGGATTCTTGGGCTCCAATTGATGTAGGGGGTCTATACGAGGTGTTCCCTTGTAGCGCGAGGCACCCTCAGACTCATTGCCTGTGATTTGGAAATGTCAATTCGTAGGCCAGGTACTGCACCAAAGCTCTCTACCTCCCTGAGGAAACTCGGAAGGGAAGAGCGGGGGTTGATCACGGAGACGATCACGTTGTCTGCATAGAAGGTTATCAAGTGTTTGTCGCCACCAAAGTGCACTCCCTTTAGGTCTCACGCCTCATGCACCTTCTGCGCGAATGGTTCCACATAGAGTGCGAATAAGAGGGGCGAGAGGGGGCAGCCCTGTCTAGTGCAGCGGCGAATTGTGAAGCTCTCCAAGTTCTAGCTATTGTCTCTAACCCACGCCCGGGGCCTCTCATATCCACTAGATGCCCAAGATTGAAATCTCTCTCCCAGCCTAATGTGAATGAAGACCTGCTTTAGATAGGGCCAGTGTACCCTATCAAATGCTTTCTCAGCATCTATGGAGAAGAGCATAATCCCTAGCTGAGTCCGCGAGGCCTTATCTATCAGGTGGAGCAGTGACTTAGTATTATCAGGACATTGTCTGGTTGGTTTAAAGCCGGATTGGTCGGGCTCAATCAGCCCAGCCATCAATGGGTTCAGTCGCGTGGCTAGTTTACCTGTAAATAATTTCACGTCAACGTTTAATAAGGAGATTGGTCTATAAGACCTGCATAGTTGCTTATCTTTGCCCTGCTTTGCGATTACCGTGATAGATGCCTCCATCATTGTGGGGGGGAGGGTCAAGGCATCTGTAATGGCGTTGAACACCCTCGTAAGAAGGGGGGCCAACAGGTTGCAAAATGTTTTATAAAAGACAGCTGAAAAGCCATCGGTGCCTGGGGACTTATTGATTTTCAGTCTAGCACTCGCCGAATTCACTTCTTCTATTCTGATGGGCTCCTCTAACTCTGTTGCCTGCTCTGCTGAGAGTTTGGTGATGTTAGCCCTCTCCAGGTACTCCTCAATTGGCCCTGCTGGTAAGTCTTGTGCCTCATGTAGGGTTGCGTGGAATGTGCCAAATTCGTCCGCCACCACTCTGTCCCCCACTGTCTCCTCCCCTGTTTCTAATGTAAGCGTCGCCACTGCGTTGGCCTGTCGTTGCCCCTTCAGTTATTGGCTAACATCTTTGTGGTGATGAACGAGGACAGCAGGTAAGGTTCAATCATTTTATTCCACATCAGGCTGGGCCATCAAGACAGAGCAATCGCAGCTGACACGAGTACAAGATCAACTGACTCAAACTAGAACTCTGGCCAGAACACTCACAGTGCAGGGTTCTGCACACATAGCTTTGCAACAAGCATAGATAACTGCAAACATAGATTACTACATAGGGCTTCCCTTTAGAAAAGCAAAGACTGGGAAGTATAAATAAAAGTGGAAAACGAGATAACAGGAAAAGAAGAAAGAAAGAGAAAGAAAGACGAAGAGCAGAAGTCAAGGAGGAAAAAAGAAATGAAACAGAAAATAAAATTAATAAAAAAACAAACTTTGTACCAATACTATAATAAAGAAGAATTCTTAGTCTAAAGCACTGCCCCTCAGGGCAACATGCCCCACACAATCTACATACATTTAAACTCTGTACTGGTGAGGAATACTTCTGTCTCGAACACTGCGCCTCAGGACAAGTTGCCCCGCACAATCTTTGTTACTCGCAGGAGTTTCATTGCTAAGAGAATTACTGGGTAGAAAACTCTTCACCAACAGGCTCTTATTCCACCATTGCCCATTTATGAGTTTGACAGAATTGCCTCTCACATCTATAACTTTAATCAGTGAACAAAACTTGGAAGAGCCCTTCTTCACATGGACAGGTTTCTTTATGGAAACATAATCACCAGATTTAATAACAAAATCTTTAACACACTTCTTAGAATCAAAATTACGTTTTTGTTTTTCTTGAATTAATTCCACCTGATTTCTGACACTCTTATCATTCCATTGTTTTCCTTTGATCCGCTTACTCAACCAACCAGGACAAGACATGGTAGAAGCTCTACGACCATGCAATAACTCAAAAGATGAAACCCCTGTAGTTGAGTTAGGTAGTAGTTCGGCAAAACTAAAGCATGCTTCTCACAGAATTAATCACAACACACTTGTTTGACAGAGCCCACTGTATGCATTCACCTAATACTCTGTTCATTCGTTCAACCAAACCATTGGTCTGAGGGTGGTACAATGAACTTCTGAGATGTGTAATGCCACATGTGTGTAAATAACCCTCAACTTCAGAAGCGACAAACTGTGTCCCATTATCTGTCACCAAAAACTCAGGGAACCCTTCCTTCAAGAAGACATCACTAAGGAAGTCAACTACCGTTTTGGCACTCACCTCTTTCACAAATTTAATCTCAGGCCATTTTGAATAGCAGTTCATAAGGACTAAAGCAAACTTTGAAGAGAGATCAAAGGCATGGAATTGCCCTACAATGTCCAGCCCCAACTTTACCCATGGTGCTGATGGCAATTCTCTAGGTGACAAGGGTGGAGTACGCAACTTAGCAGCTTTGTCGCAGCTAGAACAAATGACACGACTTAACAAAATCATCAATCACACTCTCCGTAGAAGGCCACCAATATGAAAGCAGCACCCTTTTTTTTTGTCAATGTGGTGCCCAAATGTCCCTCGTTTGCACATTTGATTAAATTAGCCCTTAATACAAGGGGGGGAACAAGCCTGTCACCTCTCAGTAATAAACCATCTTCAATGGTAAGCTCATCTGCAACTTGTAAATATGTCTTAAAGTCAAAACTCAGATTCCTCTCCCTGGGCCAACCTTCCTTGATAAATTTCATGACACGACCCAAAAAGAAATCGACAGAGAGAGCTTGATGCCATTGATTCTCTGACACAGCACACAACTGTGAAAGGTCTACAGCTGCCACAAGAAACTCTTCCCTGTCTTCCTCTTCTACATTTGGTTTGTCTTCCACAATATCAGAAGAGCGAGATAAAAAGTCTGCACACCCATTCTTACATTCGGGAATATATTCTGCAGAGAAATCAAACTGAAGAAGTTTTGAAGATAGGCGTGCAATTCTAGGGGGAAAACCAATGGTTTATGGTCAGTTTGAAGACAAAACTTCCTTCCCCAATGAAAGTTTCTAAATTTCATCACTGCCCACCAGCATGCCAACAATTCCCTCTCAATAACTGAGTACTTCATTTCAGCAGGAGACAAGACTCTGGAGGCAAACCCAATAGTCCTGGTCTCCCCCCCCTTTTTTTTTAGAGAGAACTGTCCCAAGTCAGACATTGCTAGCATCGACTGTGAGAGTGCAGGTAAGAGACGGATCATAGTGTTTCAGAATCTTTAGTGAACTTAGCTGTTTCTTCACCCACTCTAAAACATCCTGGCATTCTCTGCTCCACTCAAACACAACACCCTTCATGAGCATACGTGACAAGGGTCTCAATTTACTTGCAAAGTCTTGGGTGAACCTAGAATAGAACTCACTTAGTCCAAGAAATTATTTGAGAGTGATTTTGTCAGAAGGGGCTTTGGCTTTAACAACTGTTTCAACCAAACTAGATTTGGGAAGAATACCATTTTCATTAACTAGATGACCCAAATATTCCACTTCCTTGGTCACAAAAACACGCTTGTCTCCTCGCAAAACAACACCATTTTCCTGAACTCTTGATAACACTTCCTTTAAAATAGCGTCATGGGAAGCTCTGTCAGGAGCAAAAATAAGGACATTGTCTTGAAAAACAGACAGACCATCAATGCCCTTCAAAATTTTTGACATGAGACGCTGAAATACGGATGTCGCTGAGGCAAGCCCAAATGGCACACGTACACATTTGAAGGTTCCAAAAGGGGAAATTAATGTGGTAAGAGGTCTGGATTCTGGTGCCAATACTATCTGGTGGTAGGCAGATGCTAAGTCCAATTTTGTGAAAACTTTATTCATCTTTCAAACTTGCTAATAGTTCATTGATATTCGGAAGGGGATGTGAGTCAATCCATATTTCACTATTTAGGCAGCGGAGGTCAACACAACCTCAGAGTTCCCCATTTTGTTTCCTTGCAACAAGTAAAGGGGACAACCATAAGGACGACTCTACTGGTCCAATTATGCCTTTTGTACAGAACGAATCAAGTTCCTTCTCAAGGTCTTGCCTGACACTGAAAGGAACGTTTCTAAGCTTATGTTTTACTGGACTAACACCATCCTTCACAATAATCTTGTGCTGAAAGTCTTTGATTTTGCCCAACTCTCCAGAGAACACATGGGGAAATTCATTTACTAAGCTTTCAAGATCAGGACTGTTCCTTATGGCAATAACTTGATCTTTGGTTCCTGGTCTAAGTACCATCCCAAATAGTCCCTGGTGGAACCAGCCTAAGATGTTTAACCCCTTCAGTGCCACATAAATCTTACCTACGATCTTTCTACCCTTGAATTCCATGATCTCTTCGATGAACCAAGAAAGATTAATCTCACTTCCCTCGTAAGCTCCTTCTATTTTGTACTACGCAAGAAGCATTTTCCCTGGTTGATTCCCACAAACGAATCGATGTTTAAGAGTTTTATATCAAAACAGGATTTCCTGGGAGTCTCGGAAGCTGCCATTCAATAGGTTACTGGGACGCGCTACCTGCCACTGCCACTGCCACTGCCTGCTTGCCTAGTCGTGGGACTCCTGACACCAGAATCCTTCACTCCCTGGAGGGAGGAGCCTTCGCTGCACACGCGCTGAAAAGCGCCTGAGACCACCGCAGCGCAGGATGCGCTACCTGCCACTGCCTGCTTGCCTAGTCGTGGGACTCCTGACACCAGAATCCTTCACTCCCTGGAGGGAGGAGCCATCGCTGCACACGCGCTGAAAAGTGCCTGAGACCACCACAGCGCGGGACGCGCTGCATGTCACTGCCTGCTTGCCTAGTTGTGGGACTCCTGACACCAGAATCCTTCACTCCCTGGAGGAAGGAGCCATCGCTGCACACGCGCTGAAAAGCGCCTGAGACCACTGCAGCGCGGGACACGCTACCTGCCACTGCCTGCTTGCCTAGTCGTGGGACTCCTGACACCAGAATCCTTCACTCCCTGGAGGGAGGAGCCATCGCTGCACACGCGCTGAAAAGCGCCTGAGACCACCGCAGCGCGGGACGCGCTACCTGCCACTGCCTGCTTGCCTAGTCGTGGGACTCCTGACACCAGAATCCTTCACTCCCTGGAGGGAGGAGCCATCGCTGCACACGCGCTGAAAAGTGCCTGAGACCACCACAGCGCGGGACGCGCTGCATGTCACTGCCTGCTTGCCTAGTTGTGGGACTCCTGACACCAGAATCCTTCACTCCCTGGAGGGAGGAGCCATCGCTGCACACGCGCTGAAAAGCGCCTGAGACCACTGCAGCGCGGGACACGCTACCTGCCACTGCCTGCTTGCCTAGTCGTGGGACTCCTGACACCAGAATCCTTCACTCCCTGGAGGGAGGAGCCATCGCTGCACACGAGCTGAAAAGCGCCTGAGACCACCGCAGCGCGGGACGAGCTACCTGCCACTGCCTGCTTGCCTAGTCGTGGGACTCCTGACACCAGAATCCTTCACTCCCTGGAGGGAGGAGCCATCGCTGCACACGCGCTTCAAAGCGCCTGAGACCACCGCAGCGCAGGACGCGCGCGGGCCAAGGGCGGGCCCGTCCTTGCCCGTCAGTGCCTGGAGGAGAATGGACTGGGCCACTACTCTTCCATCTGGACACTTCTGAGGTTGCTCTACAGGTGAGCAAAGGCCATTGTTATCTAATCACATCACCTGCGTTGTTTTCACAGTATTATTATAGTAACCATGGGGAGGCGCACGATACTGCCGGCTGCTAAATCGGCCACAACGAGCATTGAAAGTATGCTGAAAAGGGCCGTCAGTATTGTGAGCAATGAAATTGAGCTCACGGAGAGGCGTCTCTCCCTCGGTTTAGGGCAATCTGTGCAATCTCTAGGACCGATTGTTGAAACCACTGATCTAATTACATGTGATCCTGATGTTCCCGCTCTGCCTTGTGAAGAGACCTGTGATGCAATCATACCAGATTTACCTGAGTTAAACTCTGTAACAGCTAACGCCCCCCTTTTAGGGGCAAAACGTAAAAGGAAATCAGGAAAGACAGTGAGTGTGAAGAGAAAACAACCAATTCGCCCATGCTCTACCCGCACAACTTTAAATTCGTGGATTCGTTCATCCTCTAATCAAACATCTGTTGAGGCCCACGTGCATGCCCCACCAATTGAATTGCTTTATCATTCGATTGGAACCCAGACTGAGAACGATCTTTAGCTTTCTATTATTGGCAATGATAATTGTAATAGGGCAATCGACATGAACCATTTAATTAACATTATTACTTAATGTGTTAAGCCTGTTCTTGATAATTTCCTTTCTTCGCTGAAAGACTGTATTTCTGTTGTCCAGCCTGTTCAGTATGTACAACCTGCACCACAAACAACGAATACTGTCTCCCAAGCTGATGCCAAGGCACCTGACTCTACCAACGCTAGAAAGCAAGCACAAAATGTACCCCTCATTAATAATTCCACTTCTCATCAAAATACTAATGCTCCATCTAATTTAAATTTGGGAGCTAATGATTGTGAGACATGTAACAGAATTCGTACGTGTCTCGATACGAGGGGCAATATGGGCGCAAAAAGGTTTACGGAATATACTACCAGAATGAATGATGGTAACTTGACAAACAATACGACAACTGTCACCAATGTTCCCATCTTTCTACATAATAGTAACGGTACGGACAATACACAACAAGAAGGCGACGATGACCCAATCTCTATGATTCATACTGAGGGTAAAAGTGCGGTGTTAAACCTACCTCCGGAGGCTTGCCCATATGTTGTGGTTTTAGCAGGCGTTCCCCCTCTAAGGAAAGATCAAATAGAATCTTGGGAGAAACTACGCTGTAAGTGCGTTGATTGGCTCTCCAAACATAGGAGATTTAGGCCATCCCTAATTGATAACATTATTATGGTACGACGTGTGGGTTGGCTGGGCACATCCCCCAAATCTATTAAGGGGGACTGCATAGTTATCAACTTTCGTAGGTAATCAGTGGCAAAAACCATACTATCATCACAGATGGAGCAGACAGATCCTAGTACCAGCATATGGGCGCTACCCTTAGGCTACTTCTATAAACCCACATTTGAGGCATCTCGTTCCAACTCGTATAATTCTATTTTAACATCTAATAGATTTACACCTTTATCAGGCTTGGATTGTCAAGATTGACTGCCCACCCCATTAACGAATGAAGCATTAACTGATGTACCAGTATTAGCACCGACTCAAAAATGTCTTCAGTCTAGCAAACCTGATATATCAACTATAAGGAATGGTGATCTGACACTTAAAATACTGAGTTGGAATGTTGCCGGTCTGGCATCTAAGTTAAATTTACCAGACTGGAAGGGGTTAATAAGTAGTCAGGACATTGTAATGTTTCAAGAAACTTGGGCGACCCAGGAGTTGTTTATGGAGGGTTTTGAATGTTTTAACATCCTGTCCCCCACCCCCAAATTAGGAAGGCCTGTTGGCGGCCTTTCTACTTGGATAAATATTAAGGCAGGCGGTCGTGCTAGAATTTTGCAGACAAATAGTGATACATTTCAAGTAACCCTCTATACTCGGGGGGTTTCACTCTACCTGATTAATTTTTATAACGATGATTTTAAAACCGTTCCCAATATGAACTTCTCTGAGTTGTTTAATTTTATTTTAAAATTACAAATTGACAATTGTGGCGCCCCAATTAAGGGCATATGTTTAGGCGGTGATTTTAATGTTAAAATCCCAAGGGATATCTATTTGGCTGTTCGGCCTACCACCAGTGGTTTATTGAGTAATAGAGGACAGCAGTTAGTGAACCTCCTAAGCTCGCACAATTTTCTTAACGTTATGGAGATTGCAGCCGCGCCTCTTAGCGACGGATGTACAGTACCAACCAATAGAAGTCGAGGTTCAACCTCCACCATTGATTATATCTTTATAACCGCTTCCCTTGAAAGCCATGTGCTAAGGGCTGAAGCAATTCCAACAATACAAGGAGAGCATAATCCTATTAGCACTATCCTAAGTTTCACACGCCGTCCAACGTATGATTATACGCATGGGGCAAGTGATTTAACAACAACAACTGATAATCTCAGACTTGTGTGGCGCGGCATTGATAACAATGTATTATTTGAAAGGATGATAAAACTTTACCCGAATCTGGTCAACACTTGTCTGACATTTAGTGTACGCAACATAGAGGTAGTTGGTGCCTTCTCAGAGTTCTGTTCTGGTATTAAAACATACTGTCCAAGCCAAATAGGAACACTAACTCTGACCCAGGCTGGTTTAACGCAGATTGCTCTGCGGCTAACAGAGCACTAAGAAAGGCACTTGTAAGCAAACCTAGAGTTAGCTCTCTTGTGTCGTCACTTAGGAGAAGTTATAAAAAAGCTATTACATGTAGGAAGGAGGAGCTCATCAATGACCATTGGGCTAACCTTGTGCAGGCCAATGTATTGAAAAATGGTAAAAACTTTTGAAAGGCTGTTAAAGACATGAAATCCGTGGGAAATACAGCCTCACCGATTAGTTGCAACATTTCTAGTGAGTCTTGGGAGGCCCATTTTAGCGAGATCTACGCCGCCCCGGACCTTTGTGAACCCAAAAAGGAGTATACATATACCACCGAGATTCAGATTGAATTATCTGAAGTCGAAGAGGCTATTACTCAAAGTTTGGGGGGCAAAGCTCCTGGGCCGGACGGTCTCCCGATTGACTTCATCAAAAGCTATCCCGACTTTTGGGCACCACTACTTGTAAATGTTTTTAACAATTTGACGAACTCATCCATTCCTGAAACATGGTCCTATAGCACCATAGTCCCAATTTTTAAGAAGGGGGACCGGTCAACCCCGAGCTGCTACAGGCCAATATCATTGATTGACAACACTCTGAAAATTCTGGGAGGGTGTTGTTCAATAGGATTAAGTCATGGGCTGAGGACTGCCAGATTTTACACCCATGTCAGCTGGGGTTCAGGAGTAAGGTTGGCACTGTGGAACAGTGCCTTAACCTTAACCTGATTATTAGTAAATATAATATAGCCAAGAAAACACCTGTGTACCTGGCATTCATGGATCTTACGTCGGCCTTTGACTTTGTAAATGTTATGTTAATTTGGATTTGTTAAGCGCTTAATACCATAAAGGTCTCTAAGCGCTGTAAGAAGAGTACCGTTGAGTCTCAGCAGTGCACTGATGATTAGGCCCAGGCTTCTATGAAAAAGATGGTTTTTAATTGTTTTCCGAAAGGGAGAAGGCGGTTTTCCGCACGGAGTTGGCTAGGTAGCTTGTTCCAAAGAGTGGGGATGAGGGAGGAGAAGGCCCTCCCTCCTTTGGAGACGTAGTTGAAGCTTGGGCAATATAGGAGACTCCCAGTGGAGGACCTGAGTAAGCGCCCTGGCATGTATTTTGTGAGTCTTTGTTTGATGTATGTGGGGGCTTGGCCATAAATGGCTTTATGGGCAATACACAGGCCCTTAAATTTAGCCCTTTCTTTTACAGGAAGCCAGTGAAGGCGTTGAAGAAGAGCTGAGGCTCGCGTATATCTCAGTAATTTAAAAATGAGCCTGGCAGCGTCATTCATAGCTATCTGGAGTCTTCTAACTAAGGAGTCAGGAAGTCCAATATACAGGGAGTTGGCATAGTCAAGACGAGCCAAGATGATGGCAGACACAATAGTTCTCATGGTGGAGAATGAGAGAACGGGGGAGAGCCTCCTGAGTAGCCGAAGAAGGCCCACACAGGTGCCAAAAACCGTGGAGACTTGGTTGGCCAGGGTAAGTTTGTCATCCACTTTGATTCCCAGGCTTTTAACCACCGGGATCGGGACTGGGGCATCGCCCAGCTCCTGGGGCCAGAACAGGGAGTTCCAGGGGTTGTGGTCATCCGACATGGCCAGGACTTCGGTTTTGTCAGGGTTGATTTTAAGTGAGTTGGCCGTCATCCAGTTGACCGTAAAGCGTAGGATCTCTTTTGCCCGGGATTGTGCTTGAGGGGACTTCTCAATATGGAGAATGATCTGCGTGTCATCTGCATTATTGAAGATCTGGCACTCCATAGCCTACAGGGCCTTGATTAGAGGACTGAGGTAGATATTAAAGAGAAGGGGTGAGAGTGCGGACCCTTGCGGGACTCCACAGGAAATAGAGCCTTTCTCCGAGACCCAGTCACCCATCTGAATTCTTTGGGCGCGATCTGTCAGGAAAGAGGTGATCTCGGCTGTGGTTAACTCTTTTAAATCTTGGCCTAGACGATTCATTAGTCTCCTTCTTGGCATATTTGCACAGAGACCTAAAAGCCAGGGTGCGTATTAGTAGGGACGGCGAGATCTCTAAAGCTATTGAAATTGGCAGGGGGGTCAGACAGGGCTGTGTCTTGGCCCCCCTCTTATTTATTCTGTATATTAATGATTTAACCAAATCCTTGCTGATCTCAACTAGAGACGTCCCAACTATTGGTGGAAATAAAATCCCTGCATTGTTGTATGCTGACGATACAGTTTTAATGGGGCGTACCCCTAAAGCTTTACGCGCCCTGGTTCAGGGCTTCGTGACGTTTATGGCAACTCTGGATTTATGTACTAATTTTAAAAAATCGTTTTTAATGTCATGTGGGTCTAAGAAATACTCTAATCTTTCAACTGTTACAAACTCTAATCAATTATTAAGCACTTGCACTTTCCCGTATCTTGGTTTGGTATTTGCATCTAACGGATTATGGAATGATCATGTAGCTCATTGCAAAAGGAAGTTTATTAACTCTATTAATACCATACTTAGGCTACCTAAGCCAAGAAACATAGAGGTAGTGCCTTCCATTGTTAAAATCTATAGATTGCAATGCATACCAACTGCCACATATGGGGCAGAGGTTTGGGGGAATACGATTAGCACCTCCATTTAGCGCGAAGAGAACAGATTTTGTCGTAAAGTCTTGGGCGCGCCATTTTTCTCCTCTACGTATGCTGGTCACAGTGAACTCCATCTACCGTACATAGAGGATTTTATTAAGGCTCGCCCGACTCTGTTCTGGCTGAGAATTTGGAAGAAACCGGCTGCCCAATTGACAAGGGAGATAATCCTTGATTGTCTAAAATGCGACAAAGGGATGGACATACCGTGGTTGGCAGGAGTCCACAAAAGTCTAAGTAGCTTGAATATGGAATGTCTTTTTTTAAACTCTTTAGATCATAGCTCCATCAGTATTAAAACTCTCGAAAAAACTCTCTATGCCTCATACAAAGAAACAAGATTAGCAACTGAGTGTAAAAAAACTTCAGTTGCCAGATACATGCAAATCGAGAATGTGATCCCAGCTATGCCTAGATATCTTTCAAAACCTATTGGCTGCTGGGAAAGGGGCTTACTTTTTAGGTTAAGGACAGACACAATTAAATATTTGTTGTCATTTCCTATTGGGTTTACTGCCAGCTTTGACCTTTTATATTGCCCTTGCGATAATACACAGCAGCAATCAATGTTACACTTCCTATTCTTTTGCTCCTATTACTTATCTTCCACTAAAAAATTCCTGATCCCATATTTTAAAACTCGACATATAACTGATTATAAGGCAGCCTATGGGATGGTGCTAGCTATAAGTGATGATGAATTATATTTTAGGGTGGGATCCTTTTTAAAAACGGTGGTGCGCACCCGTAATTCTATGCACCCCGGTTAATTCAAATGTTTTAAATGTCTAACATTTTTTATTTAAAGGCTTTGTATAATTATGACTCATTTATTAATTTTGATTGATATTTTAATTGCACTTTTATGGATATGTTGCTTTTATCCGAATAAAGTTCATATTGATTGATTGATTGATAAGAGACAGCTTCATGATCTGAGGGAAGAAGAGGTCTGTTGGGCCAAGTTGCTTGATAGAGTTCTAGAGTAATTATGGAGATGCGCGCTCCAGAATCAACAAGGAGGTTCAATACACAATCCCCTACAGAAATTTCTACATAAGGATCTACACACAAATCAGGATCCCCTGTAATGACCCCATCATCTCGTACAACCACAACCATATTGCTAAGCTCTTTTTTGACAAACTCTTCCTCATCTTGCATCATACCTTCATCAACAACACATGTCACAGGAGCAGGCTTTGGGTTGAACCTGCCTCTACCTGCCTGACAGATTTGAGCAAAATGGCCAATCTTATTACAGTTTTTACACGTTACAAACCATGCTGGGCACTTAGTGCCTGGAGCGTGTGGCTTATACCCACACCTGAAACAAATGTTACTCTTTGAAAAAAAAAGTGTTCTGTCTTACTGAAAAATGTTGTCTGTCGGATGGTTTGTTGTCTAACGTTTTGGTGTCTTTCACCTTGACAGCAGAAACAGGATCACGTTTTTTTCTCATCTAGTTCCTTGACAGACAACTGTGACGTTTCGATACTCTTCTCCACTTTAATGGTCTCATCCAAGGTAGGATTCCCCATGGAAAGTAATTTTGTTTGATGGCTTTGTCTGTACAGTGAGAGATGAACTGGTCATGAACTAGTTGGTCAGAAAGGTTCTCAAACTGACAATCTGCTACAAGACTTCTTAGAGCAGTAATGTAATTGTCAACATCTTCCCCTGTGTTTTGCGTGCGTTTAAAAAATTTGTGGTGGAGTACAACCAAGCTGGGTTGAACATCAAACCTTGTTTCTAACCTTTTAACTGTGTCTTGATACTCATCGAGAGGGGTTCCCTCATCTTGAACAGGATTAGGAAGATGTTTTAAAAAATTTCTGCCCTCAAAGCCTAATGAGTGTACTTGTTTCCCCCTGTGTAAAATGCATGCTTGAGTCGTAGGAGTGCAAATTCTGCCCGGTACAGGTCTAGGGCCGCTAATTGCTTTCGGGCCATCTCTAACTGTCTCCATTCCCTAGGGGCACAGTGTGGTGGTGGATTTGCTCTAGTTCCCCCACGTGCTCCTGCAGTTGTGCCCTGACCACCTCGTGGTCTTATTTTCTGCCGCTGATATGGTGATCAATTTACCCCTAATAACTGCCTTCAAGCTGTCCCATTCCATCACGGGGGGTATTCAGGGGTATCATTTGATGCCAAGTACTCTCTTATTGCTTTCCCTACTTGCTCCACTGTGTCAGGCGACACAGCATGGTCTCCCTGAGCGTACAGGATCTGGGCATTCGGGTCTGGGGTGGAAGCCTCAGGTCCATCACAACCACAGAGTGGTCCGACAGGGCTCGATCTCAATCGAGATCAGAGCCTCCTGTAGCTCCCCGGTATCTAGGAAGTAGTCCAGCCTTGCGTACGTTTTGTGGGAGTAGTATGTAAATCCCCTCGATGCCGGGTGGTGATCTTTCCATAGGTCTCCAAGCCCATCTCCTGCACCCAGTCCTGCCCTCCATCTCTAAGACCCCTTCGCTGTGCCATGGCGATGGAAAGATTTGTCTAGGTCGTCACGGAACACAAGATTTAAGTCCCTGCCCACTATAACCCATCTGTCTGAAGTCGCTGTCATGTCCACGATGGCCTCGTGGAAGAACTGTTCCTGCCTCTCATTTGGGGCATATATGGGCCCTAGAACTATGGATTGCGAGCCCACATGCATGCGGTATCCTAGGAGAGAGCCCTTAATCTCAGCGACCTTTATGCCCACTATCCCCCGAAAGGTACGGGAGAACGGGATAGCCACCCCCGCCGTCTTGGTCGTTGTGGATGAAAAGAATTGATCCTGGAAGGATCGGGACCTTAGTCTGTTCCAGTCCCTGCGTAGAAGATGTGTATCTTTGATTAGGCATACATCTGCCTGCATGCTCTCTGGGTAGAATAATATTTGCTCTTTACTGAGTTATTGAGACCCTTTACATTGAGGGTCCCCACCCTCAGATTCCCAGGACCGGACATCATCTCCAGGGCCCATGCCAACTCTCAGAGTTCGGGTCCCTCCCCGTCGTCTCTACACCCCCTCCCCCGGGACCTCATGGGTCACTATATGGTCTAAGAATTCTAATAAGAAGCAAGTTAACAGTAGACACCCTTGAAACCACCCCTGGACAATAACTAAGAAAAAAGAAAGTCCCTGGTAACAAGATGGGGCAGAGCCCTCCATCGCTGTTCCAGTGGATGAAGTCCGATGCGGGGTCCGTGCTGCTCCCGGGTTAGGTTGCGCTCCCTCGTTGTCCTCGTGGTCATCCCTCCCCCCGCCGCCACCACCACAACTATGTGGACTGAGTCCTCACTCCGGTGTCCCAGTCATACTGCCCTCCAACAGCTTGTCCAGCACTGCTTTCCTTTCCGCAGCCATAGCCTCTTTGCCTGGGGCCGATTCCCTGTGTCCTCCAGTAACTCTCTGCCATCTTCCTTCTCCTCCTTGATTCGATCTGGTGTCCTGTGTCCGGGGTAGCTGTGACTCAGATTGTTCCAGCTGAAGTAATTCGCAGGCCTCGGAGAGAGAGTGAAATTGCTTGGTCCCACAGGAAAGTGGTGACAGGCCTGAATTCTCATCTTTTTGAAGCATGGAGGCCGTGAGGTCCTGAAACAGATGGATCATCTGGCCTTGAAATTCTATGCCTTGTGACTCCCGCGCCTTCTTTAGTATGCCCTCTTTGAGGGGGAAGCTGTGAACGCAGGTTAAGATGTCCAGTGGGCGCGACTTATCAGGACCCCACGTGCCCACTCTGTGGGTCCGGTCCAGGCGGATGCCCTCAGGTACTATCTCACCCAGAATATGCTTAAACAGGTCCTGCACGTATGCTTTAATGTTCGCCCTCTCTTCATCCTGTAAGGCCCCACGGATCCAAATGTTGTACCTCCTGGAACGGTTCTCTAGACAAGCGGATGATCTCTTGCTGCATAAGCTCAATCTCTTCATCCCTGGATGTGCCTCTGGCTTCCAACGCATCCACTCTATCACCAATATCCCCTCTGTCCTTCCGGACGGCCTGCATTGCTCCTGTTAAGTCCTTTTTGAGAGTAGTGACATCTTCTCTTAGCCCCGAGAACAGGGCCTCTAGGTAGGGGCATGTGACTAGGGCCTGCATATCATCCATAGTGGGAGAGGGAGCCCAACTCACGCTGCTTCTATTTTCCCCTTCCTGCTGTCCTCCTGTCCTGAGCAGCATCTCTTTGATGGAGCCCCCTTTTTTAACGCTAGTTGCTGCGGAGCTCTGCGCGTTGCTATCCTCTTCTGCTGCTCTGTTGTCTCAGGGGCCTTGCTTATTCCCTCCGGTTCCACCATCTGGTGGCGCCTTTGATGTCTGTGGCTGGTGTTCAGGTAGTGGTCGTTCTCCACCCTGCCTCCCTTCCCATTGGATGCCCTCTTGCCACCCCAACTGGTGCAGGCATGGCCCCTGCCGCTGAACGCTGTCCTCTGTATTCAGCCCAAAAAGTCTAATCCAACTGCTGGCCTCGTGATGGGACCTCGGGTCGTCAAGCCTGGGTAGCAGTGCAAACCCTGCCCTGCCCCAATGGGGTTCTATGGTCTATTGGAGCAGTGGGGGGGGACCAGCGTTTCTCCAAAACAACCTCAGTCATTACTGGGCTATCCCCCCTCATGTTGCCAGCTTTACTCCTCTGCCCCATCAATGGCGCAGGGCCCACGCATGCCTCCTGACCCACAGGCACTCTCCCATCACCTTGTACTTCCAGCGACTGTAACGGGCCGGATCAGCCGGTCCTTGTGCACGTCTCCACAATCTGCATCCGCTGCAGCTCCGTGCTGTCAAGGGGGACCAGAGCTTCTCCCTCCTCCTCCGACCCTCTAGCTGTGCTGCTCTTCACTTCTTGTGCCCCGAGCGCATCCCAGCTGCACCTACCTTCTTTGTCAAGTCGCAGGAATTCAACTTGCCACTCGGTGTGGGGGACGTGCTCATCTCAATCAGCCATGTAACATCACTCAGACACCCTCTTATGCCTCCACCACTATCTCCCCAGCACAAACTGCCATTTGAAACTGTAGTTTATTGCATAAAAATATATTGCAGATCTGGATTATCTCTGATCTTTGAGATGAAAGGTTCCCAAACAAGCTTAAAGAGAAAGGGTGAAAGAGGACAAACTTGACAGACACCTCTAACCAATTTGCAATAGGAGATTTAAGCCTGTTAATGAAGATAGCTGCTTGAGGGGAGGTATATAAAAGGTTAATAAGGTTAATGATTTTCTTCCCAAATCCGAACTAATGAAGAAAAAGTGTGGAAAATAAAAGCACAAACTACACTTCTAAAGTCACTACAGTCAAAAGGATCTCAAAACAGCAGTAAAGTCTAGCTTCTCACATGGCTGCTCCCTGGTAGTGAAACTCACTCCATTAAAAAATAATGGAGATAGGGACTTAGTGTAACACCCTATAGTAAATATAATTAACTAAATAAAAAATGTGGACTTTTAAATTAACTGTATATAAAATTGTTTTTTAATGTTAAAAAGTTAAATGAAATTTCAAATTAAATATTTTATAATTTTAAAAACGAAATTTAATGGTTTAAATAAATACCAGTATACTTTTACATTAACAAATATGTACAATTATTACAATTATTTTACAGCAAAAAAAAAACATAACTATGATTGGCAGTTAATAAATATTGAAATGATAGTTTGGTTAAAATTAAAAACCACATATATATATTAAAATATGTTTTAATAATTTAATTATTTAACAACATTTACGTTTGTTTTTAAAGTGCTGTAGCATTTTATCAATTCTAGGTAATAATAATAATAAATATAATAATAATAATAATCATTTTAAATTAATTTGCCCATTTATTTTACATTATACTAATTATTACATAGTTTTAAAGAATCAGTAAACTTTATTATGTTCCCTATATTTTACTGCAGGAGGTTGTTCACCCCAGTGGCAGAGATCTCTGACTAGGTGTGAAATGTTTCTAGTAGTAAATTAACACTCATATATTCATTCTTAGATGTCTCCACTACCTGAATTGAGTGGGGTACAGGCATGTAAGTAATTGTAATTGTAATTGTAATGGTTCTTATATAGCGCTGTTGTCACCCTACGGGTATCCTGGCGCTCAGATATAGGAACACACAGCCATCATGGTGGGGAATCAGAAAGAGAGAACATGGAGGATCAAGCTTTCGGGAAGAGCCAAGTTTTTAGGCTCTTTCTGAATTCAGTTAAAGAGTCAATCTGTCTAATCCTCTGTGGTAACTCATTCCACAGCTGAGCACTGACCACACTGAAGGCCCTCCCCCCAGCCTTGAGCGTTTAAATCTCGGAATTACCAGCAGACTGGCGCCAGAGGAACAAAGCTGTCTCCGAGGGAGATACCAGGCAAACCTTTCCTGTAATGGGACTGGACCCAACTTGTGTATTGCTCTGTACACCAAACAGAGGGATTTAAAAAGGACCCTTTCCTTGATTGGTAACCAGTGGAGCTCTCTCAGGGCATGAGTAGAAGACGAATTACGCCGCAGGTTCAGCACCAGTTTTGCCGCGGCAGACTGGACTCTTTGCAAACCCTGAAAGATGTACTGAGGGGCCCCTAAATACAAGGAATTGCAATAGTCCGCACTATGGTGTAAATCTACTCTCCAAAATGGTGATTGCAAAAAAGTGCAAGAATAAATGTATGCAGGAGTCATTCTATAAGTCAAAAAATACCCTTTCAGGCATAGAGTGACAAATAAATTATGCAAAAAAGGAAGCAGAGAACTCTGTGTAGTTCTCAAGTTTAGGTGGAAAGCCACTCTTGTATGGAGCATTCTCAACACCAGCGACACTCTAGATCTGCTCACCTCAAATGTCTGTTTTTCTATCAAAGTCTTTAAGCATAGGCTTTTGTCATTTTGCAGCTCGGCAAGGACAGCACTGTGCTAGTCCCATGCTTAAAGACTTTGCTGTAGTAATGGCAAAAGATTTTGTCCTTTTCTATCTCGGCATGGGTGGCACTGTGCTAATACTATGCTTAAAGACTTTGATAGAAAAACAGACATTTGAGGGGAGCAGATCTAGAGTGTCGCTGGTGTTGAGAGTGCTCCATACCGGAGCGGCTTTCCACCTAAACTTGAGAACTACCCAGAGTTCTCTGTTTCCTTTTTTGCATAATTTATTCATCACTCTATGCCTGAAAGTGTATTTTTTTTACTTATACTGGGTGCTCCCTTGTGTCTGGACAAAGCTATACCTCTCTGAAGAGCTCTAATTAGAGTGAAACACTGTGTCAAGGGTTGCTTTTGCTCATTTCAGGTTGGCTTGATTGGTATTTTACCAATTCAAAGCTGTAATACTGTCCTGGAGTGATAAATGGCTTTTGTCATTTTGCAGCTCTGCAAGGACAGCACTGTGCCAGTCCCATGCTTAAAGTCTTTGCTGTAGAAATGGCAAAAGACTTTGTCCTTTTCTATCTCGGAGTGGGTGGCACTGTGCTAACCCTATGCTTAAAAGCTTTGATAGAAAAACAGACATTTGAGGTGAGCAGATCTAGAGTGACGCTGGTGTTGAGAGTGCTCCATACAGGAGCGGCTTTCCACCTAAACTTGAGAACTACCCAGAGTTCTCTGCTTCCTTTTTTGCAGGAGTCATTCTATATGCGCATATTTACCTTTGTGACTCTGGCCCTGCATGACAATTCTTGTAACTGGTTGGGCCCAATATTAGTCTCAAGAACCATATATTTGGCTTTCTTCCTTGATTTACATGTTGCACAGCAGCCTATGGGCCCGATTCACAGAATGAACTTAAGACTAAATCCTAAACTTACTACTTTGTGGTATTCACAGGATGCACTTACTACTTTTGGTATTCACAGACTGCACTTACTACTTTTGGTATTCACAGAATGGATTTACGACTACTAACTTTACGTCTGCACTCGGGCCGGAAATTCCGGCCCGGAGGCGGAGCTTCCGGCCTGGAGGCGGAGCTTCCGGCCCGGAGGCGGGGCTTCCAGGCCGGAGGCGGACCTTCCGGCCCGGAGGTGGGGATTCCGGCCGGTGGCGGAGATTTAGCCATGGCCGAAATCTCCACCTCCGGGCCGGAAGCTCCGCCTCTGGCCCGGAAGCTCCGCCTCCGGCCCAGAAGCCCCACCTCTGACCCGGAAGCCCCACCTCTGGGCCGTAAGCTCCGCCTCCGGGCCGGAATTTCCGGCCCGAGTGCGGACGTAAAGTTAGTAGTCGTAAATCCATTCTGTGAATACCAAAAGTAGTAAGTGCAGTCTGTGAATACCAAAAGTAGTAAGTGCATTCTGTGAATACCACAAAGTAGTAAGTTTAGGATTTAGTCTTAAGTTCATTTTGTGAATCGGGCCCGTAGTATTTAAAGTCTGGAAGGAGATGTGGTCTGAGGACTCGGCCTGTGCACCTTGGAACTAGCGAACCTGGTTCGAATCCTGTCCTTGGCTCTACATTGTGTGATTCTCAGCAAATCACTTAGGACCTTGTTTAGGGTTCATTTAGAATTTGGCAAACTGGATACTCTTTCACACATGTGGCGGATATCATGGCCGCCATGGTACAGGAGTCTTATGGCCAATAGCACTTGTAATATGGCGGATGGGGTACATACGTGCTAGAAGCAGGCGTTTAGGATGTGCTGCAGCACCCCTAAAATAATCGTCGTGGAGTGAATAAGCAATAAAGAGGTCTTTATATTTTGTTTTTATCTTGCCACATTTGCTGTGCGTTCAAAGATAGAGGTCAAATGTCATGCATTGTCTTCTGTGAAATTGATGCTTCTTCTTTTAACTTGGAGATTTGTGTTTTCTTTTCTTTCTTTGGCTGCAAAGTGAAATGATTTTGAAATGTGAACTATGTGACTATCTTGCTGAGGTACAGGGAATGTGGAAGGAATCCAAACAAATTAGGAAGCTTTACTAGTGTGGCACACAAATGAAACGTATTTGCTAAAGCCAGATTTCCACATTATCATTTGTGCGCGATGTAGGTTTATTAGTATTCCTGAAAGCATGATGCAAATTTAGTGGCCATTTCAAGAGGCCAATTTAATGCAAAATATACTCTCTGTAAATGACAGTGACTGCACCATGTTTTATACATATAGGGCCTGATTACGATGTTGGTCGGACAAGCATCCGACGACACCGTAGCAGAAAGGGACTGCCCAACAAGGAGTCGGCGGTACCACTTCCATGAATATGATGCGACTACCTTCACGGTGGTCGAAAAGTGTATGTTTTCTATTGTTGCTTGTGCTGTGGGCTGCAACACAAACCGCAATAGGAAAAATACTCTTTTAAAACATCCATGCACCGTGGCAGGCACCATGCAATGCCTGCCATATGGTGCAGAGATATTTAGTGGGGCACCATCGGTGCCCCCCAGGCCACATAGCAGAGGGCCAGGGAGGAAGGGGACCCTGGTAGGGGCCCCCAAAGTCACTTCCTGCCTGCCTTTTAATGGCAGCGAACCGCCAAGAAAGGGCAGGCAGAAAGTGACATAATCCCGAGGGCGGAGCTGAAGCTTGCTCCGCTGTCATTTTAGGACTACAATTCCGCCCACCGCCCGGACGGGCTGCCCGTCGGAAGTGGAGCATAATTCCCTCACATATTTCCCTCCGACTGCCAGCATCATAATACGATGGTCAGACACAAACCTATGATGTATGGCGGAAGGCCTCCGCCAAGCTGTCGGTTGGTTTCCGCCGGACAACAGAATAAGGTCCATGTTTGGGACAATATGCTCCTAAATGTCCTACCAGTTACAACTACACCCTTCCCACTCCCCTGCTGAATAATTGTGGCTTATTTGCTACACTTATTCTTTGCAAAACTTGGATTTGTTTCTGAAAATTGTTGTAGCATCATCGTTGAGATATCCACCACATTTTGACAGAGCATCCCGTCCTCCAAACTAAGTAAAGCCCTTAATCACCCCTGCACCTAAAAAAATGTGTAACGCAATATTGTTCTCATGTAAAGCGATCTAATGACTTTGGGCCAGATTTGCGTATATAAAACTGAAACAAACAAATATGATAAAAAGGGCAAACTGTATCTCTACATTTTAGCAGAACATAAAAATATTCTGATGAATCACAGTGCTAACCAGGGTCGATTGCAGGAATATCCTGCCTTGTGGTTTCCTGAAAAATCTAATTTCGCTTAAATCATATGTATGGGATTTCTTCTTGCCTACTTCAACTCTCCAAACATTTTGCTTTTCTGATTTCTGATTTCAGTCTCATCTCATCACAGGTAAAAAGTACATTTCATTCGCCATGATGTACATTTTACATGGCAAAGTAAACCTTTTCCCAGGCCCAAACCTGCCTTTTTAATACATATAAGTCACCCCTAGGATAGACCTTGGATAGCCCAGAGGGCAAGGTACAATGCATTTAAAAAGTAAAACATGTACTTTTATGTTGTACATGTCCTGGTAATGAAAAACTCATAACTTAGGGTGAAATCGGATTTTAAATTACAATTTTGATATGCCACTTGTAGAAAGGCTGCATTTTCTTGCCTTAGCCATTTGGTGCCTGCAGTCTGTTGCTGGGTCACATGACTGAGTGTAGTTGGCAGTATTCCTCCTAGACAGCCACACACAATGTGGAGCTTAGGTGTGACTAGGTGGGCCATCAGTGGCAGGATGGGAGGGAGGAGCTGGGCCCAGCACCACTTAGCCTTGAATAGGCTGTGTTCTGTCTCCACACAAAGGGCTGCATAGACACTGTAGTTGGTCTGGGGCCAAGCCAGAAAGGCAGGGCACCTGTGCACCTTCAAAGACATGCCTCTAGAAGCTTCTCCCCACTTCAAAGGCACAACTGGGTATGTATACTGGACATCAGACACCACCACTTCATTGCAATTCTGGACCTGTGGATACTCTGCCAGGAGGAAGGACTTCTGTGCTGCTGAAAGGACTGCCAATCTGCTGGAATGTTGCTATGAAGGAACTGCAACCTAGCTGTGCTGACCTGTTTTCTGCTGCCCTCTTGCCTGGGTGAATAGCGAACTGGACCTGCAACTTCATCTTTGAATCCAGGACACCAGAGTGCCTCCAAGGGTTGGGCTGTTGGGCTCCTGATGTAAGCCTCAGGGACATAAAAGGCGCCTCACCATCCTGCACTAGCCCCTAGCCGGAGCTGCAGTGAGTTGCTGACCCCCATATAGTGCCCCTCAGTTCCTGGACCCTTGGTGTGGCTCAGGGAGCTGAAGTCAAGCTTTTGGGCTCTTTGCTACCGAGACGTCACCGCTCACACCATGATTCAACATGAAGGTCTGGCAACCGCCTCTTCATGCTCCAGCATCGCCTGCTTGTGGGGACCACAAATGCAAAGCTCCAACACCACCCACCCGCGACACCATCCCGCTCTTTGCTCAACGCCGACAGCCTACCGAGACCCTCCAATGCAGACAGGACTTTTGGAATGAATTTGAGAAGGTAAACTTCAGTAGCCTTAACCTGGTGACTGTAGTCGACCTGCACTCCATTGCGGTTGGCTTGAAAGTGGGACTTTGACCCGGTCCAATGCGACCAGATTTCCCAAGTTGGCGTTTCCTGTTTTTTAGCACTATTTTCACAAATTCTTTTCAAAATTCATAACTTCGGTTCTACTGATTATATTTTTGTAGTTTTGCTCTTATGTTATTGTTAGAAACGGGGAAGCTTGGCACGGAGCGGGTAGGCTAAACCCCGGAGCAATGTGTAAAGCATCTGCGCAGTCCACACTCACAGGCGACACACTAGGCACACTTCAAAAGAAACTCCACACCAGGTTGTGTAAAAATAATTTGTGTATTAGGAAAACACATTAGAGTCAGAAACACAGGCACATATAACACTGTGCCAGGTAGCACATTTACAGGAGACTATGTACAGGGCAGGGCCAATCGGGCTGCTGCCAGAACCATCATAGAGCACAGGGGGTAAATGTAAGACCAGCAGTAAATGTGTAACAGCCAGAACCTACTGGCATGAACAGGAACTTAGTCACATTAGCATAAATCAGCGTAGGCATGAAACCAGCCATGTAGGCCTTAGGGAAACAGCATTATCAGCATCAATGCATTAGGCATACGAAAACCTTAGATTAGGCATAGAATGAACGCATCATAGCATGACATTAGATCAGACCTACACCCATTATGCATACATCATTGCATCACTAAGGGCCATATGTAGATAAATAATATTTACCGATTCATAAATACCGAATTTTACAGAATCGGTATTCATGAATCGGTAAATAGTATGTAGGTAAACATTCGGTAAAAATTACCGAATCGGTAAAATTCGGTAAATGAATACCGAATCCACAATACCGGCCGGAATCATGAAGCGGTATTTACCGAATCGGTAAATACCGAATCGGATTTTACCGAATCGGTAATTCAAATATACATCACTTGAGGAATCAGCCAATCCTGTGCAAGGCCAACCCCACCCAACCAGGAAGTGGCCACACCCAGGCAGGTGCACACAATCATCAGACTCTGGAGAGGCTGGTAGTGCAGAGCAGAGCAACAGAGCCAGTGCCTGATTGTGAACAACAAACTGACACAATGTCCAACCAGGAGACAGAGAGAGATGGAGGGGAAAGGAGGAGAAAACAAAAATTCAGCCCAAAGGAACTGCAGGTGCTTGTGGAGGAGGTGGTAAAGCAGCACCAGAAGCTGTTCGGAAAGCAGTCCCTGCAAGTGGCTGAGTCCGAGAAAAGGAAAATCTGGCTGGGAATCCAGGCGCAGGTGAATGCAATAGGAGTGACCCCCCGGGACATAGACGTGCTGAAGAAGCGGTGGTACGACATCCGTATCGTCACGAAGAGGAAGATGGGGGAACTCAAGAAAGAGGCCAGCCGGACAGGAGGGGGAACGAACAGGGCACCTGCCCTGACAGAACTTGAGGAGCTCGTGGAGTCAACAATTGAGCCCGAGAGTGTCATGGGGATTGGGGATGCAGACAGCTCTGCCAGAGCCGCCACCAAACAAGGTAAGACGCATGCACAGCAATGTGGCCCCCCCTACCCCTATCCCAACTCCCCAATTGTGCAATGAGAATCCCACTCCAGTACAGGTGTTAGTGCATACTAGCAATGCATTATGGGAGATGTAGTCTCTGAAACCCCAAACATGAGAAGAATAGCACAGAACAACAAGGCATGTTACACACATTAGCGAAAAGCAGGCAGAGGACAATGAGAGAGTGTTTTAGAAATGTATTGTCATGCTAGCAATGCAGGGCTTCAGGTACACTGAGCTGATGTTGCATTTCTGTCCACAGACGATACTTTGCGCAGGACTGCACATGAGAAGGGAGAGAGGGCACCCCGGAAGGACAGCTCAGAGAAGGCCACTACAAGTTCTGGGCAGAGATCAGCACCACAGCCAGCCTCACCACCACAGCCAGCCTCACCACCACAGCCAGCATCGCCACCCCAGCCAGCATCGCCACTCCTGCTGGAGTCACCGGCATCAACACCACCTGCATTGCTCAGGTCGAGGAGGCGTGCTGCTTCCAGGTTAAATGTCTCGGAGTCCTCATCTGAAGACTCGAGGGGGGCGGAAACATCAACTGTGCCACTGGATGGTAGCCATGCCAGTGTGCCCTCCGCCTCTGAGGGAGCACACACAGGTGCCAGACGTCGCCACAGGGCTCGGGTGCAAAGTCCACCTCCACAGGGTGAGAGCCATAGAGTTTTCTCAGGGCTGGAGGCCACCATGGTCAAGATACAGCGCCTACAAGGCAAGGCAATCTTGTCAGTACAGCGCCAAATGAAGGGCCTTAACGACAAAATGGGGAACATTGACAGGGGCATAAGCGCAATGGCTGAGGGCATGAGGGAGATGGCTGCTGGCATGCGGGACATGTCCCTGTCCGTCATGCTGCTGTGCACAAAGATTGATGAGGACAGAGCAGCACGGCGCCGGGAACGGCAGAAAAAAGATCATCACACAAGGGCAGTGAACCGGCTGGCAACTGCCACTTCGCTGCTCTGCAGGCGCTCCGTGGCAATGCAGGAGGGGCTTGCGCACTACAGCAATGACGTGTCAAGGGGGATGGTGAGGTTCACCGGTGCACTTGAGGTGCTGCTAACAAGCCAGTCTGCCACAACTGGTGCTGTGGATGCTGGGGACAGCGAAGAAACCACCAGTAGGAGCAGCATTACCCCCCCTGTCCCAGACACACGGAGGAGCAGCAGACGGCATGGGGCTGCCACTGGTCCCACAGCCAGTGAGGACAGCCAATCACTGGCATCCCGCACTGTAGTACGTGGGCGCAGACACTGATGCTGCACACAATTGCAGGAGACAATTGGGTGAAGTAACCCTTGACTTACAACTATTGATTGCACAAAATTGATAGGACAGTTTTTCCTTTGTGTTGTGGCGTAGTGCCGCATGATTAAACTACGTCATGGCATCCAACTACTGGCTGTGTCCCCTTACTTACTTAGAAATAGTTGCATGTGATCTCTGCCAGTCTCTCTCTCCCATCTGTTGCCACTCCTGCTGCGTTGGCCTCTGGCTGTGCAGACTCATCATCATTGTCCTCAAAATCAGTTATTTCCACCTCTGTACCTCTCTTCGTGGCAAGGTTGTGCAGCATTGCACAAGTGGCAATGATCTTGCAGCATATGATGGGTGTGTACTGGTGTGCGCCTCCTCTTTTGTGGAGGCAGCGGAACCTGCTTTTCAATAGTCCAAACGTGCGCTCCACCACGTTGCGTGTTGATTTGTGTGCCACATTATATCGTCTCTCACTCAGGGTTCATGGGTGTAGGTAGGGAGTGAGGATGAATGACCGCACGGCATATGCACTGTCGCCTAGGTGAGTAAGAGAGTACCATTAGTCACATGCCTCAATACACATTCATTTGCGATTAGTAGTAGGGAGTGTCACAGTTATTTACCTAGCAGGTATCCTTCTCCAAAGTCGCCGGCAACCAGTCGTGTGTAGATCCCACTGTTCTGGAAGATGAATGAGTCGTGGGTGCTCCCAGGGAACTTAGCTATGATATCGGTGATTATGTTGGCAGCATCGCAGATTACCTGCACATTTATGGAGTGGGTGGACTTTCTGTTCCTGTAGATGTGCTCAGTGGCTGCTGGTGGGCAGATTGGAATGTGTGTGCCATCAATACAGCCTATGACATGCGGGAACTGTGCCATCTGGTAGAAGTCGGTCTTTGTTTTCTGCAGTTCAGCCTGTGTGTTTGGGAAGCTGATTTAGTGTTGCATTCTCTGCATCATGGCATCCAGGAACTTCCTGAAGAAACGGGACAGGCAACTCTGGGATACCCCGCCTACCGCAGCTATCACCCCCTGGTAACTGCCAGATGCAAGTAGATGTAGGCTACAGAGCACCTGCACATGTGGTGGTATGGCATGCACCCTTGTTGTTGGATGGTCCAGGAGTGGGTGCAGGTCCCTTATCAGGTCCATGATGGTTTGGGGGTGTAGCCTGTACCTTTCATGTATCTCAGCCTCAGTCAGTTGAAAGAGTGTGATGCGCTGTCTGTAAATGCGTTCCTCCCGTCTCCAAATCCTCAGACCTGCTGCCTGTAGACGTAGGCGCCTTGCAATCACATACAGAGCGGCCATGGTGTTCGCACTGTTGCATTTTGGGATTGCATTTATGCACTGTGGCTGATTACCACCTGCTTTCACTCAGTGTTAATTACCGACTCTTAAATACCGAATTTCATGGAATTCGGTAATTTCCACTTTACCTACATCTCTTGTGTCATTTTACCATTTCATATTTACCGAATTGGTAAATATGAATTCGGTAATTTAGAATCGGTAATTTAGAATTCGGTAAAGATGAATCGGTATTTACCGATTCATGTTTACCGAATCCTTCTTTTTGGACTCCTACATCTCAAATGCCTAAATACCGGTCGGTAACGGGAAATTTACCGAATTTCGGCCGTTACCGACCGGTATTTAGCTACCTACATGAGGCCCTAAGAGTGGAATCTTCTGCACAAAATCATCAGTGTAAATGCACCATCCCGACAGGCATAAATCATAATCATCTCATTAGGCATAAATCATGAGCAGGGGGCATAAGACATGTGAACATGGTGCATCATCATTAACCTAAAAGCAAGAGCAACACATTAGGTATAACCCTCATTAGCATAAACCACGTTGGCAGTATTATAACCCAAACATATCACGTCAGGCCTAGAAACACATTCTTCACTATATCAGCCTACACCACATTGGGCATAAACACATTAGCATGTGGCAGGAACATAACGCATCCTAACATGGCATTAGGCAGGGACCTGTGGGCATATTCTCATTAGCATAAATCACCTCCTGTATTGGGCATCAACTTATGCATTAGGCATCCTCCCGAGGCAGAAAACATATCCTGCATAACGTTGGGCATAAACATATGCATTAGGCATGAACTGAAAACATCCTTACACAATCATGAGCATGGAGCATAATCCTTAGGCAGAAAATCAACAGCATAAATGCAGTAGAGAAAAGCTGCACACATTACCAATGCCCCACAGTGCAGACTAGTCTTTGGCGCCACTGCGCCTGGGTAGCCCCTACTCTGGGACTCTAATGCAGGCAGCTGCCCCATGTTGCAACTGCCCACTATCCAGCGGGGCAGTTGTGTAGAATCAGTCCTGGCCAAAAAGAAGAACTGACACTGCCGTGCCTCCAGGGCCCCCACTGGAACTTTACAAGTCAAGAATGCCCAACGTTAGAACTGTGGCCCTTCACCACTGCGGCCCGGCAGGATCCCATTCCGGGACTTTAAAACAGAACTTGCCCAAAGGGTCCAAAAATGTTGCAGCGGCCCGCAACTGCGGCGCCGCTGTGTAGCTCACCAGATTACCGCCACGTTGGAGCCCTCTTGTTGCAGCTGCCCACTGTCAGGCGGGGCAGCTTGTGCAAAACAGTCAACATGGGCCCTCCGGGTGGCCCTCCTGGTGCCCGCGATGCTCCCAGGAGCCCCTACTCACCGGGATTCTTCTCGCCTTCGGACTCCGCTCTTCTCTTCGGGGAGGCTCCGGTTTTCAGGCCGGTTTCCTCCTGCTTTTGCTGACGTCGCGGGGCTCTCCTCAGTGCATGGGAGTCCCGCTATATCACCGGCCGCCGCTTCCCTCACGCCGCACCTCACTTGGCTTCACACGGGCCCCCTCGTGGGACCCGGGACTTTGCTGCAGAGCCCGCAAGGCTCCAGACGGCTTCCTCCAGGCAGGGGGAGGCGGAGATGGCATCCGCGAGGCTCCGCCCACAACCAGGCAGAGTACCTGGCTTCCTTCGCTCGGGCTGCGGTGGTGCTTTCTTCTCTGTTAGTGACAATATGCGGGGTAGGCTCCCGCTACTTAGTAAAGCAAGAGTGCAGCAAACCGCGGGGTGGGCTCTCGCTGGTTTTAAAGGCAGGCAAGACGTAGGGTGGGCAACTGCTGTTTCAATAAGGCATAACAGCGCGGGGTGGACACTCGCGATCAGAGCAGCATTAATGTGGGGTGGGCTCCCGCTTCCATTTCAGGAGTGAAAGCGCGGCAACACGTGGGGTGGGCACCCGCTCCTCTGCAGGCGGCCTCAGAGGTGGAATCCCACACACTGGGATCCCCTCACAGCATGCTGGCAGCAAAGCACTGCAGTATTCAGCTCCTCACCTCCTTGAAGTACAGGCCAGCAAATTATAGTGCTCACAAGGCGCTAGGGAGCAGAAGGACACACAGTCACTTCAAATATAGTGCTCACGAGGCGCTAGGTCAGGAGAGAAGACAGGCAATGCTGGGCAAGATGAGCAGGCAGAGGGCACTCATCAAGACAGCACAGCAGTTCCTAGGAACAGTCAACCCCCGTAATGTGGCATTCCTCCTGGCATGGCAGTCTTCACTTCAGCAAAGGGCTCTCACTGGCCCTGTGGACAGCAGAGGGGTACAGATGGGCACAGGGGCCAGCACACAGGCCCTTCTGGCGGTACCTCCTGGCAGAATGTCCCCTCTCAATCAAAGTCCACGCACAGCACACCACATGGAGTCTCAGCTCCTCAATATATACACCATTCACCCCACCTACCCAAAAGGGCCAGAAGCTTCTAGACGGTTCTCTGAGGACACCGGTCCCAAATGGTTTTGGGGGAGGTGTAGAGCACCCTGTCTGCCAGGCTTCCCTCCAAAAGCTGGGGGAGTGTCAGATGGACACATCCCAGGGGGCGGAGCCAGCCTTGGTCACTTTGAGCACTAGACCGGCAACCCACTTCAGGCAGGCACAAGGCACACAGAAATGGCGACTGTTTTAAAAGGAACATTTACACAATGGTACAAATTAATCTGCACCCACCATCGCGCAGCATTTATTATTTTCAGTTCAGGCACACCCCACATGGCGTATACCGTTCCTACCATGGGGGTTCCTAATGTGAGCCTGTGTAAGGCAGACAACACACGCACTTTGCACTGCTAACCAGCGCTAAAGTGTTCGGAATCCTGCACCCACCAATTCCATCACAGCAAAAAGGATAGGGGGAAGGCAAAAAGTTTCGGGATGACCCTGCAAGCAGGGCCAAGTCCAACAGTTATTTATTAAATTCTGTTCTACTATTCTAACCTGGTATGTGATCCTTTTTGTGAGGTGCTCCCACTTTATTACTGTTTGAAGTGTTGCACAAATACTTTACACATTACCTCTAAGTTAAGCCTGACTGCTCTGTGCCTAGCTACCAGAGGGTTGAGGACATTTTAATTTGGGGTTGACTTGTGCCTGACCCTGACAAGGATTGTGGTTGCTGCTTGACCAGGGTGAACAACAGAATCAACCAGCAACCCAATTTCTCACAGTGGGTAGTTCTCCCCACCTGCCATAGGGGGAAACACTTGTTGAAAATGACCATCTTTTGCGTAGTATTGCCCCAGATTTTTGCCCTCTTTTGCTGAACCTATTTATGTTGGCCACAGGACTTTGCACACTTTACCCTTTCTAACAAGTGGTAAAATGGTTGTTCTCTCCGTTGTAAACATGATGAAATTGGTATGCACCTGCTTAGCACATTTAAATTACTTATAAGTCTCCAGCATATGGTACTACATGTATCCAGGGTCTTGTAAATTAAATACTACCAGTGGGCTGAGGCACTCGTTTTGCTGCCACCTAAAGTACCACTATAAAAACCTCTTACCAGGCTTGCCACTGCAGCCTGGGTGTGCAGTTTCTAACTAGCATTTCGACCTGTCAAATCCACCCTATTGATGGATCTAAAATGTCCTTTTCAATATCTATAAATCACTCCTAAGGTGAACATCATTGCCCAATAAGTTAGGGCGTATTATGTATAAATGTGGGACATGTAGAGCTTAATGTTGTTCATGTCCTGGCATGAAAAATCCTTAAAGTTGTTTTTCACTGTGACAAGGCTGGCTCTTCCATAGGCCAATAATGGTTTACAATTACTAAGTGCTAAATTCATTTTAGGGGAAGCTCAAAAAATTAAATCAAGGACTCATTTGATAGTAGGCTAAAATCCAATTTAATGGTGAAGTTGGATTTTATATGACTATCAAAAGGCCTTTCTTTCATTGTCTGTCACCTGACTACTGATGTCTCCTCTGAGGTGAGATGTATATTGCTTCCAGATAGTGGACTTAGGGTCCCGGGTGTGAGGAGGGTGTTTCCTGCCTAGACAGGGTGGCCTGGGAGTAGGCCATTCCTGAGCTTCAAAGATGTCTTCCCTTTTACTGGCAGATGAAACTCACACCTGGGCCTGCCTCTCTTTTGTCTTTCTAGTCAGGCTATCTGCAAAGCCAGAGGGAGGGGGCAGCTGCCAAGAATTGGGTTAGAGGATGTACAAAGTATTGCCTCCCACCCACAGGTTGGCACTGGGCATAAACGTGGCATTTCAGAATGCTCCTCAAAACACTCCTGGACCTGTGAAAAGTCAGAAGAAGAGCTACTCTGCTGCCTGAATGCTGAAGAAGACCGGTCTGGATTGGCCCAAGAAGTGACTCCAAGGGCCAGTTGGCTGACCTCCTATCTTCTGTGTGAGTTACAGCGATACAACAAGCTTCCAGAGACTCTTTTCCTGCAAATGCCCAACTGACTAGTTCTTAACGGGATCTGCCATGCACCCTGATGCTGGCCTCTGTTGGAGTGAGCCCTACTCCCTAAGTGGTGACCCCACATCCTGGACCCATCTTTATTGTAGAGTTTACTCCTGCTTTTCAAAGTGGAAGAGCTAGGAAAGTTTATGTCACCTTTTCCTCTGAATAACCAGCGAGAGACCGGGAATGGCGTTGAGCTGAAGCAGTTGAGGAATCACCGGTTAGCTATAACTTGGGGATTTGCCCTCATAAAGGAGATTCGACTTCCAAAAATGTATAAGCTGACCGCAGATGACTTTACCAAGACAAACACTGAGCTGCATTTGACCGATGTTGATTCCTCCCTGGGCTCGATTTTCAGCCACTCTTTGCTTTCCCTGCCTTCATTGACAACTGCACCTGGACCCTGCTCTCCAGCACCCCACCGTCGTTGATTACTGCTTCGACGCCAGTTTTCCCTGCCAACATTTTTCGCCAGAAAACCTTTTAAGCCAGAAGGTAAACTTTCGACCATGACAAACCTGGTTCCTGTATCCAACTGGCGGACCATCACTGTCGGCCTTCACTTTTGATTTTGACCCCGTTTAACTCAACCAGATACCCGCGGTCGAAGCGTAGAACTTTTTTGAATTATTATATTTTTGGGGGGAATTATTTTTAACTCAAACATTTACTTCCAGTTCTACTTATTGGATTTTTACCGTTTTACTGTCATTTTACTTATTAAAATAGTTATGCCTGGCTGTTAAATGCTCTTGCTACCAGGGTGTGGAGCACAGGTTTATTTAGTGACTGTTGGGATTCTTCCTGGCCTGGATTGCGAGTATGATTTAAGATGAGTTCTCAACTCCATTTAACTAATATTCCGATTTCGTACAATATTTGACATGGAATCCTTCCAGGAAGTGATGTCACATGATCTTAATCCCGATGACATCACAGTATCTGACAGTGCTGAAGCTAGGACACTCTTAAGTGTACAATTATGTACAAAAGTTATTAACACATATAAATGCCCATTTTATATACAAACTACATTTTAAATAGGGTGGTCATATGATGTGAGCAATACATATTTCTATATTTTCTTGCTTGAAACATTATGTGTTTATTGGAAGAGGAAACTATTATGCCACTGTAACATAAAATAACAATAGGAAGCCAAATTATGTATACCTCCTAGTATAAACCTTAAGCATAAAATGTATTGGAAAATTACAGAAAGCCACACAAAAAAGATTTTAAAAAACCATTACTGGTTTTGTCTACCATTATTTCTTTATGTAGAACAAGGTGAACAATTTTACTGACATATATTTTTCCTTAGCATTGTTAATGCATTTTTTTATTGGCATCACTTTCAATGCATTACTACTCACTACAGCACACAGGTGTCATTTTTATTCAAACACATAGGCCCTTATTACAATGTCGGTTGGAGTTGCCTCTGACCGACATCGCTGCGGATTGGGAACCAACCGACCTCAGGTCGGCATGCCTGACCCCGCAATTAGGATGTGACCGCGCATGGTGCAGTTGCAAGCTTCAATTTTTCAATGGGAGCTAGTGCGGCGGCCCGAAACTCCTATTAAAAAAATGGAAGTTTTAAAACATCCCTGCACCGTGCTGCAGGCACCATTAGGGCTCCATGCAGAGAGCCAGAGGGGAAGGGGGACCTGCTAGGGGCCCCCAATGTTGCTCCGACAGCCTTTCCATGTCGGAAAGGCCGGCATGGAAGGGCAAGGCCGACATGTAAAGGCTGTCGGAAACGGACATCATAATCCCTACAGCAGAAACACCTTCTTAAAGGGATTATGAGGCCTTTATGAATGACTGACGGGCTCCATGAGCCCCTCGGATTGTGTCGGTCTGACCCCCTGACTCCTTGACCCCAAAGGTAATTGATCTTCATGGCACTGTGGCGTGGTTTTGGTAACAGCGACGGCGCCTCTTTTTTTCACTTCCCCTCTCCTTGAAAGAATATTGTGCATTTAATTAACCGGCTGGTTGTTTGCCATATAGGCTTTAGTAACGGGAGTGATTGGGGCTAGAGTTCCAGTATGTGGTTATTGACCTGGTACTTGTGTGAGTTTAAATAGTGAAGAAGATCAAATGAGCTGTGTCTTGGTGTGGAGAGAACAGACCCTGAGGATATTGTGCCTTCACAATGGTAAATGGTATGGAGGTGGCAGGGACGAGTTGGTCACTGGATTGGTGAATACATCAGACTCCAATCTATTAGGGTTCTTGGATCTCTTATACAATATTCATACAGCAGGGTCCTATGCAGGTGTAGTGGCTTTGGGGTAACACTACCTAGGATCCAGGCACAGGCGATGGCATGTTTTGGGATGTATAATGGGCCCCCAACCATGTAATTCATTTAGATGTGTGTGATGGTCTATGCTTCAGGTATTGGAGGTGATATGGTATTGAACGGGAACGGCCTCTGTTGCATATTCTATTTCAGAAGGTGCAGGGGGGCCTGGGTAATTGCTTGACTCAATGAATGCGGTCACAGTGACTATCCGCTTTACATTATCCATACCTTACATTGGGGCATATCAGCAAGGCGGCGATAGAAAATTATCGCCACTTTTGCTGCCGTTTTCGGCCGAAAAGCGGCGATAATTTTATCGCCTAATTAGCAAGGTCGTGCTAACGCGTGAAACCTTGCATTAGCGCACAAAATCTTAATGCCCAGCTTTGCATCTCTAATGAGATGCAAAGTGGGTGTTCCTGACCTAACATGACAGGAGAAATGTCGCTAAGCGACATTTCTCCTATCATCAAGCCCCACGCTATGAAGCATAGCGGTAAGAAAAGTAGCGATAACCCCTGTTATCGCTACTTTCCTTACGCCTGCTTCAGGACTGACTTAGACATGATATCCTATTGAAGGTGGATATCATTGCTAAGTTTGTGGGGCCCTATCAACAAGCTAACGCCACATTTCGTGAGATTATCGCTGGGTTTCCAGCTATAATCTCACGTTAGGCAGTTAGCGCTAGGATTTTTATCGCTTTTGAGATAAGCGTTGCTAATAGCACGCTATCTCAGCGATAAAAATCAATGTTAGCCGGCGATAATTATCCTAGTGCTAAGTGCGCTTAAAGATAATTATCCCCGGTTGTTGCTGATATGCCCCATTGTTTTTTTTACACTTGGGTGCCGATTACGATCCGGTAAAAATATTCCCCGTACGACTCGTATCCGGTCTTTTTACCGTACGAATCGTACAAGTGCCGTACAAACTGGCAATCACGATTCGCATGGGAAAAAGTCCATACGAATCTCATTGGGAATTGTCCCCCACACGTCCTCGGGTCGGAAAATGTGTCCGACACCTCCTCGGACGATTTACCGTACGAATGTGAAAAGTGAAGTCCGACCGAGGAATTACGATCCAACCCGTGCGTCCGACCGTACAACCGTATGGTAAAAACACCGTCCGCACCGAACTCCTATAGCAACCATGGAGACGTCCAAACAGGTGCCCGGTACGCGCCGTACCCCCCCCAGCCCCCGCATGTACGCGCCGTACCCCCCCCAGCCCCCGCATGTACGCACCGTACCCCCCCAGCCCCCGTACATTCAAATTGACCCCCCCCCAGCCCCCGCATGTACGCGCCGAACCCCCGTGTATGTACACCCGAGTACGTGTCGAACCCCCCCGTGTATGTACACCCGAGTATGTGTCGAACTGTACGTGTCGAACCCCCCGTGTATGTACACCCGAGTACGTGTCGAACCCCCCCGTGTATGTACACCCGAGTACGTGTCGAACCCCCCCGTGTATGTACACCCGAGTACGAGTCGAACTGTACGTGTCGAACCCCCCGTGTATGTACACCCAAGTACGAGTCGTACTCTACGTGTCGAACCCCCCCTGTATGTACACCCGAGTACGTGTCGAACCCCCCGTGTATGTACACCCGAGTACGAGTCGAACTGTACGTGTCGAACCCCCGTGTATGTACACCCGAGTACGAGTCGAACTGTACGTGTCGAACCCCCCGTGTATGTACACCTGAGTACGTGTCGAACCCCCCGTGTATGTACACCCGAGTACGAGTCGAACTGTACGTGTCGAACCCCCCATGTATGTACACCCGAGTACGAGTCGAACTGTACGTGTCGAACCCCCCCGTGTATGTACACCCGAGTACGTGTCGAACCCCCGTGTATGTACACCCGAGTACGAGTCGAACTGTACGTGTCGAACCCCCGTGTATGTACACCCGAGTACGAGTCGAACTGTACGTGTCGAACCCCCCCGTGTATGTACACCCGAGTACGTGTCGAACCCCCCGTGTATGTACACCCGAGTGCGTGTCGAACCCCCCGTCTATGTACACCCCAGTACGTTCGAGTCGAACCCCCACCCCTGTACGTGTCGTACCACCGTCTATGTACACCCCAGTACGTTCGAGTCCAACCCCCACCCCAGTACGTGTCGTACCAACGTCCATGTACACCCCAGTACGTTGGAGTCGAACCCCCACCCCTGTATGTGTCCGACCCCCATGTATGTACACCCCAGTACGTTCGAGTCGAACCCCCACCCCTGTACGTGTCGTACCACCGTCTATGTACACCCCAGTACGTTCGAGTCCAACCCCCACCCCAGTACGTGTCGTAACAACGTCCATGTACACCCCAGTACGTTCGAGTCGAACCCCCAACACAACCTCCTAAGTACGGAGCGCACCCCAGGCCCCAACATCACAACCTCATGTACGAGTCGTACCAAGCCACACACAAGGACAGCACCGTACAACCAAATGGCCCATGTACACACCGTACACACGCTCAAAACGCACGTACACAACCAGGACAAAACAAAACTACACAAGAATACGCTATTCGAATGGCACAAAGCCACTAAACATGGCCAACAAACACTAAAAAAACACATCCACTGACCTGCAACTGCCAAAAACAAACAGAGGCCCAAAACACCACCACTCCTTATAACACACCCACCCAAACTTCAAACACAGCAACACCCACCCATGGACCAATAAAAAGGGCCCACACACACAAACCATGAGCCTTTGCAACAGACTCACTGCTGCCAGACACCACAGAACCATACTACAAGCCTCACCACACCTTACACTTGCAAACCTCCACACAACCACCTCCACAAACACCCCCTCATCACATTCACACACACACACACCTGCACAACCACACCCACACACCCACAACCATCCACACACCCCCCCACCATCCACACCAACACCCCTCACCATGCCCACTAACAAGAATCCAAAGTTCAGTAACCGAGAGTTGGAGGTCCTTGTTGATGAAATCCTCAGAGTCGAGCCACACCTCTTTGGAACATTGGTCAGACAGACCAGCATTGCAGCAAAAACAGCCATGTGGCAGACCATCGTCGATGCTGTGAATGCTGTTGCGGACACCAGAAGAACCAGGCAGGAATGCCAAGCCAGGTGGTACGATCTGCGGAGGAGGGTCCGAGCCAAGATGCTGGAGGAACACAACCAGGCCAACGCCACCGGAGGAGGGCCCTCCTGCAGACCCGTACAATACCAGCCCTGGGAGGAGAGGGTGATGGCCATACAGCCGGTGGAGGCAGTCGAAGGATTAGGAGGACTCCGAGACCCGGGTGAGTACACGAACAACGCACCTCACATGGGGGGGACCTCATCCACAACCAAAATCACTAACAGGCACGCAACCACCCCAACCGATCACATGACTCAACCACACTCCATGAACACGCACATGCCACTGCTGCCACCATGCCCCATGCACCCAGCTGGACAATGTCAAGTCACAGGCCACAGAAGACACCAACACATGACACGGTAACCCGGATGGCGGGAGGGTGGGCCACAAAAATCACATAGTGCAACTCAGAAGCAGACAACAATGCCCTCTGCCCATATGGCCCAGGTCACAGCCAGACAAACAGTGTGTCCCCACACAGGAAAGACTCGCCAGCAAATGGCGGACGCCTTGCATCAACACATGGGGGTGAAGGCACTTTTTGCACATGACAGCAGCTAATGAACAGCCAACACTGTGAAAGAGTGGCAGCACACACAACCACAGCAGCAGCGCACACACAGACACCACACCCAATGGGTGCCTGGAGATCAGAAACAAACTCACAGCAACAAGTCAAGGGCCATTCAAAGGACTGGAAAAAGTGTGTGTCTAGGAAGCTGGGCTGAGGTGACAGAGGGTGGGAGGGAGAGGGGGACAGAGAGCGGGAGGGAGAGGGGGACAGAGAGGGAGGGAGAGGGGGACAGAGAGGGAGAGAGAGGGGGACAGAGAGGGAGGGAGACACAGGGACACGGACAGAGGGAGGAGGCTGACACACAGAGGGAGGGAGAGGGGGACAGAGAGGGAGGGAGAGGGGGACAGAGAGGGAGGGAGAGGGGGACAGAGAGGGAGGGAGACACAGGGAGAGCAAATCAGCCGTGTGGTGTGTGGGAATGTCTGCTCGTCAGCAGGTAGACTGCGTGCATGTAGGCAAGGGTGGCCAGTGCCAGAACCCCCCCTCTTCACCATGGCAAAACACAGGGCCATGTCACAACCTGTTCACGAGCACAACGACAGCTACCTGCATTATATAAGTGTGTGGATCCACTCCATGTGCACATGTACAGTGCCCCACGGAAGGCGCCAATGCATGGCTCGCCACACCTGCCCACTCCACTGCTGACTGCAGTCACACTTGACGCAGCACGTAAGACTGTGCCACACATATTTAAAGGGGCCAAAGTGGTGTCCAAGGGACACACCCATGCACAAGTGCACTGTGAGTGGAATGCAAGACAGATCCTAATTCGAAGAGGAAAAGTGCCAACTTTGACACTGATGAAACATGGATGTTGCATGGACCAAAATTAACATTGTCTCTCTCACACACAGGTCAACGTCGTGGTTCACCCCCCAACACTAGGGGGGAAGACTCACAGGACCCGGATCTGCGGGAGCCCGATCCCACCGGCAGCGACCACTCTCACCACTCTGTGGACGACCCCGACCGACCTGGCCCCTCTGGTGTCCAACCACCTGCAGCACCTGCGTCAGGTACAACTGTGCCAACCACCACCCCCACTCCTGCCACATCCCAGGAGACACCCAGGATCCCTGCCCCAACACCACAATACAGCCAGGCTGGCCAGGAGGGACACAGTGTCCCGGGCACCCAGGAGGAGGCAGGCGACAACGCCAATGCCACCCCTCAGGGGTCCCGGAGACCCGATGTACCCACAAGGGCAGGCCAGGTGCAAGTGGGCAGGGGTGGTGGAAGTGGAGGACGGCGGAGGCGCGAGCCTGACCAGTTGGCTGGGGAACCGGTATTTGCCCATGTCCGTAACATCATGGACACATACCGGCAGGACACCACGGGCATGGCCCAGGTTGTGTCCGTCCTCGAGGGGATCAAGACCCAGCAGGCCCAGCAACATGCGGAGCTACATGCCTGTCTACTGCAACACCAACGGAGGATGGAGGACAGACAGGCTGAGCAAGTGACGGTGTTCCAGGGGATTCACGATACACTCCGTCGGATGGCCGACAACATGGCCGACCCTCCCTGTGCCAGAAGGCGGAGAACATCACCACCCACAGGGAGGGATCAGGAGGAGGAGGAGGAAACATCCGATGGAGCATCCCAGACGTCGTCACGGCCTGCTGCTGAGGGTCCCCGCAGGAGGGCGGGTCGTCCACGTAAAAGGCCGTGAGGGTCGGCGCAACATCACCATCTCCCAGGACACCTGGCCTGGCACCTGGCCCACTGGAGCAACAGCAGCACAGCATCAAGAGACATTCCCTGCCACATGGCCCTGCTGGTCACTGTCTGACCAATGTTGACAAAGACTGTGGCATGGACTCTGAGGATTTCAAATGGCAAGGACACCAACTCCCCTACTGAACTTTGGATTCCAAACTCCCGGAAAGCCCCTCACTTTATCCCCCCCCCCCCAAATAAAAATTCACACCATGAAGAGAAGATGCCTGCTGGTTGCATTATTACCTTACATGTGTCTTGTAAAGTCTAAACATGCCTGAGCTCTCTTTTGACTCCAAACATCCACACCCTGGGGCCTGAGTCTGGCACAGGACACACGGGTCACAGTGTATTAGTCAAGACAGACATGGAGCACCATACACACCCGTGATGGGCTCAACCAGCTGAGGGGGTGGCCGCACAACCGTGCTGACAGACACATTGAGTACAGCAACAGTCATGCGCAGAGGTCAGGGATCCAGTCCAGGGTCCGGGGGGGCACCCAGGTATGTGTAGACAGGTGGCAGAACCATGTCCTGCAAGCTTGAGTCCGGTGGATGCAGAGAATGGGGGCCTGGCCAACGTTGGATGCATGGGGATGGCACATGTCACAATACCCACACACTCATGGACATCATGCACAATACACAGTCTCAGCCCACACACACAGCTTGCATCTTGCTACTCGACACATCGACACATAGCCACCATCAGGGAGAACCATGCCAGACATGCTGGATGCACCGTGGCAACACACCAGCATTGATGGAGAAGAGGCACCTTGGAGGCATAGGGACACCTTTATTAGTCATGTATTCGGGATTGCAGAGGCAACTTGAAGTACACATGAACACATCTTGTGGAGTAACATGTGGGTCCAACACTGGTACCCCCCTTCTGCAGCACAAATGCGTGTTAGCCATGGAACTGGCACACAATTGTCGGCTAACAGCTAAACACCCACAGCTGCTCACGGAGAGACTGCCATACACCATTGATCAGCTGATGTGGTTGTCCCACACCATGTCAACCCAATGCTAACCGCATGTGTCCGAGGGCAGTGTTACACACATTGATGCCATCATCACAATCCACTATCCCATTACAGATGACTGTCAACAAGTCTGACCATCTATTCAGGTGTACCCAGCTGCATGTCATGTGCACCATGGTGATGCGACATGTCTGCAGAGGAACCAAACATCGACAGGGGCAGTGTGCATACATCGTGAACAACTGCCACATCCAATACACCCCTGATGCATCCCTTACCCTATGGAGACTTCCAAACGTGTCCGTGCCTGTAACGCTGAGTCAGCCCACGATGACGTGTCCATGAGGAATAGCAGTGCCACAACAATGCAAGCAGCAGACGGCATGCGCAAGTACCTGGGGAAGAGAGACACACAAGAAGTCAGCCACAAAAAGCACAGCCACTTGCATGTGCATTTACTCGACACATGTATGGATGACAACATTCTAGGTCACAATTATGACTGGGGAAATACAACCATCACTGCCACCATCACTCCAGTGACACACCCACACACACCTCTGACTCACGTGCCATACATGCAGGTGGAGACACACATCACAACACATGCCACACGGGGACCAATGCGTGCACACTCAGACACTGGTACTCACCACTAAGCAAAGAAGTCGCGTATGAGCCGAGTCCGGATGTCCTCTTGCGGCTCCACATCCTCCACATCACTAGCCCCATTGCCAAGCCCTTCGTCCTCCACGGGTGGATGGTCCTCGTCATGTTGATCCAGGATGAGTGGCACAGCTCTCTCAACTGCCATGTTGTGCAGCATGCAGCAGACCATGAAGATTTTGCAGACCTTCGCAGGGGCATATGGGAGCGCGCCGCCGGTCTTGTGGAGGCACCGAAATCGGCTCTTCAGCAGGCCAAACGTCCTCTCTATCACTCGCCTTGTCCGGCCATGGGCGGTGTTGTAGCGGAGCTGGGCCGGCGTGATGGGGTTGCGGAGAGGTGTGAGCAGCCATGGCATGCTGGGATAGCCAGCGTCCCCTACATGGGAAGCACATTGACATCGTTAGAAGTGGTGCAGCGGTCGTGCTGGTAGGCTATGCAAAATACAGGACAGACAGACTGTACCCACCAACAACACATGCTCTTTCGTTGCGCAGCTGCATCATCATTTCAGGCATCCTGCTACGCCTCATGATGTAGGCATTGTGTGCTGATCCTGGAAAACGAGCACAGACATGTGAAATCACCATGTCGGACTGACACACCACAAGGGAATTGATGGAGTGGTAGTGCTTCCGATTGCGGTACGCCACCTCCCGTGCGTGTGGTGGTACCAAAGCTACATGTGTCCCATCTATGGACCCAATGACATGGGGCATCCCTCCCAGGGCATAGAATCCACGCTTGACCGCAGTCAACTGTTCAGGGGTTGGGAACTTGATGAAGTCATCCAGGTGAATCAACATGGCCTCTAAGAAATCATGCAGCACACGGCAGAACATGCTCTGGGACATGCCACCAACATGAGCTATGGTATATTGAAAGGTACCCGTGGCAAGAAAATGTAGGGCAGCCATTACATTCAGCTGGGGTGTCAGTGCCGTAGGATACCTGTGCTGCGGTTGCAGGTGTGGTGCCAGTCTCGCCGTCAACTCCAGAATCAACTGTTGGGGGAAGCGGTAGAGCCGGATGCTGTCATTCTCCCGCATGTCAGCCAAGTCCGGAATTGGTCAGGCAAGAGGCGGCGCTCTGCAGTAATTTGGAAGTGACAAGGAAGAGTGAGTGCACTACGACAACAATTCATATGTACTGCGCACATGTTAATCTGTCAATACACATATGCTACATAGGGAGTCAGGTATGTGCTACATGCCCAGGACACGTATGGATGCAAGGTGACACCCCTACCAAGACCCAGCTACACACGGAGATTGAGAACCTCCCCATGCCATGCCATGGGAATAGCTGTGTCCCAGTGCAAGTGAACAGCCAGACGCAAGACAGGAGTGACATACGCCCACACATCAGCAGAAGTAGGATGCCGATTGCAGAGACTGGTAGCGGAACACTAGAGCCACAGGTCACATGACATCACACTAGGACAGCCCACACACCTTGCCATGAAGGTGCACATGTCATGACTCACCACACATTCATTGTGAGGATGCAGACATGTCCTTGTCACGCTACTCCGTGTCCCATGCATACATGTGCACCTCACATCCGATACCACATGTGGCATGGTGTGCGGAACAGTGTGCAATGTCAATCTACACACAGACACATGTTGGTTGCTGCAACGGCTGCAGCTTTTGAGGGTGCTCCAACATCAACCTGATGGGAAGCCACCACACATACATGACATAGTCACATTGTGCACCGTGGGTATTGACAAGTCAGGTGTGGTAACCCCTGTACCGGGCATCAGGGGACACTTCCGTGTGTTGGTGTCCGTGCCATGCCAGTGACGCTCACCCCAAGTGTGCAGTACGACATGCACACATGTCAAAGGAGTCAAGGGCATGCCTGGCACACATTGCACCATCACACAGTACATCTGTAGACATCTCATCATACATCTGGTGCCTTCTCGACTCAGGAGTAATGTTCCACATCACAGGCCGTCACACCTGTGCCCCACACATGTAGTAATGCACAGACGATGCCTCGATGTCAATTAATGGACAAGTATGTCCATCCATGGACAAGTATGTCCATCCATGGACAAGTATGTCCGCCCTATCCCTACCTGTGTGCCGCCTGTCACCACTGTGATGTGTGAAAACCACTGTACTGCTGCGAAGAGGGCCTGTGTACGTTACCATTTCACTATGGGAGTGCTGCCGTATGTGTACCCATCGTGATGGCGAGCGTACAGGCATGTGTACGGCCCGTGCCACTACGAGTACGCATACGCAAGAACACCCATAGTGGTAGGGCCGTACACACGCCTGTACGCTCCCTATCACTATGGGTGGCCTCGCGTATGCGTACTCGTAGTGGTACGGGCCGTACACACGCCTGTACGCTCCCTATCACTATGGGTGGCCTCGCGTATGCGTACTCGTAGTGGTACGGGCCGTACACACGCCTGTATGCTCCCTATCACTATGGGTGGCCTCGCGTATGCGTACTCGTAGTGGTACGGGCCGTACACACGCCTGTACGCTCACTATCACAACGTGTACGCATACGCGAGGACACCCATAGTGATAGGGAGCGTACAGGCGTGTGTACGGCCCGTACCACTACGAGTACGCATACGCGAGGACACCCATAGTGATAGGGAGCATACAGGCGTGTGTACGGCCCGTACCACTACGAGTACGCATATGCGAGGACACCCATAGTGATAGTGAACGTAGGCACGTGTGTATGGGCCGTTGCAATGCATTTGGGGTGCCCTAGGGCCCCGGAACGCACCGTACCTGTGTGTGAAGCTCCAAATTACATAGGGGACACATGATGGACAAGTATTAAGGCCTACGTGCATGCTGGTTGTCATGGAGACCAAGTTCAAAATTAGAATTTGTTCTGGAAGGTGCACAGCAGAAGTCAGTTGGAATTAATCTACTTTGTTGCAATGTGTTTGTGGGGCTGACATCATGCAGGAGAATGAAACCGATAGAGTACACACAGACTGCTAGGTTTGAAGGGATTGGTGGAAACATAGGATGCAAATGTGAGTGACCAATCACTCTGTACTCCTGTGCATGAGACAGGGCAGAAAGGCAGATATAAGGCAGCCAGGTCCCATGAGGGAGAACTTGCCTGCACATCTTTGAATTCGTCGACCCAGCTGCTGCTACTGATTCCCTGGAACCATGTCAAGGGCTGTGGAGAGGACACAGCCATTCACCCTGGAGGAGAACCTGGCATTGCTGGATGTGATCCTCCCACAGTACCCCCTTCTGTATGGGCGACCAGGGTATCAGGTGAGTGCATAGGCCACTGGCACAGACTGTCCCTTTGTTGTGACTGTGACTTCTGGCATTGTGTCCTGGTGTGACACACATGCTATGTACTGTAGGGGGGGTCCCAGGGGGGGGGATGCCTGATGTCTCCCAGCCAGAGCATGCTGTGGTGCATGTCTGCTCTCCTCACTTGCATTGTGTTTACTGTGACATTCACTGCATGTGGCATTACACATTGTGCCTGTCTAATCCTCCAGGGTATGGAGCTACTACAGTCCTCCTGTGATTCTGTGGTTACCCCAGTGTGACAGGTGACTGTACCTACAGATGTGTGTTTGTCCACTGTACCTATGCTGAGAGTGTCCACATGATGTGTTCGTCCCCTGGACATCTGTGTGTGTAAGTCCAATGTCATTTGTGTGGGTGCATATGTGTAGTGGACCACCCCAGATGCATGAGGCCTGGATATGCCCTGCACATCTCATGTGAGCAGGGAGCAGTGCTGTGTGTCTGACGTGCAGAGCCAGCCCCACACCTGTGAGCCCCCCGATCTAGTGGCACATGTGCAGTGAGGTTTGTATCTGCATTTGGAAATGGCAGGTGAATGTCCTGTGCCTGTGTGTGTCTGTGTACTCTGCTGAGGTGGCGTCAGTGGCCTATGGCATGTGACTGCTTTGAGGTGCTGGCCAGACACAGGAGGTGTGTGTGCATAGTCCTCCCAGCAGTGCCCTGAGACAGGAGGGGTGTGTGCAGAGTCCTCCCAGCAGTGCCCTGAGACAGGAGGGGTGTGTGCAGAGTCCTCCCAGTAGTGTCCTGAGACAGGAGGGGTGGGTGCAGAGTCCTCCCAGCAGTGCCCTGAGACAGGAGGGGTGGGTGCAGAGTCCTCCCAGCAGTGCACTGAGACAGGAGGGGTGGGTGCAGAGTCCTCCCAGCAGTGCACTGAGACAGGAGGGGTGGGTGCAGAGTCCACCCAGCAGTGCCCTGAGACAGGAGGGGTGTGTGCAGAGTCCTCCCAGCAGTGCCCTGAGACAGGAGGGGTGTGTGCAGAGTCCTCCCAGCAGTGCCCTGAGACAGGAGGGGTGTGTGCAGAGTCCTCCCAGCAGTGCCCTGAGACAGGAGGGGTGGGTGCAGAGTCCTCCCAGCAGTGCCCTGAGACAGGAGGGGTGGGTGCAGAGTCCACCCAGCAGTGCCCTGAGACAGGAGGGGTGGGTGCAGAGTCCTCCCAGCAGTGCCCTGAGACAGGAGGGGTGTGTGCAGAGTCCTCCCAGCTGTGCCCTGAGACAGGAGGGGTGTGTGCAGAGTCCTCCCAGCAGTGCCCTGAGACAGGAGGGGTGGGTGCAGAGTCCTCCCAGCAGTGCACTGAGACAGGAGGGGTGGGTGCAGAGTCCACCCAGCAGTTCCCTGAGACAGGAGGGGTGTGTGCAGAGTCCTCCCAGCAGTGCCCTGAGACAGGAGGGGTGTGTGCAGAGTCCTCCCAGCAGTGCCCTGAGACAGGAGGGGTGTGTGCAGAGTCCTCCCAGCAGTGCCCTGAGACAGGAGGGGTGTGTGCAGAGTCCTCCCAGCAGTGCCCTGAGACAGGAGGGGTGTGTGCAGAGTCCTCCCAGCAGTGCCCTGAGACAGGAGGGGTGTGTGCAGAGTCCTCCCAGCAGTGCCCTGAGACAGGAGGGGTGTGTGCAGAGTCCTCCCAGCAGTGCCCTGAGACAGGAGGGGTGGGTGCAGAGTCCTCCCAGCAGTGCACTGAGACAGGAGGGGTGGGTGCAGAGTCCACCCAGCAGTGCCCTGAGACAGGAGGGGTGTGTGCAGAGTCCTCCCAGCAGTGCCCTGAGACAGGAGGGGTGTGTGCAGAGTCCTCCCAGCAGTGCCCTGAGACAGGAGGGGTGTGTGCAGAGTCCTCCCAGCAGTGCCCTGAGACAGGAGGGGTGGGTGCAGAGTCCTCCCAGCAGTGCACTGAGACAGGAGGGGTGGGTGCAGAGTCCACCCAGCAGTGCCCTGAGACAGGAGGGGTGGGTGTGATGCACAGTGTGAGCCTTGATCATTGATTGTGACATTGCCATCATTCCACCTGTGTACCTACAATGGCACGTATTGCTTTTTCCCTCCCCAGAGGATCATGTCCCTATGACAAAGGTGCAATGCGTTGGCTGCATGACATGCCTTGTTGTAACCAGCTAATTTGTTCTCATATGTCTCTCTGTGACATGTGGCTGGTGTATTGATGTGGTGTCACTTGTTCTTCCTCACAGGTAGGCGCCACTGCCAAGGAGCAGATCTGGCTGACCGCCGTCAGTGCCGTGAGGGGTGTGGATGGTCGGAGGCGGAGCCTGTCCCAGGTGAGGAAACGCTGGCAGGATATCCGGTGCTGGACGCGGAGGATCGCACGGGTCCTGCTGGGGGACTCACCTGTGAGCCACAAGAACCGCGGGCGCCGCCGTCTGAGCCACCTCCACAGGCGTGTGCTGCCGGTGGTCTTTCCAGACTTGAAGAGGCGCTTACAGGAGATGCAGCAGCCGGAAGGGGGTAGGTACATGTGTGTTTGTTGTGTGTCACCGGCATTTGTAAGGGCACAGTAGCATGAATTCACTGCCAGGGTTTAAAGGTGCTGTGCAGATCCAGTTTGCCCCAGTATAGCGCTGCGCTCCTGCCACCCTTCCCCTCCTTGCAATGTGTTCCCTGGTCTGTGTGTAGTCACTCCTTCACAAGGTAATGTAGGCTGGCGCTTTGTCCACGAGAACTATGCCTGTAGCATCATGTGTGGGGGTGGTGTGTAACAGGTTTTGGGACCTTGCCTGTGCCCTGTCCAGTTCACTGCATGTGGGTTCCATGTCAGTTGGCACTGATGCTGAGTCCAGACATGGGAGTTAGTCTCTCAAGTGTCATGCCTTACAGCGCGCATGTCCTATGTAGTGGCCTGTGACATGATGTGCATGAGTGTGCGATACGCATAGTGCAGGGATGGTGGCGTGTGTTGCAGTCATTACCATTCAGGAGCATGGAGTTGTGTGGCCACTACTGTCCCCTGGGGCACCTTTTCCTCGGTGTTGTATGTGTCATCACAAAACGTGGACACTCTCAGTGTCTACAGCGTAGGTTGTGCTCTGTGCCATTGTCCCCTGGCACCATGTATATAGACGTGAAATTTAGTACAGGTGTCCACTGTGCAGCCTGACCTGAATGTCCTTCTTCATACTCACAGTTGCCAGTGCCTGTGTGTCTTGTTATACTCATCTGAGGATGGGCACTGGCACCTCATTATTTGTACAGGCGCACCTTGGGTGTTTGGCGTCCAATCTTGCATTTTGCCTGCCCCTGTGTTTATCACCCAGACTATGAGATGTTGGTGTCACCTGTGTCTCAACAATTTGCCTCGTGTAGGGGGTGGTTTGGGCGGGCAAAGCCTATATGTCAAATCCTGATTTCTACTTGCTGGGTCTGGGCAGTGTGTGATGTTTGTCTGGACATACACTCAAGGTGCAGTGACCCAGTCATGTTGGGCATGTTTTCAGCATTACCTATGCAGCATGTGTCTCAAGTTCATGGATATGGTCCCTGGTCATCCCTATTTTCGCCAACGCTGTGTGGTGCGGATGCAGTGCTGGATTGTCCCCAGGGCCTGGGTGCTATGTCAGACTCCGTTTCCTGTCATTTGCTATTGTCTCATGCTCTCCATGGTATTTCAGTGGCATGGTGGCTCAACCAACTGTGTGTTTCATGCCCTACATCGGTACCTTGTTTAGTAGATGTTAGGGATCTTCCTTTTCAGGCTATGCAATGTAACCTATGTAGATTGGACTCATGTGACAGATGTGTACAGGTGTCTGATTAATTTCTGTCTCTCCACCCTGCCCACAGCATCGTCGGGGGACACAGAGGGAGACATGGACACAGACCAGGCGGAGGGACCGAGCACCAGAGCTAGCCGTGACATCGTGGCTGGCACATCAAGTGGGACATAGGCGGAGGAGAGTGCGGCCGAGGACCTGTCGACTGGCACGTCAGAATACGAAGCTGACAGGTCCGAGGAGGATGTCTCCGAGTGGGCGGAGGCTGCACCAGCAGCTGACAGCGGAACAACACCTCGCACCGCCCCCTCCGTTCCCATCAGCCGCCTCCCACTTGCTCGTGTCCCTTCCCAGCGTGCCCGGTCACCGCATGTCTCCTTCATGCCAGGCACCGCACCCCCTGCCCCTGTCTCCACTGCTGCCGCCAATGCCGAGTCTGTGGACATCCAGCAGCAGCTGCAGGTTGGTCAGGCTGCGATCCTTAATGTCCTCCATGCCCACGGCCAGACCCTCAACAACATCGAGGCATACTTGGAGGGCATTCATTCATCGCAGGCTGACCAACGCAGCTTGCTGAGGTCGATAGACTCGACACTGACTGCAGCAGTGGGTCTCCTGCAGCGCGACCTCCCACCACCTACCCCTGCCCCATCCACACTTCCCACTCCCATGCCTGTCCCACGTACACCCAGACGTCGGCATGCACCCACCACAACAGACACAGGCACCACACCAGCAGGGAAGGTCCACCGCACTCCTCCTGACACGCACACACAGGGTGAGGTAGGCACACCCACTGGGTCGGGGGGCAAACGTGTGACACGCAGCCAGTGGGAGTCCGCATTCCACCCAGTCCACTCCCTCCAAATCCCCTCCCCTCAGCTCTCCTGGCCACCTCTCCCCCAAAGACTCCTTCATGGCCGCTCTGTCCCTGAGCCCCACAGTGACACCACCCCGCAAGCGGTCAAGGAAGTCCCCGGTCAGGGTGGTTGCGTCCCCCCCCTGTCCACACCCTCCCCCGGTGGCGCTGCGACCCATCCCTCTGACCCCCCCCCCCTCCTTGGGGCCTGTGGTTCCTTCGGGTGCAGGGGAATCCCTGGAGGACCTTGCAAAGGTGTGTAGTGCCATCCTGGCCTCCGCCTTTGGCCCTGCCCCACCCCCTGTGGTGGAGTCCTCCATCCCTGCACCCACAACGCCTCCCCTTTGCCCTGATGTCCCTGCGGTGCCTGGTGCTTCCCCCCCCCCATGATGCCCTCACCCCTGTGGCAGACGACGGCATGTAACTGTGCAGGCAAGCTAGGGGACACGCATCCCACTGTGTCCCCCATCCAGCTGAGACTTATTGACTGCCCTATGGGCTTTGTGAATATTGAACTGCCTGCGATCCACGGACATTGTGATCATGCTGAATAAAGCTTTACTTTTTTTTTCATTCTGACACTACTGCTATGCTGGTATTGGTGTTGGTGGGGCTGCTACATGGTTTTGGGTGGTGTTTATGTGTTGGGTGTGTGGGAAATGTAGTAGTGTGCTGCTCATTGGGGGGACCCTGGGATCTGTGTGCCATCACAAGGTGTTAGCTAACTTTCTTTGTTCATGTAAGCAGTTACTGCATGGTGCAATTGTCCCAGGGTGTATTCCTCCCTCTGTGTACCCTGATATCTTCCCTGCAGGGTGTTCCCAATATTTAGCGCAGAGCTGTGTCTACATGAGCTGTGTGTGTGACGGAGCCCTTCTACTTTGGCCATGCATGCAGGGCCATGTCTCCACCTGCAACATTCGTGGCATCCTTGGTGATCACTGTACTTGTGTATGGAGTCTGTTGACATGAGTTCATGGGGACATGTTCCCTTGTAGGCAGTATGCATGTGTGTACTTCCAGCCTCACACACATGTGTTACACCCCTCCTGTCTCAGGGCACTGCTGGGAGGACTCCACACCCACCCCTCCTGTCTCAGGGCACTGCTGGGAGGACTCTGCACCCACCCCTCCTGTCTCAGGGCACTGCTGGGAGGACTCTGCACCCACCCCTCCTGTCTCAGGGCACTGCTGGGAGTGTTAGGCACCCACCCCTCCTGTCTCAGGGCACTGCTGGGAGGACTCTGCACCCACCCCTCCTGTCTCAGGGCACTGCTGGGAGGACTCTGCACCCACCCCTCCTGTCTCAGGGCACTGCTGGGAGTGTTAGGCACACACCCCTCCTGTCTCAGGGCACTGCTGGGAGGACTCTGCACCCACCCCTCCTGTCTCTGGGCACTGCTGGGAGTGATAGGCAGACACCCCTCCTGTGTCTGGGCACTGCTGGGAGGACTCTGCACACACCCCTCCTGTCTCTGGGCACTGCTGGGAGTGATAGGCACACACCCCTCCTGTGTCTGGGCACTGCTGGGAGGACTCTGCACCCACCCCTCCTGCATCTGGGCACTGCTGGGAGGACTCTGCACACACCCCTCCTGTGTCTGGGCACTGCTGGGAGGACTCTGCACACACCCCTCCTGTCTCAGGGCACTGCTGGGAGGACTCTGCACACACCCCTCCTGTCTCAGGGCACTGCTGGGAGGACTCTGCACACACCCCTCCTGTCTCAGGGCACTGCTGGGGGGACTCTGCACCCACCCCTCCTGTCTCAGTGCACTGCTGGGAGGACTCTGCACACACCCCTCCTGTCTCAGGGCACTGCTGGGAGGACTCAGCACCCACCCCTCCTGTCTCAGTGCACTGCTGGGAGGACTCTGCACCCACCCCTCCTGTCTCAGGGCACTGCTGGGAGGACTCTGCACCCACCCCTCCTGTCTCAGGGCACTGCTGGGAGGACTCTGCACACACCCCTCCTGTCTCAGGGCACTGCTGGGAGGACTCTGCACACACCCCTCCTGTCTCAGGGCACTGCTGGGTGGACTGCACCCACCCCTCCTGTCTCAGTGCACTGCTGGGAGGACTCTGCACCCACCCCTCCTGTCTCAGGGCACTGCTGGGAGGACTCTGCACCCACCCCTCCTGTCTCAGGGCACTGCTGGGAGGACTCAGCACCCACCCCTCCTGTCTCAGGGCACTGCTGGGAGGACTCTGCACACACACCTCCTATTTCTGGATATGTACGCTTGGAACATACACGGTGGGGGTACGCTCCATGCATTCGAGGTGAGGGTACGAGTCGTACTTACACTGGTGGGGTGGGGGTACGCTCCATGCATTCGAGGTGAGGGTACGAGTCGTACTTACACTGGTGGGGTGGGGGTGCGCTCCATGCATACGCGGGTGAGGGTACGAGTCGTACTTACACTGGTGGGGGTGGGGGTACGGTCCGCACGTCCGCGGGTGAGGGTACGAGTCGTACTTACACTGTTGGGGTGGGGGTACGCTCCATGCATACGGGGTGAGGGTACGAGTCGTACTTACACTGTTGGGGTGGGGGTACGCTCCATGCATACGGGGTGAGGGTACGAGTCGTACTTACACTGGTGGGGTGGGGGTACGCTCCATGCATACGGGATGAGGGTACGAGTCGTACTTACACTGGTGGGGTGGGGGTAGGCTCCATGCATACGGGGGTGGGGGTACGTGTCGTACTTACACTGGTGGGGGTGGGGGTACGGTCCGTACGTCCGCGGGTGAGGGTACGAGTCGTACTTACACTGTTGGGGTGGGGGTACGCTCCATGCATACGGGGTGAGGGTACGAGTCGTACTTACACTGTTGGGGTGGGGGTACGCTCCATGCATATGGGGTGAGGGTACGAGTCGTACTTACACTGGTGGGGTGGGGGTAGGCTCCATGCCTACGGGGGTGGGGGTACGTGTTGTACTTACACTGGTGGGGGTGGGGGTACGCTCCGTACGTCCGCGGGTGAGGGTACGAGTCGTACTTACACTGTTGGGGTGGGGGTACGCTCCATGCATACGGGGTGAGGGTACGAGTCGTACTTACACTGGTGGGGTGGGGGTAGGCTCCATGCCTACGGGGGTGGGGGTACGTGTCATACTTACACTGGTGGGGGTGGGGGTACGGTCCGTACGTCCGCGGGTGAGGGTACGAGTCGTACTTACACTGTTGGGGTGGGGGTACGCTCCATGCATACGGGGTGAGGGTACGAGTCGTACTTACACTGTTGGGGTGGGGGTACGCTCCATGCATACGGGGTGAGGGTACGAGTCGTACTTACACTGGTGGGGTGGGGGTAGGCTCCATGCCTACGGGGGTGGGGGTACATGTCGTACTTACACTGGTGGGGATGGGGGTACGCTCCGTACGTCTGCGGGTGAGGGTACGAGTCGTACTTGCACTGTTGGGGTGGGGGTACGCTCCATGCATACGGGGTGAGGGTACGAGTCGTACTTACACTGGTGGGGTGGGGGTAGGCTCCATGCATACGGGGGTGGGGGTACGTGTCGTACTTACACTGGTGGGGGTGGGGGTACGGTCCGTACGTCCGCGGGTGAGGGTACGAGTCGTACTTACACTGTTGGGGTGGGGGTACGCTCCATGCATACGGGGTGAGGGTACGAGTCGTACTTACACTGTTGGGGTGGGGGTACGCTCCATGCATACGGGGTGAGGGTGCGAGTCGTACTTACACTGGTGGGGTGGGGGTAGGCTCCATGCCTACGGGGGTGGGGGTACGTGTCGTACTTACACTGGTGGGGGTGGGGGTACGCTCCGTACGTCCGTGGGTGAGGGTACGAGTCGTACTTACACTGTTGGGGTGGGGGTACGCTCCATGCATACGGGGTGAGGGTACGAGTCGTACTTACACTGGTGGGGTGGGGGTAGGCTCCATGCCTACGGGGGTGGGGGTACGTGTCGTACTTACACTGGTGGGGGTGGGGGTACGGTCCGTACGTCCGCAGGTGAGGGTACGAGTCGTACTTACACTGTTGGGGTGGGGGTACGCTCCATGCATACGGGGTGAGGGTACGAGTCGTACTTACACTGGTGGGGTGGGGGTATGCTCCATACGTATGCGGGTGGGGGTAGGGTCCATACATATCTGTCCCCACGCTATGTGATGCTTGTGCGGGCCGTACCCAGGCCTTTGGCACGTGGGTACGATCCGTCCCGCCATTGTTGGGGTGACGTGGGTGTGGGCGTGGTACGTCTCGTACCCACGCTCTTCAGGCGTGGGTACGGGACGTACCGGTCTGGTTGTGTTGCCGGTTCGCGTGGTGACGGACTTCCGTTGTGGCGGTCGCTGGCTTAGCTGGACACACCCCCACCCCCTCGTAGTGACCAGGGCATGGGAGTCAGGTATGTCCTGGGCATGTGTGCTGTGTGACTTTGGTGGGGGTTTTGTGGCCTGCCCTGGTCCTGCCACCCCCACCCCACCCCACTTTACCCCCTCCCTTAGTTATTCTGACCTTCTGCGGCATCTGCGTCCGAACCTGTAGAGGAGGTCGACTGCTATGAGGGCCGGGATGACACGTAGGTTCGGGTCCATGTCTGTCCGTCGCGTACGGGTCCTCCTTGTTCGCGTCGTCCTGTCTGTCCGTCGCGTACTGGTCCTCCTTGATCGCGTCGTCCTGTCTGTCCGTCGCGTACTGGTACTCCTTGTTCGCGTCGTCCTGTCGCGTACTGGTCCTCCTTGTTCGCATCGTCCTGTCTGTCCGTCGCGTACTGGTGGTCCTTGTTCGCGTCGTCCTGATTTCCCGGCAGTTTTTGGCAGCCGGAAAATATTCACCGTGCGGGATGACGTCGGTGCGAATCGTAATTCCTGGTTCGTGAATGGCAGGCTGCGAGCGTCCCGACGTCACGTCGGCGCTTTCCCGGATCGCATTTGTAGGTTTATTTTGTTCGGTTGGGCTCTTTTACGATTCGTACGGAAATGGTGTTCCCGTGCGAATCGTAATTCCTTGTTTGTAAATTTTGACGACCGGGTACGCGTCGGACGGAGAATATGCTCCGTCCGACGGTTCATACCCGGTTTTTACAGGATCGTGATCGGCACCTTAATAGGGTGCAACATGCAGGCTTTATTATGCCTGTAAGTACTCTGAGGGTTTCCAGCACAATAAACCGGAGAACATTTCCTGTACTTGAAGTCATTCATTGAAAAATAACCGAATAACTTTTAAGGTATGCACTTGCTATGATTTACAGGACCAGCCTAGGGTGGTTCTGCCTTATAACACTGCCTGCATTTTTGGTTAGGTTTGTGGAGTCACAGTACGTCACACGCAGCCCCTTGCAATAGGTCCACACTCACGTTCATGTATTGAGTTTAAGTGTGGATTGCCTACCACATGTTGCCGCTTAAGAATTTTTAATTACTCAAACACGCATACGCTATGGGTTGCCTACTATTGAGGCAATGCCAGTTAGTCAGTCAGCCTGAAGTGACATGATGTGCCCTGACCAGGGTACTTGTCCCTTGTACAGATGATGGCATGTTAATGCCCTGCATGCCCATCATGCACTGCCAGCGACTAATATGTACTAACTTAACCAGCTTCCCTACTAAATGGGAGCACTCTTTGATGTCACTCTGTAATGAATGTATGTGCTGTCCTGTATGTTCTTTCCTCTCGTTTTTATTGTGTATATAATAATGTGCTTTTAAGTTGCAAGTGTCATGGCTATCATCATCATAACTTTTAAAAAAATGTATGTTATGTCATGTGTCTAGTCTCATCGTGGAGGTAATTGTGGTTTTATGCTTTGGGTCTTGTGTTTTTACCTAACACTTATTGTGGTTGTTGTTTATATATGTGTTTGTTGTGACTTATGTCTTTTTACATGTCATTTTTTCAGCCCTGATGAAGTTCCCCTAGAGGGAATGAAACGCGTTGGCTGAGCTTTGCTTACTATTGAATTTTCATATGAAATTACAAGTAAAGAACTCATTTGACACTACCTACAGTCTTGGAATTTATTACCTGGCGCAACCCCATTTTGTTGTAATCAATTTTGGATCTGAAGCACAGAGGCTTCACGCAATGGCTGGCGCTGGGGAGTTTTGCGCAGGAACAAGACTTATTGGAACTAGCGTGAGGTGCAGAGCTAGGAGTCCGCCGTTGTAATTTTTGACATTTGACCCTCTGACTGCTGCCTCCAACGGCACGCATCATAATGCGTTAGTTAGACCACAGCAGTAGATGCTGTTCGGACCGCAACCGACAAGCCGTTGGTTGCAGTCCGAACCCCATTATAATCAGGTCCAGAATGTTCTGTGTGTTCACAATACTACAAATTTACAACATCTTTGAATATATGCATTTTTTTATTTCATTTGTTTTAAATTTAATTCAACACATTATACATTGCACTAATGTATACTTATATGTTTTACCGGGCTGAGAGATAGGTACTCCAGTTCACAGCCGGTGCTACTGAAAGCAAACAGTGCACCTCTCAGCACAGTTTAGCTTCTCTCCTTGCTATCTCTGAGTGCAGGGGACACAAGGGCAAGCCAAGGGTGGTATCCCTTCCATAGCTACTAGGTAGTCTTCCTCAAGAAGAAACCTTTAGTGGACACAACATAAGCTAACAACAGCATTTTTCAGCATTACCTTGAGGCCAATATGAGGCTTTAAAAAAGATAACAGAAATGCTACTTCATTTGTAGTAGGAAATAGACAGTAAATCCTGTTCATTACTCCAAGAGGAGCAATTTTCCCATTTATTTTCTCTGCTCTTACTGAATTAGGCCCCATCTGTCAAATGCATTTAATGTATCAAAATGTATCAGTGCCTCGTATAATTGGAAACATTTAGGGAACATATTTGCAACGTTCTTGACCTAGAAGCTAATTGTGCTACTTATATAAAGATATTTATCTAACACTCTGATATAGTACATGTAGTTCATTTCTTGGCACAACAAAAGATGATGCACCAAATGCAGTACTCAAGAGATCAGTGCTGATCAAACAGATGCAACTATAAATTTAATAAATGATCTTTCAGTGTCAGTTTACATATCACGCTACCATTGATGCCAACATTGAAACGACCATGAATATAATATTTTTTACTGGTTTGGGGAATATTGATATCTAATGATGTTTTGGTTTTAGGTGTTGGTTTCTGTTGTTATAAATATTGTGAGGTCTTTAGAATTTTATTTAGTGTGCAAGGTTTGATTATAATGGCTGTTTTGGGAATAATGGGTTGCAGATCAGACCGTACTGGTGAATTTAAGTAGCTTTTTGAGTTTCCTTCATGCCCACAACTTTGCATGTTATTTACAGTAACTGTACTATTGATTACACATACACACAAATGTATTACTAGAGTGCAAAGGTCAAATTCAAGTTTATTAACCGAGTACAGCATGACATGAGAAACACAATTTTTACTGCCTCACAGATGGCAGAGAACAATTACTTTACACAGGGAAACAAATTTTCTAATTGTCACAAGGTATTTTTAATGTGATTTTACCATGCTGCATAAATGTAAACCCTTGGATCTTGTTTTTGGTTAAATACTGTTGTTTTAAAACAACAGCAAATGAAATGAAATATACCATGGCAGAAACCACATATGCAAGTGCACACACTATAATATGCTACTTATTACTAACTTCACTTCACTTTTTGTGAGTCATGAACCTTCTCTGCACTCAGCAGCAGCACTAAATATCATAATTGTATATTACACTCTGCACATCTGCATATATAAATAAATTCACTTAAAAAAACCAAAGGATACAGGGACGTTCTAGTCAGGCTTTGCCTTCACTTGTACAAAACCAATGAAATTCAGCAATTATAGTTACCCGAGCTACCTATATCTTACGCCCCTGCAATGTACTGCTTATGACCTCACATATTACATCACTTATGGCATGGTCAGTGACATCACTGATGACATCTCAAATGATATCACTGAAGACATCATCCACAGAACCATTCACACACCCACTAACATCACATGCAACCTCTCGCATAGCCACTCACACAACCATTCACATACCCATTCACAGGCCCATACAACTGCTTACACACATGATGTCCTTTGAGATATGATCTGTAATGTCATTGACCATGTCATGAGCGATGTAATATGTCAGATCAGAAGCAGTGCATTGCAGGGGCTTAAGTTATAGTTAGCTCAGATAACTGTAACTGTTGAATTTCACTAGTTTTGTTTGAGTGAAATCTGAGCCTAACTATAATGTCCCTATAACTTTTTTTCTGAGTGAATTTCAAAGTTTTTAAAAATTCTGTTTCCTAAATATAAAGTCCCTCTACTGTTTTCTAAAGTGAATTTCTAAGGTTTTCCAATTCTATTTCCAAACTATAACATCCATTTAACCTTTGATTTGAACAAAGCTTGGCACAAAATGTCTACCCAACTGGGGAAATTTCTATTGGTTAATTAGTAAGTGCTACCTTGTTGGGTAAATATCTAGTGCATATTGTACAGTTCAGCTGCGTATTGGACCAGGATAAAATGTCTCCTGTGCATTTCAGGAATGTGATTGTTCCTCATGCATCTTAATCCAGAAATTTGTGATGACATGACGCCTCCTGTAGAGAAGATAATGAGACTACAAAGAGGTGTAAACTTACAATAATGTAAAGGGAGAACCATGTCAAAGTCAAAAGTAACTTTATTCAGTCTAAATAAGACCATAAAAGTACATAAAACAAGAATACACACATCAATCAATTAAAAAAAGACACATTACATCCTGGTCCATAGAAAAGGACTCAATTGTCATAACAATGATCACTAAAAACCTAAAAAGAACCTCAAATACATATTAAAAAGATAAATTAAACATTAAAATCTGTATTACCCAAGGCAGTTCCTCCATTGGGAGCCCCGCAATAAAACTATACAAACATTATATTTAAACCACTGTATTTAAGCCCGACTGGTAGTGCCTCAGGTAAGCATATTACACATAATTCTTAACAAATAAATAAGCCTATAAAACGTTTGAGAAACACAATTATAATCAAGACAGTGAAGCATGATAAAGTGCATTAAATGTGAGATCAGCTTCTAACAAGGGTGTGTGAAATGCTCCAGTAGTATCACACTCCTCGTCAAACGACTTTCTAAGCCTCAAGGACGAGGCGGGAAAGCAAGCATCCGCATAAGTTGAATGTACATCTGGAAGTAACTGTAAATACATTAAAGTGGACTTAGCCTGAACGAAGTGCAAAGGTTTCAACAGGGGCAGTAGAATTTATTTGGGAGGGATCTCAGAACAAAACAAAATGCAGGAGATCCTGAGGAGAAAAATTATCACAGGCACAGGGACTTAGCTTTGTACAGGGTCTAGGGAATGCCAACATCATGTGGAATTGATTAAAGCAAAATCTAGTAAGGAGGAATCGATGATGAACATTGGAAGTACTGAGCATGTAAGGTTCAGTGGTGGGACTTGTTGCAATCAGTGCATGGCCGTGCAGGGGTTTCTCTATTTTCAATAGCCTCCCTCTCAGTTGTCCTCCACACTAAAAAAGTTTCCCGAGTCCAAGCAATATCGGCTATTTAGATAGAAGAAGGCAGTTCAAATAGGGCAGACCTACCTAGTTTGACAAAAATATCCTGTTAATACTTCAGCCATTTAACTAACCACCACCCGTCAAACTCCAAATAGTCCTTGACTATCTCTCTGCCTAGGTGGTTTTCTTGTGACACCCAGATATTGAGCCACCTAATCAAAGGGCAGAGGGCAAAGAGGTCCAACAAATAGGGCAGCCCTAATTCCTCGTGTACCATAAAAGCAAAGGTAGAAGCAGGAACCACTAGTAAATGCCTACAAAACCCATTTTTAACCACTTGAAGCTCCATTAGATTTATATAGCACCATAAATCACTACCATAGGTGGTTACCCGGACAGATTTGTCCTGAAATATCTTAATCAGGGCACTCAGCGTGTTGCTGCCAATTCTAGTGGAAAAAGAAAACAGTGCTCCAATTGTTCTTGACAGAGCTAATCTCTTGTATTTTATCAAGGAAGCCCACGTAGACCGATCATCAAAACTCACCCTTATATACGTATAAGTCTGAACCTTGAACAGCCTATTGCCCTGAACATGAAAAGATCTCAACTTGGTCTTTTTGGGTCCCAGCACTATTACCTGTGATTTGCTATAGTTAGAGATTTAAACTATTCATATAGAACGCAAAACTGCCAAGCAATGTCTGGAGTCCCAGGGCGGTTCTTGCCAGCTAAATGGTATCATCTGCATATAGCAATGCAGGGATCCCGTGGGAACCTATTCAAGGGGAATCCACCTGCTTATTAAGTAACCTGATCTCAAAGTTATTCACATAAAAGTGAACATAAAAGGGACCATTATGCACCCCTTTCTAGCCCCACTCTCCAAGCTAAAAGAGCTTGTTCAAGACCCATCCATGTTGTATCGGACCACCACCCTCATGCCCTTGTGTAACTCACTAACAAAATAAACAATGCTGTGTCCAAGCCCATAGCCAGCAAAATCTGCCACAGTTTAGATGAATTCACCTTATCAAATGCGGAAGATAGGTCCATGTATGCAATAAACAATGATCATGGTTTTGCCACAGTGTACATGTCGATCAGCTTGTAGAAATTTAAACACTGAACACAAGTAGCCAGGCCCGGTCGAAAAACATACTGCGAATCGGATAGAACAGACCCATCTTTTGCCCACGACATGGCCCTTTCAAAAATTACCCTGTCCATTACTTTGACGACTGAGTCTATAAATGAAATGGGCCTATAACAGCACGGATGGTCTTTAGAACCCTTTTTAGGTCTCGCCTACGCAGCGCGCATGCGCTGCATGGGGGGACCCCTTGGAATCGATCCGCTTTTGTCCCCAAAAACGTGCACGCGTTGCATTGCTTTCAATGGCAACGCGTGCACATTTGGCGATTCACTTGCGGTAGCGAGCTATGATGCCATGTGTTAGCAATTATCGCTCCTGGTGCTGCTCGCTCCCGCAAGGGAAACGCTTTCACTTTTGCCTCCACTTGTTTTTTTTTTCTTTTGGCACGAGGTGCCCTCGCGCGTTGTTTTTAAATGTGCCCGGTCGTAAAATAAGTCGGGCATGTGGGATTTAAAGCATTTAACGCAGGTCGGCGCTTTTGAAAGGATATATTTATGTACGGTCGACATTTCAGAAGACTATATTTTAGCGTGTCTTTGCAAATTATCTTTTTAAAGATTTTTTTTTAACGTAACCCAGAAATGTCTTGCTTATTAATTATTACGCATATAAACCTGGGGGCAGATTTATGTTAGACTTGCGCAACTTTTACGCCGCCGTTGCGTCACTTTTGTGACGCAGCGGCGGCGTAAACCATGCGCCATGTTGCGCCTTATTTACAACGTGACGCATCTAGGGAGATGCGTCACGTTGTAAAGCCCTGCGCTACATTAAACCTGCGTCCGGTTTAATGTATGCAGGGTGGGCGTTCCATCGGAAAAAGCCTCGGAAAATTGACGCAGTGAAATCTACTAGATTTCACTCAGTCACTTTTCCGACGCTGCTGTGTCAAAACCTTGCGCCTGCTTGAAGCAGGCGTAAGGCATGACGCAGCATGTTAGGTATGGGCAGCCCCTAAACATTGCTGGGGTTGCGTCGTGCTTGCGACACGACTCCAGCAATGCGCCGCCCTTACGCCATCAGATGCGTCACACATCTGTTTATCCTTGCGCCACGATGCGCTGCATTGTAAATGCGGCGCATCTGTGGTGGCGCAAGGGTAAACTTGCGTGACGCATCTTTCCTGGCGCATCCCTGCTGATTTGCAGGGATGCGCCAGGAAACATAAATCTGCCCCCTGGAGTTTAGGCCCTTGCTCCTTACACCACTCTGCAGTGATTTATAAATTATCTTCTTTTCACGGCATTCCATTTCCCTACCTATTTGTGTACTGCCTTATTTATTGAATTATCATGTTTACTCGCCTCGGTATTTGGTTGAAATGCGCCCTTTTCACACTGCACAAAACCTCCGTGTTTCAACAAGCCATAGCACCGTCCTCCTTTCGAAATTCTTCGAGTCTCCACGGGTCCGTTTTTTCAAGAAACAGCCCTCTTTAAAAGTTACTTCCACATATATTCATGTGCGCCGTTTCGTTTTTACTATGTTTTATCTGCTCGTGATCTTTGGAAAGCACCAACCAGTTTCCTGGTTTTTATTCCGGCGCACTCGCCGCGCGCTCTGGCATACGTGGGCCATTAAGTGCCCTCGAAACACAGAGCAGAGAAAAATCCGGAGCGGGACTGCTGTCCTCAGAGCAGGTGCTCGCGCTCCACAACAAAACCCTAAAATATAGCTGCAGGGGGGATGCAGAAACCCATAGAAATCCATTATAGGGGTGTCTGTGTAAAGCTGTGTCAAAACCCTTACATTTATACTGTATTACATAAACTTTTCACTATGCAAAACATAGAAAATGCTCTTTGACGCTGTTTGTGCTTCCTGTGTAACATGGATTGATGCAAACGTGTCTTCCTTTATCCTGCGCTACTTCGACATTTTTTTCAGGGTAAGATTAAAATAAAATGTAAAACAGATGAAAAATGTGCATTATTCAGTTTTTCAATTAATACAGGTATTAGCAAATAAAAGTGATCCGTGAATGACTACAAAAATGAAGCAATCGTTTATTTGCCTAATGGTTGCTTATTTTGCAATAAGAAAGGTAGCTCAGGTAACTCATTAGCCTCACGCTCATTTTTTTTTTTTGTGTTTGAAAAGCTTTTTTGAACCAATTAATAGTACATCAAGATATCAGCTACATATAAACAAATTAAACTTTAAAATAGCATGTTATATCAAGAACAACGGCTGATACCTAAAACCAAAGAGTAAAAGCAATTTGTGGGAATTTATATAAGTGGGAGGGGGAAGGGAAAGGAAGGGGAAAGTAGGAGAAGGCCAGCAGGGGTAGGGGGAATATTAAACCTATAACATAAAGAAAGAAATAGGAAAATAAAGGTATATGATATAGTAACAAAATACTGTAAATAAATCGATACATTTTGTCGAGCATAAAAGATCATATAAAAATTTACCAGATGAGAAGAAAGAAGTAAAAGTAAGAATAATAATAAAATAATAATAATAATAATAATGATGAAGAACAGAGATGCAATCCTTCAAGGGGGTTTAAAGTTTTCAGAAGTGATATGTGCAGTGTTCTTTAAGGCCATCCGGTCCAAATAGGTAGTAAGGGGCAACCAGACGAGATCTCTATTGATGGTTGGATTGCAAGAGGAGGCAAATGCCACATCAAGTCTATGAAAATGACATAAGGAATTCCACCAAAATTGTATGGAGAGCTTTGTGAGATCTTTCCAGTTAAGAGAAATATGTTGAAAAGCGAGGGCAAGCATGAGATCAAAAAGACCATGGCAATGTGGAGAAAGGTCTAAAGAGTCGGAGAGACTACCTGCAAAGATGAGAGGTATAGAGTAAGGAATGAAATTGTAAATAGACGAACAATATATGACCAAACCTTCTTCCAAAATTCAGAAACTGTAGGACACAGAAAAAAGAGATGAAGAAGGTCAGCATTAGGAGAGCTGCAAGTCCAGCATTTCGAGTCAGAAGATGCAGAGAAACGTGATAAAGAGGCAGGTGAAAGATAAAGCTGATGATAAAGGAGAAACAAAGATTGAGTAAGAGAAGCAGAGCGAGAAATTTTTAAGGACCTGGACCAAAGTTTATCCCAAAATGTGACAGACCAATTGCATCCCAAATCCAGTTCCCAAGAAAGTTCCAGCTTGGATTTAACTCGATCTGGATTGGGGGCTGAGAAAAATTTATAGATAAGGGATGCTTTAGGAAGCGTGAGAAGTATGTTGAGGAGAGAAGTCTGAGTAAGAGGTGGAGATAAAGAGGGAAGAGAGTAATAAGTATCAAGAATAACAGCCATAAGACTAGTGAACCTCTGCAAAAAGGATCGAGGGCAATGAAACAAGGACTGAAATTGGGGAAAGGAACAAGGAGAAATTCCATTGAAAAACTGATTAACCCATAGGATACCTTTTAATCTCCATGTGTTCCAAAAGACGGGTCTGTTGTTGAGAAGAATAAGCGAATTGTACCAAACAGGAGTGTCTAGGAAAGATTCACGTGACATGGTAGCGGGAAGTATCAAGGATTTCAAGAGGGAACAAGTGTATCTAAATAGGGGGAGAGAAGTATAAGAGGTTTTGGTGGAAAAACGCATGATTTCCTTAAAGGAAAAGGGTAACAATAATATTTGTTCAATGGAAAGCCAAAGGGGAGTAAAGGGTGAGGAGTCTGATGTGAGCCATCTTGAGGCTTGGCGAAGTGAAAAGGATTTATGATAAAGACGAAAGTCAGGGAAATTAACTCCACCATTAGATTTTGGCTTTCGAAGAGATGTTAAAGCAATTCTGGATTTTTTATTGTTCCAAAGAAACCTAGAAAGACACGAATCAATACGTTTAAAATAAAAAGCGGGAATATGAACTGGAAGCATAGAGAGGGTATATATTAAAATTGGAACGATCATCATTTTAATCGAATCCAGCCGCCCCCACCAAGAAAGAAAGAGAGGATTCCAAGCAGAGAAGGATTTTTCGATTCGAGATAGGGTTGCAGAGATATTGAGATTAATTGAGGAGGCAATGGACTTTGAGAACCAAATACCTAAGTATTTAATTTTCGAACTACTCCAAGCAAATCCAGTGGAAGAGAGGAAGTGAGGAAGACAAAACTTTGTGAGAGGAAGAATTTCAGTCTTATCAGAGTTAATTTTGTATCCAGAAACCTGTGAAAAAGAGTTAATTTCAAGTAATAAAGGGGGTATAGAGGTTTCAGGAGCAGAAATAAATAACAGAATATCATCTGCATATGCAGAAAGTTTCAACTGATGATCCCCATAAGGAAAACCAGAGATGGAGTTATTATTACGAATAGAAGTCAAAAAGGGTTCAAGAGCTAGAACAAAAAGAAGTGGGGACAAAGGACAACCTTGACGAACACCCCGGTGAAGAGAAAAATAAGATGATATATAACCGTTAACCAGGACCGCAGCTTTAGGAGCAGCATATAATAAGGAGATAAGCGATATGAATTTAGGACCAAAACCATGCCAGCGTAATGATGCAAACAAGAAAGACCAATCGACTCGATCAAAAGCTTTCTCTGCATCAACAGAGATAGCAGCCAGAGGGATAGAAAGAGAGGGGGCTTTATTTAAAACATTAAGAAAAAGACGAGAATTATCCGAAGTAAGTCTGTCCTTGACAAAGCCACATTCACCCTTATGCATCAAGCCAAAATCCAGTCGGTAAAATACCGATTCCTTATTAGCTCCCGGTATTAAGTAGCAAATACCCAATCCCAATGCATCAACCCAAAAGCAGAAATCGGTATTTAAGGAATCCTTAAATAGCGATTCTTTAAATAGGGATTCCTTAAATACCGATTCCTTAAATAGCTCTTGCATTTAAGGAATCCCAAAGTGAGATTCCTTAAATGCAATGCATCAAAGTTAAAAAATTAGCGATTTCGCTAATAAGGGGAGCAAATTACCATGAAGATGAACTGCATGGTAATTTGCAAAAACTTTGAAAAATGCACTTTTGTGCATTTTTCAAAGTGTCATGTTGCGCACACACATGCCCTTAGAGCATGTGTGTGTGCAACATATGTGCACATATCATTTTCAGGGGTGCAACAGGGTGTCCTTTTGACACCCTGGCACCCTTGAAAGTGCTTCAGCTATTAGCGATTCGGTAATACCGAATCGCTAATACAGAATGGCTTTACATTCATTCCTATGGGCCTCCAAGCCCATAGGAATGAATGGGTAGGTATTCCTTATTACCGATTCGGTATTACCGATTCGGTAATAAGGAATGTTAAGGAATCGCTATTTGAATAGCGATTCCTACATGCATAGCCTTTTGCCATTCCTTATTAGCGATTCCTTATTTTTCGCTAATAAGGAATCGCAAATGCTAATGTTGATGCATATGCCCCATTGTTCTTTACCAATAAGGTGAGGCATAAGGGGGTCCAAGCGCAAAGCAAGCAGTTTAGCAAATAGTTTATAATTAGGGCTCCCGGTTTTATGGTATTTATTTTTTTACCATTTCCGTCTGTATTTATCCATATTTATTTTTTGGGCATTTTATCTGTATTTATCCACATTTATTTTTGCCACATGCAAAAGTTGACACTGCAGCTAGTATTTTTCCACATTTATTTAAATTGACAATGCACACATGCACTTGTTGTTATTGGCTAACACAATACATTCATCTGATAAATTTGCCATTTGCAGAATGTCCCAAATACACTTAAAAGTGCTATCATAAGCCATTTGTCTCAGAGCCTTGCAGTTTGTCATCAGAGTGCCACATCCTCCCCCTCACTGAACACCATACTGCCCCACTGAGAGAAACACACTAACTTCAGCTACAACCCAATTGTGCCCCGCTATAAACACCTGGAAGCAACTCAATTTAAATATGCACTAGACTAGACTAATATGCTACCTGAAAAAAAAGTAACAACGTACTGGAAAAAAGCAAACACTCACAGGGAAGACACCATAATGCTTTTACACTCATTATTCAGAAATCAATGAGTGTATTTGCTTGAAAAGCTAACGACATGAAAAGAAAAGTAGTGCTTCACTTGCAAACTCTGAAAGGTGGCGCTAATGTGTTTGGGTATAAATAAAACCAAACTGGCCACTTTGCGAATACTCTGTCTTGTTTTATTTAGTTATGTATTCATTGTTTGCATCTTAAAACCTATTTTCTCTCCTCATGAGGCTGCATTTTGGTGTAGAAAAATTCCAGACAAAGACATTTGCAGCAAACGTGTTTCTCCTTTTTTGGATCCATTTCATAGAGGAGCGATTGACGGAAAGGAGAGGAAAGAACAATCACGGTTTTCTACAAGTGAGGAGAAGCGCAGCAGAAAGAGTGGGAAGAAGAGGAAGAAAGGGGGGGGCAGCAGAAGTGGACACTGTCCTTGTCTTGACCAGTTAAAAGAAGAAGAGACCGCAACGGTTATAGGCTATGCAGTCCAGCCACAAACTCTGCAAACACTCCAGTCAGTGGCGTAGAAAGGCTTTGAGTTTGTGGCCAGATTGTTCTTGCAGCCACACATACACAGTGTTGCTCTGCAGTCTGGCCACAAACTCGGCAACACTCCACTGACGTAGCTAGGCTTTTGCACCCCAGCCCCACCCCCTCCCCTCTTCCCCGAGGGCACTTACTTTTGTTTACTAATGGCTGGTGAAGAGCTCACTCCAGGGGCTGTACGGAGCCCCGGAAATAAATGGCTGGGCATCAACAAAAACGTTTGATGTTACTTGTAGGCAGGCACAGCCCTGGAAACAGGAAGAGGACTTGGAGAGGCAACCAGGGCCGACTTTAGTGCTGGTGGCGCCCTGTGCGACAATGTTTGTTGGCACCCCCCAATCACCACCTCTACCACGGAGTCTCTCACTAGCACCGTTTAACAGTGACCAAGTCTCCATGACCACACTCTCTCATATGCATTAAATTAGTTATATAGCGCCACTCATACCAGTGTAGGGTGTCCGAGCACTGCATCACACACACATTACACAGAGACAATCTATCATACGTGTGTAAATCAGTGTAAAAGAAATGTTACATAAGCCAAAGGACTAAAAGTGTAGGAGTCACATGTCATCCATACTGGTAGGCAGTATAGTTTAAGAGTGCTTGGTGTGGAGTAGCACAAACTCAGAGTCGAAAAAGAAACAGCATAGTTGGGAGTTTTCTTCAATAATAAGAATCGATTTCTAGCCAAATGAATCCTTTTTGCAACATTAATCAATGTTCTAATAATGTATACTTTGCAGTGTGTATGCAGTTCTAGGATGAAAGTTAATAGCTCACTATTCTAAATTAGGACTTTAAGTTATAAATTGCAATTAACAAAAGGATGTCTCTTTGAAAGTAGTAACCTGCTGATCTGTTTACATCACATGCGCTCTGTAATCTACTTCGTACACGTTCTATGCAGCAGGCATATTAACCCTCTGCACCAACTTCACTTAAATCAAAACCTCAACTATACAAAATGCTGATCTCTCTCCAGGAAGATAATTAATCACACGAGTTATCTTGACATTTATGTGAGGCCTGGTAATTGGGGGGGGGGGGGGGGGGGGGAAAGAAACGCTGCAGCAGGTGCCTCAAAAGCATAATAAACTTTCAAACACGGCGCCCCCAGGAAGCCAGCACCCCCCTAAAGCCGGCCCTGGAGGCAACTCTGCTGGAGCATGGCAGTAGTATTTTCCCGTTTTTACATTTAAATACAGACAAAGGAAAACTTGTTTTCCGTCTGTATTTATGTGTAAAAATCCGTTTAAACGGAAAACCGGGAGCCCTATTTATAATCCACATTGACGAGAGAGATCGGACGATAATTTTTACAAAATTGAGGGTCCCGACCCTCTTTAGGAATGAGACAGATAGTGGCCTCCTGAAAAGTGCCTGCAGTTGTGCCGGATGAATAAAAGGATTGAAAAAGAGTTAAAAGTTTAGGAAGTAAGAGATCAGAAAAATGCATATAAAATTCAACAGGATAACCATCCGGACCTGGTGATTTTCCTTTAGTTAGAGTATTTAAGGCTGTAGAGAGTTCGTTGAGGGAAAGATCAGTTTCAAGACCAAGAAAATTGAGATGGGAAGTAGAAGAAGGAGGAAGATTCTCAAAATAAGACTGAATAAGAGAAGGAGTGGGAGGAGATTCTGGTGTATAAAGATTTTGATAGAAAAGTTGAAATTCATTAAGTATTTCCTGATTTTTATGCAAAAGAGAGTTATCGGCAGAGTAAATAGAGTCTATAAGAGAACGATCCTTGCGCACTTTGAGATAATTCGCAAGGAGTTTCCCCGATCTGTTCCGACCACCATAATAACGAGCACTACTGCGAAGCAATATTGATGATGCATTATCAGTAGTAGCTTTATTAAACTCAAGTTTAGCTCGTATGAGTTCTGGTGAAATTGAATTATTAGAGGAGATATAAAATTCATGTTCCAAAAGTTTAATATGGGCCAATATATTTTTCTGTTTCTGAAGGAAAGCTTTCTTTTTTTTAGAGACAAAATCAATAATGAACCCTCTTGCTGTCCCTTTAAAAGAGTCCCAAAGAAGATAGGGAGAAGTATTGGGATCGCAATTAAGTGAAAAGAATTCATTAGCAAAGGAGCAAAAGGAGGCGGAAAAAAGAGGGTCATGAAGAAGACAGCTATCAAAACGCCAACATGAGGATTTGGGATGTGGAGGAAGCAGGTCAAGAACCGTCACAATTGGGGCATGGTCCGAGATGACTATGGGTTCAATAGAAGAGGACAGTAGATTTTGTGACAAAGATTGAGAAAGAAAAATGTAGTCTAGACGAGAAAGAGATGCATGAGGAGGAGAAAAAAAAGAATAGTCAAGAGTGTCAGGGTGAGAAAGCCTCCAGGAATCAATGAGGTGACTTTGAGAGATAGTGTCAATAAATTGTTTGTGGGTCTTATGAGGTATAAAGCGGACTGTTGACTTACGATCAAGAAACGGGTCCACAATCTGGTTGCAATCACCACCCAGAATAAACAAATCATCTTGAAATTGAATACATTTTTGTGTGATCAAAGGCCGAAAAGAAGAATCAGGTTGTGTAGGACCATAGACATTAAACACAGTTAAAGATACAGAATTAATTAACAATTTAGCTAATACCCATCTCCCTTCATTGTCGTTTTCTTGTGAAATGTATTTACATTTTAGTTTCTTGTGACAAAGAATAGCGACACCATTTTTTTAATTGTGAGATGGAGAGAAGAAAACCGTACCCACCCAGCTTCTTTTTAGCTGAAGGGATTCGGTTTCAGTAAGATGAGTTTCCTGTAAAAGGACTATATCAGGGTTATATGAAGCAAGGTGGGAAAGGATTCTCTGTCGTTTAATAGGATTAATAAAACCCTTTACATTCCATGAAATAACTTTGAATGTAAAGACAATAAAAATTTAGAGGAAACGAAAGTTACAATAATGAAAAAATAAAAGAAGATGCCACTAAACAACAGAAAAAGAAGAATAAAATGGAGAAGCCAAAGGAAGGAATTGCAAAAGCATAAGAAAGAAAGGATGAAAACGAAGAAGAAAAAAGGAGAAAGGTATAGGAATAAAAAAGGGAAAAAAAAGGGATAGGGAGAAAAAGGAGAAATAGCAGAAGAGACAGTACATATCCAAAACGGATGACTGAAAATAACATACCTGTGGGGAACAAAGAAGGGAATAGCGGGGTAATGGCGACACACAGCAAGACGATCCACCCAAGACTAGGACTCCTTACCACACCAGGACGAAAAGGAAATAGGGAAATAACCATATGAGTTGTAGGGACATAAACAGATCTGCATGAATATATAGAATAAAAAAATCAGATAACATTAATATAATCAATAAGGAACAATACAACCAGCGAACAAATAACAAGGAAGACAACAATCTGAGAGGCTTACATTGTCTACAAAGTACAGATACAAAAAGAGGTAAACAGTAAAGAGAACAGCGTTACCCCTAATCAAATAGTATCAAAGAAGAATGTCATATCCATTGCGTAACAGATAGAAAGAAAAATATATAAAGCCATTTAGCAGGAAACCTGTAAGGAAAAAAGAAAAGTCAAACAATCAACCATTAGAAGGAGTAGTAGTGTCCATGCCAGTAGTAGTATGGATATGAATAAAGTTTTTAAGTTCCGCAGGATCTTGGAAGGACCAAGTTTGATTCTGGTATGTCACCTTAAAGATACATGGATGAAATAAACCATATCTAGCACCAAGAGTTCGAAGAGGAGCGCGAAGACTCAGGAACTCTTTCATCCTAGATGCAGTAACATTGGAGACATCTTGAGAGAAGAACACCTTCTGACCCATCCAGGAAATTTGACGTTTAGACCTCGCAGCAGACAGGACTGAGAGAAGATCCGTAAATTTCAAAAAAAGGATGATGACCCCACGTGGTCTAGTTGGGGCTGCTGATGAAGTTAAACGAGGACCAAGTCTTTGCGCTCTTTGAATATTGAGAGACGTAGTAGATGGCATATCCAGAAGTTTTGGAAGAAAGGAAGAAAAAAATGATACAGGGTCATCACCTTCCAAGGATTCCGGTAAACCATATATACGTAGGTTATTCCTCCTATTTCTATTTTCTAAATCCTCAGTATGTTGCTGAAGGGCGAGGGCTGATTTTTCCAATGAGGAAATACGGTGAGAATTAGCCTGTATTTCTGAAACCTGCTGCTCCACCGAAGCCACTCTGGCATCCATAGTAGACCATCTCTCCTCGAAAAGCTGCATTTTGCTGTTAGTTTCCTCCACAAACGGACGCAAGGCACGTATCTCCTCCAAAAGCAACTCCATAGAAATGGGAGGTGGAGTTTTGTCCGGAGATGGAGAATCATGTTTCAAGCGTTTAGAAGAGGCAGTAGGGAGAGAGGATTTGCTTGAAGTAGGTTGCATTGGAGAAGAACGGTTAGAGGCAATTCCAGCCATTTGATCAATATTAGAAGGGGAATCTAGTAATGGAGTGGGTAAGGATGAGGAAACGAAGAATGCTTCGATGGAACAAAAACAAACTTCGGTTTGCGCAACTTTCCCATAAATATCTGATGTCAGAGTGCAGCCTAAAACCTGTAATGGAGGCAGTACCAACAGAAAATCTTCCAAAATAACTGTCTAATAAGCGGTCTTCAAAGCGCCTCCAAGAAAAATCGTTACCACCATAGATTGAAGTTTTCCAAGATAATTGACAAAAAGATGAGAATGAGCACTGGAAGAAGGCATAAAAAGGAGCAGATCCAAACCGTCAGTCAGTCCCTGTTGAGCACAAAAACACACATTACGTATAGGTCAGGAGAAGTGAGAGTCACAGAGAACAAGTTGCACTGAAACAAGAATCCTGGGTAAGAACAGTTTATATATGGGGAACAGCAGGAAGCAAGGCATAGGCCGCATTCGTTTCAGGGCGTTAAACTCATAGCTGAGGAGGTACGCACCTAAAATGGTGGACGCCTCTAAAAAGACGACTGCAGTAGTGAACAAACCTCCAAGAAAAAGAAAAACTGCTTCTTAAATAAATTGCCAAGGAGATGTGTATAAACACTGGAGGAGTGCAGAAAAAATAGTTCCAAAAAGACAGGTATTCCTTGTGGGGTGTAAGCATCAATTTATGCCAGTCAGGCGAAGCAGTGCAAAAAGGAAAACAAAATCCAGTATACCAGGGGTTATAAGCTCAGGAAGATCCTTTTACAAGATATAGCAAAAAATAAAAGTTCATAGGATCCAGGAAGCAGAAGGGGCCGGTACGTAGACAGCATTCATTTCAGCGCGTTAGAGTCATTGTTGACAGAGTGCGCATCTAAAATGGCGGGCGTCTCTGAGGAGACGAGCGCGTCATGAAGAAATTAAACAAGAGCGACGCGCTCAGATGTTAAAAAGCGCTCTGCCTGTTTTCATTTCCTAGGCATTTATGATGGTGAACATAAATTGATTTCAGTTAACAATCCTTTACGTATATATCTATATTTCATACCAGAAAAGAGTCATCCTTCCAATTAACATTTTTTTTTACATTTTCACCTGGTTGGCCCGATCGCCCTTGTCCCTTCCTATGAGAATCCAGATCCGGCGCTTTTGCAAGAATTGATGTCACTGACCATGTCATGAATGATGTAATATGTGACATCATCAGCAATGCATTGTGGGTGCGCCAGTTATAGTTAGCTAAACTAACTATAAAGGGGGAATTTCTATGGTTTTGTATGAATGAAATGTCCAACTAACTATAACGTCCCTGAAACCTATGGTTTTTTCAGTGAATTTCTAAGTTTTTTTTAAATGCTGATTTCTAACTATAACGTGCCTGAAACCAATGTTTTTTTCAGTGAATTTGAAAGGTTTTTTAAATGCTAATTTCTAATTTTAATGGTCATTAAACCTATGCTTTTCTGTGATTTAAAATTATCATCCCATTCTCAACCTGGTGAAAACTGCCGATATCACCAGTTTTCCAGCGATAGCTTCCGCTAAAAAAATTGCCCCAAATGAGAGCAACAACTAAGGTTAATGATATGCAGAGTAGGTGTTCCCGTGCAAAAATAACTCAAAAACACCACTTCCCGATATTTTCAAGACCAGCTAAATCTGAGATGCGATGCAAAAATAGGCGAAAAGCCGCGTTAGCAGTAAGAATTTAACATCTGCCTTTTACTGGTGTAAAGCAGGACGACTACCTACAGAATGAAAGGGAGCCCAGCCCAGAGCCACATCTGAAGAAAAACACATGTCATAGAGCTACTGATCATACAGCTCCGACACCCAAGAAGGCCATAACACCCACCACCACCACCCCCAGGACCTCCCCCCGGACCCCCCCCTCTACCACTGAGGCAGCGCAGAACAGGACAGCGGACCTTCCCAAAACGGCATGGCCCATCAGCCACACAATAGCTGAATGTTGGGAGATGTGGCAACCAAGTATGTGTGAAGGGCGCAAGTCACCCATCAATAACAATGCACACAATGCCAAGTGTAGTGGTAATGTGCTAGACAGACCTCACTATGCAGAGCACAGACCTCTCCATGTGTATATATACTGTTGGTGTTTGTAGTGTTGTGGACAGTGGATGCAACCATGTTACCTCAGGCATTGGGAAAGATCTCGGTCATGTAGCTGTGTTGTCTTTCCCTGGAAGCGGAAGCGGAGTGGGCCGGTCCAACGTACGCCACTCCAGCGTAGGAGTGTGAATAAATAGGCCGGGACTCTGGGTGTGGTTCACTTCTGGGAAGGCCAACGTGTCTGCCACAGTGGCGGCCCTCACCCTGCCACGAGGCTGCTGCCGTGACCGCCGCCTTCCTCGACACAGGTCCCCTGGAACCAAGCGGCACAGCACCACAGTGTTATGTCTGTACAGACTACTGCCTTCGGTGTACACTGCAGACAGAAGGGCTCACAATTCAGATCGAGTCCCGATTCCAGATGACGCAGTCCAGTAGGCAAGAGACATTGCTCCCAGTGCAGCCTGCCCAGACCACGCATCATCGCAGACTGTGCACACGCTGAATGCTTCTGATGCCACTAACTCAGTGCACCACAAGTCACTGCCATGTGGCCTTACTGAGGCAGAATTCATTAGACAAAAGATATTTCTCCGAGTGCGGTCCACCCGGACCATGCATCATCGCTGACTGCGCACATGCTGAATGCTTCAGGTGCCACTAACTCTGTGCAGCTCAAGTCAATGCCACGTGGCTGTCTGTCCTTGCTGACCGCTGCCTCCGGCCTACACTGAGGTTAGCAGGGCTGACAATTCAGATACAGTCGCGATTGCAGATGACGCCGTCCAGGAGGCAACAGACATTGCATCCAGTGCAGCCCGCCCGGACCACGCAACATCGCTGGCTGCGCACATGTTGAGTGCTTCAGGTACCACTAACTGTGCAGCTCAGATCACAACCACGAGGCTGTGGGCCCTTGCTGACCGCTCCCTCCGGCCTACACTGCGGTCAGCAGGGCTCACAATTAAAATTGAGTCTTGATTCGTTAATTGCAGAGTCCAGTAGGCAACTAAGTATAACGGCCCTAAAACCTACATAAAATCCTTTTAGTATCCTTGCTTCGAGAACTTATTTTATATCAGTTATAGCTTTACTACAATGACCAAATTCAGCTTGCAAGTCCAAAGGAACACTGAATGGCAGTCTACACTACGGACAGCAGAGCTCACAATTTAAATTGGGACATGATTTATTAATTGCAGACAGAATTGTACTCTATGTCCTCGGATTGTGTCAAGAGAAAGTGACAAAAAGCATTTCTCAATGTCTGTGCTGACTACTACCTTCGATCTACACTGCGGACAGTAGGGCTCACAATTGAAATTGAGTCGTGATTGCAGATGACGCAGTCCAGTAGGCAACAGGCATTGCTCCCACTGCGGCCTGCCCGGACCACGCATCATTGCTGGCTGCACACATGCTGAGTGGTTCTGGTGCTACTAACTGTGCAGCTCAAGTCAATGCCACGTGGCTGTCTGTCCTTTCTGAGCGCTGCCTCTGGCCTACACTGCGGTCAGCAGGGTGACAGTTCAGATCGAGTCACGATTGCAGATGACGCAGTACAGTAGGCAACAGACATTGCTACCAGTGCTTCCCGCCCGGACCACGCATCATCGCAGGCTGTGCACACGCTGAGTGCTTCAGGTGCCACTAAGTCTGTGCAGCTCAAGTCAATGCCACGTCGCTGTGGGCCCTTCCTGACCGCTGCCTCCGGCCTACACTGCAGTCAGCAGGGCTCACACTTCAAAATTAGTATCGATGCAAATTGTGTAAGAGACTATAATCGGTTAGGAAGACCAAATGCTCCAATTCTGTGCAGCGAAAGTCAACGTCACATGGCTGTGGGCCTTTGCTGACCACTGCCTCCAGCCTATACTGTGGTCAGCAGGGCCCACAATTCAAATTCAATCTTGATTCATTAATTTCAGAGTCCGATAGGCAATTAACTATAACGTCCCTGAAACCTACATATTTCGACAATGTAGTCCCAACATATTTCATCTTTTGTTCCATATGCCCACACTGCGGTCAGCAGAGCTCACAATTTACATTGAGACATGATTTATTAATTTCAGACAGAATTGTACTCTATGTCCTCAGATTTTGTCAAGAGGAAGTGACAAAAAGCATTCCTCGATTTCTGTGCTGACTACTGCCTTCGATCTACATTGCGGACAGCAGGGCTCACAATTCAGATCGAGTTGCGATTGCAGATGATGCAGTCTAGTAGGCAACAGACATTGCTACCAGTGCGGCCCTCCCGGACCACGCATCATCGCTAGCTGTGCACACGGGGAATGCTTCTGATGCCCCTACCTCAGAGCACCACAACTCATGGACCCTTTATGATAGAATCTTTTGTGTATGATTTCAGATCTGCTGCCTCTACCTCAGTGTACCACAAGTCATGAACCCTTTACAATAGGATCTTTTGTGTATTATTTCACAACTGGCGCCCCTACCTTAGTGCAGCACAAGTCATGGACCCTTTATGATTGAATCTCTGTGTGTGATCCGATGATTATTGTTGTGCTTGTTGCCAGCACCAACCATTCTCTGAGGGCTGGCTTACACTCATCCTGCACAGAAGTCACTGGATATGTGACCCTGGTAATAAAAAGGGGCCGAGCGCACATGCCCGTACCCAGTTCCACTATCTATCTAACTGTGTCTGTGTGTTCATTATGTATGCATGATGCTGCCCCTGGACCCTACCACATTACAATCTGCTGTGGACAGTGCTTGCAACCATGTTACCTCTGACAGTGGGGAAAACTTCAGTTATGTAACTTTGTCTCGGTCATTGTATAAGTACATAGGTAGAGAATGGATCATTAAAGTACTGCAAGGAGAGTGTATAGTGAATTTATAAGTGCTTCGGAATTGGCGGAGTGATTGGATAAGTACATATGTTGGCGAAGCCTAACCCCCGAGCATGAGCTTGGTTCTAATTTGCTGCCCTCCATGTGCCGAAAACGGAAATTTGGGCTTTGCATGGCCCTGTATTGCTACAGCTGCAACACTCCACTGAATGTGTAATTAACATTCATATCCACACAGATATGTCATGTGCACGATCTTTCATGTGTGGAAGTATGGATGAATGAAGAGTCAGTGATTCCCCCTACCTTCCATGTTGGCCAAGTTTTGGGACTTGGATCACAGGGTGACACATTGGCGCTTGCGGCCCGTGTGGTGGTAGCACTACAACAAGGACACCCGCATCAGTTGATTCCTCATACAGCCCTGGACGGAACCATGCCCAGAGCTCTGGAGTCATTGTTCACACCCTCACGCAGGACTGGCATACACCAGGCCAGCCCACTCCGCTTACGCATACAGGGAGGGACAACAACGCTACATGGCCCAGATTTTCATTGTAGTGATCTGCTACTCACAGGTCCTGTTGGCAGTACGCCACAGCCACTCCGTGATGGCTGGTTTACACCCACACCACACCCATCAAGCACAGGTGTCACAGAACACGTGACCCTGCCAATAAAAATGACCGAGCGAACGTGCTCCACGCCATTTCCATTTCAGACTTGGTGGCACCGGATACACTGCGGCCGGCACAGGCACACCGCCACTGAACGGTGCACTGAGGTAGGGGCACTGTAAGTGCTGAGCAGGTGTGCAGCCTGCGATGATGCCCTGTGCCCTGCTGGACCGCTGTGTAGGCCTGAGCCATTAAACAGCGGGGGCCTACCGCCATGTGGCGTGGCCTCAATGTTCACAGAGTTAGTGGCACCGCAAGGGCTGAGTGGGTGTGCAACCTGCGATGATGGCGGGTGCACTGGTATGTCCTCTGCCATGGTAAAATCAAGACGCAGCACCAAATGTGAGACCTGGTGGCCTGCAGAGCAGGCTGCATGATGTGGAGGGTGCCCTGTCCGCGTGCCTCAGGCTTGGGTCTTGCAGCGGCACGTGGTGGGCTCTCTTTTCTGCACGCAGGTGGCGGAAGGTGAGCAGTGAGGCCTGGGTGCGCTGGGGCGGGCAGACACCCCTGGACGGTGGGAGTGGATGGTGTGCAGCAGCCTGGGTGCACAGGTGAGGGCAGTCACCTCTGGGCGGTGGGAGTGGATTGGGTGCAACAGCTTGGGTGCGCAGGGGCGGGCAGTCACCTCTAAGCAGTGGGAGTGGATGGTGTGCAGCAACCTGATTGCGCACAGATACCTCTGGGCGGTGGGAGTGGATGGGGTACATCAGCCTGGGTGCGCATGGGCGAGCAGACATCTCTGGTCAGCGGGAGTGGATGGGGTGCAGCAGCCTGGGTGCGCAGGAGCAGGACAGCGATGAAGGCATGTGCAGTTGTATGTATGCCATTACTAATTCTATTCCATGTTTCAGATGAGTGAGTTTGAGGGCTGCTGTATGTACCGGCAGGTGGTTGGAGACACACCGGTGGCGGAAAGGTGAGCTGTGAGGGTTTTGTCCTCAGTGTCGGCACTCACTCTCCCTCTCCATCTCTTCCTTTCTCTCACACTCTTTCTCTCTTTCTTTCTCTCTTCATCTCTCTCTCTCACTCCTTCTTTCTCTCTCTCACACTGTTTCTCTTTCTCTCTCTTCCTCTCTCTCTCACTCTTTTCTCTCTTCCTCTCTTCCTCTCTCTCACTCTTTCTCTCTCCTTTGATGGGTGCATGACGCACAATCTTATCTTGCTTTTTGTCTTGCAGGCTGTGATTCACAGATTGTTGACCCCCCAACACGGGCCTCCCGCCATGTGGCTATGACTTGAGTTCCACTGAGTTAGTGCCACCAGAGCTGAGCGGGTGTGCAGCCTGCGATGATGCGTACACCATCCTGGCAATCAAGACCCGATCTGAATTGTGAGTTTGGCTGGACAGCGCATATGCCACGACTGAGGAGGTTGCTTCAGCATGTGGTGGGTCGTCTTGGACACACGCCGGTGGCGGAAGGTGAGCAGAGAGGCTTGTTTGCGCAGTGGCGGGCAGTCACATATGAGCGGTAGGAGTGGATAGTATGCTGCAGCCTGGGTGCGCAGGAGCAGACAGACACCTCTGGCCAGTGGGAGTGGATAGGGTGCAGCAGCCTGGGTACACAGGGGCAGTCAGACACCTCTGGGCGGCAGGAGTGGATGGGGTGCGGCTGCCTGGGTGCGCAGGAGCGGGACAGCTATTTAGGCGTGTGCTGTTGTATGTACTCTGCCATTACTGATTCTATACTATGTTTCAGAGGAGTGAGCTTGAGGGCTGCACTATGTCCCGGCACATGGTTGGAGACACACCGGTGGCGGAAAGGTGATCTGTATGTGTTTTGTCCACAGTGTCAGCACTTCCCCATCTCCTCCTTTCTCTCCCTCACACTCTTTCTCTCTCTCTTCCTCTCTCTCTCACTCTCTCTCTCTCCCTCTCTCTCACACTGTTTCTCTCTTTCTCTCTCACTCTTTCTCCTTCCTCTCTCTCACACTGTTTCTCTCTTCCTCTCTTCCTCTTTTTTTTTCTTTCTCTCTCTCTTCCTCTCTCTCACTCTTTCTGTCTTTCTCTCTCTATCTCTCCTTTGATGGGCGCATGACGCACAATCTAATCTTGCTTTTTGTCTTGCAAGCTGTGATTCACAAATTGTCGAGGGATGACACACCATTGCTGTACCTACTTTTATTTTGTTGTTTTGTTTAAATAAAATGTTTTATATGTGAATCCACAGATGACTGAGATTCTCATTTGTCCAACCTCACATGCATCTTTTTTATTATAATTGTGCGACATCACCCGATTTGTTACGTTCCAGATTTCGGAAGGTTGCTGTCACATGGGAGGATGGTGGACAAGGGGCTGGTGGCGGGGGGTGGTTCGGGTCACTGTTGAGAGTCCGAGCTGCAAGATCGTTGGCTCCATTGCATCTGTTGTCGTTCCGGTGACGCTGTGGGCTTGGCTCCCTTTCATGTTGCAGGTTGTAGTCCGACTTTACACCAGGTCAGAGCACATTTAAACTTCCTGATAATAACGCACTTAATTGCCTGTTTTGTACTCTCTTCGCCGATCTTGCTGGTGGTTGAGAAAGTTGCAAAGTGGGATGTTCGCTGCTTTTTGCACAGGAATGCCTACTCTGCATCTTATTAGCAATATTTGCCGGGGTCATCCGTGACAATGCTTTTTGAGGCCGCTATTACTGGTAAACTGGTGAATGGGCTGTTTGCACCAGCTTGTGAATGGTGCGCTAAATTTATCACCATTTTGGCAGCGATAAAGTGCTGTTAACTCGGCGATGTGTCCTTGAGAATATGCTTCTCGGTGTTTTAAAGAACTAAGAAGTACTCGAGGGCCGCGCTGAGAGCCGCGCACCCAGCGTGTTCACACTAGGGGGCCGCGCACTCTTCGTATTCACACTAGGGGATTGCGCTGAGAGCTGCGCACCCTTCGTATTCACACTAGGGGGGCGCTCTAGAGTCCCGACTCCAAACATTTTTGAAAAACAAAAAGCGTTCACTTTCATTAATTTATATTCGCCTCGGGGACCCCATCCTCCGAGGCATGCCCACATCTACATATTTTTTATTTACTTTTTCCAAGGCCCCCCTTTCAGGCCACTTCTGGCCCTGAGGACCCATCCCCTGGGGCCTGGCCTCTCTGTTGGTGACCGTGGGAAGAGCTCCAATGCCCCCACGGTCTAGCCGGCTCTCCGCCTCCTGCGGGAGCTGGCATTCCTTTTGGGCAACGTGACCTGCTAACATACAGATCCCCTTGCCCAAAAGCAATCCTGCTTTGTTTCATTGAACTGAGAGCAGGTTTTCCTCCTCTCGCTTCAACAAAGCAACCAGGGTTTGCTATGACAGTGTGTGAGACATGCTTCCACCCTCTCATACCAAACAACACCATCCCGGGGGTGAGCTGCCCGGGACATTGCAAGAGCCGGCCCTGGGCAGTCCCCAGGGCCATCAAGGGCTCCAGCAGGGGAGCTGCGCAGCCCCCCTCTCTTTATTTTCAAATTTCCGGAGAGGTTCCCCGGGGCTTCGGGGAGCCCACAAAGCCCCCCCTGCATATTTAATTAAATCCCCAGGGAGTGGCGATCCCCGGAGCTTGGGGGGCCTCGGAAGCCCCCCCAAAATTACAAAACAAGCCCGAGGGAGGTGGCGGTCCCTGGGGCTGCGGAGGCCCTGTAGGCCCCTGCAATGTAATTATAGGATTGCCCCGGAACCTGGACCCCCGGGGGCTTGTTTAAATGAAGTGGGGCAGCCCCCGCTTCATTTTTTTGGGCCAGATTCGCGCACCCAGCGTGCATTCTGACGTTTTTATTTTTAAATAACAAAAATAATTTGGTCCTGGGGGCCCTTGTGGAACCCCCTTGAGCAGAACTAGGGGGTCAGGGTGTTTCTACCCTGCCCCGTTTTCTTCTCTCTTAGTCTTTTTTCGAATGTTTTCTTGTAACTCGGTTCTACCAAGTCACACGATGGCTGCCAATACTTCCTGGTTTGGAGTGTTGGAAGCCAATCACAGTGAAGCGTGTGGTCGGGAGGGTGCGCGAACCCACCGCTGCCCCAGATATCGAAACTTTTATTTTTTGAATTGCTAAGATGCAGCGCCCCGTGTGGAAAAGCAATGCCGGCTCCCGCAGCCCTGTGCTGCGTTGCAGAGAGGTGGTCCAGGCCACACCCCGTTTTACACTCCTCTGCAACGCAGCTCTGTGGCGTGTTTTAAGGTTGGGAATTAATTCCCCTTCAATCTTGAGGGTCCCTGGGGGCCAACTAGCCCACCAGGTACCGCCAGCAAGCACCACAGGGCTGCATTGCAGAGAGGTGTAAAAAGGGGCATGGCCTCAGACTACCTCTCTGCAACGGAGCCCTGTGGCGCTAACTGGAGGTACCTGGTGGGCTAGTTGGACCCCAGGGACCATCAGGATTGAAGGTGACTTAATCCTCCAACTTAAAACGCGCCACGGGACGTGTTTGCACAGTGGTGAAGGGAGGGGCAGGGCCTGAGGTGACATGTGTGCAAGCACACACTGTGGTGCGTTTTAAGTTGGGGAATTAATTCCTCTTCAATCTATGAGTGTCCCTGGGGGCCAACTAGCCCACCAGGTACCTCCAGTAAGCGTTACAGGGCTGCGTTGAAGAGAGGTGGTCCAGGCCATGCCCCTTTTTACACCTCTCTGCAATGCAGCTCAGTGGCACTTACTGGAGGTGACAAATGCAAAAACAATAGTTGATGGACAGAATGCAGAACAATGTCATACATTCACCCCAGTACAGAGATCTGGGCCTAAATCCATCGTTTTTTTGCTCACCATGCTGTTCCAGTTTGAACCCAGCCATCTGCAAATCAGTCTTGACCCTGTGCCTCATGGGAACAGTCCAGCCCGAACTGCCAAGCCAGGTCCTCCCTGGACTGGAAACAAGCATCCTAGGACCGGTTTCGGGGTTTCACCCCTCTTCAGCCAGGATAGCTTGATTCCAGTGGCATGGAGAGCACGGGACCCACATCTGGGCATACCCTTCCCACTCGGGGTGACAAATGCAAAGGCAACAGTTGATGGACAGAATGCAGAACAATGTCATACATTCACTCTAGTACAGAGATCTGGACCTAAATCCATAGTTTTTTTGCTCACCATGCCGTTCCAGTTTGAACCCAGTCATATGCAAATCAGTTTTGACCCTATGCCTCATGGGAACAGTCCAGCCCGAACTGCCAAGCCAGGTCCTCCCTGGACTGGAAACAAATATCCTAGGACCGGTTTCAGGGTTTCACCCCTCTTCAACCAGGATAGCTTGATTCCAGTGGCATGGAGAGCACGGGACCCACGTCTGGGCATACCCTTCCCACTCGGGGTGACAGATGCAAAAAACAGTTGATGGACAGAATGCGGAACAATGTCATACATTCACCCCTGTACAGAGATCTGGGCCTAAATCCATCTTTTTCTTGCTCACCATGCCGTTCCAGTTTGAACCCAGCCATATACAAATCAGTCTTGACCCTATGCCTCATGGTAACAGTCCAGCCCCAAATGACAAGCCAGGTTCTTCCTGGACTGGAAACAAGCATCCTAGGACCGGTTTCGGGGTTTCACCCCTCTTCAGCCAGGATAGCTTGATTCCAGTGGCAGGGAGAGCACGGGACCCACGTCTGGGCATACCCTTCCCACTCGGGGTGACAAATGCAAAAACAACAGTTGATGGACAGAATGCAGAACAATGTCATACATTCACCCCAGTACAGAGATCTGGGCCTAAATCCATCTTTTTTTGCTCACCATGCCGTTCTAGTTTGAACCCAGCCATATGCAAATCAGTCTTGACCCTGTGCCTCATGGGAACCGTCCAGCCCGAACTGCCAAGCCAGGTGCTCCCTGGACTGGAAACAAGCATCCTAGGACCGGTTTCGGGGTCCCAGGATGCTTGTTTCCGGTCCAGGGAAGACATGGCTTGGCAGTTCGGGCTGGACTGTTCCCATGAGGCACAGGGTCAGACTGATTTGCATAAGACCATGTCTGAACTGGTGTGGCGGAGTGAGCTAACGAATGATGATGGATTAAACCCAGATCAGTTGACTGGGGGTGAGTGCTTGCATTGTTCAACACTCCGTCCATCATCTTTTTTGGTTTTGCTTTGTTCACCCTAAGTTGGCAGGGTATGTCCAGATGTGGGTCCCTTGCTCACTTTGCCACTGGATTCAAGCTAGCCTGGCTGATGATGGCTGATTAGCCAGAAACCAGTCCCAAGATGCTTGTTTCCGCTCCAGGGAAGACATGGCTTGGCAGTTCGGGCTGGACTGTTCCCATGAGGCACAGGGTCAGACTGATTTGCATATGGCCATGTCTGAACTGGGGTGGCGGAGTGAGCTAAAGAATGATGATGGATTAAACCCAGATCAGTTGACTGGGGGTGAGTGCTTGCATTGTTCAACACTCCGTCCATCATCCCCTTTGGTTTTGCTTTGTTCGCACTAAGTTGGCAGGGTCTGCCCAGACGTGGGTCCCTTGCTCACTTTGCCACTGGATTTAAGCTAGCCTGGCTGATGACGGCTGATTAGCCAGAAACCGGTCCCAGCATGCTTGTTTCCGGTTCAGGGAAGACATGGCTTGGCAGTTCGGGCTGGACTGTTCCCATGAGGCACAGGGTCAGACTGATTTGCATATGGCCATGTCTGAACTGGGGTGGCGGAGTGAGCTAAAGAATGATGATGGATTAAACCCAGATATGTTGACTGGGGGTGAGTGCTTGCATTGTTCAACACTCCGTCCATCATCCCCTTTGGTTTTGCTTTGTTCGCACTTACTGGAGGTACCTGGTAGGCTAGCTGGACCACAGGGACCCTCAGGATTCAAGGGGACTTTATCCCTCAACTTGAAATGCGCCACTGGGCGCGTTTGCACAGTGGTGAAGGAAGGGGGCGGGGCCTGAAGTGACATGTGTGCAAACGCCCTGTGGTGCGTTTTAAGTTGGGGAATGAATTCCCTTTCAATCCTGAGGGCCCCTGGGGGCCAACTAGCCCACCAGGTACCTCCAGTAAGCACCAGAGGCTTGCTTTGCAGAGAGGTGGTCCAGGCCATGCCCCTTTTTACACCCCTCTGCAACGCAGCTCTGTGGTGCTTACTGGAGATACCTGGTGGGCTAGTTGGACCCCAGGGACCCTCAGGATTCAAGGGGACTTAATCCCCCAACTTAAAACGTGCCACGGGCGTGTTTGCACAGTGGTGAAGATAGGGGGCAGGGCCTGAGGTAATGTGTGCAAACACGCCCTGTGGTGCATTTTCAGTTGGGGAATTAATTCCCCTTCCCTTCAATCCTGAGGGCCCCTGGGGGTCAACTAGCCCACCAGGTGATTCCAGTAAGCGCCACTCCGCTGTGTTACAGAGAGGTGGTCCAGGCCATGCCCCTTTTTATACCTCTGTGCAACGCAGCTCTGTGGCGCTTACTGGAGGTACCTGGTTGACTAGTTGGACCCCAGGGACCGTCAGGATTCAAGGGGAGTTAATCTCCCAACTTAAAACGGCCACAGGGCGTGTTTGCACACATGTCACCTCAGGCCCCCCCCTTCACTACTGTGCAAATGCACCTCGTAGCGCGTTTTAAGAGGTAGTTTTAATTCCCCTGCCCTATTATCTACTAGGGACTTACAGAGGAGGTCATGCTAATCACAGGGGTACCCCAACGCATAGTGTTCCCTAGTGTATGTAGGTGTTTTCACTGTATTCTAAGTGTGATTTAGCATAGCACTGGCTCTAGGCCTAGTTAGTCAGAGTCAGTTACCACCAGTACCCGTCTGAAAAAGTTTTGGGCACAGGATGATTTTGGAACAAGGCCTCTTTCTGCTCCTCTGTTGGTTCTTTCTGCACATGTCTTGCTTCTTCCTGCACTTTTCTTTGTCTTTGTGGACTTCTGTTGCTTCTTTCTACTTTTCTTTTGCCTCTTTCTGTACGCATAGTTAGAAACTAGCATTTGAAAACCTTTGAAATTCACTGAATAAACCATAGGTTTTAGGCACGTTATAGTTAGATATTAGCATTTAAAAAACCTTAGAAATTCACTGAAAGAACCATAGGTTTCAGGGGCGTTATAGTTAGAAATTAGCATTTAAAAAACCTTAGAAATTCACAGAAAAAACTATAGGTTTCAGAGGTGTCATAGTTAGTTGGACATTTCATTCGTACAAAACCAGTGAACTTCCCCCGTTATAGTTAGTTCAGCTAACTATAACTCGCGCCCCCTGTAATGCACTGCTGATGAAGTCACATATTACATCACGCATGACATGGTCAGTGACATCACTGATGACATCACTGATTACATCTCAAATGAGTTCACTGATGACATCACTGATGACATCCTCCAGTGACTGTGGGTTTCTGTAAAGTTTAAATATGTTTAATATATATAGGGAAAGGCCTATTGAAGAATGAGTGGGTGTATAAGTGTGTGAATGGATGATTTAGTAGGTGCGTGACTGACTCTTTAAGTGAGTGATTAAACGCATCTTACTGAATGCATGGGTTAGTGACTAAACTGTGTGAATGTCTGTATCTGTCTGTGTGTTGGTGTGTAAGTGTCTGCATGGGTGTGTGAATAGCTACATGAGTGTCTATATGGGTTATTGATTGGTTGTCTGAGTATCTGTATGGGTGCCTGAGTGTTTGTGTGATTGGGGTGTGTGTGACTCTGTGCATAGATGTGTGAGTGGGTGATTCACTGGGTGCATGGTTTCAAGAGTGCATCTGTGATGTATGGGTGGGTGAGTGTGTGTATGGGTGTTTTAGTGAGTGAATGTATATCTCAGTGGTACATGTGTGAGTAACTACATATGTGAAAGGCAGTATATATGTGTGTTGGAGTATATAAATGTCTATAAGTGAGAGTGTGTGATTGTGAGAGTGGCTGTATGGATGAGTGTGTGCTTGTATCAGTGATTATATAAGAGCGTAATAATGTGCTAGTATTTGGATGAGTGATTGAGCTGTTGTGTGTATAACTGTATAAATGAGTAAATAACAGTGTGATTAATTATTTGCATGACTGACTAGGTGTGTGAGTACATCTATGGATGAGTGGTGGTGTGTGAGTGTTTATATAGGTGTATGAGTGCATATCATAGTCCTGTACTGAGTGACCATAAGTGTGAGCGACTGTACGGGTGAGTGAGTGGATGTGTGTGTAAACCTAAGAATCAGTGAGTGTGTATGTAGTTATTGCTGTTGGAGTGTCTATGGTTTTGAGAATGGCAGTCTGTAATTTAGAGTGGGTGTATCAAAGGTTATATTAGGGTGTGAGAAGATGCATGAAATTTTCACATGGATGATGTCATCAGTGATGTCATGAGTGATGTCATTTGAGATGTCATGAGTGATGTCATCAGTGATGTCACTGACCATGTCATGAGTGATGTAATATGTGACGTCATCAGCAGTGCATTGCGGGGGTGCGAATTATAGTTAGCTGAACTAACTATAACGGGGAAATTTCACTGGTTTTGTAGGAGTGAAATGTCCAACTAACTATAACGCCCCTGAAACCTATGGTTTTTTCAGTGAATTTCTAAGGTTTTTTAAATGCTAATTTCTAACTATAACGTGCCTGAAACCTATTTTTTTAGTGAATATATATATAGTGGTAGATGCTATAGTCCCTGTTGTATCCACCACAGCCACTAATGAACCCCCACACCTCACAGTCTCCAAGATAGGCTTATACCGAGACTTGTGGGAGTTGGAAAGTGGTGTCCTAGTTAATAGCCAGGTTTTGCCTTCGTTGGGAACCCATGCCAGACCCACAACACCATTTAAGATGAAATCGAAGTTTGTTCCTCTAATGGCTCGTGATGGACTGGACACGTTTAGCGAGCACGTAGTGAGCCAAATTAAGAAATTGAACTTTGCTATAAATAGACTGGATAAAACGTATACAAATAAAGAAAGGAAATATAATCAACTCATAGTCAAGTTACAAAAGAAAAAGTGGTCATCAGAAGCTCTGACAAGGGCAGAATATTTTTATTTGGTCGATGGAAGACTATCTGAAAGAGGCATACAGTCAACTCAATGATCCACAGTGCTACAGAAGAAGTACTCCTCTCAAGTATAAAAGTACTCAGGACGCTCTGTTTAAACATCTGTTAGAATGGAAAAATTTGGGGCTTCTAAGCTGGGAAGAGTACAAATTCATCAAAAAAGAGCACCCATTGGTTCCTGTTATATACTTTATACCAAAAGTCCATAAGAACATTGAAAGACCGCCAGGCAGGCCAATTATTGCTGCCTGTGATGGACCGTTGGAAAATCTATCCAGGTATATAGACTATTTTTTGCAGGTGTACATGAAACAACTCAAATCATATGTGCAGGACACTTGTGATTTTTTGAATAAGATCAAAGACCTGAGTTGGAACTCGGGGCTCCTACTCATAACACTTGATGTGTGATCCTTATAGACATGTATCAGGAACAAGGATGGTCTAAGGGCTGTTGAGTATTTCTTATGTACTAGACCTATGATGTTTGCACAGCATACGAGAATGTTAGTAGAAATGCTGCTCTTTTGTTTGGAAACAATTTATTTATTTTCAATGGCCGGATGTACAAGCAAATTCAGGGTGTAGCGATGGGGGCCAGTTTCACCCCCAGCTATGCCTGTTTGTTTATGGGCTGGTGTGACGAATTGGTTCTCATGCGGAAATATGAAGATATTTATGCTACAAAGATTATCTCCTGGTTACGTTTTATCGATGATCTTTTTATTGTATGGCGAGGGAGTGAGGAAAGTGCCATGAAATGTATTGATGAGATTAACCACAATGATTTTAATCTTAAATTTACCTCGACCATTAGTAAACATACAGTGACCTTTTTAGATGTTCAAGTTTTAGTGGAAAATAATGTCTTAACTACAACTCTCTTTAGGAAGCCCACTGCTGGAAATACAGTACTGTATGCGTCCAGTGCCCATCCGCCCCATTTAATAAAGAGCATTCCGTATGGGGAGATGTTGCGCATCCGACGCATATGCAGTCAACAGGAAGATGCGGAGACCAATCATTCAGAAAGTCGTGCCAGGTTCTTAGCAAGGGGTTATAGGACGGAGACTGTAGATGCCGCCATTAAAAGATCATGGGCGAAGGCCAGATAGGATTCGTTAACCTTCAAGGCCAAAATCCCTCAAGGAGAGACTGTCGAAACCCCACAAGCTGTTAACATATTCCAGGTAGGAGAAACAACTGAGAAGTATAGTAAGACGCAACTGGCACTATATCCAAGATGATCCGGTGATAGGTAGCCAGATGCCTTCTAAGCCATCTATCACATTCAGAAAAACTATGAGCATGGGCAATATGCTAGTCAGTAACAGTCGTCAAGAGGAATGTAGTAAGGATATGTGGCTAACAACTAGGAAGTTTTTTTAAAAATATTTATCATGTAAAGCCTGCCAATTTGGTACAAATGCAAAAACCTATATAACTACTTTCTCTGCTAAAGTGAGAGAAATTAAACAACATTTAACATGTTAAACAGAATTTTCTGTTTACGTTTTATAATGCAGTTGCCATCTAAAATATATAGGAAGTACCAAATTATCTGTCCATAAGCGTATCCTACAACATATCCGGGCAATAACTAACAACGATCAAAATTGCCCGGTTGCCAGACATTTCCAAAGTGTACATGATAGCAACCCCAGGCATCTTAAATATTATGTTATCAAAGCCATTCCCATTACAAAAAGAAGAGGAAATAGAGAGGCCAAGTTGAGGTGCCTGGAAACAAGTTATATACTCGAGTTTGATTCGAAATATCCGGGCGGTCTCAATAACACAGAAGATCTTCATACCTTTCTCTAAATTGGGTGATATTCCTCACATAAGATAACATTATCCAAGGTCACTTTCAGTACATAGTCGTTTACAAACTGAGATTATTTTCAGGTACTTTTAGCCTTTAAAAAGTAAGTTGGTTACAAATTTTAAAGGGATTTTATGCATATTTATGGATTTTTTATATATTAGTTTGGTTTTATGGATTGGTCTTGGGCACATAGTGGTTTTAATTCCAATTTTATGAAATCAGGTTTTTATGATGAATTTTGATATTTATTGTATTATGGCTTTTGTAAAAGAACTCTACAAATCCCTTTTGTACTTGACTTATTAAGGTCAATCTCATTTTTATGGCTAAATTTGCACATTTCAATATCTAGAATCCTCAGCAATCTCTGGCAATTTTAGGGCATTTAAGCAAAAAATCCCCCTTCTTTTGGCAATTACGTACTGTAGCACATAGTCACTTTAAATTGAGATAAAGAATGTCATTGGGGAGGATAGGTGTAGTAAGGATGCCTACACCTATTATGCGGAAGCAAAACATACACAAAGGAAAATTGAATTGTTCATATTCTGAGATAGTTTTTCCCCCAGTATTTTTATATGAGTATCTATTCATCAATTAAACTCTTTTGACGTCATTCATCTTAGATTTAGTGACATATGGCACATGTACTTTAGGATATTTATCATCATCATATCCCTAAAACGTTTTTATTCTTTAAGTAAAACCTTTTTTCTTTTTATTTCTTCATTTCTTATTCACGGTAGGGGCACTTTTAGAATTATTCAAGACAATTTTATATTCATGGTTAGAAATGGGAGCTCTTTTTAATTACAAACATTTATGCCGGTATAAATTTCTTTCATGGTTTGATAACATTGAAATATATTCATATAGATCTTTATATAGGTTGTAAACATTATAGTATTTTACAAAAATTATATGCAACCTTTGACTATGTTTTATCCATGATGTATACCAAGCATTCAAACATGTATTATAATGGCAAGATCTCTCCACTTTCTATTTCTATGATTTATTGTAAGCACTAGCACTTTAAAAAGCTGAAGAAAATACTGAGCTGTGTCATCTGATCAAGGCCGCTTGTTCGGCTGAAACGCGTAATGGCAGGCAAAGACAAATAAACAAATAATTGCAACACGTACTTGAGGTCTGCGCTCGTTCTTTCCGACGAGAATGGAGGTGTGACGAAGGGATGGAATATACATATATATATATATATATTATCTACTGGCGGTCGCCAGTAGATAGTTATAGTTAGGATCGTGTTTCCACAGGAAATCTGCAACATTCTATTTGGAATAACTTTGGCGCCGATTGACGAATCCTCGCGAAATTTTCAAAATAGGTGGGGCGCTCCGCTCCGCTCCTTCCCTGAAAGTCTCGGGGGATTCGTCAAGCGGGGGCTGAGAAAAAGGGGGGGGTCCTAAAACGCGTTTTCCCCATGCATTTTTCCATAGGACCTTTAGTCCAAGCTACAGCCCGAACGGCTGAACAGAATTAAATCTGTTCAGTAAAATGTACCGTACGCGCACGCTGCCGTGCGCGAGCGAGATTCTGATTGGTTGTTAGATCTTAGTAAACATTCGAATCGGTCAAAACCAGGAAGTGTCGGCCGCAATTTTGTCTCTCGCAGTCTGAGGAGGTGAAAAACAAAGGTGGAGAACGTGAAAAGGGGGCAGGGTGGACAGTTCCTGACCCCCTAGCCTTTGTCAGGGGGTCCCAGAAGGACCCCCAAGGGCCAAAATTTCATTTAATTTTTTTTCGAAAATTGCGGAGTGCGCGTAGCGTGCGCATACGGTAGAAACGGAAAAAATTCCGCGAACTGCGTAACGCGGGCGCGCGGTGCGCGAAGTGCACCGAGCGCCCATAGCGCGCGCACGTTGCGCGAAGCGCACCGTGCGCGTACGGTACGCGCACGGTGAAAAAATGTAAAAAAATTAATAAATACATAACTTAGCATTTAAAAAACCGTACAAATTCACTGAAAAGACCATAGGTTTCACACACGTTATAGTTAGGAATTAGCATTTAAAAAACCTTGCAAATTCACTTAAAAAACCATAGGTTTCACACATGTTATAGTTAGCTGGACATTTCACTCGTGAAAAACCATTGAAATTCCCCCGTTATAGTTAGTGCAGGCAACTATAACTCACGCGACCGCAATCCTCTGCTGATGACGTCAGATATTACATCACTGATGACATATGTGTCTTTCTGAAAAAAAAATATTTGTAATATATGTATAGCTAAAGATTAATGGAAGAAGACATGGGTAAATAGGTGTCTAAATACAGTGATGTAATATCTGACGTCATCAGCAGAGGATTGCGGTCGCGTGAGTTATAGTTGCCTGCACTAACTATAACGGGGGAATTTCAATGGTTTTTCACGAGTGAAATGTCCAGCTAACTATAACATGTGTGAAACCTATGGTTTTTTCAGTGAATATATATATATATATATATATATATATATATATATATATATATATATATATATATATATATATATATTCACTGAAAAAACCATAGGTTTCATGCACGTTATAGTTAGGAATTGGCATTTAAAAAACCTTTGAAATTCACTGAAAAAACCAAAGGTTTCAGGGGCGTTATAGTTAGGAGTTGGCATTTAAGAAACCTTAGAAATTCACTGAAAAAAACATAGGTTTCAGGGGTGTTATAGTTAACTGGACATTTCCCTCGTACAAAACCATTGAAATTCCCCTGTTATAGTTAGTTCAGCTAACTATAACTCGCGCCCCCGCAATGCACTGCTGATGACGTCACATATTACATCACTCATGACATGGTCAGTGACATCACTCATGACATCACTCATGACATCTCAAATGACATCACTGATGACATCACTGATGACATCATCCATGTGATAAATTACTGCATCTTCTCACACCCTAATTTAACCGTTGATACACGAACTCAAAAAATGTCAGACGTCCATTCTCAAAACCATAGAAACTCCAATATTTTATAAGTTTAACTTACAAAAACTGTAAATGTTGCCGCTTTAAAATATTTACCGAATCTGAGGAAAGTTTTTTGCAGAAGGCACCACGCCCACAACGTTTTTCTTCAGTGGTGAAGAAATGTTTAACTTTTTCCAAGGGGCAAACAAAGACCAATGCCACCTTCTTCATTCGCGAGATTTGCCAAAGAGTTCTGTTACGAGGGGATCCGAACAAAAAATACTCGAGCGGCACAGCAAGTATGATGAAACACCTAAGGACCCTTCATCCAAACAATCTTGCACGAGAAGAGTGCAAACAGATGAGAAACATTCCTGTTCTGTATCTGTAAAAAAGAATCACAAATAAATGTATATTAATAACTTTCAAATTTATACTATTCCATTACTGTACAAACACATTTTATATAAAAACTGACTAGAGAAACTATAGCCCTGAACCACAAGTGTGACGATCGTTAAAACACTACATGCATAGTGCATACTACTTTGAAGCAGTTCATGCCCTAAAGCCTACCTCACTAAAAGACTACATGCTAACTGACTAAATGATTACAGTACGATAAGGAGACACACTGGGTGAGTGACAGGGTGTTTGCTAGAAGAGTATGAATACTAACTAGAGAATTGAAGGTGTGAAACACAACTGTGTAGGTGATTAGAGGACTGCATCCATACTGCATATGCATTTAAAGCAGTCCGTGTGCTAAGGCCTGGCTCACTGCATGACTACTTGGGTACTGACTGAATGATTAGAGTACAACATGGAGAGTGCCTAGGTGAATTTATAAGTGCTAGGCTTTTCGCACAGGGAATGGATTAGTACATGGTACTGAATGGGTCACTAGAGGAGTGCAAAAGCAGTCACAAGTGCTGGACTGTATAGATACTGACTAGGAAATGTAAAGTGTGAAAGACAAGTGTGTAGGTGGTTAGAAGACTGCATGCATAGTGCATAGGGGTTTGAAACAGTCCATGTGCTAAGTCCTGGCTCAGTGTATGAATACTTAGGCAGTGACTGAATGATTAGAGTACTGCAAAGATAGTATCTTGGTGAATTTATAAGTGTTTGGGTTTTAGCACAGTGAATGGATTAGTACATGGTGCTGAATGGGTCACTAGAGGACTGCAAAGGGAGTGACAGGGTATTTCCTGGAAGTGTATGGATACTGACTAGGGAATTGAAGGTGAGAAAGACAATTGTGTAGGTGGTTAGAGGACTGCATGCATAGTGGATAAGGGTTTGAAGCAGCCCATATACTAAGGCTTGGATCACTGGATGAGTACTTGGGTACTGACTGAATGATTAGAGTACTGCAAGGAGAGTGCCTGGGTGAATTTATTAGGGTTTGGCGCAGTGAATGGATTAGTACATGATGCTGAATGGGTCACTAGAGGAGTCCAAATGGAGTGACAGGGTGTTTGCTGGAAGTGAACGGATACTGACTGGGGAATTGAAGGTGAGAAAGACAAGTGTGTAGGTGCTTAGAGGACTGCATGCATAGTGGATAGGGGTTTGAAGAAGTCCATGTGCTAAGACCTGGCTCAGTGCATGAATACTTAGGCAGTAACTGAATCATAAGAGTACTGGAAAGAGAGTGTCTTGGTGAATTTATAAGTGATTGGGGTTTGGCACAGTGAATGGATTAGTACATACTGTTGAATGGGTCTCTAGATGACTGCAAAGTAAGTGACAGGATGTTTCCTGGAAGTGTATGGATACTGACTAGGGAATTGAAGGCGTAAAAGACAAGTCTATAGTATGTTAGAACACTACATGCATACTGCATAGACATTTGAAGCAGTCTATTTGGTACTTAGAAACTGACTAAATAATCAGACTACTTCTAGGACAGTGCTTAGGTAAAACTTTTAAATTTTCAGTTCTGCCACAGTGAATAGAATAGTACATGGTACTGCACCTTAGTGTCAAACCCTGACTCATTTTATCAATGCATAAGCAAAGACTAGCTTCTAATGCTACTAAAACTTGACAACATGAGAGGTTTTAAATTAGTTATCTGTCAGCAAATACACGATGTTACCAAATGCTTCTCTCACAGTGGTTCTCAAATGCACACAGACTCACAGTGTAATTCTAGACAACAACCACTATACCTATGAGTTCACCAAAAATCATTCACTACTGTGGAAGTGGTAAGCGAACTGCACACAATCTTCATATTTCAGGACTGCACTTTTGTGTCAAAGCCTGACTCATATAATCAAAGCATAAGCAAAGACTGGCTTCTAATGTTACTAAAACTTCACAACATGACTGGTTTTAAAACAGGTATATGTCAGCAAATACACGATGTTACCAAATGCTTCTCTCACAATCCTTACCCAAATGCACACAGACTCACAGTGTGATTTTAGACAAGCAACACTATCCTAGGAGTCTACCAAAACTCATTCACTACTCTGGAAGAGTTAATGGTACTGCACACAATCTACATATTTAAGTACACCACATCAGTGTCAAAGCATGACTCATTTAATCAACGCATAAGCAAAGACTGGATTCTAATCCTACTAAAACTTCACAACATGACAGGTTTTAAAACAGTTATCTGTCAGCAAATACATGATGTTACCAAATGCTTCTCTCACAGTGATCCCAAATACACACTAACTCACAGTATGATTCTAGACAAGCACCACTATCCCTATGAGTTTACCAAAACTCATTCACTACAGTGCAAGTGGTAAGGGAACTGCACACAATCTACATATTTCACAACTGCAATTTACTGTCAATGCCTGACTCATATAATCAAAGCATAAGCAAAGACTGGCTTCTAATGCTACTAAAACTTGACAACATGACAGGTTTTAAAACAGTTATCTGTCAGTAAATACACGATGTTACCAAATGCTTCTCTCACAATCCTTACCCAAATGCACACAGACTCAGAGTGTGATTTTAGACAATCAACACTATCCTAGGACTTTACCAAAACTCATTCACTACTGTGGAAGGGGTAAGGGGACTGCACACAATCTACATATTTAAGTACAGCACATCAGTGTCAAAGCATGACTCATTTAATCAACATATAAGCAAAGACTGGATTCTAATGCTACTAAAACTTCACAAGATGACAGATTTTAAAACAGTTATCTGTCAGCAAATACATGATGTTACCAAATGATTCTCTCACACTGATCCCAAATACACACTAACTCACAGTGTGATTCTAGACAAGCACAACTATCCCTATGAGTTTACCAAAACTCATTCACTACAGTGCAAGTGGTAAGGGAACTGCACACAATCTACATATTTCACGACTGCAATTTACTGTCAATGCCTGACTCATTTAATGAAAGCATAAGCCATAACTGTCTTCTAATGCTACTAAAACTTGACAACCTGACTGGTTTTAAAACAGTTTTCTGTCAGCAAATACACAATTTTACCAAATGCTTCACTCACAGTGGTTCCCAAATGCACACAGACTCACTGTGTGATTCTAGATGAACAACACTATCCCTTGCACTATATCAAAACACATTTCTTCATCTAGAAGTAGTACTACATTTTAGTATAGAAACATAACATAACTAATTTCACAAATTCATAAACAATGACTGGTTTCTAATTCTACCAAAATATAAAAACTGCACAGTTATCTGTCTACAAATACATGAAAAACACAAATGCCAATCACAGAATTGCTTCTACATGCACAAACATTGTAGAGAAAAAAAGTACTCCCTACACTTTAGCAGGAAAAATACATTAGTCTGATTAAAATCAAAATAGTCTACATACATCCCCTCACAATTAAATAACTCATCTTTCAAGTTCTTTTGTAGATTAAGGAGTATATCAATCACTCACCATATTTTCTTTTACAGAATCTCTGCACTGTGCACCTCTCAGCAAAAGCAAAGAATGAAAAAGTTTCCCTTTCATTTTCCACACATATACATGTAAACATCAAATCACAATCCTTCGCACATAAACTCAAAAGCAAACACACATTTCTATTGGTTAAACATCTCAACCCTTTCCAACTGAAATACATTTCAACCCTTTCCCCAATCTGCCTTCTGCCTGTTACCATAGAAACAGGTCATGGAACACTGCACTGAGCTCACAGGTCACAAGTTCAGCACACAATGTTCCTACACAAGACAGGAAGTGTGCTTGACTTTTCAACATATCAGCTTATCATACATAATGTTCCTTACAATCTGTTTTTGTTAACCAATACCTAATACCTAATACCTTTAAAAAAGAAAAATATACACCCTACCTTTCAGTGTAGAAAGTTGTTATACAACCAATGATTTCTTGTCGTTTTTCAAAAAACGTTGCAGTGCATCCGCGCACCCACCACGAGAGAATCCGTGCATCCAACGCGATAGGATACGCGCACCGTGTGCGCATTTCGCCGCTTTTTTTTTTTTAAAAAGGGGGGCCACAGGGGGTCCTTCTGGGACCCCCTAAGCAGATCTAGAGGGTCAGAGTATTTCCACTCTGCCCCCTTTATATCTTTTACGCACTTATTCCCCTTCCATCTTCAGCCTCGCTTCTACCGCGGCAGAAAATGGCCGCCAACAGTTCCTGGTTTCGAATGTAGAGAGACGCTCGACAGCCAATTAGCATTCAGTGCGCGATCGGGAGGGTGCGCGCTCCGTTCGGGGAGGGCGCGCTTACGGTCCGCGGATCCTCCGCGGCCATAGCTATCACTAACTTTTTTACCCTAATTTTCTCAGGAACTACTGAACAGATTCACACCAAATATGCAAAAGGCACGAGTCCGAACTGAGGACTACCTCTTTGCCAAATTTGGTGTCATTCCGTTCAGCCGTTCGGGCTGTAGCTGCGACAACAAATCCTATGGGAAATTGCATGGGGAAAACGCGTTTTGGGACCCCCCTTTTTTCTCGGCCCCCACTTCACGGATCACCGCAAAACTTTCAGGGTAGGAGCGGAGCGGAGCTGGCCAAAAGTTTGGAGAATTTCGCAAAGATTCGTCAATCGGCACCAAAGATATTCCCAATAGAATGATGCGGATTTCCTATGGAAAATAGGTCCTAACTATAACTATCTACTGGCGACTGCCAGTAGATAATATATATATATATATATATATATATATATATATATAAGCCAACAAAATGCCCCTACTTTAAGGAGCATACAAGGAGCACTCTGGGTCTGCAAATCTTTATTTCACTTCGCATGACGCGTTTCGTCAAGGCTGACTTTTTCAAATGCTGTTTGAAGTGAAAAGAGGTTTTTTGGTTATCGATGTCTTATAAGCCTCACAGGGCTCCTCCTTCGCAGTTTCAGCAAGGAAGGACTGCATTTGCAAGCAGTACCTCCTAACAGTTCTTGGCCGCCATCTTTGAGTGATTCGTTATCATAGTACCCCCATAGTGATGTTGTCAGGGTAATTGCTCTTTAAGTAAACTTCCATCGAGTGATGGGAAATTAAAGATTGCATCAAAGATCGCGCTTGACCACTGCAGATTTCATCCGAGAGTCCCATCTTTATACCAGCCCATTCGTCAGCCGCTGTGCATGTTACTCGAGATTCCTGTGTCTGAGGGCACAAAATATAGTAATATGTGCACTTACATGTAGTCATGCACCAGTTTCATGGCAGATACGTTGTTCTCTTCATTGCGGCGGTTCCGGCAGCACCAGTCAAAACTCCACACAAATGCCACCTGTGCTGCTGAACTCCTTTCGTGACGGGTGCCTCCTGCGTGCAGATGGCATGCACGTATAAGATAAGCCAACAAAATGCCCCTACTTTAAGGAGCATACAAGGAGCACTCTGGGTCTGCAAATCTTTATTTCACTTCGCATGACGCGTTTCGTCAAGGCTGACTTTTTCAAATGCTGTTTGAAGTGAAAAGAGGTTTTTTGGTTATCGATGTCTTTTAAGCCTCACAGGGCTCCTCCTTCGCAGTTTCAGCAAGGAAGGACTGCATTTGCAAGCAGTACCTCCTAACAGTTCTTGGCCGCCATCTTTGAGTGATTCGTTATCATAGTACCCCCATAGTGATGTTGTCAGGGTAATTGCTCTTTAAGTAAACTTCCATCGAGTGATGGGAAATTAAAAATTGCATCAAAGATCGCGCTTGACCACTGCAGATTTCATCCGAGAGTCCCATCTTTATACCAGCCCATTCGTCAGCCGCTGTGCATGTTACTCGAGATTCCTGTGTCTGAGGGCACAAAATATAGTAATCTGTGCACTTACATGTAGTCATGCACCAGTTTCATGGCAGATACGTTGTTCTCTTCATTGCGGCGGTTCCGGCAGCACCAGTCAAAACTCCACACAAATGCCACCTGTGCTGCTGAACTCCTTTCGTGACGGGTGCCTCCTGCGTGCAGATGGCATGCACGTATAAGATAAGCCAACAAAATGCCCCTACTTTAAGGAGCATACAAGGAGCACTCTGGGTTTGCAAATCTTTATTTCACTTCGCATGACGCGTTTCGTCAAGGCTGACTTTTTCAAATGCTGTTTGAAGTGAAAAGAGGTTTTTTGGTTATCGATGTCTTTTAAGCCTCACAGGGCTCCTCCTTCGCAGTTTCAGCAAGGAAGGACTGCATTTGCAAGCAGTACCTCCTAACAGTTCTTGGCCGCCATCTTTGAGTGATTCGTTATCATAGTACCCCCATAGTGATGTTGTCAGGGTAATTGCTCTTTAAGTAAACTTCCATCGAGTGATGGGAAATTAAAAATTGCATCAAAGATCGCGCTTGACCACTGCAGATTTCATCCGAGAGTCCCATCTTTATACCAGCCCATTCGTCAGCCGCTGTGCATGTTACTCGAGATTCCTGTGTCTGAGGGCACAAAATATAGTAATCTGTGCACTTACATGTAGTCATGCACCAGTTTCATGGCAGATACGTTGTTCTCTTCATTGCGGCGGTTCCGGCAGCACCAGTCAAAACTCCACACAAATGCCACCTGTGCTGCTGAACTCCTTTCGTGACGGGTGCCTCCTGCGTGCAGATGGCATGCACGTATAAGATAAGCCAACAAAATGCCCCTACTTTAAGGAGCATACAAGGAGCACTCTGGGTCTGCAAATCTTTATTTCACTTCGCATGACGCGTTTCGTCAAGGCTGACTTTTTCAAATGCTGTTTGAAGTGAAAAGAGGTTTTTTGGTTATCGATGTCTTTTTAAGCCTCACAGGGCTCCTCCTTCGCAGTTTCAGCAAGGAAGGACTGCATTTGCAAGCAGTACCTCCTAACAGTTCTTGGCCGCCATCTTTGAGTGATTCGTTATCATAGTACCCCCATAGTGATGTTGTCAGGGTAATTGCTCTTTAAGTAAACTTCCATCGAGTGATGGGAAATTAAAAATTGCATCAAAGATCGCGCTTGACCACTGCAGATTTCATCCGAGAGTCCCATCTTTATACCAGCCCATTCGTCAGCCGCTGTGCATGTTACTCGAGATTCCTGTGTCTGAGGGCACAAAATATAGTAATCTGTGCACTTACATGTAGTCATGCACCAGTTTCATGGCAGATACGTTGTTCTCTTCATTGCGGCGGTTCCGGCAGCACCAGTCAAAACTCCACACAAATGCCACCTGTGCTGCTGAACTCCTTTCGTGACGGGTGCCTCCTGCGTGCAGATGGCATGCACGTATAAGATAAGCCAACAAAATGCCCCTACTTTAAGGAGCATACAAGGAGCACTCTGGGTCTGCAAATCTTTATTTCACTTCGCATGACGCGTTTCGTCAAGGCTGACTTTTTCAAATGCTGTTTGAAGTGAAAAGAGGTTTTTTGGTTATCGATGTCTTTTAAGGTTCACAGGGCTCCTCCTTCGCAGTTTCAGCAAGGAAGGACTGCATTTGCAAGCAGTACCTCCTAACAGTTCTTGGCCGCCATCTTTGAGTGATTCGTTATCATAGTACCCCCATAGTGATGTTGTCAGGGTAATTGCTCTTTAAGTAAACTTCCATCGAGTGATGGGAAATTAAAAATTGCATCAAAGATCGCGCTTGACCACTGCAGATTTCATCCGAGAGTCCCATCTTTATACCAGCCCATTCGTCAGCCGCTGTGCATGTTACTCGAGATTCCTGTGTCTGAGGGCACAAAATATAGTAATCTGTGCACTTACATGTGCACGCAGGAGGCACCCGTCACGAAAGGAGTTCAGCAGCACAGGTGGCATTTGTGTGGAGTTTTGACTGGTGCTGCCGGAACCGCCGCAATGAAGAGAACAACGTATCTGCCATGAAACTGGTGCATGACTACATGTAAGTGCACAGATTACTATATTTTGTGCCCTCAGACACAGGAATCTCGAGTAACATGCACAGCGGCTGACGAATGGGCTGGTATAAAGATGGGACTCTCGGATGAAATCTGCAGTGGTCAAGCGCGATCTTTGATGCAATTTTTAATTTCCCATCACTCGATGGAAGTTTACTTAAAGAGCAATTACCCTGACAACATCACTATGGGGGTACTATGATAACGAATCACTCAAAGATGGCGGCCAAGAACTGTTAGGAGGTACTGCTTGCAAATGCAGTCCTTCCTTGCTGAAACTGCGAAGGAGGAGCTCTGTGAGGCTTAAAAGACATCGATAACCAAAAAACCTCTTTTCACTTCAAACAGCATTTGAAAAAGTCAGCCTGGACGAAACGCGTCATGCGAAGTGAAATAAAGATTTGCAGACCCAGAGTGCTCCTTGTATGCTCCTTAAAGTAGGGGCATTTTGTTGGCTTATCTTATACGTGCATGCCATCTGCACGCAGGAGGCACCCGTCACGAAAGGAGTTCAGCAGCACAGGTGGCATTTGTGTGGAGTTTTGACTGGTGCTGCCGGAACCGCCGCAATGAAGAGAACAACGTATCTGCCATGAAACTGGTGCATGACTACATGTAAGTGCACAGATTACTATATTTTGTGCCCTCAGACACAGGAATCTCGAGTAACATGCACAGCGGCTGACGAATGGGCTGGTATAAAGATGGGACTCTCGGATGAAATCTGCAGTGGTCAAGCGCGATCTTTGATGCAATTTTTAATTTCCCATCACTCGATGGAAGTTTACTTAAAGAGCAATTACCCTGACAACATCACTATGGGGGTACTATGATAACGAATCACACAAAGATGGCGGCCAAGAACTGTTAGGAGGTACTGCTTGCAAATGCAGTCCTTCCTTGCTGAAACTGCGAAGGAGGAGCCCTGTGAGGCTTAAAAGACATCGATAACCAAAAAACCTCTTTTCACTTCAAACAGCATTTGAAAAAGTCAGCCTTGACGAAACGCGTCATGCGAAGTGAAATAAAGATTTGCAGACCCAGAGTGCTCCTTGTATGCTCCTTAAAGTAGGGGCATTTTGTTGGCTTATCTTATACGTGCATGCCATCTGCACGCAGGAGGCACCCGTCACGAAAGGAGTTCAGCAGCACAGGTGGCATTTGTGTGGAGTTTTGACTGGTGCTGCCGGAACCGCCGCAATGAAGAGAACAACGTATCTGCCATGAAACTGGTGCATGACTACATGTAAGTGCACAGATTACTATATTTTGTGCCCTCAGACACAGGAATCTCGAGTAACATGCACAGCGGCTGACGAATGGGCTGGTATAAAGATGGGACTCTCGGATGAAATCTGCAGTGGTCAAGCGCGATCTTTGATGCAATTTTTAATTTCCTATCACTCGATGGAAGTTTACTTAAAGAGCAATTACCCTGACAACATCACTATGGGGGTACTATGATAACGAATCACTCAAAGATGGCGGCCAAGAACTGTTAGGAGGTACTGCTTGCAAATGCAGTCCTTCCTTGCTGAAACTGCGAAGGAGGAGCCCTGTGAGGCTTAAAAGACATTGATAACCAAAAAACCTCTTTTCACTTCAAACAGCATTTGAAAAAGTCAGCCTTGACGAAACGCGTCATGCGAAGTGAAATAAAGATTTGCAGACCCAGAGTGCTCCTTGTATGCTCCTTAAAGTAGGGGCATTTTGTTGGCTTATCTTATACGTGCATGCCATCTGCACGCAGGAGGCACCCGTCACGAAAGGAGTTCAGCAGCACAGGTGGCATTTGTGTGGAGTTTTGACTGGTGCTGCCGGAACCGCCGCAATGAAGAGAACAACGTATCTGCCATGAAACTGGTGCATGACTACATGTAAGTGCACAGATTACTATATTTTGTGCCCTCAGACACAGGAATCTCGAGTAACATGCACAGCGGCTGACGAATGGGCTGGTATAAAGATGGGACTCTCGGATGAAATCTGCAGTGGTCAAGCGCGATCTTTGATGCAATTTTTAATTTCCCATCACTCGATGGAAGTTTACTTAAAGAGCAATTACCCTGACAACATCACTATGGGGGTACTATGATAACGAATCACTCAAAGATGGCGGCCAAGAACTGTTAGGAGGTACTGCTTGCAAATGCAGTCCTTCCTTGCTGAAACTGCGAAGGAGGAGCCCTGTGAGGCTTAAAAGACATCGATAACCAAAAAACCTCTTTTCACTTCAAACAGCATTTGAAAAAGTCAGCCTTGACGAAACGCGTCATGCGAAGTGAAATAAAGATTTGCAGACCCAGAGTGCTCCTTGTATGCTCCTTAAAGTAGGGGCATTTTGTTGGCTTATCTTATACGTGCATGCCATCTGCACGCAGGAGGCACCCGTCACGAAAGGAGTTCAGCAGCACAGGTGGCATTTGTGTGGAGTTTTGACTGGTGCTGCCGGAACCGCCGCAATGAAGAGAACAACGTATCTGCCATGAAACTGGTGCATGACTACATGTAAGTGCACAGATTACTATATTTTGTGCCCTCAGACACAGGAATCTCGAGTAACATGCACAGCGGCTGACGAATGGGCTGGTATAAAGATGGGACTCTCGGATGAAATCTGCAGTGGTCAAGCGCGATCTTTGATGCAATTTTTAATTTCCCATCACTCGATGGAAGTTTACTTAAAGAGCAATTACCCTGACAACATCACTATGGGGGTACTATGATAACGAATCACTCAAAGATGGCGGCCAAGAACTGTTAGGAGGTACTGCTTGCAAATGCAGTCCTTCCTTGCTGAAACTGCGAAGGAGGAGCCCTGTGAGGCTTAAAAGACATCGATAACCAAAAAACCTCTTTTCACTTCAAACAGCATTTGAAAAAGTCAGCCTTGACGAAACGCGTCATGCGAAGTGAAATAAAGATTTGCAGACCCAGAGTGCTCCTTGTATGCTCCTTAAAGTAGGGGCATTTTGTTGGCTTATCTTATACGTGCATGCCATCTGCACGCAGGAGGCACCCGTCACGAAAGGAGTTCAGCAGCACAGGTGGCATTTGTGTGGAATATATATATATATATATATATATATATATATATATAATTCAATGAAAAAACCAAAGGTTTTACACATGTTATAGTTAGCTGGACATTTCACTCGTAAAAAACCATTGAAATTCCCCCTTTATAGTTAGTTCAGCTAACTATAACTCGCGCGCCCGCAATGCACTACTGATGACGTCACATATTACATCACTCATGACATGGTCACTGACATCACTCATGACATCACTGATGACATCTCAAATGACATCACTGATGACATCACTGATGACATCATCCTTGTGATAGAGTGGCAGACCTCCTCTCCCCCTAATATAACCATTGAAACACACATTCAAAAATAGAAACTAAAATGTTCAAAATAATGAACATATCAATATCAGTTACAACAACCTATTCAGTAATTCTAAGAACCACATACACATACAGTAATTCACCAACAGTCCTCTACAGTCACTCATACATGTACTCACTCATCATATGTACTCATACACCTGTACATCCCGTTACACAATGCCACTCATCCATAGAGTAACTCACACACATAGTCACTCATGCTAATAAAGAATCAATCATCCATTTACTTGCATATACAGTTATACACACACCACCACACTTACTTCTACAGAAACTTACATATACTTACTCTTTTAAACAATCACTTATAGAAACACATACTTATTCATACAGGAACTCTTCCAATCTCTCACTCTCACATATACTCACTTATATACACCAATAGTCACATATACTAGTTTAAAACATATGTAGTTACTCATAAAGACACTATTGAGACAGTCATTCACTCACTAACACACCCATGCACACACTCATCCACCCATACAGTCCTGCACACATGCTGTATTCAACACATACAAACAGTGAGTCACTCATTCATGCACCTATGCACTAAGTAATACCCCCCACCGAACCATACAGAAACTCAGACACTCATAGTGATAAAAAACCAACTAATAACCTATATAGACACTCATGTAGCTACTCACCAACCCATGCAGCCACTTATACACAAAGTAAGAAACTGATACAGATATTTAAATATTTAAAGATTACTCAGTAAGCCATGTATTCACTATGATACACTTAAACAGTCAGTTACACAAAAAAAATTCCAAAAAAAAGTACCCATTTAGACACTTATATACCCATTTATTCTTCCTTTGACCTTGAGATATACATAAATATAAAAAATATATAATTTTCATAAAAACACACAATCACTGGATGATGTCATCAGTGATGTCATCAGTGATGTCATTTGAGATGTCATCAGTGATGTCATGAGTGATGTCAGTGACCATGTCATGAGTGATGTAATATGTGACGTCATCAGTAGTGCATTGCGGGCGCGCGAGTTATAGTTAGCTGAACTAACTATAAAGGGGGAATTTCAATGGTTTTTTACGAGTGAAATGTCCAGCTAACTATAACATGTGTAAAACCTTTGGTTTTTTCATTGAATTTCTAAGGTTTTTTAAATGCTAATTCCTAACTATAACGTGTGTGAAACCCATGGTTTTTTCAGTGAATTTCAAAGGTTTTTTAAATGCTAATTTCTAACTATGCCTACAGAGATAGGACATGTGAAGAAAGAAGAAAAATGCACAGAAAGAAACAAAAGAAGTGCAGAAAGAAGCAACAGAAGTCCTCAAATACGAAGATAAGTGCAGGAAGAAGGATAACGTGCAGAAAGAACAAAAAGAAGAGCAGAAAGAAGCCTTGTTGCAAAATCATCCTGTACCATCAACTTTTTCAGACGGATACTGGTGGTAACTGAGTCTGACTAACCAGTCCTAGAGCCAGTGCTATGTTAAAAGACACTTAGAATACAGTGAAAACACCTACATACACTAGGGAACATTATGCGTTGGGGTCCCCCTGTGATTAGCATGACCTCCTCTGTAAGCCCCTAGTGTATAATAGGGCATGGGGATTAAAACTACCTCTTAAAACAGGCCACAGGGCGTTTTTGCACACATTAACTCAGGCCCCGTCCCCTCCCTTCACCACTGTGTAAACACGCCCTGTGTCCATTTTTAGTTGGGAGATTAAGTTCATTTGAATCCTGAGGGTCCCTAGGGTCCAACTAGCCCACTAGGTACCTCCAGTAAGTGCCACAGAGCTGCGTTGCAGAGAGGTGTAAAAAGTGGCACGGCCTGGACCACCTCTCTGCAATGCAGCTCAGTGGCGCTTACTGGAAGCACTTGGTGGGCTAGTTAGCCCCCAGGGGCCCTCAGTATTGAAGGGAAATTATATCCCCAATTTAAAACATGCCATAGTGCGTGTTTGCACACGTCACCTCAGGCCCCGTCCCCTCCCTTCACCACTGTGTAAACGCGCCCTGTGGCTGTTCTAAGTTGAGAGTCCCCCTGAATCCTAAGGGTCCCTAGGGTCAAACTAGACCACTAGGTACCTCCAGTAAGCGCCACAGAGCTGCGTTGCAGAGAGGTGTAAAAAGGGGCTTGGCCTCAGAACACCTGGCTGCAGCGCAGCTCCCTGGCGCATACTGGAGATGCCTGTTGGGGGCGCGTTTGCAGAGTGCTGCACGGAGGGGGCATGGCCTCCGGCACGATGCCAGTCTTTTATTTATTTTAGTTTTTTAAGAAGGGGGGCTGTTTGGTTCCCCTTCTTATTCTAATTTATTGGCCCTGATGACCCCATCCCCCAGGGCCAGTCTCCTAATTATATTTTTTTGACCCCAATCCCCAGGGCCGGCCACTGTTTTTTATTATTTTTAAAAAATATATATTTATAGACACACCTAGGACATGCTGGACAAACCGTACGTACCTATCACCATGACGATTTGCGTGATATTCATTAAAAGGCGACTATGCATGCAATGAATCCACGTGGAATGTATTTACACCACTAGTGAAGCTCTGACATGTCTGATGCCCTACCGTGCCTAATCCTGGTAGACACCCTTGTCGTTTATTTATACAAACATGGGTAGCTATTGACGGGCACATTTAATACACATGCACACCAAGCCATTCAAAGGGGATTCGACAAAAATTCGACCAAAACTATGCAAGAAACCCCCCTCACGGTTAATAAAACACACATCCACTGCCGGATGTGTAATACTTTTTATTTTACTCTCTGGAAAGGGGACGAACATCACTTGAGAGTCACAGCGTGCTCCTGACAGAGCCCAATGCTGTGTTACACCCACCATTGCCTGCCGAGTGCCACACACCTCTGTGTTGTATTCCACTAGCTAGTGCATATGCTATGACACTCTCTAGCCCATGTGCACTGTAACACCACCCCGTGAATATGTCATGCCACACTTGTCTTCGCACGGGTTATATTGCCCCATCTAACGTGCCTTTCTCGATGCCTATGTTATAACGCACAGTGCTATGCCATACATATTACAATCTGGGATCCATATATTTGTCACAGTGCATATGCAACGTTACACTCCCCAGCACATATTTTATATTACAACTTTAGAGACTAGTTAGGTTACACAACACTGCCCTGTGCATATTACACTCCAAGGCGCATATCGCATAGCACGCGCTAGTGCCTGTGCTATCTCGCGCTCTCCAATGAATCTGTCATTGCGCACAATGTATTGCAAATTATATTTCACGCCCGGTTCATCTTATATCACACTTTTTGGTGCATAGTTTATACCATACACTATATCTAGTTTTCATTTTCAATCGTGCTCTCAGGACTATGTTCTATATAACACTGTGTTCACCTACCCTTTTCACGGGCATTACATTTTGCGATAGGGGGTGGAGGGTCAGGGGGTGTTTCTGCCAAGTGAGCCCGGAGTCACAGTCACAAACGTCCTCTTCTTCCTGAATAAAAGTGAGATTATGCTGCATACTTGTTCATATTTTAAGTAGTTCGCACAGACACAATGTTTTAAAAACAATAAAGTTCCTAATACCCGCCTTCTCTGAACAGTTAGCTTGCTGCCCCATCCCCCTCCTCCCTATCCTCTGTTGTGAGAATCCATGGACTAGCCTCCTCCCTCCTGCCATGCATGGTCTGATGTGCTGCCACTGCCCTCAATTTAGTATGATGTACCAGTCCAGTCCTCCTGCCCTCCATTGCCCAATTCTATGCCCCATCATTGACCTCCTGCTTAAACTCTGTGCTTAGCTTGCTGCCCCTATTCTCCTTCCCCCTGCCCTCCGATGTCTTTGTGCATGCCCCTGCTCCATCCTTTTTGCCCACCATGTCCCATGGACCTGCCACTCCTATCTACTCTGAGTGTTCTGTTGAGCTGCCACTCCCCTCCCACCTGCCTAGCATTGTCAGATGACTGTAACCTGTCCCTGCCACCTCCACCCTGCCTGTCCACATGCCATGCCCCTATCCTCTTCCTCCTGTCCTACATGGTCCATTGTACTGCCACACCCTTCTGCCCTCCCTGGTCTGTTGTGCTGCAACTGCTCCTCCTGCCTGCCCCGTGTGGTCTGTTGTGAGGTCCCTTCCCCTGAACTTTCTTGTCTGTGCACAGGTCCTGACCCTCCCTTCTATCCTCCATTGTCCTTTGTGCATGCCCCTCCACCCTCCTTCTTGCCCATCATAGCCATTGTGCTGCCACTAACCCTCCCACTTGCCATGCATGGTCTTCTGTGCTGCCATGGCCCCTCCCACCTTCCCTGTGTGGTCAGTTAGCTGCCCCTGACCCCCTCCCACCTTCCCTCCATGGTCTGTGTGTATGCCATCACAGTCTCACTGTTGCTCTTCATGGTGTGTCTTGCTTCTAGTGCCCATCCTGCCTGACCTCCATGGCTATCTTGCTGCTCCTGCCCTGCCCCCTTGCCCCCAGCCCTACTCCCTCCCTCCTGGCTTGTCTGTTCCATTGTAATGCCCCTGATCCGTCCCTCCTGCCCTTTATGGTCTGTTATGCTGCAGCTTTCTCTCCTGTCTGTCCATTATGGTCAGCTAGCTACCATTGCCTCTTGCCCCTCTGTTCTCTATTGTCCATGTGCATGGTCCTGTCCCCTCCCTCTTGCTTTCTATGGATTGTTGTGCTGCACTCCCGTCCTGCATGCCCTGTGTGGTGTATTGTGCTGCTGCAAACCCTGATGCCTGCCCTGCAGGGTCAGTTTGGTGCACCTCTCCATGTCCCTCCTGTCCTCTGTTATCCAAGTCCATGTCCCTATCCCATTTCCTTCCATGATCCAATGTACCATACTTGCGAACATTTTGAACTTGGTAAGAGGGAGATTTTGAAAAAAAACTGAGGTATTGATTTTCCCCTTTGAGTTACATTGAAAAAGAGGATATTGTAGACAGGAGACAGATCAAATAAAGCCCATTTGAGCTTAAAAACATTGGACGTTTCCTGGCTGAATCGGGTCTGTTGGCATGTATGGTTGTACTACCATTGCCTCTTCCTTCTGCCCACAATAGTCTATTACATTGCCACAGCCTTGAAGGAGGGTAGATTTTGTATCACAGGGGGCCCCTGGCCCGTTCTGTCCACACCTGAAGTATGAGACCCTTGTCCTTGCCCTGCCAGCTGCATTTGTAGGCCGTATTAAATTGACCAGCGGGTCCTGTATTGCTATATAATTATCCTGAGACATCCTTACCACTCAGCCAGCATAAAACCCCTGTGTAGGCCCTTCTGTTCAATATGTAGGCCTCTTTGTTAAATTGACCATAGCCTTGCAATTTTAGTGTATAGCAGTCTGAAGGCAGGTCTGCGAGGCCTTCTGATCCAAACTAGTAGCCCCCACCCTTCCCGAGTGCTTCGTGCTCGGTATCAAAGTTCAACATCCCCCTGAAGCTGTCGACATACAGTAGGCTGCATCCTGGACTGGTACTTGCTTCCTGGGCAGGTTTCCCGCTTTTAAGGAAGTGGCAACCGCAGAGCATCAAGTTAGGAGAACTGAGGAGATTTTATACATGAATATATTGAATTCCCGTACAATACCCATTATTTTCTGCTTGCTCTATGGAACTTACGATAAGCGATTGGCCTGAGAGACTGACCTTTTCACCCAGTCCATTGTCAGCATTAAGTGGGTAAATGACGAAATGTCTGGTAAAATCTGCAGTCGAAGCTTTTGGGTAGCATACGTAGGTAGATGTAGCGTGCAAAGGAGCCCACAAAATGATATAAAAAGGGAGCACCCACAGATATCGACGGACTACCTCGCCGTCTGTATGTAGGTTAACAGGCAGTGCAGGTTTTCCCCAAGAGCTGGGAGCTCTTGTCTTCCTTTGCTTAAAATGTCTTGCTCTGCTTTGCTTGAAGTATCTTATTCTATTTTACCTATATGAAATGTCATGTTATGTTTAACCATTGTTCTCTTTACTTTTGCATTTAAAAGATTTTGTATTGTAATTGCAGGAATGCTTGCTCTAAGAGTAAACGTGAGTGTTCCTAGGTAACATTTTCCTTGGTGTAACTTGTTTCTCATGATGCATTTATAGATGTGTTTTCTCTCTCTCTCTGTCAGTACATTAATTGAGATACAGAGAATATTATGACAGCTGTATGATTATCTGGATTCTGTTTTTTGTACTTTATGTCTCTATTCTGTGGTTTCTTTGAAGTTGCATCTTCTCATTAAACTGCCATTGTATTCTGCCTCCAATTCCATGTCTCATATGTCTGGTTTCTTCATTTTTGGAGCAAGCGTTCCTAGGCACCCCGGCTCAAATTAAGGTGCCCCTTTTGTCCCTGACTCACTCTCCTGCTCAGTTCTGTGGTGGCTCCCGGGGATCTGGGGACCGCCCCTAGCTTCCTTGACCCGTAATAGATCTTCCCTCCAACAGCCTCTCTTGCAAGTCCTGTATTGTTGGTTTGTTGCCCCTGCCCCCCTTTCCACTGCCCTCCATAGTCTGTTGTGCTTCCACGGCCCTTCCTGCCTGCTCAGTGTGGTTAAATTGTTGCCTTTGCACCCTCCTACCTGCCTTCAATTTTCAGAGTCCGTGCCCCTGGCCTCTGCCTCTCAACAGTATCCTAATGAACAACTAGATTGCTAACATTCTATATTTATTACAAAAGTGTGGAACGCCTGACATCATCTTGATGTAATCAAAACTGTAATACCTAGAGCATTTCCTTTAGAAATTACATATATGAGAGGGTCTTATTGGCATCAAAATTATGGTTAGTGCTCTAAAAGACTAAAATAAGGACATATTTTCTGAGTTTTCAAATAGCGACAAAGCACTTTTAAATTATTTGTTATCTTTATGTTTTTTTATCCAGTTGACCACTTGATTAAATGTTGCACTTAGGGGAGAGGATGTGGTGTTACTTCCAGAACTGCAGACTTTGCAACTGGGGAACCAGGTTGAAGTTTCTGCTTCAGCTCGACATTCTGTGATTCTGGTCAAATCACTTAGTCTCCCCATGTCTACAACCAAAATGAATTTGTTCTTGTGTGATGTAACCAATGCTCATGTAAAGCACTCCAATACCTGACAAGTCTGCACTATATAACACTGCAAAAACACAAAATAATAAGTGTTTTGCACACTTCTGTCATTGGGCTATATTTGGGCTACATCTGGTTGATTTTGGGCTACATTTGGGCTCTTTTGTCTCCGGTGGCCATCTTGGGAGATTTATTTATTATGAAGTTTCCTAATTTCCTCATGTACTGCAGTCTCCTCAGTAGGAAATGCTTTCAGTGTTTTACTTTGATTCCATCATGAAGGTATTCAGATATGTCACACATTTGCCATAAATTCTGAATGTTAGCACTCTAGTTGCTCATTAGATCACTGTAGTAAAACTACTCCACCATGGAAGTCTGCTCCTGGTATTAAAAGTGCATGTTTCAGTCTGCATGTCAGAATTTTTTAATGAAATAGAAGAGGATTTGAGAAGTCACTCAAAATGTGCCCTCATTTTCTTTCTTCAGTATTAATCATAATTTCTATGGCAAAATGAACCTCCTCATTGTGTTCCTTTTTAAATTAAATGTTTTAAGTGTTACCAGTTTATTCCAATCAAGATGGCTTCAGGTGTGCCATACTTTTGTCATAATGAAGACAGTAAGCGCTCTAGTTGTTTTTAAGAACATTCTGGGACATTCTGTCATTGGGCTATACTTGGGCTACATCTGGGTGATATTTGGGCTACATTTGGGCTCTTTTGTCTCTGGTGGCCATCTTGGGAGACTTATTTGTTATGAAGTTTCCTAATTTCCTCATTTACTGCAGTCTCCTCAGTAGGAAATACTTTCAGTTTTTTACTTTGATTCCATCAAGAAGGCATTCAGATGTGTCACACATTTGCCATAAATTCAGAATGTTAGCACTCTTTTTGCTCATTAGATCACTGTAGTAAAGCTACTGCTCACCAGGGAAAACTGCTGCTGGTATTGAAAGTGCATGTTTCAGTCTGCATGTCAGAATTTTTTAATGAAATAGAAGAGGATTTGAGAAGTCACTCAAAATGTGCCCTAATTTTTTTTTCTGCAGCACTAATCATACTTTTTATGGAAAAATGAACCCCCTCATTTTGTTCCTTTTTAAATTAAATGTTTTAAGAGTTACCACTTTAATCCAAGCAAGATGGCTTCAGGTGTGCCATACGTTTATCATAAGTAGGACTGTTAGCGCTCTAGTAGTTCTTTGGAACACTCTGGGAAGCTGCAGTAGAACACAAAGGAATCAACTGACAGTCTCTGCCCTTGTTGGATGTACATGTTTTACTGAGAATATCAGACTTCATTCTCACATGACTGAGAAAGATAATGTGAATTTACAGAAAATAAGCTCTCAGTTTAGCCTATAGATCACCTTCCAAACCTCTGTGGTAAAAGCATGAGAAAATATTTTTCTCTCAATCATGATATCCCAGCAGAAGGCTTTTTCACATGGTGAAATCACCTTAGAACATACCACAATTCCTAAAATGAGTATGGTACCATCAACAAATGATTTATAATGTAACTAAAGTCTTAAAACCTTCTATTAACTGCAATGCTTTTTAATGAGGTGCTATCATGTATATTTGTCCCAAGATGGCTGCCAACACTTCTTGGATGAAGTGCTGACAGCCAATCAGATCTCAGGATGAGATGTGTGGTTAGGCTCCGCCCACATATATATATGCTTTTAAATGCTATTTACTCAGGAAATACTGAACAGATTTACACCAGACCTGCAAAAGGCACTTCCTTGACCTTATGGCTACCTCTCTGCCAAATTTCTAGTAATTCTGTTCAGCCGTTCGGGCTGTAGCTCGTTCTAAAGGTCCTATGGAAAAATGCATGGGAAAAACGCGTTTTGGGACCCCCCTTTTATCTCAGCCCCCGCTTGACGAATCCCCCCGAGACTTTCAGGGTAGGAGCGGAGCGTAGCGCCCCACCTATTTTGAGAAATTTGCGAGGATTCATCGACCGGCGCCAAAGTTATTCAAAATAGAATGTTGCGGATTTCCTATGGAAAAGGGGTCCTAACTATAACTACCTACTGGCGACCGCCAGTAGGTAATATATATATATATATATATATATATATATATATATATATATATATATATATATTCTGCTCCAAAGGTTGTCCACCTGGTGAGTGGCACTCGATCAGCAGCTTTATTTATGATAGGCAGTGATGACGATCCGCTTGTAGAAGCCGCCCCGTAATGGAATTGCCTGACGCGCTTTGAAGCTCCATATGCTTCTCTTCAGAGGCTTAAATGGAGACGGTGTGTGCAAACGCTGAACCCACTTCGGCATTTTCATATTGCACACCCACCAATGGGAAGCTCAAATGAGACTGTGCATTGTGGGAAATGTGGTCCGGATAGCACACAAATCTTGTCCTGTATGGACCCTGCAAGTGGACTCATCCTCAATTCTATTTGCCGCTGCTGGCCCACATTGCCGACATGATAGTTACCATATCGGGTGGCCCCCATAACATTACGGGATGGTGCACACTGCGCGGCAGGACAGCAGCATATTGCATTCTGCACCAAAGGTTGTCCACCTGGTGAGTAGCACTCGATCAACAGCTTTATTTATGATAGGCAGGGATGAGGATCTGCTTGTAGAAGCCGCTCCGTAATGGAATTGCCTGACGCGTTTCGTAGCTTCATATGCTTCTCTTCAGAGGCTTGAACGGAGACGGTGTGTGTAAACGCTGAACCCACTTTGCCATTTTCATATTGCACACCCACCAATGGGAAGCTCAAATGAGACTGTGCATTGTGGGAAATGTGGTCCGGATAGCACACAAATATTGTCCTTTATGGAGCCTGCAAGTGGACTCATCCTCAATCCTGTTTGTCGCTGCTGGCCCACATTGCTGACATGATAGTTACCATATGAGGTGGCCCCCATAACATTACGGGGTGGTGCACACTCCGCAGCAGGACGTCCGCATATTAAATTCTGCTCCAAAGGTTGTCCACCTGGTGAGTGGCACTTGATCAGCAGCTTTTTTTATGATAGGCAGGGACGAGGATCCGCTTGTAGAAGCCGCACATAATGGAATTGCCTGACGCGTTTCGAAGCTCCATATGCTTCTCTATAGAGGCTTGAACGGAGACGGTGTGTGCAAATGCTGAACCCACTTCGCCATTTTCATATTGCACACCCTCCAATGGGAAGCTCAAATGAGACTGTGCATTGTGGGAAATGTGGTCTGGATAGCACACAAATCTTGTCCTGTATGGACCCTGCAATTGGACTTATTCTCAATCCTGTTTGCCGCTGCTGGCCCACATTGCCGACATGATAGTTACCATATCGGGTGGCCCCTATAACATTACAGGGTGGTGCACACTCCGCGGCAGGATGGCCGCTTATTACATTCTGCTCCAAAGGCTGTCCACCTGGTGAGTAGCATTCGATCAGCAGCTTTATTTATGATAGGCAGGGACGAGGATCCGCTTGTAGAAGCCGCTCCGTAATGGAATTGCCTGACGCGTTTGGAGGGTCCATATGCTTCTCTTCAGAGGCTTGAACGGAGACAGTGTGTGCAAACGCTGAACCCACTTCGCCATTTTCATATTGCACACCCACCAATGGGAAGCTCATATGAGACTGTGCATTGTGGGAAATGTGGTCCGGATAGCACACAAATGTTGCCCTGTATGGACCCTGCAAGTGGTCTCATCCTCAATCCTGTTTGCCGCTGGTGGCCCACATTGCCGACATGATAGTTACCATATAGGGTGGCCCCCATAACATTACGGGGTGGTGCACACTCCGCGGCAGGACGGCGTACTATATCGCATTCAAAAGGAGATGCAGACCGGCGTGCACTTTTCTGATGGCGACAGCCTCTGAAGAAGAGAACTACTCGAAACGCGTAAGGTGGCGATGTCAGCTGTTGTAATTATCAACAGGTGCTTTTCCTCCATACTAATAAAGGCTGTTTGGCAGTAACCTGGTGCCCGAGTGCTGTTTATCGGAGGGGCAACTTCACAAGCAGAATCTATGGGCGGCCGTCCTGCCGCCAAGCAAGCACCACCCCGTGTGAAGGGGGCCATGAAGCACGAAGAAGATCGTGTTTCCTAAGTGGGCATCTGATATGGATTGAGGAAGGAAACGCTTGCTGAGGTCCAACGACGACTTTGAATTAACAGATATTGAAAGTGCATCCATTCAAGGACAATATTGCGGCGACTTCACCTCCCACAATGCAACGTACAGTCTCATTAGAGCTGCCCAATCAGGGGCGCACTATATCGCATTCAAAAGGAAATGCAGACCGGCATGCACTTTTCTGATGGCGTCAGCCTCTGAAGAAGAGAACTACTTGAAACGCGTAAAGCAGCTATGTCAGCTGTTGTAATTATCGACAGGCGCTTTTCCTCCATACCAATAAAGGCTGTTTGGCAGTAACCTGGTGCCCGAGTGCTGCTTACCGGAGGGGCAAATTCACAAGCAGAATCTATGGGCGGCCGTCCTGCCGCCAAGCAAGCACCACCCCGTGTGAAGGAGGCCATGAAGCATGAAGAAGATCGTGTTTCCTAAGTGGGGCATCAGATATGGATTGAGGAAGGAAACACTTGCCGAGGTCCAACGAGGACTTTGAATTAACAGATATTGAAAGTGCATCCATTCAAGGACAATATTGCGGCGAATTCACCTCCCACAATGCAACGTACAGTCTCATTAGAGCTGCCCAATCAGGGGCGTACTATATCGCATTCAAAAGGAGATGCAGACCGGCATGCACTTTTCTGACGGCATCTGCCTCTGAAGGAGAGAACTACTTGAAACGCGTAAGGCGGCTATGTCAGCTGTTGTAATTATCGACAGACACTTTTCCTTCATACCAATAAAGGCTGTTTGGCAGTAACCTGGTGCCCGAGCGCTGCTTACCGGAGGGGCAACTTCACGAGCAGAATCTATGGGCGGCCGTCCTGCCACCAAGCAAGCACGACCCCGTTTGAAGGGGGCCATGAAGCACGAAGAAGATCGTGTTTCCTAAGTGGGGCATCAGATATGGATTGAGGAAGGAAACGCTTGCTGAGGTCCAAGGAGGACTTTGAATTAACAGATATTGAAAGTGCATCCATTCAAGGACAATATTGCGGCGACTTCACCTCCCACAATGCAACGTACAGTCTCATTAGAGCTGCTCAATCAGGGGCGCACTATATCGCATTCAAAAGGAGATGAAGACCGGCATGCACTTTTCTGACGGCGTCAGCCTCTGAAGAAGAGAACTACTCGAAACACGTAAAGCGGCTATGTCAGCTGTTGTAATTATCGACAGGCGCTTTTCCTCTATACCAATAAAGGCTGTCTGGCAGTAACCTGGTGCCCGAGTGCTGCTTACCGGAGGGGCAACTTCACAAGCAGAATCTATGGGCGGCCGTCCTGCTGCCAAGCAAGCACCTCCCCGTGTGAAGGAAGCCACTAAGCATGAAGAAGATCGTGTTTCTTAAGTGGGGCATCAGATATGGATTGAGGAAGGAAACACTTGCCGAGGTCCAACGAGGAGTTTCAATTAACAGATATTGAAAGTGCATCCATTCAAAGACAATATTGCAGCGACTTCACCTCCCACAATGCAATGTACAGTCTCATTAGAGCTGCCCAATCAGGGATGTATTATATCGCATTCAAAAGGAGATGCAGACCGGCATGCACTTTTCTGACGGCGTCAGCCTCTGAAGAAGAGAACTACTCGAAACGCGTAAGGCGGCTATGTCAGCTGTTGTAATTATCGACAGGCGCTTTTCCTCCATACCAATAAAGGCTGTTTGGCAGTAACCTGGTGCCCGAGTGCTGCTTACCGGTGGGGCAACATCACGAGCAGAATCTATGGGTGGCCGTCCTGCCGCCAAGCAAGCACCACCCCGTGTGAAGGGGGCCATGAAGGACGAAGAAGATCGTGTTTCCTAAGTGGGCATCTGATATGGATTGAGGAAGGAAACGCTTGCCGAGGTCCAACGAGGACTTTGAATTAACAGATATTGAAAGTGCATCCATTCAAGGACAATATTGTGGCGACTTCACCTCCCACAATGCAACGTACAATCGCATGAGAGCTACCCATTCAGAGGCATACTATATCGCATTCAAAAGGAGATGCAGACTGGCATGCACTTTTCTGACGGTGTCAGCCTCTGAAGAAGAGAACTACTCAAAACGCATACCAATAAAGGCTGTTTGGCAGTAACCTGGTGCCCGAGTGCTGCTTCCTGGAGGGGCAACTTCACGAGCAGAATATATATATATATATATATATTTATACATATATATACTGGAAAATTCAAAGGTTACGGGGGCATTATAGTTAGGCTCAGATTTCACTTGTACAAAACCAGTGAAATTCATCAGTTATAGTTACCTGAGATAAGTATAACTTACGTCCTGCAGTACACTGCAGATGACCTCATATATTACATCAATCATGACATGGTCAGTGACATCACTGATGACATCATTGATGACATCATCCAGTGAGTGGAAGTGTTTTCTAAGAATTTATGAATGTTAAACATAAATACTAACGTTCCACAAGAGTTAGATTAGTATACTAGTTGTACTACTAATGAGTGATACTGTTTCTAATAGATGTCATCTGAGTGGCACTGTGACTGTTTCAGTATGGTAGTGGGTGTATGAGTGGCTGTATGGGTACGTTAGTGGGTGTATGGGTGAATACGTTGGTGTGTGAGTAGCTGTATGGGTGAGTGAGTGGCTGTATTGGTGGGTGAGTATGTGTGCGAGTGGCTGTATCGGTGACTGTGATGGCTTTTTGAGTGGCTCTATGGGGGGGCGAGTGTGTTTTTGAGTGGCTATATGGGTGACTGAGTGGCTGTGTGAATGACTCCATGGGTGAGTGACTGGGCATGTAAGTGGGTGTATGGGTACATTAGTGAGTATGTGAGTGGCTGTTTTGCACAGTAAGTATTTGTGTCAGTAGCTGTATAGATGAGTGAGTGGGCACATGAGTGATTGCATTGATGTGTGAATAGGTATTGTTAGAAATGGGGGTCTTTAGTTGGCAGAGGTAGGAACCTTTGTTCAAATAGGGACCCTTGCTTCTTGTCAGGGTAAGGGGAATACACTTCTAAAATAACCCCTGCTCACTCCCTTGGTAGCTTGGCATGAGCAGACAGGCGTATCTCAGACGCAGTGTGTAAAGCATTTGCGAACACATACAGTAATACAGTGAAAACTACAAATGGACACCACACCAGTTTAGAAAAATAAGTAATCCTTATCTAAACCAAAACAAGGCCAAATGACAAAAATCCACAATACAGTAATAAAAATATGACTTTCAAATGGTAGAAATAGTTCAGCTGAAAGCAAATTTTAGATGCAACCCTTTTCTCACAATGTACCTGGGATGCGTCATGCCGACAAACATAACGTGCTGCAGGGAAGGTGATGCGTTGGTTCCTTACACTCAGGGAAGGTGATGAATCGGTTCCTTGCTCCGGGGGAGGTGATGCATCAGTTTCTTACTGCAGTGCAAAGGAGGTGATGTGTTGCTTCCTTACCGGAGAGGAGGTGATTCATCGTTTTCTTACTGCGTGGGGAGGTGATGCGTTGGTTTCTTACTGCGCCCCCCAACGATGGAACAAACTTGGTGCCTCGATGTGATGCAATGATCTGTAATGATGCATGAACTCTTGCTGCCACACAGCAGGCCTTGCATCAAAATCAGTACAGCAATCTCAAACTTCCGAGATCGGTGCACTCGGCGTGTCGTGCGGCGATTTCTCAAACTGCGGCATGTGCTGCGACGATTTCTTCAGCGATGCGTTCGAAACAGGTGCGGATGCATCTTGCTTCTTCGCAGTTGCGTTGATTTTCCAGCTCACAGCAGAGAGCAGTTCTCTTGAGGCCCAAAACAAAAGCAGGCACCTCTTTGCAGGTCAGAACTCCCAGCAATGCAGTTCAGGGGAGCTGGTGGTGAAGTCTTTGTGTCCCTGAGAATTCAGAACAGGAGGCAAATCTCAGTTTCAAGCCCTTGGAGATCTTTTCCTCAAGCAGGTGACAAAGCAAACAGCAAAGTCCTTTTCTCCGTTCCTTGGCAGCAAGTAGCCACTGCAGGTCAACCCCAGACAGCAACCAGCACAGGGGCAATATTCCTCCTCTTCTCCTTGACAAAGGTTCCTCTTGAATCCCAGAAGTCATCTAAAGTTCTGGGGTCTGGGCCATAATATTTATATCACACAATCCTTTGTTCTCTGGTGGCAGAGAAGCCCTGTGCTCAGTCCAAACTGGTTCTGACCTCTCTGGTGCTGCTTCCTGACAGGAGGTGGAGACAGCATTGTCCTTGGCAGACCAGGCCTATTCAGGTGAAAGGAAATATCCTCCCCTTACTCTAAATGCAACCCAGTTCTATACAGCCCAGCCCTGATTCATCAGGCTCTCTGGAGCCGCTGCTCCTCCCCAGCCGCTGTCATCCATAAGCCAGACATGCAATATACAAACTTAGCAGTGGCACACTGGATGGCTAAGCAAGAAAATACCTACTTTCTAAAAGTGGCATTTTCAAATAAAGAATGTAAAAATCACCCTTACTAAAAGATTAAAAGATGCATTTCAACATTCTGAGTTCAGGCATACTAAACTTTATTTTCTGACCTTGTTTCCTGGGTTAGTTATGTTTACAAGATGTTATAAACAAACCCCCATTCTGTCCTACGGGAACAGGTAGCGTTACAATGGTGAAAAACGAAATGGGCAGTAATTCACTAGCAGGACATGCCACACACACCAGGGCATTTCCTACCTTTCACATACACTGCACCCTGCCCACAGGGGTACCTTGGGCCTACCTCTGGGGTGACTAACATGTAAAAAAAAGGGAAGATTCGGGCCTGGCAAGTGGGTACACTTGCCAACTCGACATGACAGTACTAGACTGCACACAGGTTCTGCAATGGCAGGCCGGAGTTACATTTACAGCCTGCTTATGTGGGTGGCACAATCAGTGCTGCAGCCCACAAGCAGCATTTGATTTACAGGCCCTGGGCACACACAGTGCACTGTACTAGGGGCTGACTAGTAAATTAAATCAGCCAATCATGGAAAAACCAATCCATAACAACAATTTACAAAGGGAACACTTGCACTTTGGCACTGAACAACAGTGGCAAAGTGCCCAAAGCATCTAGATCAGCAAAACGGAGTCCAACACATAGCAAAAACACAGGAGGCAAAGGCCAAAAATGCAGGGGAGGCTCAAAACAATGGTGCCAGGTCTAACATGTATATAAGTGGTTTTGTGGATGAGTGAATGGATGTGTGAGTGGCTATATGGGTGAGTATCTCTGTTAGTAGCTGTATGGGTGAGAGAGTGGCTGTGTGACTGGGTGTATTGGTGATTGAGTGGTTGTGTCATTGACTGTGTTGATGTGTGAAATGGTATGTGCATGGTGGTATGCTTGTGTGAGTGATTGTGTTAGTGGCTATATGGGTCTGTGAGTGGGTGTGAGTGGTTTTGTGGGTGTGTGAGTGACTGCAGGGGTCTGTGAGTGGCTGTATGGGTGAGTTCATGGTTGTGTGAGTGGCTGTATAAGTCAGTAAGTGTGTGTGTCAGTACTTGTATGGGTCTGTGAATGGGTATGTGAGTGGTTGTGTGGGTGTGTGAGTTGGTGTATGAGAGGTTATATGGAGGATGTGAGTGGGTGTGTGAATGGTTCTGTGGATGATATCATAAGTGATGTCCTTTGAGATGTCAGCAGTGATGTCATTGACCATGTCATGAGTGATGTAATATGTGAGATTATGAGCAGTGCACTCCGGGCCGAAAGTTGTAGTTAGATCAGGTAACTGTAACTGCTGAATTTCACTGGTTTTGCATGAGTGAAATTAGAGGCTAACTATAATGTCCCTGTAACCTTTGTTTTTTTCAAGTTTCTAAGATTTTTTAAATTCTATTTCCTAATTATAACGTGTCTGTAACCTTTGTTTTTTTCCAGTGAATTTCTACTGTTTTTTAAATTCTATTTCCTAATTGTAACCTGTAACCTTTGAGAGTGGGTGTTTGAGTTACTGTACAGGTAGATGAATGGGTGTGTGAGTGGCTGTATGAGTCTCTGAGTGGGTGCCTGAATGGGTTTGTCGGTGTGTGCGTGACTGTATGGGTGTGTACATGGCTGTGTAAGTGGGTGTAGGAGTGCCTGCATGGATCTGTGACTGGATGCGTGAGTATCTGACTGGGTCTATTAGTGGGTGCATGAGTGTCTTTGAAAGTATGCAAGTGGATTAATGAGTCTCTGAGTAGGTGAGTGAGTGGGTGCATGTGTGTCTGAGTGGGTCTGTCAGTGGGTGCATGGTAAAAATAAGTAGGAGGGCACATAAAAAAAGTAAAACGGTAGCAGGTCCTTGTGCCAGCTCTCCCTGTGACAGTTCTCCTGTCCAGCTTGGTTGCAGTCCGCTACCCACTGCTGCCTACTGTTTTGTGCCTCCTCTGCTTGTTTTCAACCCATTTTTCAGTATCTTCTCAGCTCACTCCTGCCCTATATTTTTCCTCTTTTTGCTCATTCTGCCCATTATGTTGCCTTTTTTCTGCTTGCTCCTGACCTTTATTCTGTCTTTTGCTGCTCGTTTCTTACCTCTATGTTGCCTCTTGCTGCTCGTTTATTACCTCTATTTTGCCTCTTTCTGCTCATTCTGCCCATTATTTTGCCTTTTTCTGATTGTTTCTCACCTTTATTATGCCTCTTGCTGCTCATTTCTCACCTTTATTTAGCCACTTTCTGCTTGTTTCTCACCTTTATTTTGCCTCTTGTTGCTGGTTTCTGACCTCTGTTTTCCCTCTTTCTGCTAGTTTCTCACCTTTATTTTGCCTCTCTCTGCTCGTTTCTCACTTTTATTTTAGGGGTGGGTGGCAAACTCTGCTCCGAAAGCACCAGGGGGACTTTATACCCCAACCAGTAATGCCAAGAGGAGCGTTTGCAGAGTGTTTGAGAAAGAAAGTGGGGCCTCTGATGAGGTCTCTGCAATCCCGCTGTGTGGGACTTACTGATGGTAACAATAGGGGTTCTTGACCCCCAATGAATCTCAGCAGCCAAGTGAACTTCAACCTCCAACCATTAGGCTGCCAAGAGGAGCATTTGCAGGGTGATTGAGATAGGGGGAGGGGTCTTCGACGAGGTCTCAACAATCCTACTGTGTGGGACTTACTGGTGGTAACAGTTGGGGTTTCTTTGCCCCCAATGACCCTCAGCAGCCAAGTGAACTTCGTCCCCCAATGAGTAGTGCACAGGCTTATTTGCAGAGTGGTTGAGAAAGAGGGTGGGCCTCCAACGAGGTCTCAGCAGTCTTGCTGTGTGGGACTTACTGGTGGTAACAGGAGGGGTTCTTGCCCCAAGGACCCTCAGTATCCGAGGGGGACTTAATCTTCTAAAAAGTAGTGCTTGTTTTCTTTTTTGTAGCGAATTTTAGGATTTTGCACCTCAAATCTTTTAAAATAAATGTTCTTTTTTGGCCTGCCAGGGTCCCTCTGATACCTCATGACCAAGTTTAGAGGATTAGGGTATTCCTAACCTGCCCCTTTTTCTTAGTTTTTACGTTTTTGTGGGGAACTGAGCTGAAGCCGAGTCCCAAGATGGCTGCCAACATTACCTGGTTGAAGTGTTGGCAGCCAATCAAAGCTCTGCATTTCCCTGCATGAGCACATTTTCATTCGTAAATAAGCTGCGACCACAGATATTACAATCTTTATTCTCTTAAATTTCTCAACACCTATTTAACAGATTTACACCAAATAACGAAAGCGTTATCTGCGTAAACTAATCTCCTTTCTGCCAAATTTCGTGTAATTCTGTCTAGCGGTTAGGGCTGAGGAGTGTTGACAAGTCCTATGTGAATTATTATGGGAAAACACTCTTCTTTTATCCATCTTTTTCTAGGCCCCCCTTTGATGAATTACCCCAAAACTTTCCATGCACAGTAAGACTTACTTCTACACTTTTTTGGGGAAATTTTGTGAAGATTCGTCAAACGGCGGCAAAGTCATAGGCAAGTAAAAAAAACGCTTTTCCTATGGAAACATGGTCCTAACTATGCTGACAACCACCAGTAGGTAATAAATATATATATATATTACCTACTGGCGGTCACCAGTAGGTAGTTATAGTTAGGACCTATTATCCATAGGAAAATCGTAACATTCTATTCCCAATAACTTTGGCGCCGGTTGACGAATCTTCGCAAAGTTTTCAAAACTAATGGTCCGTTCCGGTCAGCTCCTATCCTGAAAGTTTGGGGGTTATTCGTCAAGCGGGGGCCAAGAAAAAAGCGGGGTCCCAAAATGCGTTTTCCCCATGTTATTTCCCATAGGAAATTTTAGACACGGCTACAGCCCAAACCTCTGAATGGAATTACACCAAATTTTGCAAAAAGGTAGCCCTTGGTTCAGAAAGCGCCCCTTTTTTAAATGGTGTAAATCCGTTCAGTAGTTCCTGAGAAATTCAAAAAATAGTGGTGAAAAAATCATTTTCCCATAGGAAACTTTAGACACTGTTATAGCAAAAACTGCTGAACGGATTTCCACCAAATTTGGCAAAAAGGTACTGCTTGGCTCCTTTTTGAAAATGGTGTAAATCCGTTCAGTAGTTTTTGAGAAATTAAGAAATAAATATAGTGATATCTAGAGGCAGGGTGGATCCGCGCACCCTCCTGATCACGAGCTTCATGTTAATTGGCTGTCAACACGCCAAACCAGGAAGTGTTGGCAGCCATTTTGTGCCTCGGTAGAACCAAGGCAGAAGGAAACTGAAAAACAAATGTGGAAATCAGGAAAAGGGGGCAGGGTAGAAACACCCTGACCCCCTGGGTGTGCTTAGGGGGTCCCACAAGGACCCCAGGGCAAAAAAAGCATTAAAAACAAGAACAATTGCCCGAATGCACGCTGGGTGCGTGCATCCAGCTGTGAAAATGGAAAAAACGAAGCGCGGACTCCCGCGCTTCGTTATTAATTAGCCCCCGGGTGGGCAAGTCCCGGGGGCATGTGTAAATAGTATTAGCGGGGGTCAGGGGGACCCCCACACGCCCCAGGGACCACCACCTCCCTGGGGCTTTGTACAGATTTGGAGGGGGGCCGCGTGGCCCCCTTACTGGAGCCTGTGGTGGCCTTGGGGACCGCCATCCCCCAGGGCAGGCTCCTGCAGTGTCCCGGGGTGCCCACCCCCTGGGACACTGTTGTTTGCAATGACAGGTCGGGAGCCTCGCGGCTTTGCAGGGAAACCTACTCTCGCTTCAATGAAGCAAAGCAGATTGCTTTTCGTCATGGGGAGCTGCATGTGAGCAACTCCCCATGCGGAAAAGCAATGCCGGATAGCGCGGCGCTCAGCACGGCCTCTAGTGTGCATTTGTAGAATGACTCAGGTATTAAGACACGCAGTGGTACAATCAAATGTGCACAATCTATGCAGGCCTCTAACCCCCAGCAGAGTACTGATTCACCCTTGCTATAAGCCAGGTAGTATTCAAGTACTGCCCCTATCAGACTATCAGTCTCTGTCCACTCCTGCAATTATCCTGACAGAACCGTATCTTTCTTTAATCTCTGTGCCAACATACAACAACTTGTAAACTCACCCTACTGTTAACTGCCAGCACTCTAACTATACAGTCTAGGTATCCTCATGTCTATTCCATGTACTTCTCCATCACGTATCCACCACTATACATATCCTTTTACTCTGTCAATACCAACAGTATCTTCTTATCCTATCACTCCGCCAATACCTCAGCATTCATAAATTGTCCATGATTTGTACTTGCAGCACTGTAATCATTCCAGTTACTAGTAATGTATTTACAGAGTGGCTTAGCTACTAATACAAGTACACCTCGTTTTTTCATCTTTCAATGCATGCTGCATTCCACAGCACACATTGAAAGACAAAAATGCCTTTAGTGATTATTTTTGTGCAGGAAGGTGTCCCTTACTACACAAAAACAATCTCTCCACGACACAAACATCCTTGCACCATGATGCAAGGGTGCCTGCAGTAGAACTAGGCAGCTATTTGTGCGCCTGTGCAGGAAGAAGAACAGAGTTGCAACATATTTATGTAAATATGTCACATCCCTGTGCTTCGGAAGTGCAGCAGCGCGGTGCAGCTAAAGAGCTTGCAGTGTCATGCTTCAGTACTTTCTTATAGAGCTGCACTTATACATTCACCATACACTACTAATGCATTCTTTCACTCAATCATGCTCTTCACATATATTCAAACAAACTTTCACACATTACCATGCAATTATAGTTCTTTCTTTAACCAGATAAGGTAGTTCTGATAAGAACTTTTTTTTTTAACAGTTTTGTATTTTTTTTGGTGTTTTTTTAAAAAAATGAACAAAAAACAAGAACGCATAAAACAGGAAACTTTTGGAATTATGTATCATTCCAAAAAACAAAACAAAAAAAAATTAACAATGGTGATTCCGTTGCGCAGCACAAACTGCAGTTACTGACTGTTCACTGAAGCATATTAGTTTCTTGCACTTCACACAATGTTGTTCAAGAAATGCCAATTCTGGCCTAATGTCCGGTGCAGGTGTTGCTGAGGACGCTCCAGATGTAGTTGCTGCAGCAGGTGAGGGGTTCATAGCTGCTCGCCTCATTTCCTCCCGAGCCATGTTCATAGGATGTATGGTTCTTAGACGTTTATACATTGAGGCAGTTCTGCAAGAATACTTCTTCTCACTACCTCTAGACAGGACTCGGTCACAAATTTTGCATGTGACCCTTGTTGCGTTCACTCTTCTGTCCTGGTGGTTAAGTGAAGAATTTCCATACAATAGACACCGGCCTCTGTGGATGTGGTGCCTCTTCCAAAAATTCTTCTTCAGAAGAAAGTTCCTCCTCCTGCTGCTGTCCAGAAGCTATTTTTTTTTTTTAAAACACCAAAAAAAACAATCAAAAAAGGGTTCTTGAAGGAAAAGCGATGTCTCTCTAAACAGGCTCCAACAAGAATGATTGAAATGGGTGGGGTCCTTCAATAGTTACAGTGGGAAATGTTATGAACCAATCAAATCTTTTTTTTTTAGATCACATGGGATCCGCGCACCCTGCGCTTACGAAGCACGCACCCTACACGAATTTGCTAAATATATTTAAAAGTAATATAACTTTATTAAAAATAGAAATATATTATTTTTATGAATACATTAGATAATCTCTAGCCCTAATATATATATTAAAGACACATACATATCATTTTAGAGCATACAAAATTTCGCAGGAGTCGCGCACCCAGCGCGCCCCACATATGACATCACGCGGGGCCCGCCACCGCGCAAGTGTTGCCTTCCATAATGCGCATGTGTCGCGAATTAGTGGGAGCAGGAGTCGCGCATCAGTCGAATACCTAAAGCGCACAACACGTAATATTACACGTATATCGCGTAACTGGAAAACACGCACCCGTCGCACACCATACGCGGATCCTTCACATCTTTTCCAGTTAGGTACGCTTAGGGTGTGCGACTCCAAAATTTCTTTTTAAAAGAAAAAATAAAATAATATAAATATATTAAAATAAAAAAAATAAAAAATAAAAAATTACAGTGTATTTCAGTTTTAATTAAACATTTTTTTATATAATATTGTTTAATAAATAATATATTTACAAATTAACAGTTTAAAAAAATCTTCAAATTCTGTACAAAAAACATAGGTATAACTACTTTTATAATTAAAAATTAGCATTTAAAATACGTTTGAAATTCACTGAAAAAAACATAGGTTTCAGACATGTTATAGTTAGGAATTAATAACACATATCAATGTGGGGGGAGGGCCAAGGGAAAAGTTTTTTACAACAAGATAGACCTGCAGGTTGTGTTTCCCCTAGAGAACAATATTGACAACACTGAAACAACCCGGGTCTCAAGCTGAGTAAAGATTAAACACTATAAGGCCAAAGTATTCCCCATTCTTGATCTGACAGCTCTATAAGAGAGAACCTCCTTAAACAGGACCCATCAATCACTTAAGGTGGTTAGTTTTTCTCATCATTTGGGTCTGTGTACTTCAACATGCCGAACCAGTTCATGAAACAACGATCTGGTCACTTGCATAGAAGAAGCAACAAAAGAGGGTTGTCATCAGATCTCCCAAGGATTTTATCTGGGATAGAATTTCACCCATAGATCAAAAAAGGGAGATCCTAAGGTCAGCAGTATTAAATAATAATGTGTGAACTAAAAATGGCTAAGGGTGCTCAAAAGTTCTTTATTGATAGAGGACCCCTGTCATATTTAAAAAGCAATATGGCAATCCAGCATAAATAAGTTTGACATTATGCTAATGTCCATAGCAAGAACGGTCAACATGTTTCTGCCCATTATAGATCAAAAAGTATCAGGGCTTTCATCAGGACCTATGATACTGCTGTGGTTCAATGTGAAAACGTGAGAAAAGAAACCAAAAGAAGGGGGTTTGTGTGAATAAAATATTCCTACCGCACCGGTCAGTTCAGAAGAAATCAGAACCGGATACCCATGTCAATTGGGTGTTGCCCTCACCTCAACCTGGTCTTAACTCAGGGAAAGGGGCCCCGCTCTATCCGTCGGTACCCCGGGGCGGTCTTTGAACTGAGACCGGAGGTCCGGTTCTGATTTCTTCTGAACTGACCGGTGCGGTAGGAATATTTTATTCACACAAACCCCCTTCTTTTGGTTTCTTTACTCACGTTTTCACATTGAACCACAGCAGTATCATAGGTCCTGATGAAAGCCCTGATACTTTTTGATCTATAATGGGCAGAAACATGTTGACCGTTCTTGCTATGGACATTAGCATAATGTCAAACTTATTTATGCTGGATTGCCATATTGCTTTTTAAATATGACAGGGGTCCTCTATCAATAAAGAACTTTTGAGCACCCTTAGCCATTTTTAGTTCACACATTATTATTTAATACTGCTGACCTTAGGATCTCCCTTTTTTGATCTATGGGTGAAATTCTATCCCAGATAAAATCCTTGGGAGATCTGATGACAACCCTCTTTTGTTGCTTCTTCTATGCAAGTGACCAGATCGTTGTTTCATGAACTGGTTCGGCTTGTTGAAGTACACAGACCCAAATGATGAGAAAAACTAACCACCTTAAGTGATTGATGGGTCCTGTTTAAGGAGGTTCTCTCTTATAGAGCTGTCAGATCAAGAATGGGGTATACTTTGGCCTTATAGTGTTTAATCTTTACTCAGCTTGAGACCCGGGTTGTTTCATAGTTAGGAATTAGCATTTAAAAAACCTTAGAAATGCACTGAAAAAACCATAGGTTTCAGACATGTTATAGTTAGGAATTAGCATTTAAAAAACCTTAGAAATTCACTGAAAAAACCATAGGTTTTAGGAAAAGTTTTAGTTAGTTGGACATTTCACTCGTATAAAACCATAGAAATTCCCCCGTTATAGTTAGTTCATCTAACCATAACTCGCGCCCCCGCAATGCACTGCTTATGACGTCACATATTACATCACTCATGACATGGTCAGTGACATCACTGATGACATCACTGATGACATCTCAAATGACATCACTGATGACATCACTGATGACATCATCCAGTGACTGTGTGTTTCTGTAAAGTTTAAATATGTTTAAGATATATAGGGAAAGGCGTATTGAAGAATGAGTGGGTGTATAAGTGTCTGAATGGATGATTTAGTGGGTGCATGACTGACTCTATAAGTGAGTGAATTAACTTATCTTACTGAATGCATGGGTTAGTGAATAAACTGTGTGAATGTCTGTATCCGTCTGTCTGTTGGTGTGTAAGCAGCTGCATGGGTTTGCGAATAGCTACATGAGTGTCTATATGGGTTATTGATTGGTTGTCTGAGTATTGGTATGGGTGCCTGAGTGTTTTTGTGGGCGGGGTATAAGTGACTCTGTACATAGATGTGTGAGTGGGTGATTCACTGCGTATATGGTTTCAAGAGTGCATCTGTGATGGACTGTATGGGTGGGTGAGTGTGTGTATAGGTGTGTTAGTCAGTGAATGTATATCTCAGTTGTATATGTATTAGTAACTACATATGTGAATGGCAGTATATATGTGTGTTGGAGTATATAAATAGCTATAAGTGACAGTGGGTTATTGTGAGAGTGGCTGTATGGATGAGTCTGTGCTTGTTTCAGTGATTGTATAGGAGCGTAAGTATGTGCTAGTATTTGTATGAGTAAGTGAGCTGGAGTGTGTATAACTGTATAAGTGAGTAAATTGCAGTGTGATTAATTATTTGCATGACTGACTAGGTGTGTGAGTACCTCTATGGATGAGTGGCGGTGTGTGAGTTTCTATATAGGTGTATGAGTGCATATGATAGTCATGTACTGAGTGACCATAAGTATGAGTGACTGTACGGGTGAGTGAGTGGATGTGTGTGTAAAGCTAAGAATCAGTGAGTGGGTATGTAGTTATTGGTGTTGGAGTGTCTATGGTTTTGAGAATGGCAGTTTGTAATTTAGAGTGGGTGTATCAAAGGTTATATTAGGGTGTGAGAAGATGCATCAATTTTTCACATGAATGATGTCATCAGTGATGTCATCAGTGATGTCATTTGAGATGTCACCAGTGATGTCATCAGTGTTGTCAATGACCATGTCACGAGTGATGTAATATGTGACGTCATCAGCAGTGCATTGCGGGGGCGCGAGTTATAGTTAGCTGAACTAACTATAACGGGGGAATTTCTATGGTTTTATAAATTATGCAAAAAAGAAGCAGAGAACTCTGGGTAGTTCTCAAGTTTAGGTGGAAAGCAGCTCCTGTATGGAGCACTCTCAACACCAGCGACACTCTAGATCGGCTCACCTCAAATGTCTGTTTTTCTATCAAAATCTTTAAGCATAGGATTAGCACAGTGCCATCCACGCCGAGATAGAAAAGGACAAAGCCTTTTGCCATTTGTACAGCAAAGTCTTTAAGCATAGGACTAGCACAGTGCTGTCCTTGCCGAGCTGTAAAATGACAAAAGCCAATTACCACTCCAGGCACAGTATTACAGCTTTGAATTGGTAAAATACCAATCAAGCCAACCTGAAATGAGTAAAAGCAACCCCTGACACAGTGTTTCGCTCTATGGTTCTGTCAGTGAATATATATATATATATATTAACAGAAAAAACCATAGGTTTCAGGCACGTTATAGTTAGGAATTAGCATTTAAAAAACCTCAGAAATTCACTGAAAAAACCATAGGTTTCAGGGGTGTTATAGTTAGCTGGACTTTTCACTTGTACAAAACCATTGAAATTCCCCCGTTATAGTTAGTTCAGCTAACTATAACTCGCGCGCCCGCAATGCACTGCTGATGACGTCACATATTACATCACTCATGACATGGTCAGTGACATCACTCATGACATCACTGATGACATCTCAAATGACATCACTGATGACATCACTGATGACATCATCCAGTGAATGTGTGTTATTCTGAAAATTAAATATGTTTTATATATGTATATCTCAAGGTCGATGGAAGAATAAATGGGTATATAAGTGTCTAAATGGATGATTTGTTTTTGAAAAATTGATTGTGTAACTGACTGATTAAGTGTATCATAGTGAATACATGGCTTAGTGAGTAATGTTTAAATATGTAAATATCTGTATCAGTCTCTCACTTTGTGTATAAGTGGCTGCATGGGTTGGTGAGTAGCTACATGGGTGTCTATATAGGTTATTAGTTGGTTTTTTGAGTATCAGTCTGAGTGTCTGCATGGTTCGGTGGGGGTATTACGTAGTGCATAGGTGCATGAATGAGTGACTCACTGTTTGTATGTGTTGAACACAGTATGTGTGCAGGACTGTATGGGTGGATGAGTGTGTGTATGGGTGTGTTAGTGAGTGAATGACTGTCTCAATAGTGTCTTTATGAGTAACTACATATGTTTTAAACTAGTATATGTGACTATTGGTGTATATATGTGAGTATATGTGAGAGTGAGAGATTGAAAGAGTTCCTGTATGAATAAGTATGTGTTTCTATAAGTGATTGTTTAAAAGACTAAGTATGTGTAAGTTTCCGTAGAAGTAAGTGTGGTGGTGTGTGTATAACTGTATATGCAAGTAAATGTATGTTTGATTCTTTATTAGCATGAGTGACTATGTGTGTGAGTAACTATGGATGAGTGGCATTGTGTAACAGGATGTATAGGTGTATGAGTACATATGATGAGTGAGTACATGTATGAGTGACTGTATTGGACTGTTGGTGAATGAGTGGATGTGTATGTGGATCTTAGAATTACTGAAGAGGTTGTTGTAACTGGTATTGGTATGTCCATTGTTTTGAAAATTTTAGTCTCTATTTTTGAATGTGTGTATCAAAGGTTATATTAGGGTGAGAGGAGGTCTGCCACTCTATCACAAGGATGATGTCATCAGTGATGTCATCAGTGATGTCATTTGAGATGTCATCAGTGATGTCATGAGTGATGTCACTGACCATGTCATGAGTGATGTAATATGTGACGTCATCAGCAGTGCATTGCGGGCGCGCGAGTTATAGTTAGCTGAACTAACTATAACGGGGGAATTTCAATGGTTTTGTACAAGTGAAAAGTCCAGCTAACTATAACACCCCTGAAACCTATGGTTTTTTCAGTGAATTTCTGAGGTTTTTTAAATGCTAATTCCTAACTATAACGTGCCTGAAACCTATGTTTTTTTCTGTTAATTTCAAAGGTTTTTTAAATGCTAATTTCTAACTATGCCTACAGAGATAGGACATGTGAAGAAAGAAGAAAAAATGCACAGAAAGAAACAAAAGAAGTGCAGAAAGAAGCAACAGAAGTCCTCAAATACGAAGATAAGTGCAGGAAGAAGGATAACGTGCAGAAAGAACAAAAAGAAGAGCAGAAAGAAGCCTTGTTGCAAAATCATCCTGTACCCTCAACTTTTTCAGACGGATACTGGTGGTAACTGAGTCTGACTAACCAGTCCTAGAGCCAGTGCTATGTTAAAAGACACTTAGAATACAGTGAAAACACCTACATACACTAGGGAACATTATGCGTTGGGGTCCCCCTGTGATTAGCCTTACCTCCTCTATAAGCCCCTAGTATATAATAGGGCATGGGGATTAAAAATACCTCTTAAAACAGGCCACAGGGCGTTTTTGCACACGTTAACTCAGGCCCCGTCCCCTCCTTTCACCATTGTGTAAACACGCCCTGTGTCCGTTTTTAGTTGGGAGATTAAGTTCATTTGAGTCCTGAGGGTCCCTAGGGTCCAACTAGCCCACTAGGTACCTCCAGTAAGTGCCACAGAGCTGCGTTGCAGAGAGGTGTAAAAAGTGGCACGGCCTGGACCACCTCTCTGCAATGCAGCTCAGTGGCGCTTACTGGAAGCACTTGGTGGGCTAGTTAGCCCCCAGGGGCCCTCAGTATTGAAGGGAAATTATATCCCCAATTTAAAACGTGCCATGGTGCGTGTTTGCACACGTCACCTCAGGCCCCGTCCCCTCCCTTCACCACTGTGTAAACGCGCCCTGTGGCTGTTCTAAGTTGAGAGATTAAGTCCCCTTGAATCCTAAGGGTCCCTAGGGTCACACTAGACCACTAGGTACCTCCAGTAAGCGCCACAGAGCTGCGTTGCAGAGAGGTGTAAAAAGGGGCTTGGCCTCAGAACACTTGTCTGCAGCGCAGCTCCCTGGCGCATACTGGAGATGCCTGTTGGGGGCGCGTTTGCAGAGTGCTGCATGGAGGGGGCATGGCCTCCGGCACGATGCCAGTCTTTTATTTATTTTATTTTTTTAAGAAGGGGGGCTGTGTGGTTCCCCTTCTTATTCTAATTTATTGGCCCTGATGACCCCATCCCCCAGGGCCTGTCTCCTAATTATATTTTTTTGACCCCAATCCCCAGGGCCGGCCACTGTTTTTTATTATTTTTAAAAAATATATATTTATAGACACACCTAGGACATGCTGGACAAACCGTACGTACCTGTCACCATGACGATTTGCGTGATATTCATTAAAAGGCGACTATGCATGCAATTAATCCACGTGGAATGTATTTACACCACTAGTGAAGCTCTGACATGTCTGATGCTCTACCGTGCCTAATCCCGGTAGACACCCTTGTCGTTTATTTATACAAACATGGGTAGCTATTGACGGGCACATTTAATACACATGCACACCAAGCCATTCAAAGGGGATTCGACAAAAATTCGACCAAAACTATGCAAGAAACCCCCCTCACAGTTAATAAAACACACATCCACTGCCGGATGTGTAATACTTTTTATTTTACTCTCTGGAAAGGGTACGAACATCACTTGCGAGTCACAGCGCGCTCCTGACAGAGCCCAATGCTGTGTTACACCCACCATTGCCTGCCGAGTGCCACACACCTCTGTATTGTATTCCACTAGCTAGTGCATATGCTATGACACTCTCTAGCCCATGTGCACTGTAACACCACCCCGTGAAAATGTCATGCCACACTTGTCTTCGCACGGGTTATATTGCCCCATCTAACGTGCCTTCCTCGATGCCTATGTTATAACGCACAGTGCTATGCCATACATATTACAATTTGGGATCCATATCTTTGTCACAGTGCATATGCAACGTTACACTCCCCAGCACATATTTTATATTACAACTTTAGAGACTAGTTAGGTTACACAACACTGCCCTGTGCATATTACACTCCAAGGCGCATATCGCATAGCACACGCTAGTGCCTGTGCTATCTCGCGCTCTCCAATGAATCTGTCATTGCGCACAATGTATTGCATATTATATTTCACGCCTGGTTCATCTTATATCACACTTTTTGGTGTATAGTTTATACCATACACTATATCTAGTTTTCATTTTCAATCGTGCTCTCAGGACTATGTTCTATATAACACTGTGTTCACCTACCCTTTTCACGGGCATTACATTTTGCGATAGGGGGTGGAGGGTCAGGGGGTGTTTTTGCCAAGTGAGCCCGGAGTCACAGTCACTAACGTCTTCTTCTTCCTGAATAAAAGTGAGATTATGCTGCATACTTGTTCATATTTTAAGTAGTTTGCACAGACAAAATGTTTTAAAAACAATAAAGTTTCTAATACCCGCCTTCTCTGAACAGTTAGCTTGCTGCCCCATCCCCCTCCTCCCTATCCTCTGTTGTGTGAATCCATGGACTAGCCTCCTCCCTCCTGCCATGCATGGTCTGATGTGCTGCCACTGCCCTCAATTTAGTATGATGTACCAGTCCACTCCTCCTGCCCTCCATTGCCCAATTCTATGCCCCATCATTGACCTCCTGCTTAAACTCTGTGCTTAGCTTGCTGCCCCTATTCTCCTTCCCCCTGCCCTCCGATGTCTTTGTGCATGCCCCTGCTCCATCCTTTTTGCCCACCATGTCCCATGGACCTGCCACTCCTATCTACTCTGAGTGTTCTGTTGAGCTGCCACTCCCCTCCCACCTGCCTAGCATTGTCAGATGACTGTAACCTGTCCCTGCCACCTCCACCCTGCCTGTCCACATGCCATGCCTCTATCCTCTTCCTCCTGTCCTACATGGTCCATTGTACTGCCACACCCTTCTGCCCTCCCTGGTCTGTTGTGCTGCAACTGCTCCTCCTGCCTGCCCCGTGTGGTCTGTTGTGAGGCCCCTTCCCCTGAACTTTCTTGTCTGTGCACAGGTCCTGACCCTCCCTTCTATCCTCCATCGTCCTTTGTGCATGCCCCTGCACCCTCCTTCTTGCCCATCATAGCCATTGTGCTGCCACTAACCCTCCCACTTGCCATGCATGGTCTTCTGTGCTGCCATGGCCCCTCCCACCTTCCCTGTGTGGTCAGTTAGCTGCCCCTGACCCCCTCCCACCTTCCCTCCATGGTCTGTGTGTATGCCATCACAGTCTCACTGTTGCTCTTCATGTTGTGTCTTGCTTCTAGTGCCCATCCTGCCTGACCTCCATGGCCATCTTGCTGCTCCTGCCCTGCCCCCTTGCCCCAGCCCTCTGTTTACATGTGCAGACCCCTACTCCCTCCCTCCTGGCTTGTCTGTTCCATTGTAATGCCCCTGATCCGTCCCTCCTGCCCTTTATGGTCTGTTATGCTGCAGCCTTCTCTCCTGTCTGTCCATTATGGTCAGCTAGCTACCATTGCCTCTTGCCCCTCTGTTCTCTGTTGTCCATGTGCATGGTCCTGTCCCCTCCCTCTTGCTTTCTATGGATTGTTGTGCTGCACTCCCGTCCTGCATGCCCTGTGTGGTGTATTGTGCTGCTGCAAACCCTGATGCCTGCCCTGCAGGGTCAGTTTGGTGCACCTCTCCATGTCTCTCCTGTCCTCTGTTATCCAAGTCCATGTCCCTATCCCATTTCCTTCCATGATCCAATGTACCATACTTGCGAACATTTTGAACTTGGTAAGAGGGAGATTTTGAAAAAAAACTGGGGTATTGATTTTCCCCTTTGAGTTACATTGAAAAAGAGGATATTGTAGACAGGAGACAGATCAAATAAAGCTCATTTGAGCTTAAAAACATTGGACGTTTCCTGGCTGAATCGGGTCTGTTGGCATGTATGGTTGTACTACCATTGCCTCTTCCTTCTGCCCACAATGGTCTATTACATTGCCACAGCCTTGAAGGAGGGTAGATTTTGTATCACAGGGGGCCCCTGGCCCGTTCTGTCCACACCTGAAGTATGAGACCCTTGTCCTTGCCCTGCCAGCCGCATTTGTAGGCCGTATTAAATTGACCAGCGGGTCCTGTGTTGCTATATAATTATCCTGAGACATCCTTACCACTCAGCCAGCATAAAACCCCTGTGTAGGCCCTTCTGTTCAATATGTAGGCCTCTTTGTTAAATTGACCATAGCTCTGCAATTTTAGTGTATAGCAGTCTGAAGGCAGGTCTGCGAGGCCTTCTGCTCCAAACTAGTAGCCCCCACCCTACCCGAGTGCTCCGTGCTCGGTATCAAAGTTCAACATCCCCCTGAAGCTGTCGACATACAGTAGGCTGCATCCTGGACTGGTACTTGCTTCCTGGGCAGGTTTCCCGCTTTTAAGGAAGTGGCAACCGCAGAGCGTCAAGTTAGGAGAACTGAGGAGATTTTATACATGAATATATTGAATTCCTGTACAATACCCATTATTTTCTGCTTGCTCTATGGAACTTACGATAAGCGATTGGCCTGAGAGACTGACCTTTTCACCCAGTCCATTGTCAGCATTAAGTGGGTAAATGACGAAATGTCTGGTAAAATCTGCAGACGAAGCTTTTGGGTAGCATACGTAGGTAGATGTAGCGTGCAAAGGAGCCCACAAAATGATATAAAAAGGGAGCACCCACAGATATCGACGGACAACCTCGCCGTCTGTATGTAGGTTAACAGGCTGTGCAGGTTTTCCCCAAGAACTGGGAGCTCTTGTCTTCCTTTGCTTAAAATGTCTTGCTCGGCTTTGCTTGAAGTATCTTATTCTATTTTACCTATATGAAATGTCATGTTATGTTTAACCATTGTTCTCTTTACTTTTGCATTTAAAAGATGTTGTATTGTAATTGCAGGAATGCTTGCTCTAAGAGTAAATGTGAATGTCCCTAGGTAACATTTTCCTTGGTGTAACTTGTTTCTCATGATGCATTTATAGATGTGTTTTCTCTCTCTCTCTGTCAGTCCATTAATTGAGATACAGAGAATATCATGACAGCTGTATGATTATCTGGATTCTGTATTTTGTACTTTAGGTCTCTATTCTGCGGTTTCTTTGAAGTTGCATCTTCTCATTAAACTGCCATTGTATTCTGCCTCCAATTCCATGTCTCATATGTCTGTTTTCTTCATTTTTGGAGCAAGCGTTCCTAGGCACCCCGGCTCAAATTAAGGTGCCCCTTTTGTCCCTGACTCACTCTCCTGCTCAGTTCTGTGGTGGCTCCCGGGGCTCTGGGGACCGCCCCTAGCTTCCTTGACCCGTAATAGATCTTCCCTCCAACAGCCTCTCTTGCAAGTCCTGTATTGTTGGTTTGTTGCCCCTGCCCCCCTTTCCACTGCCCTCCATAGTCTGTTGTGCTTCCACGGCCCTTCCTGCCTGCTCAGTGTGGTTAAATTGTTGCCTTTGCACCCTCCTACCTGCCTTCAATTTTCAGAGTCCGTGCCCCTGGCCTCTGCCTCTCAACAGTATCCTAATGAACAACTAGATTGCTAACATTCTATATTTATTACAAAAGTGTGGAGCGCCTGACATCATCTTGATGTAATCAAAACTGTAATACCTAGAGCATTCCTTTAGAAATTACATATATGAGAGGGTCTTATTGGCATCAAAATTATGGTTAGTGCTCTAAAAGACTAAAATAAGGACATATTTTCTGAGTTTTCAAATAGCGACAAAGCACTTTTAAATTATTTGTTATCTTTATGTTTTTTTATCTAGTTGACAACTTGATTAAATGTTGCACTTAGGGGAGAGGATGTGGTGTTACTTCCAGAACTGCAGACTTTGCAACTGGGGAACCAGGTTGAAGTTTCTGCTTCAGCTCGACATTCTGTGATTCTGGTCAAATCACTTAGTCTCCCCATGTCTACAACCAAAATGAATTTGTTCTTGTGTGATGTAACCAATGCTCATGTAAAGCACTCCAATACCTGACAAGTCTGCACTATATAACACTGCAAAAACACAAAATAATAAGTGTTTTGCACACTTCTGTCATTGGGCTATATTTGGGCTATATCTGGGTGATTTTGGGCTACATTTGGGCTCTTTTGTCTCCGGTGGCCATCTTGGGAGATTTATTTGTTATGAAGTTTCCTAATTTCCTCATGTACTGCAGTCTCCTCAGTCGGAAATGCTTTCAGTTTTTTACTTTGATTCCATCATGAAGGTATTCAGATATGTCACACATTTGCCATGAATTCTGAATGTTAGCACTCTAGTTGCTCATTAGATCACTGTAGTAAAACTACTGCTCACCATGGAAGTCTGCTCCTGGTATTAAAAGTGCATGTTTCAGTCTGCATGTCAGAATTTTTTAATGAAATAGAAGAGGATTTGAGAAGTCACTCAAAATGTGCCCTCATTTTCTTTCTTCAGCATTAATCATAATTTCTATGGCAAAATGAACCCCCTCATTGTGTTCCTTTTTAAATTAAATGTTTTAAGTGTTACCAGTTTATTCCAATCAAGATGGCTTCAGGTGTGCCATACTTTTGTCATAATGAAGACAGTAAGTGCTCTAGTTGTTTTTAAGAACATTCTTGGACATTCTGTCATTGGGCTATACTTGGGCTACATCTGGGTGATATTTGGGCTACATTTGGGCTCTTTTGTCTCTGGTGGCCATCTTGGGAGACTTATTTGTTATGAAGTTTCCTAATTTCCTCATTTACTGCAGTCTCCTCAGTAGGAAATACTTTCAGTTTTTTACTTTGATTCCATCAAGAAGGCATTCAAATGTGTCACACATTTGCCATAAAATCAGAATGTTAGCACTCTTTTTGCTCATTAGATCACTGTAGTAAAGCTACTGCTCACCAGGGAAAACTGCTGCTGGTATTGAAAGTGCATGTTTCAGTCTGCATGCCAGGATTTGAGAAGTCACTCAAAATGTGCCCTAATTTTTCTTTATGCAGCACTAATCATACTTTTTATGGAAAAATGAACCACCTCATTTTGTTCCTTTTTAAATTAAATGTTTTAAGAGTTACCACTTTAATCCAAGCAAGATTGCTTCAGGTGTGCCATACATTTATCATAAGTAGGACGGTTAGCGCTCTAGTAGTTCTTTGGAACACTCTGGAAAGCTGCAGTAGAACACAAAGGAATCAACTGACAGTCTCTGCCCTTGTTGGATGTACATGTTTTACTGAGAATGTCAGACTTCATTCTCACATGACTGAGAAAGATAATGTGAATTTACAGAAAATAAGCTCTCAGTTTAGCTTATAGATCACCTTCCAAACCTCTGTGGTAAAAGCATGAGAAAATATTTTTCTCTCAATCATGATATCCCAGCAGAAGGCTTTTTCACATGGTGAAATCACCTTAGAACATACCACAATTCCTAAAATGAGTATGGTACCATCAACAAATGATTTATAATGTAACTAAAGTCTTAAAATCTTCTATTAACTGCAATGCTTTTTAATGAGGTGCTATCATGTATATTGGTCCCAAGATGGCTGCCAACACTTCTTGGATGAAGTGCTGACAGCCAATCAGATCTCAGGATGAGATGTGTGGTTAGGCTCCGCCCACATATATATATTGATTTAAATGCTATTTTCTCAGGAACTACTGAACAGATTTACACCAGACCTACAAAAGGCACTTCCTTGACCTGAGGGCTACCTCTCTGCCAAATTTCAAGTAACTCTGTTCAGCCGTTCGGGCTGTAGCTGTGTCTAAAGGTCCTATGGAAAAATGCATGGGAAAAACGCGTTTTGGGACCCCCCTTTTTTCTCAGCCCCCGCTTGACGAATCCCCCCCGAGACTTTCAGGGTAGGAGCGGAGCGTAGCGCCCCACCTATTTTGAAAATTTCGCGAGGATTGATCGACCGGCGCCAAAGTTATTCCAAATAGAATGTTGCGGATTTCCTATGGAAACAGGGTCCTAACTATAACTATCTACTGGCGACCGCCAGTAGATAATATATATAATATATATATAATATATATATATATGTATATATCACATGGAATCTTAACCCTTCTCCTTTCTGTAAGTTTGGGGCAGCGTTTGTTGCACTTGTGATCACTTACTCTAGTTGTAAGCAAGTCTCTTTTTCTGTGCTTATGAAGGTGCAATTTTAAAATTAAAAATTACTAAATTTACGAAATTTACGGGGAAAATTACTTTGAGTGGGAATAATACCTCACTTCCCCTTAAAGTTGTATTCAAACCAAAAATAAGACACTGGCACAGCAGTAAACACATGAACACGTGAGAAGCAGCTTTGCAGTTAGACCTGGATAGTGGGATACTAAATATGCAGTCCGTCATGGCTTTGCTATCAGAATTATCGTAAAAGAATGGATTGTGTTAAGGTGCTTTACCAAATACAAATAAATGCCTCAGCTGTCAAAAATTCACTATGTTTAGCTTGGGAGAGCAGACCTGTAGGATTCCTTGAATTGTGGATTTTTATTACAACTGCTCTTAAGAGTCTCTGATGTAAACTATGACTAAGAAGGCAGTAGGCCCACTTCATCCATTGACATTTAAAAACTTTTATGCGTTGTTTTAACAAATGGAAGTGAAGTTTGAGTCCATTAATTAGACTAAAAGGACAAGAATGACGTGCAGATGTAAGAGTCAGAGCGGGAACCAAACTGAGTGTGAAGTAAGCAGTTCATGATCTTACTTTATGGGTTGGCCTTTGCTCTTTCTCCGGTCACAAACACTTCCATTAGCAGTATTTGTTATCCCTGAAATGACTTTGTAAAAACGTCAGCTTCTTCATTGTTTAAAATGTGTGTCACTTTTTATACTCCTTGATGTGTTGCAGGAAGAGCCCTGTGAAAATTATTTATATTTAATGAACTCATTAAAATAGAATGTGCTCATTTATCACGCCACACTCTAATGAACTTCTAGAATGGAAAGCATTATTCCAACCATGGTGTTGGGAGCAAATGGGGAGTGAGTGGTGCTGGGGATGTTCACTAGTAGTTTACTAATCATCATAAATAAAATATTTTTATAATATACATTACAAAACTTGTTTGTCTCAAATAACGTGCTTAAGAAAATTATCGAAATGTATAGAAGGAAAAGGCAAAACTGACTGTGTATCTGTGCATGTAGGTGGTACTGCTTTCATGCTGGTGATTAATTGTCGGTAAGTGTAGAAACGTTTGTCAAAGCTGTGACTGTTGTGCACTACAATTGCACCCACATCTGCACCTATCGTAGCAACAACAGTTAAAGCAACAGAAGGGATCCCAGCAACACCACTAGCAGGGACCACAACAGGAACTGGCACCCTTCTGACATATTGGATAAAAGCAACAATGTCCTCTGCCACAATAGCGGGAACCACAGCAGTAAGCACAGCTGTAACCACAGCAGAGACCATTACAATGACCACAGCTACCACAACAAGTACCACAGCAACAACAACAGCTATCATGCCAACAACGTCTTAGCTGCCAGTACAGTAGACACAACAGACCCTACACAGCTTTCATAATAAGAGGGACCACATCGGTGACTAAAGAAACAACTTCCAATGGGGCCACAGTAGCGAATATAGCTGTAACAATTCGTCTATCTCACTTATCTTAAATGACATCAAATAATATATTGGATAGTAGGGAAATGAGAGAAGACGAAGCAATCAAGAAAAGAGCAGCTATTCATAAAGAGTGCAAACCCCTGACACACAGCTGGAAATTGATCTATAAATTACCTTATCAACTTAAGAACAGGACCACACATGGATATCAAAAACAAGCTCACACACGACAAGGGAGGGAAATGAAAAGGAGTAGACCAGGCATTAAAATGAGCAAAATCAGCACTGGCACCGGTTCCAGGACAAAGCTGGCTAAGGAGGCCCAAGAGCGGCTAGAATCTACCCCTATTGTACACTCAAACTTTAACTTAAACTCGAACCCGAATAGCATGGCTATCTGCAAATATTTTACCCCAATTCTTTCTGGACAAAAAACACTGGGGAAGGGAGAGTCTTGTAACAAAGCAGTAAAGCAGGCGAACCAACAAGCTAAATATGGCCAAAGCCAGGAAACAAAATACAGTGCACAGAGAAACCGGCCAACGTGATCCACTTATCCCCCCGGAATAACAGAGTAGACCCTTGCCCGCCCCAGGAAAGGAGAAAGACGCATTAGGGCAAGGAAACCCATAAGTCTTTGAAATATCCTCAGCACTGGAGTCCCAGGAAATGAGGCAGGACGGACTAGGGCAAGGAAACCTGAAAGTTTTAGAAATATCTTCAGAGCTGGAGCCCCCAAATAAGGTCAGACAACAGACACATGGGGAGAGCATGGTGACTCTACAGGCAGGAGGCAGAAGCATTCAACACGACTCGTCCCAGTCACAGTGTCTGTCAGAAATCAAACTCCTTACTTTTAATCAAAGCTCACCCTTGCTGGGAATAGGGCTGAGAGAGAATAGGCAGTTGGTGGAACAGAACTTTAACCATCTAACCGCTGAAACAAAGTGCCCAACCCAAAATGGCTGTCATAATCAAAACTCTCTGTTATCCTCAATAAATTCTACACTAACAACAGCCTTCAACGCGCTCACGTGACAAACACAAAAATTGGAAATACAAATGGATACAATGCAGGCAATTGCAATAGCCATGATCAACATAGAAGGTAAAATCGATAATTTAGCAGGGAACTTGTCCCACTTGTCGAGAAGCTTAGTTCTCTTCCAGAAGATTTAACATCAATAATCATAGAACTAAAGCAAAGACAATTAAAGACCATAGATCAGCTAAATCAAAGCACAGCTGAAAGTGCACCAAATTATGCAAAATACAATGGAATTAACGCTACAATTGGGGCTGAAAGCCCATCCACTCTGTTAGACCGATCTATAATGAAGAGTACTAAACTCATCCCACAGAACTCATGTCTAGAAGTCAAGACCCCTGCGCAGAACAAGAGTGGAGCCAGCAAAACTACTTCAGGGCCGGATACACCTCCCACATCTTCGCAGCTGACATCAGCGATGTGCTAAAATCCACCCTAACATGAGGAAACTGGAACGGGCAAGTCTCTGCCTAGTAACACTAATCGGGCAGATAACCTGGGAAATGCCACGTAATCTTCTAAAATATTAACTAGGAGAGAAAAAAAATGCTTGAAGAAGCAAGCAAAAAACATCAAATATCGTGGCCGCGCAAAGGAATTACAGCTGGGCGAGACCGCATTAGACGCCTTCCGGAGTCACACAACAAATTTAAAGAAGGCCCAAGTACAAAGCCGCCCGGAAGCTCAGAAATTTTACCCAATTTTTCAATAGGACAGACCTGGTGACAGGCCAGTGAACAGCCAGTCAAACAAAACACTAATAACTAAACTAATCACAAATTCACACTGTGAGGACGTCCAGTCAAATAAAACACTAATACCTAACCCCACCATAAACTCAAACTGCAAGGTCGGACACATTACTGAGAAGAAGGAGCAGCCCCCTCATGAGTTCAAATTCCCTCTGCAAACAGATAGCAGTGGGAGCCACCCCACAGAACGGAACTTTGAAATCCAAGAGCTGGATGTTTTGCTACACGGTATAGATAAAGAAAGGATATCTTTCCCTCCATTGGATAACACTGAGACATGGGAGAACAAGGCCGTCCATAAAGATATTAAAGTAATTCCAACAACTGTCCAACGTTTGGAAACACACTCTCCTGCCGCCAGTCAAAGAGTTCAAGTGCAAAAGGAATCGGAGAATAACATTAAAATCCTTACACCTGAATATATATCTCTTTTTTTTTCCCCCTCATTCTGCCAATTCACTTGTTGGCAATAATCCCGTCCCATCTCTGGTAAACCAGGCCGGGTTAGAGTCATTCCAATCAAGAAAAGAGAGCTGCTTCCACTTCCACCCTTCGCTGGTATGCCTGTAACACATAAGCGAACAGGACCGACAGTAAATCATTGGCTTAATCATTGGACCCCAGGTTTTGAATCCAGTCCACCAACTTAGTCCATACTTTTCTCAGACTGCTGGGATCACATATTATATCCTGTTGACTTATATATATATAACATTCTTTTTACACTCCAGAAAAGAAGGTGAAACACCGGATTTCCAAGATTTGCAAATGTTCCGTCTCCCCAGTAAAATCACATAAAAAATAAATCTTGCATCCATCTTATTAATACAGGTGGCACTATCTTGACATATTCCAAAGAATACAAGTAGAGGACTTACCCTCACCTGTATACCTGTAACTTCCGTTAAGAATTCGCAGATTTCAAACCAAAACTTTGTGATCTCTGGGCATGTTAAAAACATGTGTAAATCATCAGCTGAAGGGTCTCTACATCTTGGGCATGCATAGTGTGTTCCTGAAACTTTTGTCAGCCTTGCTGGGGACCAATACACCCTATAGACAGTTAAAAGGTGATTTCGTTTAAGATAAGCAGGTTTAACTGTCCCCCGAAGCATTGCGAAAGAACCCGACCAAACTTCACTGAGGTTTATGTTTATGACATCATATCCCCAGAGCTTTTGAATGTCCTTATCCAGTTCATCTTCTGCATTTACCAGAGTATGATACCACAAAGCAACCTCCTTGACAGTCCCGATTTGTATTGCTTGATCCAACCAGGTATCATCTACCTCCTCTTCCCAGTCTTGACTTGCCCACCACGCTGAGAGTTGATAGTAATTGAATCCAGTTAGTTGGCCCCCTGTACATAAGCTCAACGTTTCCCAGCCAACTAGCTCCATTCCCAGCTTCAGATCTCCCAGCAAGAAATTCCCGCATTCTTCAAAGGAAGACTGAGTGATTGTCTCAAACACTCCGGGGTTCCTGGTGATTCCCATATCGAGGCTCTAGATGAATAATAGGATATTCCTAACTTTTTCCGGATAAAGACCCATACCTTCAATGCCTCCACTAAGATCTTCAATCTCACTTTCTTATAAAACTTCGGGTCCCCAAACTTGAATAGGAATTGATCTTGCCCCTCTCACAGCTCACAAAGCATTGCCCCAAAGAGGACTCCTAATGCTGAGCTGTCAGCTTTATTTAAGAGCATCCTACAGTTCTTAAAATAATAGGCATGCCCATATAGCATCAAATGAGGAAGTGCCAACCCCCCCTTCTCCAACCTCCTCCTTAATCTTTTCCAAGATATATGGGAACCCTTCGAGGCCCAAATAAAGCTACTTATCTTTCCTTGTAGTTTACGTGGTGGGTCGCGACACTGCTCGTCATACTAGCAAATAGCCCCAAAGAATTCTGGATAATGTAGTGACAGCGGTGAGTACGCCTATGCCACGAGTATGTGAAATAATGCCATCCCTGGACACGTGTTTCGAGGTAATTGCCTCTCGTCAGCAGGGAGCAGGTAGGTATGCGGGGTGCCAAGTAGACTGCCAAAATATATAGGTAAAGTACCTTTCAAGGCGCGCAGGTGCAGACACCAGGCTCGTCAGCCCAAAGTCGCTCGAAAGAGCTTTAAATAGTTTACGTAGTGGGTCGCGACACTGCTCGTCATACTAGCAAATAGCCCCAAAGAATTCTGGATAATGTAGTGGCAGCGGTGAGTACTCGTGGCATAGGCGTACTCACCGCTGCCACTACATTATCCAGAATTCTTTGGGGCTATTTGCTAGTATGACGAGCAGTGTCGCGACCCACTACGTAAACTATTTAAAGCTCTTTCGAGCGCCTTTGGGCTGACGAGCCTGGTGTCTGCACCTGCGCGCCTTGAAAGGTACTTTACCTATATATTTTGGCAGTCTACTTGGCACCCCGCATACCTACCTGCTCCCTGCTGACGAGAGGCAATTACCTCGAAACACGTGTCCAGGGATGGCATTATTTCACATACTCGTGGCATAGGCGTACTCACCGCTGCCACTACATTATCCAGAATTCTTTGGGGCTATTTGCTAGTATGACGAGCAGTGTCGCGACCCACTACGTAAACTATTTAAAGCTCTTTCGAGCGACTTTGGGCTGAGGAGACTGGTGTCTGCACCTGCGCGCCTTGAAAGGTACTTTACCTATATATTTTGGCAGTCTACTTGGCACCCCGCATACCTATCTGCTCCCTGCTGACGAGAGGCAATTACCTCGAAACACGTGTCCAGGGATGGCATTATTTCACATACTCGTGGCATAGGCGTACTCACCGCTGCCACTACATTATCCAGAATTCTTTGGGGCTATTTGCTAGTATGACGAGCAGTGTCGCGACCCACTACGTAAACTATTTAAAGCTCTTTCGAGCGACTTTGGGCTGACGAGCCTGGTGTCTGCACCTGCGCGCCTTGAAAGGTACTTTACCTATATATTTTGGCAGTCTACTTGGCACCCCGCATACCTACCTGCTCCCTGCTGACGAGAGGCAATTACCTCGAAACACGTGTCCAGGGATGGCATTATTTCACATACTCGTGGCATAGGCGTACTCACCGCTGCCACTACATTATCCAGAATTCTTTGGGGCTATTTGCTAGTATGACGAGCAGTGTCGCGACCCACTACGTAAACTATTTAAAGCTCTTTCGAGCGCCTTTGGGCTGACGAGCCTGGTGTCTGCACCTGCGCGCCTTGAAAGGTACTTTACCTATATATTTTGGCAGTCTACTTGGCACCCCGCATACCTACCTGCTCCCTGCTGACGAGAGGCAATTACCTCGAAACACGTGTCCAGGGATGGCATTATTTCACATACTCGTGGCATAGGCGTACTCACCGCTGCCACTACATTATCCAGAATTCTTTGGGGCTATTTGCTAGTATGACGAGCAGTGTCGCGACCCACTACGTAAACTATTTAAAGCTCTTTCGAGCGACTTTGGGCTGACGAGCCTGGTGTCTGCACCTGCGCGCCTTGAAAGGTACTTTACCTATATATTTTGGCAGTCTACTTGGCACCCCGCATACCTACCTGCTCCCTGCTGACGAGAGGCAATTACCTCGAAACACGTGTCCAGGGATGGCATTATTTCACATACTCGTGGCATAGGCGTACTCACCGCTGCCACTACATTATCCAGAATTCTTTGGGGCTATTTGCTAGTATGACGAGCAGTGTCGCGACCCACTACGTAAACTATTTAAAGCTCTTTCGAGCGACTTTGGGCTGACGAGCCTGGTGTCTGCACCTGCGCGCCTTGAAAGGTACTTTACCTATATATTTTGGCAGTCTACTTGGCACCCCGCATACCTACCTGCTCCCTGCTGACGAGAGGCAATTACCTCGAAACACGTGTCCAGGGATGGCAATATTTCACATACTCGTGGCATAGGCGTACTCACCGCTGCCACTACATTATCCAGAATTCTTTGGGGCTATTTGCTAGTATGACGAGCAGTGTCGCGACCCACTACGTAAATTATCTTTCCTTGTAGTTTAGCGAACTCCCTTTTGTCATATAATAATGGTATAGAATTAAAAACAAAAGTGACTTTTGGTAAAATAATCATCTTAATAAGGTTGACTCTACCATACAAGTTTAAGAGAAGGTTTTCCCACCTAACCAGCAATCTCCCTACCTCCTGGCTAATCTTTCTCCAATTCACATTATAACAGTAGCGCATATGCGATTTTGCCCCCGGGGTTTGTTTTGATTGGTTCCATTCCATAATTTCTGTTTTGTTTCTGTTTACCTTATATCCTGATATCTTTCCAAGGCTTCTGCTTTGGCCAGTAGGGAAGGAATAGCCCTCTTGGGGTTCACAGTATACAATATAAGGTTGTCAGCATATAAAGCTAATTTTATCTCTAGGTGTCCATATCTAAACGGAACAATAGTGTCGTCTTTTCTGATCCAGGCCACTAATGGTTCAGTATACATATTAAATAAAAGCGGAGATAGGGGGCACCCCTGTCTTGTTCCGCACGTTATATTGAACCAGTCAGTTAACTCTCCATTTACAAGCACCCTTGCTCTGGGTAAGCGATACAGGAGTTGAATAGCCTTTATAGTGTTAATAGGGAAACCGAAGATCTTTAGGGCTTCCCAGAGATAAGGCCTTGGCGGCGTCTACTGCCACCACTGTTACTGGTAGATTATAAGTTTATGCCAAATCCACTACCCCAAGCATTACAAAGGTTAACTCGTTGAGCTGCCTCCCGGGAATGAAGCCTCTCTGATCACTATGTATGATGCATTTTATAAGCTTGGCTATCCTAGTAGCCAAAATCCCTGCAGAAACCATATAATCGGTATTCAACAGTGATATAGGCCTATAGGAATCTGCCACAAGCGGGTCTTTATTGGGTTTGCCTCAGCCCAGGTTAACGGAGGATCTTCCCCTTCTATCAATATTGCATTAAAAAGCTCTTTATGGACTGGTATTATAGAATCTAGACGATTAAGGTAGATCTTAATTGGAAGGCCATCCGGGCCAGCCGCCTTCCCTCTAGCCATCTTTCTCAGCTGTAGTCGGATCTCCTCCTCCGTTATGATAATTGCTAAAATCCCCTTCTGATCATCTCTTAAATTCGGGACTTCAATTTTCTTCAAAAAGCCCTCAATATTATCCTTCTCAGGAGAGATATCTTCTTTATACAGTTGACTCATATGACTGCACACTTCCAGACCAATTTTTATATTTGTGTCAACTATATCTCCTATTATAGACTCTCTTAAACTACTTATTACGAGTTTTATCCACTTTTGCTTTCCAGGCTAAGAGGGAGCCGCTCTTCTCACCATATGCAAAGTGTTGTAATTTGCTAACCTTCCATCTATCCCTCAATGTCTTATCAAGAGCTCCTTGGTATTCTGCTTGGAGCTGTTCTAGTTCTTTGGTCAACAAGGCCACCTTGCTAAAACTCTCTAGAGAGGCCTTTTGTTACTCCTGCTCTTTACTTTTAATGGTTTTTAAAATTGTTTCCTCTTGCTGCCTCATACTGCATATTTTGCCTACCATTATAGCCGTACTTATAGATCTTAAGAAAGCCTTAAAAGAATCCCATATAGTTTGAACTTTTGCTGACCCTTTATTAGCTTTAAAAAAGACCGATCCCTCTTCTTGCATCTTAGATATAACCCCCTCGTCTAACAAGATTGTCCTGTCTAATGTCCACCTTATTTCACCCCTCCTATCTTGAAAATTCAAGGAAAGGAAAAAAGCCCAGTGATCAGAGAGTATGGCGGGTATATGCTTTATTTTTTCTGCCCCCGTCAACAACTTATGATCAATTAGAAAATAATCAATACGTGAGTGGTGGCCATATGTCTTACTAAAGAAAGTGAAATCCCTCTTAACTCCCATCTTGTTTCTCCAAATATCTACTAAATTTAGTTCGTTGTTCAAAGTTTTAAGTACCGCTGTTGTTTTAGGTGGACTAACATTTTTGACTTTGGAGGTTCTGTCTAACTCTTTACTTTGGACAATGTTAAAATCCCCTCCAATTACCATGGGGCATTAGTTGTCAATAAACATGCTTCCAATTTAATTAATGCATCTGGGTTGTCCTCATTTGGTCCATAGTAACTAGTGCAAGCTAGTAACATTCCTTGTATCTTTATCTTAGCTAATAGCCATGTCCCAGAAGAATCCGTCTGGTAGCTTTCCAGTCTAATTCCACAGTTGCTTCTTACGATAACTGCTACCCCCCTTGCATTGCCACTCTGATCTGAACAGGCGATATCCTGAACCCAGGCCCACTTTTTAAAGGCACCTATACATTCACTTTTTACTAAGTGGGTTTCTTGTAATAGAATAACTTTGGCCCCAGTTTTTTAAAGAAATTCCATTATTTGAGCCAACTGTCTCGTGGACCTCAACCCATTAACGTTCCAGGATATAAAGTGGACCAAGTTCTTATTCAGCTATCTAAAATTTGGCCTCGCTTCCTACTTGTGTTGGGACGAGCATTGAAAGAACGGCAGTTGAAATTTGGAGATGTTGTCTACCAAATCTGCTCTGATATGGGCAAGAGGACAGCCCAGAGGCATTAGGCACAAAAATTAGTGAATTATGTTCCAGGGGAGCCCAGGTGCACATGAAGTTTCCTGCCATGTTAAAAATAATGTGGCGAAACATAATGTATACTATCAGAGACCCTGAAGAGGTTGACTCCCTACTAAAGCAGATGGAAGCATCAGAATAGAGATCCGAACATGAAATAACAGATAACAAATAATATGTATATAGAACACGCATAGAAGAGTAGAATGAACAGGTGTAGTTAGTTACCTAGATATAAGTATCAGTTATTTTGCCACTAAAATACACATAACACGCACTAACATTTTTCTTTCCTTATTTCCTTTTTGGGATTAGAAACTGAGCTTGTTTTAGAGATTCGCCTCTCACTAGCACGAGGATATCTCGAAGGCCTTTGCCTAAGACATAGAGAGGGGGGGTTCCCCAGGGGGGAGGGGGGCACGGGTGGTTGGGAGAATGGGGGAGAAAAAAAAAGTCCTTACTCTGTCTTACAGTTGTTGGATTCCGATAAAATGTTTTGTTCTTTTAGTGCTCCTATATAGGGTGGTGCAAAATTGGTTCAATTTTGAAGGGGTAGGTAGGAAGCGAGGCCAAATTTTAGATAGATGAACCTGAATATCTATCTCGAGGAAGCTCTGACATCTTAAACAAGTCTAATATTTATAAATTCTCAGACACATCCCAGAGCTTTCATCCATAGCGACTGAAGACCTCACCCAATTACAGTTCAAGGTATTGGGTAGTTACACAACAAGAGCATCAACAATATTAAAATGGAAAAACAACTTGATAGCCCAAAAGATCATGAAAGAAAAAGACCAATTCATAAAATGGGGGATAATTGTACAAACACCAAAAGAGGAAAGATACCTACACATGCTAGAGGGTGGATCTAATGACAAAAAGACGCTGATCTCAAGAAAGTCCATCCTAAGAGGGACAAATCCAGCTCCTCGCACCATATCATTTTTCAAACTAAGAATACATCTTTCACCTAACTCTAATCGAACAGGGCGCACGATTATAAAAAGAGGAAAAATTGACAAACATAAAAACCGGATGGAACCGCAATTTCCCGAGCATGTCAAAAACCAAACTGCTCCTAGCATAATAAGAACTGACTGTCTTGGGAGCAGAATAAATAACACCATGAAAGTGATCTCATGGAACGTGTATGGAAAAAACTGCGATGCAGAACAGAGCCGGATTCAAATTTTTACAGTCTGGGGACCTGTTGTGCCTCCAAGAAACTTGGCTGCTGACTCCAGTGGTTCTCTCATGTTATACGGAATTTCAACAGCCAGCACAAAAGTACAATATATTTGGAAGGTCAACCGGGGCTTATCCATATACATACGAATCAGCAGTAACATAAAAGCAAAATCCGTATTAAATAAATACTGATATGGTTCAAGCTATTTATCTGCAAGGCCTGAAATCGAAAGGCGGCCCAGCAACGATTCTACTTTTGAATGTTTATTTTAACCGTAAAGATAAACCAAGACACTCCGAAATGAGGGTTCTGGTGGATACACTTGAAGAGTTGTTTAGTAACCACCCGAACTGTGGAATCATATTGGCCGGGGATTTTAACACCCAGAATTTGGGTATAGTAAGAGATGCATCACTGCCTAAGGATCACGCTGGAACTCTATTGAATATATATTTAAACACGTACAGATTGAGGGCAATACAAGAACCACAACCTCCCTACCCCATTGTGAATAATGACCTACAGGGGAAAAATAAATCTTCAATTGACTATATCTTTATGTGTAATCGCCTGCATGACCAAGTGACATAACTCCTAAACCCAGTGTTGCAGACCAGTGACCATCTTCCACTGGCCATAGTCATCTCGCTGCAAACCGTCAGCCTCCTGCACATCTTCTTTCTGGGTTCGTCTAACGGGGAGGAAATACACGCACCACTGAGAAGAATAAAATAGACACATCCAGTTTGTCCAACTGGATAAGCAATTGGTCCTCTCTTGCTATAGATTACACAGTAGGTAACATATCTGAGAATTGGACCAAATTGGTGCCGGAGCTGTATCGCCTCTTGTCAGGCAAAAAAACAAGCCATTTGCACGACTGCTTAGAAATGGTGTGTTGCCAATTTCAACCTAGGTGTGGAAAAACTGAGCTAAGAAAGCGGTCCTTGAGACAAGCCAACAGCATTTATATGCGAGAGGGAAATTACAAAACACTTCAAAACTGGCTGTTTGCAAGGAAAACACACTGGAAAAATGTATGGGACCACAAAAGGCAACAGCAAGACTCACAATGGCTGCACATTTTCGGCCTGTTGATTCCAAGCAGACAGGCTGAATATTGGTCATATATTAACAGATTGTTCAGGCACAGTCACGATCGGCCCAATGGGGTCGCCAGTCACACATGGATCACCCACGTGACCACACTGTACTGTAGGACGGTGAAAGACCAAAATATAGAATCCAAAATATAGACAGGACAGAATATCGACTCTCAAATATAGATAGGACAGAATATCGAATTATCAAAATATAGATAGGACAGAATATCGAAATTGGGGTATGAAATATCGATTTCCATAATATCCAATTTAAAAATATAGATTTCCATAATATCGAGAAAAAAAATTGTGTTATGTATGGTAGTATATGTGTTATTATTATGTATTATTTTTGTAATGTATGTTTAATTTTTTCAAACTAATGAATGTTATGTAATTTAATTTTTGCGTAATTTAATTCCGTAGCGTGTTGTGGGTTTATAGGGGAATAGGGTGGGAAGTAATTTAATTATGGTAAATTAAATATTAATTGTATTTATATGTTTTGATAAATAATTGATTGATAATTAATTATTAATTGGTAATTCTTTTTTATTAATTGGTAATTCATTTATATTAATTGATTAATTGATAATTATGTTAATTGTATTTTGTATTATTAGCAGCGGGTTGTGGGTTTATAGGGGAATTGGGTGGGAAGTAATTTAATTGTAATAACGTCAATATTTTTTTTTTATTTATGTGTATTGATAATTGATAATTAATTATTAATTGGTAATTAATTTGTATTCATTGGTAATTAATTTGTATGAATTTCTAATTATTTTATGAATTGCTAATTAATTTTTATTAATTGATTAATTGATAATAATGTTAATTGTATTTTTTATTATTGGGAGTGGGTTGTGGGTTTATAGGGGAATTGGGTGGGAATTAAATAATTGTAATCAAGTAAATATTAATTTTTATTTATATGTATTGATAATTAATTGATAATTAATTATTAATTGGTAATTAATTTTTATTAATTGGTAATTATTTTTAATTAACTTTTTATTGGTATTGATAATTAATGTAATCTTATTTTAATATTATATCATTACTTTCACTACTGTTGCACTCTCAGGAGTGGGAAAAGTATTTTTTACTCTCCCGCTATCCAAATCTTTCCCTACTGTTGCACTCACTGGAGTGGGAATAGTAATTTTTACCCTCCCGCTATCCAACTCGTTCCCTACTGTTGCACTCACTGGAGTGAGAATAGTAATTTTTACCTTCCCGCTATCCAATGCTTTCCCTACTGTTGCACTCTCTGGAGTGGGAATAGTAACTTTTACCCTCCCGCTATCCAACACTTTGCCTACTGTTGCACTCACTGGAGTGGGAATAGTAATTTTTACCCTCCCGCTATCCAATGCTTTCCCAACTGTTGCACTCACTGGAGTGGGAATAGTAATTTTTACCCTCCCGCTATCCAACGCTTTCCCTACTGTTACACTCTTTGGAGTGGGAATAGTAATTTTTACCCCTACACTATCCAACGTTTTCCCTACTGTTGCACTCACTGGAGTGGGAAGAGTAATTTTTACCCTTACGCTATCCAACGCTTTCCTACTGTTGCACTCACTGGAGTGGGAATAGTAATTTTTCCCTTCCCCTTATCCAACGCTTTCCCTACTGTTGCACTCTCTGGAGCGGGAATAGTCATTTTTACCCCTACCCTATCCAACGTTTTCCCTACTGTTGCACTAACTGGAGTGGGAATAATAATTTTTACCCCTACGCTATCCAACGCTTTCCCTAACGTTGCACTCAGTGGAGTGGGAATAGTAATTTTTCCCTTCCCGCTATCCAACGCTTTCCCTACTGTTGCACTCTCTGGAGTGGGAATAATAATTTTTACCCCTACGCTATCCAATGCTTTCCCTACTGTTGGAGTCACTGGAGTGGGAATAGTAATTTTTCCCTTCCTGCTATCCAGCGCTTTCCCTACTGTTGCACTCTCTGGAGTGGGAATAGTAATTTTTACTCTCCTGCTATCCAACGCTTTCCCTACTGTTGCACTCTTTTGAGTGGGAATAGTAATTTTTACCCTCCCGCTATCCAACGCTTTCCCTACTGTTGCACTCACTGGAGTGGGAATAGTAATTTTTCCCTTCCCATTATCCAACGCTTTCCCTACTGTTGCACTCTCTGGAGTGGGAATAGTCATTTTTACCCCTACCCTATCCAACGTTTTCCCTACTGTTGCACTAACTGGAGTGGGAATAATAATTTTAACCCCTACGCTATCCAACGCTTTCCCTAACGTTGCACTCATTGGAGTGGGAATAGTAATTTTTCCCTTCCCGCTATCCAACGCTTTCCCTACTGTTGCACTCTCTGGAGTGGGAATAATAATTTTTACCCCTACGCTATCCAATGCTTTCCCTACTGTTGGAGTCACTGGAGTGGGAATAGTAATTTTTCCCTTCCCGCTATCCAACGCTTTCCCTACTGTTGCACTCTCTGGAGTGGGAATAGTAATTTTTACTCTCCTGCTATCCAACGCTTTCCCTACTGTTGCACTCTTTTGAGTGGGAATAGTAATTTTTACCCTCCCGCTATCCAACGCTTTCCCTACTGTTACACTCTTTAGAGTGGGAAGAGTAATTTTTACCCCTGCACTATCCAGCGTTTTCCCTACTGTTGCACTCACTGGAGTGGGAATAGTAATTTTTACCTTCCCGCTAGCCAACTCTTTCCCTACTGTTGCACTCACTGGAGTGAGAATAGTAATTTTTACCTTCCCGCTATCCAATGCTTTCCCTACTGTTGCACTCTCTGGAGTGGGAATAGTAACTTTTACCCTCCTGCTATCCAACGCTTTCCCTACTGTTGCACTCACTGGAGTGGGAATAGTAATTTTTACCCTCCCGCTATCCAACGCTTTCCCTACTGTTGCACTCACTGGAGTGGGAATAGTAATTTTTACCCTCCCGCTATCCAACGCTTTCCCTACTGTTACACTCTTTGGAGTGGGAATAGTAATTTTTACCCCTACACTATCCAACGTTTTCCCTACTGTTGCACTCACTGGAGTGGGAATAGTAATTTTTCCCTTCCCGTCATCCAACGCTTTCCCTACTGTTGCACTCTCTGGAGTGGGAATAGTAATTTGTACCCTCCCGCTATCCAACGCTTTCCCTACTGTTGCACTCTTTGGAGTGGGAATAGTAATTTTTACCCCTACGCTATCCAACGTTTTCCCTACTGTTGCACTCACTGGAGTGGGAATAGTAATTTTTACCCCTACGCTATCCAATGCTTTCCCTACTGTTGCACTCTTTGGAGTGGGAATAGTAATTTTTCCCTTCCCTATATCCAACGCTTTCCAAACTGTTGCACTCTCTGGAGTGGGAATAGTAATTTTTACCCCTACGCTATCCAATGCTTTCCCTACTGTTGCACTCACTGGAGTGGGAATAGTAATTTTTCCCTCCCGCTATCCAACGCTTTCCCTACTGTTGCAGTCTCTGGAGTGGGAATAGTAATTTTTACCTTCCCGCTATCCAACGCTTTCCCTCCTGTTGCACTCTTTGGAGTGGGAATAGTATTTTTTACCCCTACGCTATCCAGTGTTTTCCCTACTGTTGCACTCACTGGAGTGGCAATAGTAATTTTTACGCTCTCACTATCCAACACAATCTCTACTTTTTTTACATTACTTTTATTATTTTTATATTTTAAGCTTTTTTATGTTATATTAGGTATGTTTTATTTAATTGATTTTAATATTTAATTACTTTTATATTATTTTTAATACATTAAAAAAATTCGATATTTTAGTAAACTATATTTTAACATTCTATATTTTGGAATCAATATTTTAGTACTTACCTGTTTGTAGATAGGGAGTCTATATTCTGTCCTATATTTTGGAGTCGATATTTTGGGCATTCTATATGATGTCCCTCGATATTTAGTCACTGAACCCTGTAGGACATCGGAATACACTCTATTGCACCATCAACGACTCTTCACTAGTACCAGCCCGTTTAACACTTCTCTAACAACTTCTGAAGAAACAAATTAATTTTTGGAAATCGGTTGATACCAATATTAAAAAACATCAGAAAGGACGAGGCTTGGGGACCCAACGGCTTACCTCGACACCTCTTCAAAGAAGATTGTGAATTTTGGGGAATCCTACTCACTCCGCTCTACCAGTTCTGCTTGGAAAACTCAATGATCTCCGAAGCCTAGAAAAGGTAACCTGCTTCACAAAAAGGGCGACACCGGAGACCCATCTAATTATAGGCTGATAGCCCTTTTGGATATTGAGGCAAAAGGATACGCAAGCCTCCTGCTGCAAGACCTACAAAATTGGGCCAGCGATAGAGAAATCTTACCAGTCTACCAATCCAGCATCAGGCCGTGGGCGTCAACACTGGATAACACCTTTGCCGTTGCTTATCTGGTAAAACATTGTACTCAGAAAAATCAGCTTCCACTCTTTGCATGCTTTGTGGACCACCCTGCAGCATTTGACTGTGTCAACAGGAACCTGCTGTGGTTGAAACTACAAAACTGGGGGATTCTGACTTCGCTGCTGAAAGCAATTATCGCCCTCTATAGTGGAACTTGAGTACATGTGAAATTATCGACAAACTCAGCAACAAAAAAAATCTACACAGATCGAGGGCTAAAAGAAGGGTGCGTACTGGCGGCACTGCTCTTTAATCTCTACACCACCGAACTTGGTAAAACAATATCCAAAGCCAATTTGCTATCTCCGAAATTTGGGTCAACCAGACTATTTCTAATGCAGTACGCTGACGACATGGTGCTAATGGACCACACTAAAACGGGAATGCAATGAACATTGGATGCATTAAACACTTATAACAACGAAAATGATTTAATAGCAAATTCAGGAAAAACAAAGGTGGTAATTTTCGGAAAGTATGCAAATAAACTTAAACAACAATGGAGAATGGGCAATTTGAAAATAGCAACAGCAACTAAATACAACTACTTGGGGGTATTGGATTATGAGCAATGGGAAGTCTGCAACATATACTGCAACCATTGAATTAAAGGCCACGGCAGTGACAAACGGCCTATGCAAATTGAACTCCAACCTAAGCAGCCTGACAACCGAACCCATTAGAAAGGTTATAAGAGCTAAGCAACACCCTTCAATCACATACGGTCAACTTGTATTTCCTGCGGCATTAATTAACATCATGGAACGTGCCAACTGCCGAGCGTTCAAACAGATTTTTCACATACGCGCTCATACCCGGAACGCCTTGGTACGACTCAAATTCGGGCTAAATAAACAACGCTACGAACATTGGGCATCGATTGTTCGGTACTATCAAGGGGCCTGTGCTGCACCAGCGAATACAATGAAGGCTATTCTGAAGGAAATTTTTGTGAAAGGCATAATCCATGGGCCAATGACCTTTTTACTGCTTGCACTGAACTGCACCTTGACCTATTCAAATGGCAGGATTTTATCCACCAACCCGGAATTTCAAAATCCATTTTAAAAAAACAAGTCAGACTGCTATCTAAGGAAGATGACATGAAGGAATTAGAGTCTTCCAGTTGTAACATTAGGCTATTAGCCAGTTCATTCCATGACAAACTGAGACAGCCATGCCTTAAACAAGACAGATTTAAAGGAAATTCTGTCAGTGAGGCTGATGCTATTGCCAATAAAAGATATCATCTCTCGCTGGAAAACATTAGAGGCGGTCACCACTTGCAGACTGTGCCACCAGTATGAGGAATCCATGGCTTATTTGGTTTGCACATGCCACTGTTTGGACTGTGCACGTCGCACTTTATTGAAACCTCTGTTTTTAAAATACGGCATTCGCACCTGCACAGAGGCCATGACATTTCTCTTCAATTTGGAGACTCCAATTGAACTGGCCAGATTAGCGAAATTTGTATAACAAGTGAAAGAACTTTTAAGTAAAGACTCAAACAAGGACTAAAGGTAGATTGCAGTTTTAATTGAGTGTTTCTCACTGCCAACTTTTGCTCATTGTTTAGTGTTGCGACTACTAGATTTGTTTAATGAAATGACCATGTTTTAGATATAAATAATAGACTTGTCAAATGATATGATTATGTTTTAAATATGATAGAAGAAAGCGATCGGATGGAGAGATTCCCGCCCAGTCTCTTTTGTAACAATTTTAACTAATCGAAACAATAAATTCATTCGTTCAACAGGGATGATGAAGGCAATAAAATAGCTGTCACCACATACATGAATACTGGAGCAACCAAAGCTGTGAACACAGCAGTGACTTCCTTCAACAGCAGCATTGACAGTTTCCATGAAGTCAACAGCAACAGAGATCACAACAGCAGCGACCAGAGCAGCCACAACAGCAGGTGTCACAACAACAGTCACAGCTACCTCAAAAGCTGGGAAAGCAATGACCTCAGCTGCCACAGCACAGAAGTCAGCAGCAGCAACAGTTGCCACCACATTAGGTAATACAGCAGTGTGCACAGCTTTCACCATATTGATGTTAATCTCTGCCTCTATAGAAGGAACAACAGTATTGAAAGCAACTACCACAATGGGGACCACAACAATAGCTGTAGCCGCAGCCACAGCCACGATAGCATCCACGGAAGTCGCTGCAGCAAGGCCAACAGCATGAACAACAAATTCCACCAAACAGACCACAGGAATCACAATTGTCACCATGGCATGGGCAACATGATCACCATCTGCATTGGAGACAACAGGCACCATAACAGCTGGAATCACAACTGTGGTTGCAATTCCTGCCATGTCAGGCACCACAGCTGCTGTCAAAGTATGGATACCAATTACTACAACTGCAGCGTTAGACCTGGCAGCATAGGTTGGTCTTCCCTCAAACATTTTACCCACTTGCCTCCAATTTTGCTGAATTCTTTTTGTTGGCCTTAGGACTTTGAGCACTCTACCACTGCTAACCAGTGTTAAAGTGCATATGCATCTCCCCTAAAACATAGTTTGATTGGCTTATCCACAATTGGAATATGTAATGTACCTATAAGTCCCTAGTAGAATGCACTATGTGTCCAGGGCCTGTAAATTAAATGCTACTAGTGGGCCTGCAACACATGTAGTACTTTAAACATGTCTCAGGCCTGCCAGTGCAGAGCTTGTGTGTGCAGTTTACACCACCATGTTGACTTGGCATTTAAAACCCCTTGCCAAGCCTTAAACTCCCCTTTTATCACATATAAGTAACTTCTAAGGTAGGCCCTAGGTAGCCTAAAGGACAGAGTGATGTGTAATCAAAATGTACGATATGTATTTTTAAGTTTTGCATGTCCTGGTGATGAAAAACACTCAAATTCGTTTTTCACTACTGTGAGGCTTACTCCTCTCATAGGTTAACATTGGGAAATCCTAGGGGGCGTGGCCTGGCCACGAACAGGAATGGCCGCCCTCTAATGGAGCTCTGAGCCAACAATCGGTAAACCTCAACATTCGCATAACATCTGTTACCCCCAAGTAGTATCCTGACCCTGAAAGAGTGGAGGAGTTCGGCGATACCATATTGAGGCCCGTGGTGGAATCCGGAACGTTAATCCGCAGCAGCGAGGATATCGACTGTCGCCAACAGTGTGATGCAGTAACAAGACTCATTGAGACGGAGAAGAGGCCCCCTGCTATTGATCGCGGTGCCTGGGGACAAGAAGGGGGGCTATAATTCCTGCCCTGGAGGTGAGGATGCTGATCCTGCCTTGGTGTCCCCTCTCTCCTCGGGTGCTGGTGGTGGAGATTTGGGCACTGGCAGCTGAGAAAGCTTGGGGCCTGTGTCCCAAGGCCCAGAGGGGCGGCCCATAAGGAGAAGTGCTTTGGGGCTGCCTTGGAGACTCCGTCCCTGCTCTGAGAGTCTACAAGGGGGACGGGTAGGCAGCTCGACAAGAAGATAAGAAGGATATGGTGGCGGGCCCAGGTCAAGACGGAGCTGCCATACAGCCCAGGACACGGGCTTGGATTAATTTAACTGCGGACCAGGTGAGAGCAGGAGTGGGAGCGGCTCCACTAGCGGCTGAGAACAGCGGTCCCTGCAGAGGTGGGAGGTCCAGTGCCAGTGGTGGTGTGGACTGTGCCCCCCATAGAGTAAAATCTCAAATCAGACACACAGGAAGGGTGCTGATTGGAGTGGTGATGCCAAGAGACATCTGTTTTAAGAACCAGGAGCAAAGGCCTTCATGGGCAGGGAAAAACCCTGGTACACACTGCCAGTGGTGCATGGGCTGAAGTGGACATGTGGCCTGGCTGCACTTAGTGGGGAGGTGACGAAGAACAACAGCAGACCCGCAAAAGCGTCATGATACGGGATCAGTTGGTGGCTGGATCAGCTGCGAGGCCTATATTGGGGTTCGGGGAGAGCAGATCCAGATACAGACGTGACACAGTATGGAAGTCCTGAAGGAAGGAGTAGTGAGTGAAGTGGTATGCAACTGGGCCCCCCGAAACAATTCAACAATGGTGAAGCCGAAGGGCATCGGAGCACCACAATCCAATAAGATGGATAACTATGCCATTCCTAGACCAACACAACAGACGGAGGGGGATGGGGCAGGAGAACCCCCACTAGGGGCAAAAATGCCGGTGATTAAAGATTTCAAAGGCACTCCGGAACCCAATATTGACGCACTGACCCTGAAAGTCAACCTGTTTCAGTACAGTCCTTCACAAGTTACGTGACAAGGTCTCAGAAGCAGAACTGCACATATCCCAACTGCAGTCCACAATGAAGCGGCTAGAGGCGCAAGTGCAGACACTGACACAACAGACCTCGAAAATGGCGGCAAAGCTGGGGGATCAGGAAGAAAGGGCAAGAAGAAACAACATTCGGGTGGTGGGGGTCCCATAGAGGGCAAAGGGTCCCAGCGTGGACCTACTTGTGGAAGATCTCATTATGAACACACTAAAGCCCAAAATACTATCAACAATTTTCTCAGTGGAAAGGGCGCAAAGAGCCCCAGTACCAGGACCTAAGCCGGGGGCCCCTACACACAATAATAGCAAGAATTTTTAAATACCGAGACTGAGATGCAGTCCTCCAAGCGACATGATCAAAAGGTGACATACAGTACGAGAATGCCTGGATCCATTTTTCCCCAACTTTTCATTACAAATTCAGCATCAACAGAGGAGTTTTGAAGTGCTAAAGAGAGAACTGGGAGAGAGGGGAATCAAATATATGATGCTCTTCCCGGCAAATTTCCAAGTAATTGCAGAAGACAAAACCTGGTGCTTCACATCACCAGAGGAAGCCTGGAAGTGGCAGGAGGGGTGGCAAAAGGTGGGCAGAAAGCGACCCAAAGGACCTAGACAAAGCCGTGAGCAGATATCAGAGACAGTTGAATCACAAGTGGGGTGCACATCACAGGCTGATCCGTCAGATCAACAGGTGGCTGGTGGAGGTGAAGAAAACAGAGACATTGGGCAACTCACAAAGTAAGATGAAAAGACAGTGATAGTATACCAAAGGGGTGTAGTACACTGAGTGGAGAAGATTTACCCAAACAGACAAATGGGAACTGTAAAGAGAGAGTCAAGCCACCCAGTTTAGATACTGACTTTGAACATTTGGGGACTACACACAAGGATTGTTTATTGACATGGGTTGAAAAGAGTTAAAAAACTACAGAGTCCTGTAGTGGCTGCGACACCCCTTATTGTTGTTATTCGATGTTCTAGTATGGGCGACACGTGCTTTGTGGGTTGGGTAGTTGGGGAACACGCAACCAATTTAGCAGGGTAGGAGGGAGGGGGGTGGTGGGGTCAGTGTTGGGTAAAGGGGAATGGTTCTATAATGTTTTTTGTTGATAAATGCAGTGTCTGGACACAGATTAGAATGAGAGGTCAGGGTTAAGTCAAAGTAGGTAGGGGGAATGAGTAGTCTCTAGCTAATATGCAGGTAAAAGATGGGGTGGGGTAGGGAGGTACTACTGTGGTCGACCCACAGACGCAAAGGCTGAAAGTTTGGTCCTGGAACGGTAATGGCCTTAATGGCAAAAATAAGTGCTCAGTATTAATGCATTTCATAAAAAAACATGCCCAAGATATTGCCCTACTTCAAGAAACCCATTTAAAAGGCAACTAGTGTAAAGCACTATATAGGTTGGGATACATGCTATTAGCACACGCGGGATATACAACAGGCTCCGGAGAGGTGGGTAATATGTGAGAAGTTACTTACGGTTTATTTAACTGGGACATTGTAGGAGCTTCACACACGGTGCGTGGGGCACATCTGATCACTCCCCAGTAGAGGCTCAGCTAATGAGTCCAGAGAGGGACCACTCCCTACCCCCAAGGATAGATGCATGGTGCCTAAAAGACGCAGAGTTTAAGGACAATATAAGACTTAGAGTGGAACAGTCCTTCGTAGAAAACTTGGGGTTAGTAGATTCCAGGGTAACGATTTGCGAGGCATTCAGAACCATAATATGGGGGTCATACTCAGGCTCAAATAGGCGCGCAGAAAAAGGAGCGGGCACTACAATACCACTCCATTGAACGGACCATACGGGAACTAGAAGACCAAGTAGGACGGGGGGAACGACTCTTTACAGGGGTGGAGTATTGTCTAAGGCTGCACCAGAGGGAACTGCGAGAGGTACTTGAAAATAGTGCTAGGGCACAGATGTTGGTCACTCAACACAGATTATATGAAGTGGGAGACAAAGCCAACAAATTGATAGCATGGCTAGAGAAAAGGGAGTCAATGAATAAATGAGTCCCTGGGATAATAAACAAAGAGGGGGCGCGACTTGAAACAGGGGCACAGATAGCAGAAGCATTTGCAACATACTACACAGCACTATATTCCTACTTGACAGTGGACTCTGAAACAGACTGTCGTGACTTTCTACATGACATTGACTTACCGCAGCTCTCCACAGGGGAGAGAGGCAGACTAGACGGCAATCTGACTGTGGAGTAGATCAGCTCATCAGCAAGGTCTCTGACGTCGGGGAAGGTGACGGGGCCAAGCAGTCTGCCAGAAGAATTATTCAAGTGCATGTTCGACAAAACAACACCACACCTCCTAGACACGTTCAAAGAGACCAAATCAGTAGGGGTGTTGCCTCCAGACCAGAGTGCAGCAGTGATTGTGGTAATACCAAAGGAGTGGAAGCCACCAGGGGATTGCAGGTCAAAACGAACGATCTCCCTCATCAATTATGAAGTAAAGGTGTCGGAAAAGGCTTTGTCTACATGCATGGTGATCTCCTCCCTCATTCACCCTGACCAGTCCGGCTTTATGCCACATAGGGGGACCAGGCCGAACTCACACAGATTATTTATGATCCTGCATGTCACGGGGGTTGACACCGCAGAGCCAGCAGCCCTCCTATTACTGGATGCCAGGATGGCGTTCGATAGTGTAGATCGCCCTTACTTATGGACTGTTATGAGCTGCCTAGGATTCGGACGAAATGTTTTTGGGTGGGAAAGCTGTTATATGAACAGCCATTAGCGCGGGTCAGAGTAAACTTGATGGTATCCCGGGTGTTTCCCTTACAAAAAGGGACGAGACAGGGGTGCCCATTGTCGCTATTACTATTCGCTCTGGAGCCCCTGGCGGCGTGGGTCTGGCTAGACCCTCTGATATGGGCTATCCCAGTTGGGGGTGAGTGGACCAAGTGCATCTCACTATCTGCGGACGTCGTTTTGTTATATGGAATGAAGCCAAGGCAATCAATTGGCAGGATTTTACAGATCTTTTTTTAATTTTATTTATCCGTTTTCAAACAACAGCACCAATACAGTTAGCTTTTTTATGCGAAAAAGAGAAACAAAGGAAAGGGATAAATAAAACATGCACAGTTCCAAAAGCATGAGTTGCGTACTCTAGTACACAGGAAACAGCACAGACCAAATAAGCAGTAGACTCTTCACACAGCGACATTTCTCATTGCTCTGAGCACAGAGAGGGTAAACAATCAGCTTTACACAGTTCCAAGGGTATGCATATGTTATTTGCCTGCCTTCGCAATGATGGGATGTATACTGGGTTCATCTTCCACTGTTCCATCAGTCTCCTCCAAGTCTTGGCCCACTAGGTATGCTGGAACAGTCCCTAGTAGGATTTTGGTCTGCTCTGTGAGGGGAGGATTTTACTATACGTGTCCGCCTGGTATTACAATATACCATATCTTTAAGCCACTCTTCTATAGTAGGAGTCGGGCCTAGGGCCCAGCGCATTGCCACCCTTCTTTTGGCCAGCAATAGACCCATTGCTACTAGCCATCGCTCTTCCCTTCCTACTCCCTCATTATAGCCCAGTAACGCCAAGAACTGCCATGCGAGAGTGAAAGGCCAGTGATATCACTGAGTGTCTGAAAGACCTTTTCCCAGAACTGAGATATTCTGGGGCAGTACCACACTACATGTATGATTTACTTGGCTTTAGTATAGTGACAATTATTGCCCCTCTCATCGACTGAGGCATATTTTTCTGTGTGACCATCTCCTTGAATAAGGTAACTAGATGGGGTATGATCAGGTCCAGGTAAGCCTTGTAGAAAGCCACGGTAAGGTTAACAGCGCCAGGCGATGGTCTCGAGCGCATGGATGACAGCGCAACTCTTATCTCTCTAGGGTCCAGTGGAGCCATCAGATGTTCTCTGTGCTCATCTGCGAGCCATGCCATCTTGATATGCTCTAAGTAATGGCAGCATCGTCTTGTGCTATCTTAGTCGTGTATAGGTCTTCGTAGTACCTACTGAACCTATCCGCTATCCACCTCGAGTCACGGATCAGCACGCCTTGTTCATTCAATATTTCCACCACTGTGTTATTATCTCTCTTAAGGCACTGGAGGTTTGCCAGTAATGCCCCTGGCCTCTCACCTTCACCATACACCCTTGCCGTGGCGTATTTACCTAGATGATTGATTTCGCTATCCGTGGTGTCGTGATATTCCTTGAGAGATCGTTTAATCTCAACCCCAGTCTGCTTGTGTCCCTCTCCGTTGCGCTATTTCTGTCTCTAGACTTGCGAGTCTGTTGCGGATAGAACGTAAGATCCCAGCATGTTTCGATATGGCCTCCCCTCTTATAAACACCTTAAAGGCTTCCCATGGATGTAGCAATTTCCGCATGGAAAACAGAGTCCAGCAGGGAAAAGGGAAGGAACCTGCATATAAAAGGGGCAAAGTGCTCTGCTTCCATTTCTAAGTCGAGCTGAACGGGGTAGTGATCAGAATAGGTTCTTGGGAGAGGAGTACAGGACCCAATCTGCAGTAGAAGGCTCCTAGATGTCAGCCAAAGATCAATTCTGGTATGCATGTCGTGAGGTGTTGAGTAGTGTGTAAACCCTGGCGCGGTATTGGAGTGCTGCCTCCATACGTCAACCAAGCACAATTGCTTCTGCAGCTGCAGCAGGCTGCCTGGCCTGACCCTTGGACCTGTCACATGTTGGATCCAGTATACAATTGAAGTCCCCACCCCAGATTTGCGGTAGATAAGCAACTTTTAGTGGGCTGGCCGCTAACAAGTGGAAAAAGGGCTGATGGTCATGGTTGGGACCATATATATGTTAACCAGCATTGCACTGAACCCTTCGTTACGGCATTGCGTGGCAACAAATCTACTATTAGGATCCACATCAGTGTCTAGCAATGTGAGACCTGACTTAGGTTTAACCCATGTTAGAACACCCATAGCCTGTGAGGTGAAGCATGAAACTGACCCTATATGCGTCTTGCAGACAACATCACACTGTGGAGGGCTTAATGTGTTTCCAGAATCATTGCCACATGTACCTGATGTCGCTTGAGGGAGGCAACTACTTTACATAGTTTTCTGTGGTCATTAAGACCTCGAACATTCCAATTCCAGAGCCTCATCTTTCTACTCAGTTTTCTTGAGTTATCAGCAGCAAATTATTTCTGCCTGTATCAATGTGCCTGCCACCTGTATAGTAATCCTCCTTTTCCGAATCTTCCTTGTCTGCAACTCTCAGTGTAAGATCATGATGTGTGCCCAGATCCACCCCCACCCACGCTATGCTATCTCCAACCTAGCATGATCCAAGTGAAACCCTCCCACCCTACAAAGCTTTAAAACGCTACTGTGGCAAAACAACAAACAATAACATTGACATCAGGTGCAATCCACACAGGGGCAGATGTTGCCGGCAGTCTAGTTGATTCACCGCCCGTCCAGCCCGTAATTAGTATAACATCTTAGGTTTCCCCAAATGATTAAACAAACACCACCGCCCTATCTTTAAGCCACTCCCCTTTACCACATCTTCCTCTGTATCTGCATTATTGCTGTGCCTTCGTATAAGGCAAGTGAAAACAAGGAAGGCTTGGGTCCTGTACTCCCCAGACTGGACCACCCAAATATTGAAATCACAGAAAGGTGTCAAGGGAGGTTTATTTTAAATATTCGCGATAAACCTGAGACCACTAATTCTGAGGTTTTTGAGCATTTATTCTGCTTAGTTTTGATAATTCAAAAAGACATGTCTTTTAAAAGGAAACACCACATTAGTAAATCACACAATTGCAACACATTTGTATGCGTGATTTAGAACCATTTCTTTTTGAGACAATATATACAACACATACATAATACCAAACGTTATTTGTGACAAAAATATTTACAACAAACCAATGATCACAAGACAAACATCGATAAATTATGTGTGCCAGCCTTAAATTAAACCAGTCCTGCATTTGCACTGAAAACACAGGCGGACAATTGCTCATTCAAAGACACATGTCTACTGTCCTGCCTGTGGGAGGGTGGGGATGCATATCCTACTTAAGGGTTTTGACAACCTAGAAAAAGGGGGAAATAATTTCTTTTCAGTCCTCTCATGGCACACCCTGTTCTACCATCCCCCACACTCAACAGCCATCGCGTTTTGAATCCCCAATAATTCCGGAATTTAGCACAATGCTAAATCTTCCACCTGTGCAAGGGCATCACAAATGTAGAACATGTTCGATATGCAATTCCACCACTGAGGGCTGCACTTTCACTGACGGCCAGAGACACTGGCATCACAATGAATTTACGAATTGCAAATCCAAAAAGTGGTTTACGCATTTACATGCCCATGCAAAAAGATTTATATTGGAAAAACTTCGCAAGAAGTACGCAATTGGATTGTGCAACACCGCTCACGTTTGAAGAATAAAATTCTTACTGCCCCCATGGTCGAACATTTTATAACTTTGAACCACAGATTTGATGACTTTACATGGACTGTATTGTCTCTGATAACAGAGAACAACCTGAGAGGTGGTGACCCTGAGACAGTATTGGCACGAAGAGAGGCATTTCTCATTATGAAATTTAACACGGCCTTGCACGGACTGAATGAGTTATCTGAAATTACTAAACTCTGAAATGTCACCCGTTTTGAATATGGACTACATGGCCCACATTCCCTGGGGCCTTTGACCTCACAGTTCCGCTTCCAGGTTGTTTAAGGAAGCATCAGTGGCAGTTACCGAGTGCTGCCGGTTTGAATGAGTGGAGCAAGAGGATTTTCGAACTGCTTTCGCATGGCTGAAATAAAAGGCAAGTCACAATCTGCTGCTGGAATAGTTGGGGTTTCACAAAATCAAGCAGCCTCCTTTCATGTAGTTTTCCATTCATACAGGAAACAGTCAAGATTATTGCAGAAGAAATTCACGGCGATGCGCCCGCGAGCTCTAACTACATTTCAAGAGTCTCAAGGTAACATTGTAGCGTGAGCCAGCTTTTCACTGTTGAACTCTAATGCGCGCACAGAATGCAGACAGAATCAGTACTGATAATAATTTCACTCACCATTCCTAGATCCTGGACCATTTTTAAATCATTATCAAGAGCTTCCACACGCCCATAAAATTTAAGGTAGGAACTCTGTTCCATGATCCTTTGAAATACGATGTGTTTCTCATGTAGTACATAGTACATTTAATGCCCTGATGTCTATCTGCGCAAAAAAATCCCTCACGTCAAGTGGGCTTTCTGCCCTCCCCCGGGAGCAGATTGGGTGCTATTGTCCCCATCTGCCCCCCGAGGGGGGGGCAGAAAGGCTGTAATGGTGGCGGGGGGTTGGCGGCATTGGCATGCCCATTTTGGGCAGCCCCCGCCCTGAAACAAATTGTGCAAAATAAAATCCCTGGCATTTAGTGGGTTTTCTGCCCCCTGGGGGGGGGCAGAAAGGCTGTAATGGGAGCGGGGGTGGGGGCATTGGCGAGACCGTTTCGGGCAGCCACCACCCTAAATAAAATCCACCACCCTAAATAAAATTGTGCGAAAAAAATCCCTGGCGTCAAGTGGGCTTTCCGCCCCCCGAAGGGGCAGATTAGGGGCCAATGCCCCATATGCCCCCCGGGGGGGCAGAAAGGCTGTAATGGAGGCGGGTGGGTGGGGGCATTGGCGTGCCCGTTTCGGGCAGCCTCCACCCTAAAAAAAAACTTCTAAAAACAAATCCCTGGTGTTTAGTGGGCTTTCTGCCCCCCCGAGGGGGCAGATTAGAGGCCAATTCCCCATCTGCCCCCCAGAGGGGGCAGAAAGACTGTAATGATTGCAGGGGGTGGGGGCATTTTGGCCAGCCCTCACCCTTATTTTTAGTTTCTAAAAAAATCCCTGGTGTCTAGTGGGCTTTCTGCCCCCCCCAAGGGACAGATTAGGGGCCAATGCCCCATCTGCCCCCCAGGGGGGGTAGAAAGGCTGTAATGATGGTGGGTGGGTGGGGGGCATTGGTGTGCCCGTTTCGGGCAGCCCCCACCCTTAAAAAAAACTAAAAACAAATGCCTGGTGTTTAGTGGGTATTCTGCCCCCCCGAAGGGGCAGATTAGGGGCCACTGACCCATCTTCCCACAGGTGGGGGCAGAAAGACTGTAAAAATTGGGGGGGTGGGGTGGGGGCATGGGCCTGCCCGTTTTGGGCAGCCCCCACCCCTATTTTTACTTTAAAAAAAATCCCTGGTGTCTAGTGAGCTTTTTGCCCCCCCCGGGGGGCAGATTTGGAGCTACTGTCCCCATCTGCCTCCCGGGGGGGCAAAAAGACAAAATGATGCTAAATTATTTGGGGGGGAGCAAAGGCCCTTGCCCAAGGGGCCGCTCCCCCCTCCCTGGCGTCTAGTGGGTGGATCCCTGTTTGGGGATCGCCCTCCTGTGGTGATCCCCAAGCAGGGATCCACTGGGGAGGGGTACCATTGGAAAGGGGAGATTCTCCCCTTTCCAACGATACCTCTCCCGTCTTTCTACGTTCTCAGGGGGCTGAGAGCACGTAGAAAGTGAAACTGAAATGAGCTTCTTGGCTCCTTTCAGTTTCGGTTTCACTGTAATGACATCGGCGCGACGTGCGCGCCGATCGTCATTACAGGGAAAGCAGGGGGGGCCTCGGGGGGGCCTCGGGGGGGCCTCGGGAGCTGGGGAAGCTCTTCCCCAGCTCCCGAGGCTATTTTGGTTTAAAGGGAATCCCTCTGGTGCCCGCAACAGAGGGATTTCCCAGGGGATGCCTCATGACGAGCTGGACTCGTCATGGGCACACGAAAACTGTGTGCCATGACGAGTCCAGCTTGTCATGGGCATTCAAGGGGTTAATGCCCTGATGTCTATCTTTTTCTAGCCTCGATTAACACTATGAAGTGAAGAACAGATAATGAACATCTGCCTGCAGCACAATTGAGGTACCTATCATATATGTGCTGGCCATTACGTTCTGGTCATACAAGGGGTCGTCAGATTTATAGCAACATATTTTTTATTTTAATTTTTTTAGAGGTCAAACCAAACCAAGTCCGAGTCCTGAAGAGAATCCCGGAATTGTTGGGGATTTGAAACGTGTTGGCTGTTGAGTGTGGGGGACAGCAGAGCAGGGTGTGCCACGAGGGGACTGAATAAAAATTATTTCCCCCTTTTTCTAGGTTGTCAGCACCCTTAAGTAGGATATGCATCCCCACCCTCCCACAGGCAGGACAGTTGATATGTGTCTTTGAATGAGCAATTGTCCGCCTTGTGTTTTCAGTGCAAATGCAGGACTGCTTTAATATTAGGCTGGCCCACACAATTTATCGATGTTTGTCTTGTGATCATTGGTTTGTTGTATATATTTTTGTCACAAATAATGTTTGGTATTATGTATGTGTTGTATATATTGTCTCACAAAAGAAATGGTTCTAAATCACGCATACAAATGTGTTGCAATTGTCTGATTTACTAATGTGGTGTTTCCTTTTATAAGACATGTCCAATTGATTTATGAATGTCTTTTTGAATTATCAAAACTAAGCAGAATAAATGCTCAAAAACATCAGAATCATATAAGGCAAATGCGGCACAGTGAGAAGCCGGCTGGCTCCTCATTATAGTGCCCAGCCCTGCAAACTCAGTCTTGCGCCTCAGTTGTTAGTAGCTGTTAGCGCCAGTTTCCTCCATTAGCCTTGGGGAGTCATATTCAGTGAAGGAGATGGAAGAGGACTATGTCATGGCCACCAAGCTTGGTCGTGAGCGATCACAGTGACTATATCCTCCTGTTTACTTCTGGCAAACCACATCCAGGCAATAGCGTTCGACCTCTTTCTCGTGGAGTGAGCCGCATGATGCTCATAGCCTGGCTCGGCAAACACAGTTAGCTGTATGTCTCATAATTCCTCTGGGTCCAGAGAAGCACCATCCCGCTCCCCCTTGGACTTTGGGGATCCACAGTGATGCCTTTCATTGTCTCGTTTTTTCAAAAATTGCAGAGCTTGCTTGGGTTTGGCAAAAACATGCACCTTTCCGTGTGCACGTATCCTTAGTTTTACCGGGTATACCATGTTGTACTCCAGTTTGAGTTCCCGAAGTCGACGCTTCACCATCAGGAACTGGCGGCGCGCCACCTGCACCTGCTGGGTAATGTCTGGATAAATGGATATGTCCATGCCCTCGCACCTTAAGGTCTGCAATTCTATGGCCTTCCGAAGTGCCGCATCCCGATATCTATAGTTGAGTACTCTCAATGATGGGGCGTGGGGGAGCACCCGGTATCAGTCTAGGGCCCAGGGATCGGTGCACCCTTTCTATTATGAAAATGTATCTTTACCCAGCAGAGTGACTAACAATTCCTCAATGAACAGTCCCATATTCTGGATATTAGTGGATTCTACAATGCCAACTATGCGTACATTATTTCTTCGAGAACGCGCCTCCAACTCCTCTGCCTTAGCTTGCACATTGAGCAGAAGTTTATCAATTTTTGTGATTGTGAGCTGGTTGGAATTCAAAACATCTTCCGTGTTCGAGACCCTTTTTTCCCCAGTGTCCAGTCTTTGCTTATGTTTGTCTAGGCGCTCGGTCATCTTATCCATTCGAAATGTAAGTGCGTCTATCTTCCCATCTGTCCTGGTCAGATTTTGCTGCATAGCCGAGAGCATTTGCTTTCGATCGGCATTAGCAGCTGATGCACCCACCTCAGAACCTGATTCCGAAGTGTTTTTCTCTGCGTCTCTTTGTCTTGGGGTCTTTTGTGCTTCGAATGATAACTTGGATTGGGTCTGTTTTACCCATATTGATGATGAACAGCGGTACTAGATTCGTAGGGTGGGTGTGTCACTTCCCCCTCAGCAAACCTTCACGTGTTATGGCGCGGGGTTCCAAGCAGCAATGCCTCTGCGCTAGCTCCCAGAGCTCTGACTAACCATACCCACACGCAGCAGGAGGTGGAGGGATGCGTTGACCGTTCTATCTTTCCCTCTTCAGTCAGCAGAGGGACAGCCAACTCTACTCGGTGCAGTTTACAAGCTTATCTCGCCACCTGGTATGCAGTCTCCCTCAGACTAATCCACAGTTGCCCTGGAAGTCATAAAGGTTAATAGGCTATTTGGACCAGGCAGTACTCTAGAGGGGCTCCCTTAGACCTTCTTAAATTACAATGTGGGTGCCGTATGCTGTAATCCAGGCTTCCGTTTTCTCTCCCAGCCGATTTTGGTAGGTGAGGGCCCTCACTGCGTCTGTCCGATACGGGGAAAGCGCCATTTTAAGTCTACAAAAATTTCCAATCCCAGAGTTTTCTTGAATCAAGGGGATGACATCACCAGCAGTTGGGAGGGGCGAGGGGGGCAACCTATATGAGGGCACGCCGTCCGCTTCAACCCCCCTACCTTAAGACTCAGCAAATCTCCAATTCGCTGCTCTCTCAGCTTCGCGCATTGATGCCTCGCCAGACCCCCTGGGCTTCCATTGTCTTGTGGCTGGATGGGCATCTCGCCACAAATCCCTCTATACAGGGGGATCCACCGGAAGGGGCAGCCTCAGGTTTTGTTTATCTGCACATCAAGTCCGCATCAGGGTGCGAGCCGGCCCTTGCCTTTCCCAGGGAGTCTCAACCCTCCATCCCAGTAATCCGGGCACCACTCGGCCAAGTCACCTCCGTTGTCTCACCGCAGCCTCCAGGAGCACCAGAGGCACATTCTCCAAGGGTCCGCTCACATTCAGGGCCTCCTGGGAGGGACGCACAGTAACAAGGCCATACACTACTCCTGCAGGCCCGCTCCAGAGCGCGAGTGCGCACAGGTATCTCGGTAAGCAGTATCCCACTAGGCCCCGAGTCAGGTCCGCATTCTCTCCTCTGCTGGACATGCTTTCGATCAAATTTTCTGCGGTGTTCATCTCCTTCGGTAGTCTGCACAGCCTGGCTGGGGGCGAACTTGAAGAATTAATGTTAGGGGAGGCAGGCTTATTAAGGATATAGTAGTGGGCTTACGGAGCTATTCTAAGCCACGGCCATCTTTGAGCCAGGCAAGCTCCGCCCCCGATATTACAAATATTTCCCATTTTCGGAGCACACTCTGAGTATTCAATACATTGGGACAAATCCCTGTTGTTTCTGCTGGTAGGCGACCTCCCAAAATGAACATCTAGGTGTAACATCCCATTAGAGATTAAGGGGTTCAAATACCTGGGGATATACGTATCAAGAAACTTGCAAGAGTTCCTTGAACAGAATTTGGCAACGCAACTAGAGACATTTTTAAGTGTAAGTGATGCCCAGTGTTGGCGGATGCTCCCTTTCACTTTGATGGGCCGGGAGACCCTGTACAAGTTAATGACACTGCCCTGCATGCTATATGTCTTGCAGAACACACCTATCAGGTCCCACCACTTTTATTCCAGAAATTAGGGGCTGAATTGCAAACCCTGATCTGAGGTGAAGGTGCGCCTCGTATTGCCCTTCATAAGTTGCAGAGAGGGGTATATGAGGGTGGACTGGCGATACCGATGTCAAACTATATTACTGGGACCTCCCAACTAGTTACTGCGAATGGGTGGGTGTTCGGAGACCAAGGGGAACCGGCATACAGAGTTGATAGGGCGTTCATGGGAGCCGGAGGCCACCTACCACTACTATACAACAGGAAAGCGTAGAAAAGCCTCCCGATACATACAAAATCATTGAGAGGAGCATGGAGAGCAGCCACAAAATACCTGGGTTGGGACGATATATTAACGGCGATGAACCCACTCTGGGACAGTGATAAACTCAACAAAGTGGATGGGTTGCGTACCACAAGTAAATGGGAGCTTATTGGATTGGAGTCTCTAGGTGATGTCTGGAGAGGGCAGGCACATGTCACGTTCGACACCCAACACAGGGAATATGAGATGGGGAGGGTGAGTGACTGGGATATATGCAGTTGGGACATGCATTAAGTAGCTGTATCCCAGAGAGGAAAGAACTGGCAGAAGCTTCACCCCTGGAAGACCGATTATTAACGGAACCCCTTGAGAAAAAGGCAATATCGCTAATATATGTGAAATGAGTAAACAATACCCCAGATCCCCTGGGTCCAATGAGAGCAGCGTGGGACAATGATAAAGGCCACATTGAAGATGATGAGTGGATAGACGCCATGCAGGTCCCCAGAGAAGGAGCGATAAGGTCTGGATTCCATCTAATTCAACTACAAATATTTCACTGAATATATTACCCCCGAACATTATTACATCAATTAGGTCAAGTGGGTAATGCATGGCATCAGCAGCAGTGTGGACAGGTGTGCCTGGCAATAAAAGACTATTGGAAGGCAGTAGTGAGAATTATGGCAGAGGTGGCAGGGGTGGAGGTCCAGCTAGAGCTGAAGTGGCTCCTGCTGTTGATCCTGGGAGACAAGGCCTGGCCTACACATGCAAAGCTGTGGCTGGCTCTGGCTGCAGTAGTGGCAAAATGAAACATTGCACATTATTGAGGGGTCTCACCCTTCCCTAAAGCGGTAGAATGCGAAAATGATCTTGACTGGTGCAGGCAAGTAGAGTATATAATTTCTTTAAGCAGAGGGTGCCCGAAGAAATGGAAAAGGATTTGTGGGAACTATCAGGGTTATAGAGAGCTGTGAGTGGGTGGGGGGTGGAGCAAATCTGTTGCCTCTCTATGTTGATTAATCATGCATTACCGAAACCTCTTAAATGTAAATCAAAGTAAGTCTGAAGAGGCATTCACTTGTATGCTGTAATTCTGTTTGAATACACTGCAATAAAAAGAATATTTAAAAACACTGTGAATTCCTTATTACACTTATAAGTTGGAATTGCTTATTGAGAAGGAGTAGATCTGCCATGTTTCATATCACCGGAATGGTAATGATAAATCCTCTTTACTGGTAAAGATGAGTTTTTAAATACCCTCTTAAAAATGGCACTTTTAGAAAGATGGCATTTTTTGTTCTTAGCCCTGTGTGCCAGCAGCTTGTATCCAATACACGTCTGAGGTGGGTGACAGCCAGACTTTGTGCATTCACTCTAGACAGCCATGCACAAAGGGAACTTAGGTGTGACTGAGTGGCCATCGACATCCTGATAGCCCATTCTGTGCAGGATGGGACGGAGGAGCTCACACACCTGAATAGGCTGTGTCTGTCCCTACACAAGGGACTGCATACCCTCCTGTAGTGAGTCTGGAGTCAGTGCTATGAGGGATAAAGTCTGTGCACTTCAAAGCCCCTCTTTTAAGTCATCTCCACTTCAAAAGCACAACTGGGTAAAAGTACTGGGTCCCTGACCCTACCAAATCAGACACTACTGGACCTGTGAAGAACTCTGCCAGGAGGAAGGACTGCTCTGCTGCTACATGGACTGTCACTCTGCTTGACTGCCTCTCTGGAAAAACTGCTTTTCTGCAGTGCTGCCCTGCTGCCGAAGCACTGGACCCATCTCACTTAAACCCAGAATGACTCCATTCCCTGTTCTAAGTCTTGGGTGCATCAAAGTCTTTTCATCCACCTGCAACAGCAACTGGGCTTTGTATGCTGCAAGTCCTGCCTGCCAAGTGGTACTGATCCAGTGCTGGTCCCTGGGATGTTATAAAAATTCATGCATCAATGACGTTGCGGTTATCAGATTTGGCACATCTTCCTCAAGGACGAGGTATCGCCGCTGATGCAAGGACCACAGACCTCGCATTGGTGACTGCACGGCACTTCCATCCCAGCTCCTGATGCATCGCCACATCCTGCGGCTCAACAGCGACGCATCTCTGATTTGCATGGGTCGACGACTAATCGCCTTCAATCCAGTGGGTCAATGCATCGCCTCTTTGCTTCAAGCATCTCGACTCCGCAGACGACACATCCCAGGTACTTTTCAGCAGGCCAATGCTGGTCTAAACCGGGATGGTGAAGTGAGCTAAAGAACGATGATGGATTCAACCCAGATCTGTGACTGGGGGTGAGTGTCGGAAAAGTTTCAGCGCTCCGTCCATTATCACTTTGTGTTTGCTTTGTTAGCCCTAAGTTGGCAGGGTAGGTCCAGAAAGTGGATCCCTTGCTCTCTTTGCCACTGGATTCAAGGTAGCCTGGCTGATGAGAGGTGTTACTCGTAAACTGGTGCCATGATGATTGTTTCGGGTCCAGGGAAGACCTGGCTTGGCAGTCCGGGCTGGACTGTTCCCATGAGGCACAGGGTCAAGACTGATTTGCATATGGCTTGGTCTGAACTGGGGTGGTGAAGTGAGCTAAAGAATAATGATGGATTCAACCCAGATCTGTGACTGGGAGTGAGTGTCTGAAAAGTTTCAGCGCTCCGTCCATCATCACTTTGTGTTTGCTTTGTTCACCCTAAGTTGGCAGGGTATGCCCAGACATGGGTCCCTTGCTCACCTTGCCCCTTGATTCAAACTAGTCTGGCTGATGAGGGTGTTACCCCGAAACTAGTCCCAGGATGCTTGTATCCGATCCAAGACTTGACTTCGCTGTTCGGGCTGGACTGGTCCCATGAGGCACAGGCTCAGGCCTGAGTTGCATATGGCTGGGTCTGAGCTGGGGTGGCGAAGTGAGCTAAAGAACGATGATGGATTTAACCCAGAGCTGTGACTGGGGGTGAGTGTTGTCACATGGCCCATGGGGGCATTGTCGTTTTTCTCTAAGTTAGCATGAGCATGCTGCAGCTTGTCTGCTGCTTTGCGCACGTTACTACACAACTTTATTTTTGGAATAATTTCTATGGCTGTTTTCACATGATAATTCATCGCTATGTTCACTCTCTGCAAGTTACTGGGATTTTGACTGAACATTGTGAGCATGGTTGAACAACAATGCCCCTTGTTATTTTATTCTGGCCAGGCCTTAACCCTTAGAGAAAACCTACCAATGTAGCTGTTGTTTGGACAACATACTTGGGTTTTATTAGATTACACGAATAGGTAGTACACACTTGGAGAGGGACCTTGACAGGGAGAAGAGCAAGACAGTACCTAGTAGATCTACCATCTATAGGCTAAGGTATGGGGTCTCCTGACAAAGCCCAGAGAGCTTCTAATATATAATAATACTACTTCTTAGCAAGGGGAGGGAGGTTAGGCTCTATTATCTTTTCATGAAGACATCTCCCTTCATGATTTATGGACTAGCTGCTATGCTGACTGTATTTGTACTATGCATTTTCCTGCTTGGGTCTGAACTGGGATGGCAAAATGAGCTAAAGAATGATGATGAATTCAACCCAAATCTGTGACCGGGGGTGAGTGTCTGAAAGGTTTCAGTACTCCGTCCATCATCACTTTGTGTTTGCTTTAGTCACCCTAAGTTGGCAGGGTATCCCCAGACGTGGGTCCTTGCTCACTTTGCTACTGGATTAAAGCTAGCCTGGCTGATGAGGGGTGTTACCCCGAACCCGGTCCCAGGTTGCTTGTTTCCGGTGCAGGGAAGACCTGGCTTGGCAGTTCAGGCTGGACAGTTCCCATGAGGCACAGAGTCAAGTCTGGTTTGCATCGGAATGATCTCATTTGCTTCACTACAACAGACACACAAGCTAGCCGGATCAGAATATTTTAGATACATGCAGGTTAGGCACTCCCTTCAAGCTAATGTCCCGGTGGGGTCCCACCTACCGGAGTCCTCCCCTCTAGAGGACAGATTGCTCGATGGGCACCTACCGGAAAAAGATATCTCCCTCACATATAAAAAGTTAATACGCAACACTCCAAATCCTCTCACATCATTGAGGGAGAAGTGGGGGAGGGACGGCCTGGAATTGGACGACGAGGTGTGGCAGGAAGCACTCTCCTCGCTAAAGGAGGTCGCCATCTCAGCAAAACAGGCTGATCCAATTAAAGATCCTACATCGCGTATATCTCTCTGGTTCTAAACTGGCACTGATGGGCAGGTGCCAAGAGGGGCTGTGTAAAATATATTGTGGCCTAGAGGGGTACTTTCTACATATTTTCTGGGAGTGTCCGTTAATCCACAACTATTGGAAGAAAATACATGAATGTATGAGTGAGGTATGGGGGTAGAAATGCGTCTCAAAGCCAAAAGGTGTCTCCTGAATGTTTGGGAGCCCACAGACCTGAACACCAAAGGCAAACTCTGGACAACGCTTGGCCAGATGGTAGCCAAGTGGACTATTGCCCGCCTGTGGGGAGCAACAACACCACCGATACTTACCGCCTGGAAGACTGATATGGACTGGTGTTTGATACGGGAGAAAACTGTATATGTGTCCCGCGGCTGTCCCCGAAAGTGGATAGCGCTCTGGACGAAATGGAACACTTATCGTGGTAATATATGTGAGCCCCCATATGTCCCCCCCACCGACGAACCACAGACACCTTGATATGTATAAATAACTGCTATCCTGTTTTCTTTCCCATTGTGATAATGTACCAAATAGCCACCTGATTTGCGTATCTGTAACACAACTGTAATTAATGATTTCCTGTATGCATTGACCATTCCACCTGAACTGTTTAATAAAAAGAATTTTTTTTAAAAAAAGACTGATTTGCATATGGCTGGGTCTGAACTGGAGTGGCGAAGTGAACTAAAGAACGATGATGGATTCACCCAGATCTGTGACTGGGGGTTAATGTCTAAAAGGTTTCAGCGCTCTGTCTATCATCACTTTGTATTTGCTGCATCCAACCCACTCTCCATCGTGGTCGGCGTGAACATTTGGATTTACCCCGGTCAAGTGCGACCAGATGTCCCTGGTTGGCACTTTAAGCTTTTAAGCACTATATTTTCATTATTCTACAAAAACTCATAACTCTGGTTATACTAGTTGGATTTTTGTCGTTTTGGTCTTGTTTTGTTCATAAAAATATAAGCTATTTTTCTAAGTTGCTGTGGAGTATTTTTGTGTTGTTTTCACTGTTACTGTTTGTAGTGTTGCACAAATACTTTGCACATTGGCTTTTAAGTTAAGCTTGCCTGCTATGTGGTAAACTACCAGAGAGTGAGCACTGGTTAATTTATGCTGCACATCTGACGAACCCAGACTAGGATTGAGTGTGACAGGGTGCACACATATGCCAACCAGAAACCGATTTACTGACATGCAGGACCTAAGAAAGCTAATTAATAAGTTAAAAAATTACCTGACATTATTTTCATATTGTTAACTGCAGGCACGGACGATCAAATATTTGCACATTTCTCACTGTCTGTCAAACAGCAAAAGAACAACAAATTCATTTCCAAATGATGGTCCTGCTCCTCTGTGTATCTTTTCCTTAGCTAACAAAATGTAACTTTTCAAGGCTAATGGCTGTGGCTTGCTGGCAGAAGTTAATGTTTCATTGTCTGAGCACAACTCTGTCACCATGGTATTCGCAGAAATATCACTGCTGGAAGAGGAATGAATTTATGAAGTTGTTTTTTTACTTTGGCAGAGAAGATTATATGAATCATGATACAAAAGAGTACTTACATAATTCTTGCACCTGTATTCATAGTGAAATTGTAGTAGTTAAAGACATTCATCAAGCAACAGAGATGTATTATACCTTGATATAACATCTTGTTTCTTAAATCCATTGGTGACAGAAAGTTATGTATTTTAAAATGTCACAATGTTTGTCTGCATAATATGTATTGTTTAAAGCACTACAAAAGGACTTGACTGTTTGTCAAGCGCTCTCATGCTTTGCTTTCGCTCGGATCCCCGATGGTCTGTGCTCCGCCTTTTATTGTTTGTAGATATTTATGCCAGAACATGTAATTTTTTCTGCATTTCCTTATATATTTGCACATCTGCTTTATTACTGTTTAGAGCTCTTTTGACTAAAAGCTCTCTCAAACTTTAACTTGCATGGCACTAATTGCACTGTCTGTTTCATTTAACTTAATATTGAACTTCTTTCACAATGTGGGTGTTTTTGGCAAAGCATTGTATTGTATTGTATCGTAGTGCAATTGCATTTATAAAGTGCTTACTGCCCCAGACGAGGCGTTGAAGCGCTTTTTCAGTGAATAGCACGCTACTCCAGAACCCATAAAGGATTAGTGGTGAATTAGTATAGTGAAATATGAAAGTCATTTGGGTGGTAGATATGTTAGTTAATTTGGATTGAGAAGGATAGTGGAGGGATTGAAGTGAGAAAAGATTTGCATTAATAATTCGCTTGCTACCTCTAATGAGGTGTTGAAGCGCTTTTTTTACGAGTAGCATGCTACTCCAGGAGTCCAGAACCCATTAATGATTAGTGGTGAATTAGTATATAGTGAACTTGGTTACTTCTCGTAAGTGAACAGGTTATTTGATTATTTCTTTTTAAACTGGATCACACAATGTTGCTTTTGACAATCTATGTGCTGTGTGAGCCTTCAATTGATTTTCGGTCCTCTATTATGTTTTTTGTGGCTACTTTGCGGATGTAATTTTAAGTGTAGTCCCCAAAAAAATTAATGATAAGACTACGTGAGAGCCTTTTGATGTTATTTCTGGTATAGTTTGAAATTCACTTTACATTCTGTAAGATACTTGAAGAGACTGAAAGGATCGCGCAAAAAGGCAGGTTGTGTAGAATGACTTCAGGTTTATTTCTAGATAAGAAGAAACCCATCCAGGTCCCAGCCAGTACAGCCAACAGCTCACTTGCCAATTTCAAACAAAACATTCTCTCACCTGAGTTACCAACATGCAGTGTAGGTTCCCAGGTTACCATGACACTATGACATCAGAAGCAGCACAGGCTTAAGATGCCACACATCTTCCCCCATAAACACAGCAAAAGAAAAAGAAGAAAAGAGAGAAGTGGAGAAAGTAGAAGAGAAGGAAAAGGAAAATATATATGTACAAAGCAAAGATATAGACTTTAACATTGTAGGTTTCATGAAACATAGTCTTTTAAATAGCTTGGCCTCTTAACCATCCTAGAGGACAAGTGTGAAGAAACAATTGGAGTAGGAACAATCTTTTCTCCAACAGAAAAACTATCACCACTCATAGGCCCATTGTAAAGTGCAACCCTGCTCAAATTCCAAACTCGGTGATCTTGGGTCCTAACAGCGTTATTGAACACCTTTATGAGACGAATGGGTCTAGAAAACTTAACTTTGGACCCAGGTTCCCTGATGACTACCATGTCGCCTACCTTCACTGCAGTAATCTTAGTAGACTTCCTGGAGTCGAAGTAAGATTAACTAGCTAAAATCTTAGATTCCTCCCTCTGCCGCCAGTCAGGAAAGACATTCTTACCTGAAGACAGAGTGACAGATTCCTCCAAGTTCCTCACCCAAGATGGTTCAATCATAGTACAAGGAGATCTGCCCCTGAAAAGAAAAAAAGGTGACTTACCAGTTGTACTATGTGGAGTCATCCTATAGGTCTCTACCTTTCTCAGGACCTCCTCCTTCCAATTGCGACCGGGGCTTTTGGCCCAAGAGATGGTTTTCCTTTAACACCCTATTAAACCTTTCAACCATTCCATTGGTTTCTGGGTGGTATAGGGAGCTTCTCTTGTGCTTGATGCCATGATTTTTCAACAAAACGTCCATTTCCCATGAGACAAGTTGGACCCCATTATCAATGAGGATAGTGTCAGGATAACCCACCTTAGCTATGAGATCCTCCAAGCATTACATTAATAGTTTCTATTCCAGTAGTAAAATGGATCTCAGGCCACCTAAAGAATAAATCCATGAGCACTAAAATAAAAACCTTTGGACCTTCAGAATAAATGGACCCAAGTATGTCTAAGGCCACTTTCTTCCACGGCCCGCTGGGTAGTTCCCTCACCACCATGGTTGCACTCTCACCACTTTGGACTTTTCACACGTTGCACACACCAGGCAGTCTCTAACAACGCTCTCAACCTGCAAATCCATTTCTGGCCACCAATAGGAGGACCGAAGCCTCTCTTTTGACATTCCGGAATGGGATTTTTGAGCCAGATCAATTAAAAGTTTGCGAAGCTTGAGAGGAGGAACCAACCTTGTTCCACGAAGTAGGAATCAATCACAAGCAGCCAACTCATCTTTTAACCCCCAAAACTTTGAAGCTTCTTCCGAAGCTTATTTCTTCGAGTGCCACCCTTTGTGAATGTGAGACAGGACTTCAGTAAGTACAGGATTCGAGGATAATTCAAAACGCCACTGATCTTCAGCAATAATCTCCTCACCAATAATACAAACATGAACATCATTCTCCTCACAATCTTCATTAGAGACACTCTCTTCAACCTTCCCTACTAGTCTCAACAGAGGGGCCGATTACGATCCTGGAAAAACCCGGTACAAACCGTGGGTCGGAGCTTTTTCTCCGTCCGACTCGTACCAGGTTGTAAAACTTTACAAACATGCAATTACGATTCGTACGGAAACACCATTCCCGTACGATTCGGAAAAAAGACCAACCGACAGAAAAATACATACAAATGTGATCCGGGACACCGCGGACGTGACTTCCGGACGGAGTTAGGCATGTTTTTACGTACCAGCAATTACGATTCGCACCGACTGCAGTCCGGATGGGAAAATTTTTACGGCACCTAAAAAGTGCCGGAAAAGCTAAGTACGCAGCGATGCGAGCTGATTAGGGGGCCCAGAACGCGCCGTACCCCCCCCGCCCCCCGTATGTACGGAGCGTACCCCCGTACCCCCCAGACCCCCGTATGTACGGAGCGTACCCCCGTACCCCCCAGACCCCCGTATGTACGGAGCGTACCCCCACCCCCGTATGTACGGTGCGGACCCCCAGCGCTATGCGCTGGGGGTCCACACCGTACATATGGGGGTGGGGGTATGCTCCGTACATACGGGGGGCTGGGGGGTATGGGGGTACGCTCCGTACATACGGGGGGCTGGGGGGTACGCTCCGTACATACGGGAGGCTGGGGGGTATGGGGGTACGCTCCGTACATACGGGGGGCTGGGGGGTATGCTCCGTACATATGGGGGGCTGGGGGGTACGCTCCGTACATATGGGGGGCTGGGGGGTACAGGGGTACGCTCCGTACATACGGGGGGTACGGGGGTACGGGGGTACGCTCCGTACATACGGGGGGCTGGGGGGTATGCTCCGTACATACGGGGGGTACGGGGGTACGGGGGTACGCTCCGTACATACGGGGGGCTGGGGGGTACGCTCCGTACATACGGGGGGCTGGGGGTACGCTCCGTACATACGGGGGGCTGGGGGTACGGCGCGCCCATCCGTGGGGGGGCTGGGGGTACGGCGCGAACATACGGGGGGTGGGGCGGGGGGGGGTACGGCGCGTACCAGGCACTTGTTTGGACATCTCCATGGTTGCTATGGGAGTTTGCTCCGGACGGTCTTTTTTCCATACAGTTGTACAATCGGACGGATGGGACGGATCGTAATTGCGCATTGGGACTTCAGTTTTCCCATTTGTACGTAAAAATGTCCAGGGACGTGTCGGAGACTTTTCCCGACCCGAGGACGTGTGGGGGAATTTTCCCAATGCGATTTGTATGGACTTTTTCCCATACGAATCGTAATTGGCAGTTTGTACGGTGCTTTTACCATTTGTACGGAAAAAAGTCCAGATTCAATTCGGTTGGGGAAATTTTTTCCAGGATCCTAATCGGCACCAGAGTGTCTGCGATACCATTTTCAACACCAGGAATATATCTAATGTTAAAATCATACTCCTGTAGGGTAATAACCCATTTGGTTATCCTGCTGGAGACCAGGTCAATGCCCTTCTTGGTGAAGATTTCCCAGACAGGCTTATGATCAGTTTTGATCAAAAACTTGGTACCCCAAAGAAATGTTGTTTTAGTTTCTTAATAGCTCAAAACACTGCCAATGCCTCCCTTAGCGTGACTCAGTTTCTTTGAGCCCTCGAGAGACAAACATGTCAGTTCTCATTCCACCTTCACCTTCTTGTTGGAGAACAGCCCCTAACCCTTTAACACTTGCATCAGTCGTAATGATGGATGTCTTAGAGGGGTCAAAGCTTTTAAGCTTGGGAGCACAACCAAGTTTCTTTTTAAGAGCAAAAAATTCTTGGTCACAAACCTCATTCCATGTGAACTCAACCCCTTTCCTTAAGAGTGTCCTCATATTGGCAGAGAGTTCAGCAAAATGTTCAACAAATGTATTATAATATTCTACCATCCTGAAGAATTTCATAGGCTCCTCCCTAGAGGCTGGAGCTATCATGTGGGAAATAGTATCTACCAGGTTGGACTTAGGTGTAATTCCATCACCGGAGACAGTGTGGCCTAAGTAGCCAACGGTAGTGGTACCAAACTTACACTTTTCTGCCTCAATGGTGAGAGTGGCCTCATCAAGTCAACTCAGGACAACATTGAGACGCTCTTCACGTTCTTTATCATCTTGCTGAACACAAGAATGTCGTCCTGGTAGACGCAAACCCCTTCACAGCCCTTGAGTGTCTTTTCCATAGCACGGATGCAGCAGACACCAAGCCAAACTGCATCCTCACAAACCTAAACGTGCCAAATGGAGTGATGAAGGCTGTGTGGTCTCTTGAAACATCAGCCAATTCAACTTGATGATACGCCGATGCTAAGTCAATAGTGCTGAAGACTTTGGCTTCCCCAAGTAAGATCAAGAGTTCAGAAATGTTAGGCAGAGGATAACGATCAACTACGACACACCTGTTTAATTGTCTCAAGTCCACACATAGGCGGAGGGATCCATTGGCCTTGCGAGCTGCAACCACCGGTGCCAACCAATCTGTCCCTTCGACTTCCTCAATGATCCCACCCTGCTTAAGCTTCTCCAATTCGCTCTTCATCTCATCCCTGACGGCTAAAGGTAAATTTGTCACCTTGCAGCTCGAAGCCTGAGAATCAGGGCGTAGGCGTATCTCAAGTTTGAAATTTTTGAGACAACCAAGTTCATTCCTAAACACGTTTGGGAAGTTTTGCTTGATCCGGCTTTCAATAGAAGCAGCAGAATCTCCCTGAACCTCATTGATCTCCACCTTTAACTTAATAGGAGAAGAGCTACCCGGGTCAAGCATAACGCCCAAATCCCCTTGGTGGAACCAACTGTCTCCCTTCTCTGACACATAGACCTTGCCAGAGGTATAACTTTCCTTATATTCAATGAGACCTAAGAAATAACCACGTATGGGTATGGGTTCCCCACCATAGGCTAAGGGACGGATGTCCGGTTTAAGTAGAGATACCTTGTAAGCCAGTTTGGTTTGGAAGAAGACCTTAGTGATGATAGTAATCTTGGAACCTGAATCAAAAAGAAACTTGGTAGGTTCACCTTCCACCAAAATGGTATCAATGGGGCATGATTTGTTAGGAACATCAGAATCCACTTGAACTACAATCTGACCACAAACAAAATCTTCGTCAGGCATCTCTGTCTCAATACATTTGACATTAGGTGTGATCAACTTTGTTTTAAAAACTATGGCAAGATGGCCTTACTTTTTGCATTTGGACCAAATAGCATTACATGCAGGACATTTCTTATCATTTGCATAATGCCCAAGTTTGTCAGCCCTGAAACACTTAGAAGTTAATGATTTACCTTTGCCTTTAACCACACTTTCAGTTTTAGGCACATTTTTTAAATCTTCTTTAACAATTTGAACAGCTGCTTGTTTGTCCCTTTTAATGGTGTCAACACATTTTAAAGAGCGTTCGACTCTTTTAGCCACTTGGATGACTTCATCCAAGGAGGGTCATCCCTCAACCAAAGCTCCTTGTGAATTCTTTCTATGTTGCATCCCAACATGAATTGATCCCTAATCCTTTATTCCAACAATTTAGCAAACTTGCAGGATGCAGCAAGTTTCCTTAGTTTAGTTATATAACTCTCAACAGTCTCACCTTCATTTTGCAACCTTCTAGCAAATTGGTACCTTTCTAATATGGTGCTAACCTTGGGTAAGTAATGCTTATCGAGTGTTTTCAAGCTAATTTCAAATTCATTTAGGGCTCTTGCTTCTTTATCACTAAGTTCAAGGAGATGATCAAATACATCTTGCCCCTCAGAACCTAAACAGTGAAGCAGGAGAGAGGTCCTACGCTCAGCACTTAAACTTACTCCACAAACCATGGCATAATGCTCAAACAATCTTTTCCATTTCTGCCATTTGATGGGAGGATCACCAGGTGACATTAAGAAAAACCGAGGAGCAGTTATATTCTGCATGGTTAATCACAAAAAGAGATAAAAACAGAAGAAAAATAAATAAATACGTTTTCTCAACAATTAAGATTGTGTAAGTTTTAAGAATGTGCCCGGCTGATTACCAATAATAACTGTGAGAGTCCAAACAAAAGTATTCATGTGTATAATAGAATTTGGCACACTGGATTGACACACAAAGTTTTGTGAAACTGTAGAACAAATGAACAGATGACCTTAAGTGTGTGTGTACAGAAGACTAACACTAGCACCCCGCTGTGTGCCTTCTACCTTGTTGCCCTCTCATTACTCTCAGTGACATGAGATTTGTAGGACGGCATACTTAAACATGGAAAGGATGATAAAACGTCGAGATGTCCAAATACCCAATGAAAGGCAGGGCGATTTACTAGACGGGAGTGATTAAATGTTAATTTAAAAGATCGCATTGCAGAAAAGTGTCACAGGTTTTAAAGTTGAAGGGCATAGGCGAATTAAAGACGTTCCTCCTTCTCAATTTTAGGAAACTGGACCCCAGTGAAGTAAGGTAGAAAGGCACAGTACCTGAGATATGAGAAACCACTCACTACCTGTTGAAGATGGAGATCAAGAGATGAAGTTGAGGCTTGTTGGTTTCTTCTTTCCTTTGAATAACCGTGCAGCTGCCGACTACACCAGTGTAAGATCCTTGAAGAGGCTGAAAGGATCACGCAAAAAGGAAGGTTGTGTTGAATGACTTCAGGTTTATTTCTTGATAAGAAAAACTCATCCAGGTCCCAGCCAGTACAGCCAACAGCTCACTTGCCAATTTCAAACAAAACATCTTCTCACCTGGGATACCAACACGCAGTGTAGGTTCCCTGGTCACCATGACACTATGACATCAGAAGCAGCACAGGCTTAAGATGCCACACATTCCAATATCAAACCTTTCTGATAAAGGAAAGTTTCTCCTCAAATAGCAGAAATCACAGAATCAACCACAGCTTCAACAACAGCACGACCACAGCTATGACCACAGCTGTCAACACTAGAGAGTCTACAACAGCAGCATCTGCCACTGGAACATGTTTGCCACAACATAAGGGGTCACACAACAACCACAGGAGCTGTGTTAGCAGCACCAATAGCTACCATCACTGCAAGTACCACAACAGGGACCACAGCAAAATCCAAGCGACTTAAAATGTTTGTGCTCCTGCTGAGCAATTACATATGACAAAGTGACTGTTTATTGTTGGAAAATTGGTGTGTCAAATTTAACCTGGACTTCAGACATATTGAAAGGCATTAACCCCCCCCAATCACAATGGGGTGCCCATAATGGATATAGAAAGTCTCTAAGCGGCTTCTTGTTTTTTCCCAGGGCTCTTGCTTACAGAGATGCAATGTCAGTCTCTTTCCACTTTGTTCCTTTCTATTTTACTCTTTATTTGCCAGCTACTAAACCACATGTTATTATAGTAGTCACATGTGCAGCTCAAAATATTTGTGTTTTTGCGTGTCTTGATGTAAACACCTTTGATGCAGCCTACTTATAAAACTGTTTTGGATAAAAGTTGCATTATGCTAACATTTTTTGTTAAGAGGATTGATGTCCAAACACTTCTTTCCCATCACACTGTAGGCAAAACCCCTTAATGAAGATCTAACTCCCCATGCTAATACGAATAAAAACGTGCTGCAAATCCTTTCTGTTTTAACACATCAGAAGATACTTTTTTAAATGTTGAACATTTAAGAAAGGTGCCAACTCTAAACGTAAACCTGTAAAATGGGGTGTTCCTCGCCCGAGGCCTTTGTAACCGTATATTATTGTGTGCTTTATAATGTGTAAGAGAAAGAACTGTGTCTATTCTTGACCCAGCACTGGTATTTTAATTCCCAGCAGTCCAAGAATACGTTTTCAATGAAGTGGGCCGTTATATGGGGTGTGGGCTATCAATTGAGAAAAGGAGTTCCATATTTTCACCTAGGAACACATTGGAAGTTCAGAAAAAGGCAATTCTTTGTAATGTTTAGGAGGATGCATAATGATGATCTGGTTTTGAAGAAAATATATTGGCAGTAAAATTCAGTTATAAAGATCAAATCTGGATTACATCATAAGGAGTATGTCCTGGAGATTGTGAGGAAATCAAACGAATAATTAAACAATCTGTTTGTTTGGGGCATGCATTAAACAGACCTAGTCTTTGGGCCTTAAGGAATAGATGTTCTTTTAAGTAAGAACTCAAACCAATGAGAATATTAGTTTCACAGATTCACATAGATAATCTCAGAATGCACATTGACCCACTGAGCCTCGAAATGTTCACAACTGGTCCATTCTTGACAGCAAATAGATGCAAGATACATTTTTATTGATTTTTGGGAGTGGCCACGTGCGTTCTCAGCTGTTTCCTTTGTTTTGCCTCTCCTCTTTTCAGTTCCCCACTAGGTTAGGTGTACTTTCATGTTAAGTTTATTATGACTGTTCATGGTTTTGAAGACTTGTCTTATTTAAATCCAGTAGTTTTCCTTTAAAGACGCATACATGCCACACTACTCTACAGACAGAAATGGTTGTGGTTAGCCTAGTACAGTTCAGCATGTCATTGTGACAGTTTTAGAGCAATGAGAAAATAGCTGGTCTGATTCTACTGCCCTTTGGATCTCACTACCCATGAATGAACTACTCTGCAGCCACAGTGTACAGGAGAACCTGACTTTCTATGAGTGTGTGTTGTCTGTTTGTGCATACATTTGTATCTCATAGGGCACAGCATGTGAAACAAAGAACACATTCACTTAAATATCACCAACCTATTGGCTATGACAACAATTTTTTCTACTGGCCCTGTCTCAGTTTTTCCCCATCTGATTGAAACCTAGATATTTTGCAGAACAACCCTCTCTCTGAAGGATCACACTCATAAAGATCTTGAAAGACTTTTGGATTTTATTGTATTAAGAGAGATGCAAGTAATGTAAACGTAAAGGCTGGCTGTTGGGTTGGATGTTCTCTCTTCACTGTCCCTGTGACAAACTGCTCCTCATTTTAATTTTGTGGCATACCCAGTATATTCTTTTGTGTTGCTGTGGGAGCAAGAACTCTATCCTGATATTCCTGCCACCCCAAAACCCAACCTTTACCTCAAACTGTTCTCTCACAGGGTGATCTTGCATGAAAAGGCACCTTCTCCAAGGTGACCATAATATCAATGCCAAAAACAATGTCATCCTATACTTATACTGGTAAATACAAACATTTTGAAAAAGAACTTGATGTCATTAATCTAGTTGTAGTAAATATTATTGATTTTAAATATATATAAGATAATACATTTTAAATATATTAAATAGTAGCATTAATTAAAAAAATGTAAACATATTTAGGCCCTCATTAGAATATCAGTCCGACAGACATCCTTGGTATGAATTTCGACCGCCGTATTAGGGTTACGGTGGTCGGAATTCAAACCAACCGGTCATTCTGGCTGGCTTCTGATGGGCTCATGGAGCCTGTCGGGCAGTTGGAAACCAAACATAATCCTGTGGGGACGGCGTTTCCACCATTGGGATTATGTTGTCGGTTTCCGACAAGCTTCCCATGTCGGGCTTTCTGACATGGAAAACCTGTCGTATTGGGACTTTGAGGGCTCCTAGCAGGGTCCACTTCTCCATGCGGCCTCGGTTGGGGGCAGAGGGAGCACCTATGGTGCCCCACTGTAAATCCTTGCACCGGGTGGCAGGCACTGCGAGATGCCTGCCACCTGGTGCAGGGATTTACACAAACTTTCCAAAGTATTCCTATTGGTTTTCCGATAGTTATTACTGAGGCAGTGACAAAAGATCTTCAAACGCTCAGAAAACGACAAATGGGATTTAAAACCCAGAATATAACGAAAGAACAACGGGAAGCGATCAAGAATTTATGTGATTATACTGAGATCATATGTAAACCCTCAGATAAAGGAGGCAATATAGTTCTACAAATGAGAGAGGACTACAACAAAGAAGCACAAAGACAGTTATCAGACAGTAATAACTATCGGAAAACCAATAGGAATACCTATTTGGAAAGTGTCCAAAGATATCATGACCTTATCAAGATGTGGTTTGACAAATCTATGCTTAATTTGGACGAATTCCTTTTTCTTCGATGTTTAAATCCGGTGGTGCCTACTTTTTACCACATTCCGAAGATACATAAAGACTGTGAAAAACCTCTGGGAAGACCGATTGTCTCCTCACAAGGGGGACTTACAGAACATTTATCAATTTTTGTTGATTTTTTCCTCTTTCCTTTCGTTAAAGAACTACCAGCAGATATCTAAGACTCGCGAGACTTTCTGAACCGAATTGAAAATCAATCATGGGACTCAGAGTATAAATTAATTGTCCTGGACATCACAAGTCTCTATACCAGTATAAATCATGAGCATGGTCTGGAAGCGGTGGCCCATTTTCTGAATAAAAAACCTTTGAAGTTTACAGAACATAACAAAATGATTTTACAATTCACGGAATTTTGTTTGACAAATAACATCTTCGTATTTGGTGAGGATTATTACCAACAGATCTCCGGTACTGCGATGGGCACCTGCTTTGCCCCCAGCTATGCAAACTTGTTCGTAGGCTGGTGGGAGGAGCAGGTGTCCAAAGCACAGGGAACTATCGACATGAGTAGGGTGGTTTCCTGGTACCGTTATATCGATGATCTGTGCATTGTGTGGAATGGCTCAATGGAGTCAGCTAATGAGCTTATTGTGAATCTGAATCACAATGTGGTAAATCTAAAGTTCAGTGGTGAGAATAGTCCAAATACGGTAAACTTCTTAGATTTAAAGATAACCATCATAGATAATAAACCAAATGTGTCACTATACCGAAAACCCACAGCTGGGAATTCCTTATTACATGCGGCTAGCAATCATCCATCAAGACTGATCAGAAGTATCCCGTACGGTGAATTCTTAAGGCTAAAGCGTAACAGCACAAGGAATTCGGATTTTGAACTAGCAGCCAAGGCCAGTCTAAACAGATTTGTCATTAGGGGTTATAATAGGGACTTTCTAGAAGTAACTCTAAATAGGGTGAATAGTATATCAAGGGAAACACTCCTGTCAAATGAGAAAAAGGCTAACAAAGTAAAGACAGGAGACAATAAGTTCAGGATGATAACTACTTTTTCTAATGAAGCCAATAATTTAAGACAAATCATGAAAAAGAATTGGCATATCCTCAAAACTGACAATGTGATAGGTTCAGACATTCCAGCCGGCCCTCTAATAACATATAGGAAGGCGAGATCATTGAGGGATAGTCTAGTCCAAAGCCACTTCTATACTAGACCTAGTACTAGTGGGACCCTAAGGGAGCTTAGGGGTTTTTATCCTTGCGGCAGATGTAAGGCCTGTATAGGAAGTAGAAGAACTCTTACATATGAAGTTACAGACTTAAAGATATCTAGAACCATAAAGAAATGTATTACATGCAATACTACTTATGTGGTATTCTGTTCGGAATGTTCATCCGGATTGAAATACATTGGCAGCACCATACACCCTATAAAGATAAGGGTGTTGGAACATATGAGGGCGATAGCCAAAAAAGATGAGACCTATCCAGTCGCGAGGCATTATGCGGAAAAGCATAATAGTAACAGGGATCTGTTGCGTTATTATGGCCTAGATATGATCGCCGCCAGTATTAGAGGTGGGGATAGGATTAGAAAGTTGCGTAGACTTGAATCCAGGTACATCATCGACCTAGAAACCAAGACCCCCAAGGGAATGAATATAGGGGAAGAATTAGCTGTGCATTTGGGTGATTAGATCTGAGACCTTATGCTATCAGGAATTCTAAGGTTTTCTGGGTATGATTTGAAAAACATTTTTAACTGTAATTTTAATCTGTGTAGTCTTGTAAACATGCTATGTGATTTATTGATTTGATGGTCTTTTGATGCATGTAATCAACTAAACATAGAAGGGACTTTGCCGATACACGGCATGATTGTACTATAGATACGCCCTGATCTTGGAAATCAAAGGAGATGTTTGCGTAAAGATGCCGATATACGGCTAAATTGTAATTAGCACAATCTGTTTAAATCATGATAATGTCCTGATTTCATTACACAATATGTCTAATGTTAATCATTGAAAGTATTATACAGTACTTACATTAGAAGGCTTATTTTGCGCTGGACATTTGGATTTAACCTCCCGATATATGTTCCAAGATGGCGCCTGAATTAGAACAGTGAGATTATGGTCCTATGTTGATTTTGATCTTGCTTTGACTCGCATCATGTGACCGGATATTGACGATCTCTTTTAAAGTGTCGGTGTTTGGCGCGCAATTTTGTAACATTGGAAAAAGGCAGTAGCCGAAACGCGTCATGTTATTTATGGCTTGCATGAATTAAAAACTCTGCCAAACTAAAGACCCCTGTGAGTGCTTTTCCTGATTGAGAAAGGGAAGAAGGAATGAGCGTTCATATATTTATATTTATATATATTTACCATTAACATACATTTTTAAAAAAACAAACCATTCTAATTAAATAAAAAAATTAAACAACAAAAAAATCTTTACATTTGGGTGCCGATTCCGATCCTGTAAAACCCGGTTACAAATGGTCGTACGGAGCGTTTTCTCCGTACGACTCGTACCCGGGAATTCCACCGTACAAACCAGCAAGTACGATTCGTACCGAAATACCATTTCCGTACGAATCGTAAAAAACACCGTACGGCTAAAAAATACATACAATTCTGGACAGCTCGTACGCGACATACGCACGGAGTCAGGCAGCGTTTTACGGACCAGCAAGTACGATTCGTACCCACAGCACTCCGCACGGCTATATTTTTACGGGAGCCAAAAAGTGCTGGAAAAGCTAAGTACGCCGTGATGCACGAGGAAAAGGGGGCCCGGTACGCGCCGTACCCCCAGCCCCCCCGTATGTACGCGCCGTACCCCCAGCCCCCCGTATGTATGCACCGTACCCCCTCGTATGTACGCGCCGTACCCCCAGCCCCCCTATGTATGCGCTGTACCCCCAGCCCCCGTATGTACGCGCCGTACCCCCACCCCCCCTGTATGTACGCGCCATACCCCCAGCCCCCCATATGTACGCGCCGTACCCCCAGCCCCGTATGTACGCGCTGTACCCCCAGTCCCCCCCGTATGTACGCGCCGTACCCCCAGCCCTGGGGTACGGTGCGTACATACGGGGCTGGGGGTACGGCACGTACATACGGGGGGCTGGGGGTACGGCGCGTACATACGGGGCTGGGGGTACGGCGCGTACATACAGGGGGTTGGGGGGTACGTGCCGTACATACGGGGGGTTTGGGGTACGCGCCGTACATAGGGGGTGGGGGGTACGCACCGTACATATGGGGGTGGGGGGTATGGTGCAGACGTATGCGGGAGGGGTGGGAGGCTGGGGGGGCGTACGACTCGTACCCCGGGCACAAGTGTACCCGGGGTAGGGGTCGTGTAAAGTTCACTCCGTACGGGACGTTTTCCATACGCATGTGTATTCGGGACGTCGGTACGGATCGGACTTGTGCGCTCGGATTTCAGTTTTACGACTCATACGTAAAACTGTCTGGGGACGTCTCGTAGACTTTTCCCGAGGTCATTCGTATGTATTTTTCACGTACGAATCGTACTTCGCCATTTGTACGGTACTTGTACGATTCGTACGTAAAAAAATACGGATACGAGTCGGACGGTAAATTTTTTTAACGGATCGGAATCGGCACCTTAGTAACATTTATTTTACACATTATACATATTAATAATTACAAATATTATCATTTTAAATAAACAAAAACATAATAATATAAATTATAACAGCAAAAAATAAATTATAAAATATAAAATGTAATATAACAAATATTCCTACTTCAATTTATGGAAAACTATGCAAACTATTAAAATAAATAGTACTACTCCCACAAAAGGCTAAAATAATAAAACTGAGTACAATTTATTAATCTCCCTCCAATAAATGCAACAAAATAGTAAAAGCTTTGGATTGCGGGTAGGTAATATTTACTGTACCCATTCAAATCTGTACCACAGTAGGAACACTGTTGGAGAGTGAAGGGGTAAAATGTACTATCCCCACTCCAATCACTACAACAGTGAGGAAAGTGTTAGATTGCGGAGGGGTAGAATTTACTATTCCCCCCCCCCCTTCCCCAATGAGTGTAACAGTAGGGAAAGTGTTGGATTGGGGAGAGGTAACATTTACTATTCCCACTCCAGTCAGTACAACAGTATGGAAAGTGTTGTAATGTGGAGGGATAACATTTACTATTCCCACTACGATAAATGCAAATGTAGGGAAAGTGTTGGATAGCAGAGGCGTCAATTTTACTATTCTCCTTCCAGTCACTTCAACATTAAAAACAACAAAATATGTTCAACAAAATAAAATTATTTTATAAATAAAGTAAATAAAAAAAGATATAAATAAGTTGAAAAATTGGACACAAATATATTAATATTAAAAATGTGAAAAATGAAAACATATTACAATGTTAAAAACATATCACAAATACCTAGAAATACTATTATAAATAAAATACAAATAAATATTTTTATTTAGAAATTATTTACTTACAAAAAAATTATTTATTACATACATTTAGCTTAGTTACTTTTCACCCTTTAACACGCCAAAACTCACAACCTGCGCCTAAAAATGATTTACACTATTAATATAAATATTCATCAACAAACTAATTTTCATTAACTAAATATTAATTATTAATTAATTATAATTAATATACTTCCCACAATATACCCCCACAAAACACCCAATACACTCATAAAATGTAACACAAATGATTTACACAATTAACATAATTAATTATTAAATTAATAATTAATATTCATTAAAAAATAATTATCAATTGCTTGAAATTCATCTACTTCCTACCCCATACCCCTACAAAACCTACAACCTACATCTAACATCTTAATTAGCTTTCCGTCCTTTACCCCTACAATCCCCACAACCCGCACCTAAAATTAAAATTCAAAAAAATAATTACACAATTACAATTGCTTTTCAATTAAATAACTAATAGTATTTAACAACTATATAGAAATTAATTAAAATCTATTTATGCCCGAAACTTTACCCCTCATAAACCCAAAACCAGCACCTAAAATAATTTAGTTAGACAATAAACATAATTAATTGTCAATCAGTAAATAAATAATAATTACTTATTATTAATTCATTAAAAATAAATTACTTCCCACCCTTAACCCCTATAAACCCCACAACCCACACATAAAATTGACCGAAAAAAATATAAGCACAATTAAATATCAATTAAATAAATAATATTAAATACAAAGTAATCATTAATTTAGTACAATTAAACCCACAACCCGCTACGGACCTAAAAACACAACATTTTATTAAATTAAATGTAATAACTACTAAACAACACAGACATAAAAAAAATAAACAATACTTACACATAATAATTACATCACAGACATTTAAAATATATACTAAAATACATAACACTAAGGTGCCGATTCCGATCCTGTAAAACCCGGGTACGAATGGTCGTATGGAGCGTTTTCTCCGTACGACTCGTACCCGAGAATTCCACCGTACAAACCAGCAAGTACGATTCGTACAGAAATACCATTTCCGTACGAATCGTAAAAAACACCGTACGGCTAAAAAATACATACAATTCTGATCTTGGACAGCGCGTACGCGACGTCCGCACGGAGTCAGGCAGTGTTTTTTACGGACCAGCAAGTACGATTCGTACCTACAGCACTCCGCACGGCTATATTTTTACGGGAGCCAAAAAGTTCCGGAAAAGCTAAGTACACTGCGATGCACGAGGAAAAGGGGGCCTGCCACGCGACGTACATGCCATCACCCACATCGTACGTGTCATCATGTACGGTGCGTACCCCAACATTGCATATATACGGACCGTACCCCCGTATGTACGGGCCGTACCCCTCACCCCTGTATGTATGAACCGTACCCCCCACCCGCGTATGTCCGCACCGTACCCCAGGCGTACCCCCCACCCGCGTATGTCCGCACTGTACCCCAGGCGTACCACCCAGCCGCATATGTCCGCACCGCACCCCAGGTGTACCCAATCCTCGCGTATGTATGGACCGTACATACGCGAGGATTGGGGTACCCCTGGGGTATGGTGCGGACATATGCGGGTGGGGTGTACGGTCCGTACATACAGAGGTGGGTGGTACGGTCCGTACATACGGGGGGTGGGGGTACGGTGCGGACGTACACGGGTGGGGGTACGGTCCGTACATATGGGGGGTGGGGGGTACGGTGCGGATGTACGCGGGAGGGGTGGGTGGCTGGGGGGGCCGTACAACTCATACCCCGGGCACAAGTGTACTCGGGGTAGGGTTTGTACAAAGTTCGCTCCATACGGGGCCTTTTCCATGCGCTTTTGTTTTCGGACGGCGGTACGGATCGTACTTGCGCGCTCGGACTTCAGTTTTACGAGTTGTAAGTAAAACTGTCCGGGGACGTCTCGTAGACTTTCCCCGAGGCGATTCGTATGTATTTTTCACGTACGAATTTCGTTTGTACGGGCCTTGTACGATTCGTACATAAAAAAATACGGATACGAGTTGTACGGGAAAAAAAATCCAGGATCGAAATCACCCCTAAATAATGATATTTTAAACAACTATATTTTTACAAACGATATTAATGACTTCTATATTTCTAAAATCAATACTACTTACCTTAAAATCGATATTCATGACATCAATATTCTTGCTGAGGATATTTCCTTATCATGATATTTTAGACTCAATATTTTGGTATTGGGATATTTTTGGGGGATATACAGGTGCCGATTACGATCCTGTAAAAACCGGGTACGAACCGTCGGACGGAGCATATTCTCCGTCCAACGCGTACCCGGTCGTCAAAATATACAACCATGGAATTACGATTCGCACGGAAACACCATTTCCGTACGAATCGTACAAAACCCCGACCGACGAAAATAAACATACAAATGCGATCCGGGAACGCGCCGACGTGACGTCGGGACGCACGCAGCCTGCCATTCACGAACCAGGAATTACGATTCGCACCGACGTCATCCCGCACGGACAATATTCTCCGGCTGCCAAAAGCTGCCGGGAAATCAGTACGACGTGAACAAGGAGTACCTGTATGCGACGGACAGACATGGACCCGAACCTACGTGTCATCCCGGCCCTCATAGCAGTCGACCTCCTCTACAGGTTCGGACGCAGACGCCGCAGAAGGTCAGAACAACAAAGGGAGGGGGGAAAGAGGGGGGGTGGCAGGACCAGGGGCAGGCCACAAAACCCCCACCAAAGTCACACAGCACACATGCCCTGGACATACCTGACCCTCAGGCCCTGGCCACTGCGAGGGGGTGGGGGCGTGTCCAGCAAAGCCAGCGACGGCCACAACGGAAGTGCTTGACGATGCGAACCAGCAACACAACAATACAGGTACGTCCCGTACCCACGCCTTAAGAGCGTGGGTACGAGTCGTACCACGGCCACACCTACGTCACCCCAACAATGGCGGGACGGCTCGTACCCACGTGGCAAAGGCCTGGGTACGGCCCGCACAAGCATTCCACAGCATGGGTACGGATATGTACGGACCGTACCCCCACCCGCGTATGCATGGAGCGTACCCCCCACCCCAACAGTGTAAGTACGACCCATACCCTCACCCGCGTATGCATGGAGCGTACCCCCACCCCAACCGTGTATGTACGACCCGTACCCTCACCCGCGTATGTATGGAGCGTACCCCCCATGCCAACAGTGTACGTACGGACCGTACCCCCACCCCGTATGCTTGGAGCGTACCCCCCACCCCAACAGTGTAAGTACGACCCGTACCCCACCCGCATACGTATGGAGCATACCCCCCATGCCAACAGTGTATGTACGTACCGTACCCCCACCCCAACAGTGTAAGTACGACCCGTACCACACCCGCGTACATATGGAGCGTACTCCCACCCCAACAGTGTAAGTACGACCCGTACCCTCACCCGCGTATGCATGGAGCGTACCCCCACCCCAACCGTGTATGTACGACCCGTACCCTCACCCGCGTACGTATGGAGCATACCCCCCATGCCAACATTGTACGTACGGACCGTACCCCCACCCCGTATGCATGGAGCGTACCCCCCACCCCAACAGTGTAAGTACGACCCGTACCCCACCCGCGTACGTATGGAGCGTACCCCCCATGCCAACAGTGTATGTACGTACCGTACCCCCACCCCAACAGTGTAAGTACGACCCGTACCCCACCTGCGTACGTATGGAGCGTACTCCCACCCCAACAGTGTAAGTATGACCCATACCCTCACCCGCGTATGCATGGAGCGTACCCCCACCCCAACCGTGTATGTACGACCCATACCCTCACCCGCGTACGTATGGAGCGTACCCCCCATGCCAACAGTGTACGTATGGACCGAACCCCCACCCCGTATGCATGGAGCGTACCCCCCACCCCAACAGTGTAAGTACGACCCGTACCCCACCCGCATACGTATGGAGCATACCCCCCATGCCAACAGTGTATGTACGTACCGTACCCCCACCCCAACAGTGTAAGTACGACCCGTACCCCACCCGCGTACGTATGGAGCGTACTCCCACCCCAACAGTGTAAGTACGACCCGTACCCCCACCCGCGTATGCATGGAGCGTACCCCCACCCCAACCGTGTATGTACGACCCGTACCCTCACCCACGTATGTATGGAGCGTACCCCCACCCCAACCGTGTATGTACGACCCGTACCCTCACCCGCGTATGTATGGAGCGTACCCCTACCCCAACCGTGTATGTACGACCCGTACCCTCACCCGCAGACGTATGGAGTGTACCCCCACCCCAACAGTGTAAATACGACCCGTACCCTCACCCGCGGACGTATGGAGCATACCCCCACCCCAACAGTGTAAGTACGACCCGTACCCTCACCCACGGACGTATGGAGCGTACCCCCACCCCAACCGTGTATGTACGACACGTACCCCCACCTCGTATGCATGGAGCGTACTCCCACCCCAACAGTGTAAGTACGACCCGTACCCCCATGGAGCGAACCCACACACGTGTATGTTCTAAGCGTACATATTGTTAAGTAGGAGGGGTGTGTGCAGAGTCCTCCCAGCAGTGCCCAGACACAGGAGGGGTGGGTGCAGATTCCTCCCAGCAGTGCCCAGACACAGGAGGGGTGGGTGCAGAGTCCTCCCAGCAGTGCCCAGACACAGGAGGGGTGTGTGCAGAGTCCTCCCAGCAGTGCCCAGACACAAGAGGGGTGGGTGCAGATTCCTCCCAGCAATGCCCAGACACAGGAGGGGTGGGTGCAGAGTCCTCCCAGCAGTGCCCAGAGACAGGAGGGGTGTGTGCAGAGTCCTCCCAGCAGTGCCCAGACACAGGAGGGGTGGGTGCAGATTCCTCCCAGCAATGCCCAGACACAGGAGGGGTGGGTGCAGAGTCCTCCCAGCAGTGCCCAGAGACAGGAGGGGTGTGTGCAGAGTCCTCCCAGCAGTGCCCAGAGACAGGAGGGGTGTGTGCAGAGTCCTCCCAGCAGTGCCCAGACACAGGAGGGGTGGGTGCAGAGTCCTCCCAGCAGTGCCCAGATGCAGGAGGGGTGTGTGCCTATCACTCCCAGCAGTGCCCAGAGACAGGAGGGGTGTGTGCAGAGTCCTCCCAGCAGTGCCCAGACACAGGAGGGGTGTGTGCAGAGTCCTCCCAGCAGTGCCCAGACACAGGAGGGATGTGTGCAGAGTCCTCCCAGCAGTGCCCAGACACAGGAGGGGTGGGTGCAGATTCCTCCCAGCAGTGCCCAGACACAGGAGGGGTGGGTGCAGAGTCCTCCCAGCAGTGCCCAGAGACAGGAGGGGTGTGTGCAGAGTCCTCCCAGCAGTGCCCAGACACAGGAGGGGTGTGTGCAGAGTCCTCCCAGCAGTGCCCAGACACAGGAGGGGTGTGTGCAGAGTCCTCCCAGCAGTGCCCAGACACAGGAGGGGTGGGTGCCTATCACTCCCAGCAGTGCCCAGAGACAGGAGGGGTGTGTGCAGAGTCCTCCCAGCAGTGCCCAGACACAGGAGGGGTGTGTGCAGAGTCCTCCCAGCAGTGCCCAGACACAGGAGGGGTGTGTGCAGAGTCCTACCAGCAGTGCCCAGACACAGGAGGGGTGGGTGCAGATTCCTCCCAGCAGTGCCCAGACACAGGAGGGGTGGGTGCTGAGTCCTCCCAGCAGTGCCCAGACACAGGAGGGGTGTGTGTAGAGTCCTCTCAGCAGTGCCCAGACACAGGAGGGGTGTGTGCAGAGTCCTCCCAGCTGTGCCCAGACACAGGAGGGGTGTGCAGAGTCCTCCCAGCAGTGCCCAGACACAGGAGGGGTGGGTGCTTAACACTCACAGCAGTGCCCATGGAATGCAAAGGGTGGAGTAGCCACAGATACCATGCCCACAAATTTAAGTCAGGTGCACAAAGACCCTGCAGTACATGTACCACATGTGTGCGAGGCTGGGAGTATACGCATGCATAGCGCTGAAAAGAAAACATGTCCACATGAAGTCATGTCAATAGTCCACATACACAAGTACAATGACTACCAAGGATGCCACGAATGATGCAGGTGGAGACATTGCTCAGCATGCATGTGCAAAGTTGAAGGAGTCCGTCACACACCCAGCTAATGTACACACAGCTCAGCGCTAAATATTGGGAACACCCTGCAGGGAAGATGTCAGGCTACACAGAGGAAGGAATAAACCTTTGGACAATGTCACCATGCAGCAACTGCTTACATGAACAGAGAAACCTAGCTAACACCGTGTGATGGCACACAGATCCCAGGGTCCCCCCTATGACCAGCACACTACTACATTTCCCACACACCCAACACATGAACACCACCCAAAACCATGTAGCAGCCCCACCAACAGCAATACCAGCAAAGCAGTAGTGTTCCAAGGGGAAAAAAATAAATTGCTTTATTCAGCATGAACCAAACGATCTTGTCTGTAGGAAGTTCAATATTTACAAAGCCCATAGGGCAGTCCACAAGTCACAGCTGGATGGGGGACACGGTGGGATGCGTGTCCCCTAGCTTGCCTGCACAGTTAGATTCCGTCGTCTTCCACAGGGGTGAGGGCATCATGTGGGGTGGAAGAACCAGGCACCGCAGGGACAGGAGGGCGAAGGGTAGGCGTCGTGGGTGCAGGGATGGAGGACTCCACCACAGGGGGTGGGGCAGGGCCAAAGGCGGAGGCCAGGATCTCGCTGCACACCTTAGCAAGGTCCTCCAGGGAATCCCCTGCACCCGAAGGAACCACAGGCCCCAAGGAGGGGGGGGTCAGAGGGATGGGTCGCAGCGCGACTGGGGGAGGGTGTAGACAGGGGGGGGACCCAACCACCTTGACCGGGGACTCCCTTGACCGCTTGCGGGGTGGTGTCACTGTGGGGCTCAGGGACAGAGCGGCCAGGAGAGCTGAGGGGAGGGGATTTGGAGGGAGTGGATTTTGTGGAATGCGGACTCCCACTCTGGCTGCGTGTCTTACGTTTGCCCCCCAACCCAGTGGGTGTGCCTACTTCACCCTGTGTGTGCGTGCCAGGAGGTGTGCGGGTGACCTTCCCTGCTGCTGGTGTGGTGCCTGTGTCCGTCGTGGTGGGTGCATGCTGACGTCTGGGTGTACGTGGGACAGGCATGGGAGTGGGAGGTGTGGATGGGGCAGGGGTAGGGGGTTGGACGTAGCGCTGCAGTAGACCCACTGCTGCAGTCAGTGTCGAGTCTATCGACCTCAGCAAGCTGCGTTGGTCAGCCTGCGATGAGTGAATGCCCTCCAAGTATGCCTCCATGTTGTTGAGGACCTGGCTGTGGCCATGGAGGACATTAAGGATTGCAGCCTGACCAACCTGCAACTGCCGCTGGATGTCCACAGACTCGGCATTGGTGGCAGCAGTGGAGACAGGGGCAGGGGGTGCGGTGCCTGGCAGGAAGGAGACATGTGGTGACCGGGCACCTTGGGAAGGGACACGAGCAAGTGGGAGGCGGCTGATGGCAATGGAGGGGGCGGGGTGCGATGTTGTGCCGCTGTCAGATGGTGGTGCAGCCTCCGCCCACTCGGAGAGATCATCCTCGGACCCGTCCGCTTCATATTCGGTGGTGCCAGTGGACAGGTCCTCGGCCTCACTCTCCTCCGCCTCTGTACCACTCAATGTGCCAGCCACGATGTCAACGCTGGCACTGGTGCTCGGTCCCTCCGCTCCGTCTGTGCTCATGTCTCCCTCCGTGTCCCCCGACGATGCTGTGGGCAAGGTGAAGAAACAGCAATTAATCACACACCTGTATACATATGTCACATGAGTCCAATCTACATAGGTTACAGTGCATAGCCTGAAAAGAAAGATCAGTAACATCTACAAAACAAGGTACATATGTAGGGCATGCAACACACAGTTGGTTGACCCACCATGCCACTGAAAAACTATGGAGAGCATGACACAATATCAAATGACATGAAATGGATTTTGACAGAGGAGCCAGGCCCTGGGGACAATCCAGCACTGCATCTGCACCACACAGCGTTCCCGAAAATAGGGATGAGCAGGGACCATATCCATGAACTTGAGGCACATGCTGCATTGGTAATACTGAAAACATGCCCAACATGACTGGCTCACTGCACCTTGAGTGTATGTCCAGACAAACATCACACACTGGCCAGACCTAGCAAGGAGACATCAGGATTTGACATGTAGGCTTTGCCCGCACCAACCACCCCCTACATGAGACAATTTGTTGAGACACAGGAAGCACTTACATCTCTTAGTCTGGGTGAAATACACAGGGGCTGCATAAATGCAAGATTGGACATGAAATACCCAAGGTGCGCCTGTCCAAATAATCATGTACAAATGGTCATCATCAGATGATTGTAACAAGACACACAGGCACTGGCCAACGTGAGTATGAACCAGGAAAATCAGGTCAGGCTGTACAGTGGACACTTGTACTACATTTCACGTCAATATACATGGTGCCAGGGGACAATGGCACAGAGCACAACCTATGCTGTAGACACTGAGAGTTTCCACGTTTTGTGATGACACACATGACACCTAGGAAAATATGCCCCAGGGGACAGTAGTGGCAACACAGCTCCATGGTCCTGAATGGGAATGCCTGCAACACATGCCACCATCCCTGCACTATGCGTATCGCACACTCATGCACATCATGTCACAGGCCACAACATAGGACATGCACACTGTAAGGCATGACACTTGTGAGACTAACTCCCATGTCTGGACTCTGCATCAGTGCCAACTGACATGGAACCCACATGTACTGAACTGGACAGGGAACAGGCAAGGTCCCAAAACCTGTTACACACCACCCCCACACATGATGCTACTGGCATAGTTCACGTGGAGAAAGTGCCAGCCTAGATAACCTTGTGAAGGAGTGACTACACACAGACCAGGGAACACATTGCAAGGAGGGGAAGGGAGGCAGGAGAGCACAGCTATACAGTGGGTAACTGGATCTGCACAGCACCTTTAAACCCTGGCAGTGTATCCATGCAACTGTGCACTTACAAATGCTGGTGAAACACAACAAGCACTCATGTACCTACCCCCTTTCTGCTGCTGCATCTCCTGTAAGCGCCTCTCCAAGTCTGGAAAGACCACCGACAGCACACGCTTGTGGATGTGGCTCAGTCGGCAGCGCCCGCGGTTCTTATGGCTCTCAGGTGAGTCCCCCAGCAGGACCCGTGCAATCCTCCGCGTCCAGCACCGGATATCCTGCCAGCGTTTCCTCACCTGGGACAGGCGCCGCTTCCGACCATCCGCACTCCTCACGGCGCTGACGGCGGTCAGCCATATCTGCTCCTTGGCAGAGGCGCCTACCTGTGAGGATGAACAAGTGACACTACATCAATACACCTGGCACATGTCACAGAGACACGTATTCGAACACATTTGCTGTTTACAACAAGGCATAGTATGCATCCAACGCATTGCACCTTTGTCATAGGGACATGATCCTCTGGGGAAGGGCAAAAGCAGTACGTGCCATTGAAAGGACACAGGTGGAATGAGGGCAACTACACAATCAATGATCCAGGCTCACACTGTGCATCACAAGCTACACCAAGATCTTGTGCAGCACCTCTAAGCAGTCACATGCCACAGGCCACTGACGCTACCGCAGCAGAGTACACAGACACACACAGGCACAGGACATTCACCTGCCATTGCCAAATGCAGCGACAAACCTCACTCTGCACATGTGCCACTAGACTGGGGTGGCTCACAGGTGTGGGGCTGGCTCTGCACGTCAGACACACAGCACTGCTCCCTGCTCACATCACATGTCCAGGGTATATCCATCCCTCATGCAGCTGGGGTGCTAAACTCCACATATGCACCCACCCACATGACAGGGGAATTACACACACACCGATGTCCAGGGTACGAACACATCATGTGGACACTCTCAGCACAGGTACAAAGAACTAACACACATCTGTGGGTACAGTCACCTGTCACACTGGGCTGACCACATCATCACATGAGGACTGTAGAGGCAACATTCCCAGGAGGATAAGACAGGCAGAATGTGGCATGGTGATTGTCACAGTAAACACGATGCAAGTGAGGACGGCAGACATGCACCACTGCATGCTCTGGCTGGGAGACATCAGGCATTCCCCCCCCCGGGACCCCCCCTACAGTACATAGCATGTGTGAGACACCTGGACACAATGCCAGAAGTCACAGTCACAAAAAAGGGACACAGTCTGTGCCAGTGGACTCTGCACTCACCTGATACCCTGATCGCCCATACAGCAGGGGGTACTGTGGGAGGATCACATCCAGCAATGACAGGTTCTCCTCCAGGGTGAAGGGCTGTGACCTCTCCACAGACCTTGACATGGTTCCAGGGAATCAGTAGCAGCAGCTGGGTCGTGGAATCCAGAGATGTGCAGGCAAGTGCTCCCTCATGGGACCTGGCTGCCTTATATCTGCCTTGCTGGCCTGTTTCATGCACAGGAGTACAGAGTGATTGGTCACTCACATTTGCATCCTATGTTTCCTCCAATCCCTTCAAACCTAGCACAGTCAGTGGGTTCTTATTGTGTTTTTTTCTTCAGCATGATGTCAACCCCACAAACACATTGCAACAAAGTAGATTCATTCCAACTGACTTCTGCTGTGCACCTTCCAGAACAAATTCAAACTTTAAACTTGGTCTCCATGACAACCAGCATGCATGTAGGCCTTAATACTTGTCCCTCATGTGTCCCCTACCCTATGTAATTTGGAGCTTCACACACAGGTACGGTGCGTTCCGGGCCCTAGGGCACCCCAAATGCATAGCAACGGCCCGTACAGGCGTGTGTACGCTCCGTACCACTATGAGTACGCATACGCAAGAACACCCATAGTGGTACGGCCCGTACACGCGTGCGTACGTTCACTATCACTATGGGTGTCCTCGCGTATGCGTACTCGTAGTGGTACGGCCCGTACACACGCCTGTACATTCACTATCACTATGGGTGTCCGCACGTATGCGTACTCATAGTGGTACGGCCCGTACACATGCCTGTACGTTCACTATCACTATGGGTATCCGCACGTATGCGTACTCGTAGTGGTACGGCCCGTACACACGCCTGTACGTTCACTATCACTATGGGTGTCCTTGCGTATGCGTATTCGTAGTGGTACGGCCCGTACACATGCCTGTACGCTCACTATCACTATGGGTGTCCTCGCGTATGCGTACTCGTAGTGGTACGGCCCTTACACACGCCTGTACGCCCACTATCACTATGGGTGTCCTCGCGTATGCGTACTCGTAGTGATAGTGAGCGTACAGGCGTGTGTACGGGCCGTACCACTACGAATACGCATACGCGCGGACACCCATAGTGATAGTGAACGTACAGGCGTGTGTACGGGCCGTACCACTACGAATACGCATATGCGCAGACACCCATAGTGATAGTGAACGTACAGGCGTGTGTACGGGCCGTACCACTACGAGTACGCATACGCGCGGACACCCATAGTGATAGTGAACGTACGCACGCGTGTGTACGGGCCGTACCACTACGAGTATGCATACGCGAGGACACCCATAGTGATAGTGAACGTACGCACGCGTGTACGGGCTGTACCACTATGGGTGTTCTTGCGTATGCGTACTCATAGTGGTATGGACCGTACACATGCCTGTATGCTCACCATCACTATGGGTACACATACGGCAGCACTCCCATAGTGATACGGGAACGTACACAGGCCCTCTTAGCAGAAGTACGGTGGTTTTCACACATCACAGTGGTGACAGGCAGCACACAGGAAGGAATAAGGCTGACATCAAGGCATTGTCTGGGCAGTACTACATGTGTGGGGCACAGGTGTGAAAGGCTGTGATGTGGCACATTACTCCTGAGTGGAGAAGGCACCAGATGTATGATGAGATGTGTACACATGTAATGTGTGACGGTGCAATGTGTGCCAGGCATGCCCTTGACTCCTTTGACATGTGTGCATGTCGTACTGCACACTTGGGATGAGCGTCACTGGCATGGCATGGACACCAACACACGGAAGTGTCCCCTGAGGCCCGGTACAGGGGTTACCACACCTGACATGTCACTACCCACGGTGCACGATGTGACTATGTCATGTATGTGTGGGGGGTTCCCATTAGGTTGATGTTGGAGCTCCCTCAAAAGCTGCAGCCGTTGCAGCAACCAACATGTGTCTGTGTGTAGATTGACATTGCACACTGTTCCGCACACCATGCCACATGTGGTATCGGATGTGAGGTGCGTATGTATGCATGGGACACGGAGTAGCGTAACAAGGACATGTCTGCATCCTCTCTATGAATGTGTGGTGAGTCATGACATGTACACCTTAATGGCAAGGTGTGTGGGCTGTCCTAGTGTAATGTCATGTGACCTGTGGCTCTAGTGTTCCGCTACCAGTCTCTGCAATCGACATCCTACTTCTGCTGATGTGTGGATGTATGTCACTCCTGTGTTGCGTCTGGCTGTTCACTTGCACTGGGACACAGCTAATCCCATGCCATGGCATGTGGAGGTTCACAATCTCCGTGTGTAGCTGGGTCTTGGTAGGAGTGTCACCTGGCAGCCATACGTGTCCAGGGCATGTGGCACATACCTGACTCCGTATGTAGCATATGTGTATAGACAGATTAACATGTGCTCAGTACAAATACATTGTTGTTGTGGTGCACTCACTCGTCCTTGTCACTTCCAAATTACTGCAGAGCGCCGCCTCTTCCCCGACCAATTCCGGACTTGGCTGCCATGCGGGAGAATGACTGTATCCGGTGCTACCGCTTCCCCCAACGGTTGATTCTGGAGTTGACGGCGAGACTGGCACCACACCTGCAACCGCTGCACAGGTATCCTACGGCACTGACACCCAAGCTGAAGGTAATGGCAGCCCTACATTTTCTAGCCACGGGTACCTTTCAAAATACCATAGCTCATGTTGGTGGCATGTCCCAGAGCATGTTCTGCCGTGTGCTGCATGATTTCTTAGAGGCCATGTTGATTCACCTGGATGACTTCATCTATTTTCCTACCCCTGAAATGTTGACTGGGGTCAAGCGTGGATTCTATGCCCTGGGAGGGATGCCCCATGTCATTGGGTCCATAGATGGGACACATGTGGCTTTGGTACCACCACAGGCACAGGAGGTAGTGTACCGGAATCGCAAGCACTACCACTCCATCAATGCCCTTGTGGTGTGTCTGTCCAACATGGTGATTTCACATGTCTGTGCTCGTTTTCCAGGATCAGCACACGATGCCTACATCATGAGGCGTAGCAGGGTGCCTGAAATGATGACGCATCTGCGCAACGAACGAGCATGTGTTGTTGGTGGGTACACTCTGTCTGTCCTGTATTTTGCGTAGACTTCCAGCACGACCGCTTCTCCTGTCCTACTTATGTCCATGTGCTTTCCATGTAGGGGACGCTGGCTATCCCAACATGCCATGGCTGATCACACCTCTCCGCAACCCCATCACGCCGGCCCAGCTCCGCTACAACACCGCCCATGGCCGGACAAGGCGAGTGATAGAGAGGATGTTTGGCCTCCTGAAGAGCCGATTCCGATGCCTCCACAAGACCGGCGGCGCCCTCCCATATGCCCCGGCGAAGGTCTGCAAAATCTTCATGGTCTGCTGCATGCTGCACAACATGGCAGTTGAGAAAGCTGTGCCACTCATCCTGGATCAAGATGACCAGGACCATCCACCCGTGGAGGACGAAGGGCTTGGCAATGGGGCTAGTGATGTGGAGGATGTGGAGCCGCAAGAGGACATCCGGACTTGGCTCATACGCGACTTCTTTGCTTAGTGGTGAGTACCAGTGTCTGAGTGTGCACGCATTGGTCCCCGTGTGGCATGTGTTGCGATGTGTGTCTCCACCTGCATGTATGGCACGTGAGTCAGAGGTGTGTGTGGATGTGTCACTGGAGTGATGGTGCCAGTGATGGGTGTATTTCCCCAGTCATAATTGTGACCTAGCATGTTGTCATCCATACATGTGTCGAGTACATGCACATGCAAGTGGCTGTGCTTTTTGTGGCTGACTTCTTGTGTGTCTCTCTTCCCCAGGTACTTGCGCATGCCGTCTGCTGGTTGCATTGTTGTGGCACTGCTATTCCTCATGGACACGTCATCGTGTGCTGACTCAGCGTTACAGGCACGCACACGTTTGGAAGTCTCCTTAGGGTAAGGGATGCATCAGGGGTGTATTGGGTGTGGCTGTTGTTCACGATGTATGCACACTGCCCCTGTCGATGTTTGGTTCCTCTGCAGACATGTTGCATCACCATGGTACACATTACATGCAGCTGGGCACACCTGAATAGATGGTCAGACTTGTTGACAGTCATCAGTGATGGGATTGTGGAATGTGATGATGGCATCAATGTGTGTAACACTGCCCTCGGACACATACGGTTTGCGTTGGCTTGACATGCTGTGGGACTTCCACATCAGCGGATCAATGGTGTATGGCAGGCTCTCCGTGAGCAGCAGGGGGTGTTTAGCTGTTAGCCGACACTTGTGTGCCAGTTCCATGGCTATCACGCATTTGTGCTGCAGAAGGGGGGTGCCAGTGTTGGGCCCACATGTTACTCCACATGAACTGTTCATGTGTACTTCGAGTTGCCTCTGCAATCCCGAATACATGACTAATAAAGGTGTCCCTATGCCTCCAAGGTGCCTCTTCTCAGTCAATGCTGGTGTGTTGCCACGGTGCATCCGGCATGTCTGGCATGGTTTTCCGTGATAGTGGCTATGTGTCTATGTGTAGAGTAGCAAGATACAAGCTGTTTGTGTGGGATTAGACTGTGTATTGTGCATGATGTCCATGACTGTGTGGGTATTGTGACATGTGCCATCCCCATGCATCCAACGTTGGCCAGGCCACCATTCTCTGCATCCACCTGACTCAAGCTTGCAGGACATGGTTCTGCCACCTGTCTACACATACCTGGGTGCCCCCCAGGACACTCAACATGATCCCTGACCTCTGCGCATGACTGTTGCTGTACTCAATATGTCTGTCGGCAAGGTTGTGCGGCCACCCCCTCAGCTGGTTGGGCCCATCACGGGTGTGTATGGTGCTCCATGTCTGTCTTGCCTAATACACTGTGACCCGTGTGTCCTGTGCCAGACTCAGGCCCCAGGGTGTGGATGGTTGAAGTCAAAAGAGAACTCAGGCATGTTTAGACTTTACAAGACACATGTAAGGTAATAATGCAACCAGCAGGCATCTTCTCTTCATGGTGTGACTTTTTATTTTAGTGGGGGGGGGAGTTTGACATGAGGGGCTTTCCGGGTGTGTGGAATCCAAAGTTCACTAGGGGAGTTGGTGTCCTTGCCATTAGAAATCCTCAGAGTCCATGCCACAGTCTTTGTCAACATTGGTCAGACAGTGACCAGCAAGGCCATGTGGCAGAGAATGTCTTTTGATGCTGTGCTGCTGTTGCTCCAGTGGGCCAGGTGCCAGGCCAGGTGTCCTGGGAGATGGTGCTGTAGCGCCGACCCTCACGGTCTTTTCCGTGGACGACCCGCCCTCCTGCTGGGACCCTCAGAAGCAGGCCGTGACGATGTTTGGGATGCTCCATCGGATGTTTCATCCTCCTCCTCCTGATCCCTCCCTGTGGGTGGTGATGTTCTACGCCTTCTGGCACAGGGAGGGTTGCCCATGTTGTCGGCCATCCGACGGAGTGTACTGTGAATTCCCGTGAACACCGTCACGAGCTCAGCCTGTCTGTCCTCCATCCTCCGTTGGTGTTGCAGTAGACAGGCATGTTGCTCCGCATGTTGCTGGGCCTGCTGGGTCTTGATCTCATCGAGGGTCCCCTTCATATCGCTGAGGGTGGACACAACCTGGGCCATGCCCGTGGTGTCCTGCCGGTATGTGTCCAGGATGTTTTGGACATGGGAATATACCGGTTCCCCAGCCAACTGGTCAGGCTGGCGCCTCCGCCGTCCTCCACTCCCACCACCCCTGCCCACTTGCACCTGGCCTGCCCTTGTGGGCACATCGGGTCTCCGGGACACCTGAGGGGTGGCATTGGCGTTGTCGCCTGCTCCTCCTGGGTGCCCGAGGCACCGTGTCCCTCCTGGCCAGCCTGGCTGCTTTGTGGTGGTGGGGCAGGGATCCTGGGTGTCTCCTGGGATGTGGCAGGAGTGGGGGTGGTGGTTGGCCCCATTGTACCTGACGCAGGTGCTGCAGGTCGTTGGACACCAGAGGGGCCAGGTTGGTCGGGGTCGTCCACAGAGTGGTGAGAGTCGTCGCTGCCGGTGGGATCGGCATCCCGCCGAGCCGGGTCCTGTGAGTCTTCCCCCCCAGTGTTGGGGGGTGATCCACGACGTTGACCTGTGTGTGAGAGAGACAATGTTAATTTTGTTCCATGCAACATCCATGTTTCATTAGTTTCAAAGTTGGAACATTTCCTCTGGGAATTTGGATCTGTCTTGCATTCCACTCACAGTGCACTTGTGCATGGGTATGTCCCTTATGCACAGCTTTGGCGACTTTACCTATGTGTGGCACAGTCTTACTTGCTGCGTCATGTGTGACTGCAGTCAGCAGTGGAGTGGGCAGGTGTGGCGAGCCGTGCATTGGCGCCTTCCGTGTAGCACTGTACATGGGCACATGAAGTTGTTCCACACACTTATATGATGCAGGTAGCTGTCGTTGTGCTCGTGCACAGGTTGTGACATGGCCCTGTGTTTTGCCATGGAGGAGAGGGGGGGTGCTGGCACTGGCCACCCTTGTCTACATGCACGCAGTCCACCTGCTGACGAGCAGACATTCCCACACACCACAAGGCTGATTTGCTCTCCCTGTGTGTCCCTTTCTCGCTCCCTCTCTGTCCCCCTCTCCCTCCCTCTGTGTGTCAGCCTCCTCCCTCTGTCCGTCTTCCTGTGTCTCCCTCCCTCTCTGTCCCCCTCTCCCTCCCTCTGTGTGTCAGCCTCCTCCCTCTGTCCGTCTCCCTGTGTCTCCCTCCCTCTCTCTCCCCCTCTCCCTCCCTCTGTGTGTCACCCTCTGTCACCTCAGCCCATCTTCCTAGGCACACACTTTTTGCAGATCTTTGACTGGCCCTTGGCTTGTTGATGTGAGTTTGTTTCTGACCAGCAGGCACCCATTGGATGTAGTGTCTGTGTCTGCGCTGCTGCTGTGGTGGTGTGTGCTGCCACTCTTTCACAGTGTTGGCTGTTCATTAGCTGCTGTCATGTGCAAAAAAGTGCCTTCACCCCCATGTGTTAATGCAAGGCGTCCGCCATTTGCTGGCAAGTCTTTCCTGTGTGGGGACACACTGTTTGTCTGGCTGTGACCTAGGCCATATGGGCAGAGGGCATTGATGTCTGCTTCTGAGTTGCACTATGTGATTTTTGGGGCCCACACTACCGCCATCCGGGTTACCGTGTCTTGTGTTGGTGTTTTCTGTGGCCTGTGACTTGACATTGTCCAGCTGGGTGCATGGGGCATGGTGGTGCCAGTGGCATGTGCGTGTTCATGGAGTGTGGTTGAGTCATGCAATAGTTTGGGGTGGTTGCGTGCCTGTTTGTGAGTTTGGTTGTGGATGACGTTCCCCCCATGTGAGGTGAGTTGTATGTGTACTCACCCGGGTCTCGGAGTCCGTCTAATCCGTCCACTGCCTCCACCGGCAGTATGGCCATCACCCACTCCTCCCAGGGATGGTAGTGTACGGGTCTGCGGGACGGCCCTCCTCCAGTGACGTTGGCCTGGTTGTGTTCATCCGTCATCTTGGCTCGGACCCTCCTCCGCAGATCGTACCACCTGGCTTGGCATTCCTGCTTGTTCCTTCTGGTGTCCGCAACAGCATTCACAGCATCGACGATGGTCTGCCACATGGCTGTTTTTGCTGAAATGCTGGTCTGTCTGACCAATGTTCCAAAGAGGTGTGGCTCGACTCCGAGGATTTCATCGACAAGGACCTCCAACTCTCGGCTAGTGAACTTTGGATTCTTGTTAGTGGGCATGGTGAGGGGTGTGGGTGTCGATGGTGGGGGGGTGTGTGTGGATGGTTGTGGGTGTGTGGGTGTGGTTGTGCAGGTGTGTGTGTGAATGTGATGAGGGGGTGTTTGTGAAGGTGTGTGTGTGAAGGTGTGCAAGTGTAAGGTATGGTTAAGGTTCTAGTATGGTGCTGTAGGTTGTCTGTGGGGTCTGGCAGCAGTGAGTCTGTTGCAAAGGCTCATGGTTTGTGTGTGTGGGCCCTTTTTATTGGTCCATTGGTGGGTGTGGCTGTGTTTGAACTTTGGGTGGGTGTGTTATAAGGAGTGGTTGTATTTTGGGCCTCTGTTTTGGATTTTGGCAGTTGCAGGTCAGTGATTGTGTTGTTTTTGAGCTTGTTGGACATGTTTAGTGGCTTTGTGCCATTCGAATGGTGTATTCTTGTGTTGTTTTGCTTTGTCCTGGTTGTGTACGTGCGTTTTTAACATGTGTACGGTGTATACTTCGGGCATTTTGTTGTACAGTGCTGTCCTTGTGTCTGGCTTGGTACGACTCGTCCATGCGCGATGTTGTGTGAAGGTGCTGGTGTTGGGGCTTGGGGTACGCTCCATACGTCCGCGGGTGAGAGTACGGGTCATACATACACAGTTGGGGGTACGACACGTACACGGGTGTACATACACGGTGGTACGACACGTACACGGGTGTACATACACAGGGGGTACGACACGTACACGGGTGTACATACACGGGGGGTAGGACACGTACACGGGGGTACATACATGGGGGGTACAACACGTACATGGGTGTACATACACGGGGGGTATGACACGTACACGGCTGTCCATACCCGGGGGGACGACACGAACGTACACGGGTATAAATACGGGGGGGGTACGACACGAACGTACAAGGGGGGTACGACACGTACACGGGTGTACATACACGGGGGTACGACACATACATGGGTGTACATACACGGGGGGTACGACACGTACACGGGTGTACATACACGGGGGTAGGACATGTACACGGGGGTACATACACAGGGGGGGGTACGACACGTACACGGGTGTACATACACGCGGGGGTACGACACGTACACGGCTGTCCATACCCAGGGGGACGACACGAACGTACACGGGTGTAGATACGGGGGGGTACGCCACGAACGTACACGGGGGAGGTACGACACGTACACGGGTGTACATACACAGCAGGGGGTACGACACGTATATGGGTGTACATACACGGGGGGTACGACACGTACACGGGTGTACATACACGGGGTACGACACGTACACGGGTGTACATACATGGGGGGTAGGACACGTACACGGGGGTACATACATGGGGGGTACAACACGTACACGGGTGTACATACACGGGGGGTATGACACGTACACGGCTGTCCATACCCGGGGGGACGACACGAACGTACACGGGTGTAAATACGGGGGGGGTACGACACAAACGTACAAGGGGGTACGACACATACACGGGTGTACATACACGGGGGGTACGACACGTACACGGGTGTACATACACGGGGGTACGACACGTACACGGGTGTACATACAGGGGGGTACGACACGTACGCGGGTGTACATACATGGGTGGTACGACACATACACGGGTGTACATACACGGGGGTAGGACACGTACACGGGGGTACATACACGGGGGTACGACACGTACACGGGTGTACATACACGGGGGTACGACACGTACACGGGTGTACATACACGGGGGGGTACGACACGTACACGGCTGTCCATACCCGGGGGGACGACACGAACGTACACGGGTGTAAATACAGGGGGGGTATGACACGTACACGGGTGTACATACACGGGGGTACGACACGTACACGGGTGTACATACAGGGGGGGTACGACACGTACACGGCTGTCCATACCCGGGGGGACGACACGAACGTACAAGGGGGTAAATACGGGGGGGGGGTACGACACGAACGTACACGGGGGGTACGACACGTACACGGGTGTACATACACGGGGGGTACGACACATACATGGGTGTACATACACGGGGGGTACGATACGTACACGGGTGTACATACAGGGGGGGTACGACACGTACAAGGGTGTACATACACGGGGGGTACGACACATACACGGGTGTACATACAGGGGGGGTACGACACGTACAAGGGTGTACATACATGGGGGGTACGACACGTACACGACTGTCCATACCCGGGGGGACGACACGAACGTACACGGGTGTAAATACGGGGGGGTATGACACGAACATACACGGGGGGGTACGACACGTACACGGGTGTACATACACGGGGGGTATGACACGTACACGGGTGTACATACACGGGGGTACGACACGTACACGGGTGTACATACAGGGGGGTACGACACGTACACGGCTGTCCATACCCGGGGGGATGACACGAACGTACACGGGTGTAAATACGGGGGGTACGACACGAACGTACATGGGGGGTTACGACACGTACACGGGTGTACATACACGGGGGGTACGACACGTACACGGGTGTACATACACGGGGGTACGACACATACACGGGTGTACATACAGGGGGGTACGACACGTACACGGGTGTACATAAACGGGGGTACGACACGTACACGGGTATACATACACGGGGGTAGGACACGTACACGGGGGTACATACACGGGGGGTATGACACATACACAGGTGTACATACACGGGGGGTACGACACGTACACGGGTGTACATACACGGGGGTACGACACGTACACGGGTGTACATACACGGGTGGGGGTGTACATACACGGGGGGGGTACATCTCAAACGTTAGGGGGCTGGGGGAGTGTTGGGCGCGTATGCGGGCACATGTCTCCATGGTTGCTATGGGAGTTCGGTGCAGACGGTGTTTTTTCCATACGGTTGTAACATCGGACGCACGGGATGGATCGTGATTCCGCGGTCGGACTTCACTTTTCACATTTGTACGGTAAATCGTCCGAGGACGTGTCGGACACATTTTCCGACCCGAGGACGTGTGGGGAATAATTCCCAATGCGATTCGTATGGTCTTTTTCCCATGCGAATCGTAATTGGCAGTTTGTACGGCACTTGTACGATTCGTACGGTAAAAAGACCGGATACGAGTCGTACGGGGAAAATGTTTACCGGATCGTGATCGGCACCTCTGTCTAAATAAACAGAATATCCCATTTTAAGAACTCTTCCAACATCTTTCATGCCACCTCTGTCCAGAGAACTTCAAACTAATGTGAAACATTTCAACAATGATGCTTCACAAAAATGATGGCAGCCGGCCCAGCACCAGAATTACAGCAGAAGGGGTAGGATCACTAGAAAGTTCATTCAAAGCACAATAATCAAAATCCATTAGATCAGCTTGTCTTCACTCTGCAAAGCTGTAAAGAGAAAGGATGCACAGGCAAACTGAGCAATGGCAGGGGCGAATTCAGGAGTGAATGAGTATTATAATAATAATAATAATAATAATAATAATAATAATAAGGAGTGAATGAGAGTATAGCATCAATGTTAACCAAGACAGAGTTTTCATATCAATGAGGCCTTGCTAAAAAAATGCTAATAAACACATTTCTATACATCATATTAAACTTTCAAAATAATGTTAAATCAGCATTTACGCATTGGATGCACCATAAGTCATTATTAGCCTGTGTTATTTATTCATGGAAATATAAACCTAGACAAATGCTACACTGTGATTACTGTGTAATCATTCTAAAATTCTGTTATCATTAAAACTCCTTAATAGAACTTTATTAATTGAGAAATTATTCTGTCTGCATCACTCTGTATCTTTCTGTAATTTTCCTCTGCCCTCTTCAGCTGGTTGTAGATAAGATCCTTAATATATAACATATCATACGCCTCAGTATTATTCCTTTTCCTCATCAATTATTACCTTTGTTTTCACATTTCTTAATTGTACACTCAGAAAAGTTTAACAAAATAAATAAGACAATTGCACTAACCATTATAATTTTTAGAGGTATTAGGATTAGTTTTAAGGTACAATCCTAGCTCTTATGTTGAGCCCTCACCAACAGAAGTAGGAAAGAAAGTACAAATAAAACATTCCTTAATCTTCATAATATTTACATAATAATCTGTCATTCTAGTATTAATGTCAACCTGAAATCCACCATTTAAATGTTCTTTATTCTCTAATATGTTATGTTTTAGATGATCCTTTACAGTAGTTACTTTGGCGTTAGAAGCATATCCCACCAGAGGTAGCAAGCATACCAACAGCCCACTACATGTTATAATAATATAATCACTAACAGTGCTATTTTATAGCATTTGTTATACTCCATCTCGTAATCAAGACAAAAAAGTATTGAGAAGTTCACAAATTCAAAGACACCAACAATGTTCTTAAAAAACAATACAACTTTTTTTTTATTTCTTTAAAACAATGGTCAAAACAAACATTTTAAAATAATCTTCTTTTACTGTAACTTTCACCTGTCTTTTCCCCAGGAGCGATATGAAGAACACGATGCTATATCCCAACTTCCCCACTGCACCACGAACACCCATCGTTTTAAAAGTATGTCATGGTAAGAGGGGAGAAGAGGGGAAGAAAAGGGAAGAAGAAACTACACCTGTCCCATGAAGCACTTCAGTAAGGTAGGTAGGGTCTCAAGTAACTTCTATTTGTTATCCGTGTGTGTAGAAACAGAACAGTATCAGTAATAGTAAGATTACTATGGATGGACTAAACAGTAAACTGTAATGATGTATTGAGTGGTGTAATCCTTAACTACCTTGATGACTCCTCTCTTCTGAAATAAAGAAAAAAACTGCCTACACAGGTTTTTCATACAATCTATTAAAAGACAAAAATAAAAGCAGGCATCTATACTTGATATTCACTAGTACAATAACAAGTCTTATAGTGCTGACATAATGGGGCCGATTCCGATTCCGGGCACAGAACGAACCGCCCGACACGGCCCCGGACCGAATACCGACCAACACGTACCAGTGCCGTATGACCCGTGCAATACGATGCAACGCGAGTGAATTACAACCGACACGTACGGAACACAAGCCGTACGACCGAACGGAGGGAAAATAGTGTTCCGGACGGAAAACCGATGCGATTTTCACCGACCGACATGAACCCGGAATCAACCCGACCGACCCGTACCCATGATGTACGATTAGCACAGTATGATGCAATGCGTGTAAAACTAGACCGACTCGCACGGAGACCAAGCCGCACGACCGACACTCACAGACAACCCGGCACACAAGCAATAGAGACCGCTGCGAACAACGCGTACCAAACACAGAAGACAGGCAGCGTGAACGAGGCGGAGAAGCCCGCATGAGACAACAGCAGCGTCCGTTTCCGACACATAAACGTCTCCTACATGCCTACAAAACACAAAGGAAAAAACACAAAAAAAGGACCAAACAAGCAATGACTAAGCCAATAAATACCCGACACAAATTAATTGGACAAAGACACACCCAGAACTCCAACTATATAAAGGACTACAATCACTACCATCATCCCTTGCAAACAGGAGACACAGCCAGAAGCAAACTCCAGTACACAGCAACCACAGACACACTCACAACTCACCAATCACACAAGTCACACACCATCAGCACCTCATACAAAAGCACACACACATACACACAGCAAAACCAACACCAAACCACCCTCACTTGCACCCTCACACACACATCCCTCACCACCACCACCCATCACCATGCCCCAAAGAAGAATCCAAAGTTCACAGATAGTGAGTTAGAAGTGCTGGTAGACGAGATCATCATAGTAGAGCCACATTTATTTGGTACATTGGTTCAAAGGACTCCCCATCTCACAGAAAACCAAGATGTGGGCGAGGATTGTGGACACGGTGAATGCACAAGCACCAACGTTGCGCACAAAGGACGATATCCAGAACAGGTGGTATGACGTGCGCAGGAGGGTCAAGAAACTCATCGAGAAAGATCACGCCTTGAGTCAGCGCATCAGCGGTTGCCCTCCTGCCAAACCAGTCTACTTCAGGACCTGGGAGGAGAAGGTGCGGGATATCCTACCACCAGAGAGCGTCCATGGCCTAACAGACATTCCAGAGACTGGTGAGTACTCAAACAACATACCCAAGATTGTGTGGCAAGGGGACAGTGAAACCATGCACCCCAAGCAAACCTACACTAACCAATAGATAATCAACCCAAGATGTGTATGCCAGTCACACAAACACAATATCTCATAGTGCCTGGGGACTGTGTCATGACATGCACCAACCTACAAACAAATAGAGCAAGCCACTGGCACTAAGCCAAATACATCCAACCAGACAGTTTGCCACCACAAACACACCACCTCACAGTGCAGCTGACTGTCAGGAAGGAATAGTGGGGATGCAGGTGAAGTGAGTGTAGACAAAAGCATGATGGGGCCTGTAGTCACAGATAATGCTCCCCCTCCTGATTGGCCCATCAAGACCTCTCTGAAACATGCCCACATCACAGGGAGTGGAAAATGACTGACAAGATGGCTGACACTGGGTCCTGCTGTGGGGAGCACAAGGCCCTGCTACGGCATGTGCGCAAATCAGAAGCAGGACACCACTGACTGACATCCTGAAAGACAACTTGCACGCCCTACAATGGAAGCACGTGTCATGATGGGAAGGAGGACTGACAGCCCTGACCATACTAATCAGCATGGGGAGACACCCCCCCAACACAAACTCCACAAAGCTCACTGGGTACAATGCATTGACACACACCTCATTGAAATATCAGCAAAATATACCCCGTACTGGGTGCTGCTGTGTGAAGCACAGGGGCTCACTTGGGACTTGTAGCCAAACAAACATCAGGATTTCACAGTCAGCCATCTTGCCATTGCTGTCACACCCCCTCACAGGGAAGCAGAGTCAAGAGGGAGGAAGCATGGGCATGCTGGGAAGGGGGGTGTAGCCAAGAGTATGATGGGACTCGCAGTCACAGACAACCTACACCCACCCACATGGCCCAGCAAGATCAACCTGAAACATACTTGCCTCAGAGGGAGTGGGAAGGGATTGACAAGATGTCTGACACTGGGTTCTGTTGTGGGGAGCACAAGGCCATGCTGGCAAATGGCCAACAACAAGATCAAACTCTGTCTGTGACAAGCTGGGAAAAAGCAGTGTACAGGCAGGCATCTGTTAGAAAAGTAGAAAATGTCATGCTTGTGAACCAACGATGCATGTAGAAACATAAATCACATTGTGTGTCTCTTCCAAACACAGGTCGTGCTGGGCCCCCAGTGACAAATGACGAGGATACCCAGTCCCAGACTCTGTTGGACACTGAGCTCTCTGGTCTGACTCTCTCACTGTCCTCTTCGGATGACGACGACCAACCTGGCCCCTCCGGTGTGAGCCATCATGCAGCACCAGCAGCAGCAACATCTGCCCCCCCTGTACCCACGCCTCCACCATCTGGACACCGACAGGGCACCCCCGCCAACATGAACAGACCAAGGACAATCAACACCCACAGCACAGGGACACAGGACCCGGAAGCTACAGCCAACACCATCAGCAACACCACCCAAGGGGTCCCAGGGCCACCTGTGCGTACCGCCGCTGGTCCTGCCCGTGTGGAGAGGGGTGCTGGGAGGGGTGGGAGGCACAGGGTATGCCTTGCAGAGGGGTCTGGACTGCATGATGACCCCCAACTGGCACGCATCATAGATGCGTACCAGGATAGCACCGGAGGATTTGGCCAGGTAGTGGGGATCCTCAAGGACATGCAACACGAGCAGGTCGCCCAGCATGCCCGCATGGAGGCAAAGTGGGATGCCCTTACTGCGGTGCATCGGGACATACTACAATGCCTCCGCCAGATCAACAACAACCTGTCCCCACCCCCCTGTGTGCCCACAACATTTGTCGCAACACCATCTGCCAGCGCCACAGGAAGGGAGGAGGACTCTGGCGGAGAGTCCCCTGCACCGCAGAGGCCTGCACATGAGGATCCCCCCCGGAAGAAGAGGGGTCGTCCGAAGAAGGACATGTGAGAGGCTGATGTCCCAGCACATCCCCCAGGGCCTCTAAACCTGTTCTGGACAATGTTCTTTGTGCGCAACCCGTTCACCTTGTCCAATGGCACACAACTCGCCCACATGACATGGAGGGTTCATGTTGGGCCAATGTAGCAAACAACTGTGGACTTTACTCTGGACATTTCAGCTACCAGCACTTCCAACTCCAATGTGAACTTTGGATTCCCAAACCACTGTACAGCACCCACCATCCTGTGCACCTCACTCACACATGTTTGTAAATAAACTCACCAGTACACCATACTTGCCTCTGTTGTGATTCAAACTTGTCATGTTCAGGGCAAAGTCGATCTGCTACACAACATAGTGCATGCCAAATACTGCAACATTGTGACCAACGTAAGGTCAGTCATGGGGATGTGACACATGTGAGGGAGACACACCACTATGGCAACACAAAACATACTCACCATGGCCATGTTACTCATCACACACAATGATGTTGACCTGAAGCACATTGGCATGCACAGACACAACACCAAGCACAGTCAGTGGTAACAAGTCCACAGGTGAGGTAAGCAGATGTCACTCAGATGTGGGAAGACAGACAACGCACATAACAAAGCATAGCACAGGTTCATTACACAACAGCAACACGTTTATTCCACAATAGTTGCACGGTAATTCTATGTAACAGTGGACACACGCTCACAATGTGTTGGAGAATGGAAGTCTAGAGATGTGAGGTACATCAGTTGATGGGAATTGTCAACTTCAACACTGGTGTTGGCTTCTGGGTGTTGGGGGTCAGTGTTGACCACACAACAGGCAAAGGACCCTGGGAAGGACAGACAAGATACAGTCAAAAGCACAGACGAACAGGAGAGAAATGCAATACACATGCACAAAACATGTTGCAAAACACCTACACAAACACTAGTTAGCAGTACTACCCTATTGTGGAGTACACACCCGCTGAATGGACACATCACAGCATGCATCCAGTCAAGTGGCACACAGACACACTCAGACAGCAGCAGAGCTGGCTCAACACATTCCTGGCTACCTCCATACATTCACATAACAACCCTGGAAACTCACTTTCAGGTGAAGAAGTTGTTGATGAGCTGGGAGCGGACGTCACCATCATCTTCATCATTACTGGCATCTTGGCCCAGGCCGGGATCCTCCACAGGTGCCGGACGTTGGTCGTCGTCATCCTCATCCTGGATGAGAGGCACCTCCTTCTGCACCGCCATGTTGTGTAGCATGCAGCAGACCAGTATTATTTTGCACACCTTTGCAGGCTCATATGGGAGGGCCCCTCCGGTCTTGTCCAGGCAGCGAAAGCGGCTTTTCAGGAGGCCGAATGTCCGCTCAATCACCCTCCTGCTCCGACCATGTGCCTCATTGTAGCGCAGATCGGCTGGTGTCACAGGGTTCCTGAGGGGTGTCAGCGTCACCTACACACAAAAAAATGAACAAGTAGATGAGCTTTGTAGGAGTGCGGAATACAACACAGACAAACACACACAATGAGAAACAGTCAGTACACACTGACAAGCCAGGCTCGCTGAGCTGGCATCTGTGACATCAGCGTTGCAATGTGACTACTCCTCATAATGTAGGCATCGTGCGCAGAACCAGGGAACCATGCACACACTTTTGTGATCAACATGTCAGCAAGACAGACCACCAGAGCATTGATCGAATGGTAGTGCTTCCTGTTACTGTATGCCTGCTCATGTGCCTGTGGTGGTATCAGGGCAACATGTGTCCCGTCAATGGATCCAATGACATTCGGCATCCTCCCCAGTGTTTAAAAGGCATCCTTAATTTCAGGGAGTTCATCTTGCCTCTGGAACTTGCTATACAGGTCGAGGAATTGCAACATCCCCTCCAAGACATCGCGTAGCACCCGACTAAACATCGTTTGCGACATCCCACCAGCAGTAGCCACAGTGTACTGGAAGGTACCAGTAGCAAAGAAGTCCAGGGCTGCCATCACCTTCACCTCTGGGGTCAGTGCTGTAGGGTATGTCCGGCCAGGTAGCAGATGTGGCGCCAACTGCCCTGCCAACTCCTCAATCAGTGGCCTGGTGAAGCGGTACCGTCTGATGCTGTCTCGTTCCTGCATGGTTGCAAGGTCTGGGAACGGACGATGGACAGCTGGTGCCCTGCAGTACAGAGATGCACAAAGGAAGATTGTCAGTAAATCCCCCCATGTGGCCATGACCACGATCACTCTCACATGCTAGTTCATGACATTACACAATGTACTGAGGTGTGTGCTGTTGGGCATGGACACATATGTCACCTACAAGACCACCACCTCACATCTAAATTCCACATGTCCACATGAGTGCCATGTAGTGCAATAGGCTACTCATCTGGCTGTGTCACCCAACCTATGTGCTGCTGCAACGTTAAAAAAAACCACCCCAGTGACGAATGAGGACTCATGTCTCCCAGGCATCACAGATCTTTGCCATGCAGAAACCCAGGCTCCCTGTATTGCCACATCAACACAGCAATGGACATGGCGTAGCACGTACACACCACAAGACAAGCGAAAGTCCCACAGGTAGTGGCCACTGTTGTTCATGCCGGCCCTACATGTACGTCTCTTAGACACACACCCCATCAAGGTTGATGCATATACCACATGGATGTAGAGACTGTCACCCATTGGTAACATGTGATCAGACACATCTGAGACACAACATGCACACAGACTGTGGGTGCACATCAGTATTGGGGCTACAGGTCTCACTGTGACGTACATGCCATCACCCCCAGGACTCAGGGTGTATGTGACATGCCCCAAACATATCCAACCTGACACTGTGGCCTTCACTCATGCCAATTACTGTCCAATTGCACATCACAGTGCTAATGTGCACAACACACAAAGGACTCTCCCCCATGTACAAGATAACAGCCTGGGAGTGGCTGCACAAAGTGTCAGTCAATAAAACTGCTGTGGCCCCCTCAAACACCCAGGGAATGGAGCCTCACATGCCATGGGACACTGTGTGGCCAATGCCATAGTGTGGCAGGTGTGTGCAGGTGTCCATGGCCAGTATATGTGTGTTGTATCCGTCTAATAGTCACACTAATGCAGTCCGACGCGGGTGACAATGCGTACGCATTGCACGGGTCATGTCCGAGCCGTGCGTACACCTTGTCATTGAATGCAATGAGGTCCGACGCGGGTGACAATGCGTACACATTGCACGGGTCATGTCCGAGCCGTGCGAACGCCTTGTCATTGAATGCAATGAGGTCCGACGCGGCTGACAATGCGTACGCATTGCACGGGTCATGTCCGAGATGTGCGTACGCCTTGTCATTGAATGCAATGAGGACCGGCGCGGGTGACTATCATGCATACGCGTCAGACAGGCATGGTCCGAGACAGGCGTACGCCTTGGCCATTGAATCGTATGGAGACGGGTGCATGTGTTCATTCAAAATACGCGTTGTACAGTCAGTTGAACGAGCCGGGCGCACCCATTGGCTCAGGACTGTCATGGAGACGGATGCGGATTCAAAACTTGTACGAGTTGTGCACTGGAAATTCAGTTGGATGCCTACAACAATGTTGCAATTTCAAGTGTTCCATGAAGGTGAAGATTTGAACGATGCGGAAGGCGTGTACAAGTCGTACTTTTGAATGGATTGGCCAGATTCATAGAATGCGACCGTGTTGGACCTATCACTTTGGACACATGGCACAGAGTCTGCCTCTGCAGCACAGATATAAGGCTGGCTGGACCCCAGGGAGCTCACTTGCCTGCGCTACATGCTACTGGACCACATCCCTGCTACCACTGCTGCTGTCTATGCATCCTCTGGCTCCTGCTATGGCACGTACACTGGAGAGGGCCCCAGCCTTCACTGAGGAGGAGAACCAGGCCCTGCTGGACGGGCTCCTTCCAGAGTACAGAAAGATCTATGGGACACCAGGGGAGCAGGTGAGTGTGCTGTCCACTGCCTTCCTAATTATGCATGTTGTCTGACTAGCAGTACTAGCAGTGTGTACAGCAGTGGCAAGCATTCTCACTGACTACTTTCATCCCCCAAAGTGTGTCGGTACATGTACTGAATAGTTTTCCTGCTGCTAAAGTGCATTTTTGCCAGCTTAAACTATCCAGGCATTGTTAACATGTCAGATATGCATGTGAGTTATCATTCCCCAGGGTTGCACTACCTGTGTAATTAATTTCCCTTTGTGATGATGACATGTATATCAAATGGTGTGATGCACAAATCTGGGGCGTGTGTGTTAATGTACTTTTCACTTTGTCATCCTCACAGGTTGATGCCCACCAGAAGCAGGAGATCTGGCTGACCATCGCCTGGGCTGTTCGTTCTGTGGGGGTCTACAAGCGCCGCATCCGCAACTGCCAGAAGAGGTGGCAGGACCTTCGGGGCTGGACCCAGAGGATAGCTAGAGTCCAGCTGAAGCTGTCACCTCCACGCAGGAGGGACGGACACCGGACCCTGACTCCCCACATACTCCGGATACTGGCGGTGGTCTTCCCGGACCTGGATAGGCAGCTGAAGGCCAGACAGCAGCAGGAAGGGGGTAAGTCGATGCCTGATCTGTGTACTATGTCTGACATGCAAACAGCAGTCTTTTGTCTGGGTCACACTTCCACATTACGTAGGTCTTGTAGTCCCAAAATCAGGTCCCTCATCTGTGTGATGCACCCTTCTCATCTGTTCCACAGGTGTGGCCCCTACAGTCTTTTGCTTGTGTCACTAGGGCACTGTGTCCCTGCAGTCAGCTATGTATCAGGTACCAGTCAGCATCAGTTCCCGTGACTCTGTTGTGTGTTTCATTGGTGGGTCAATTGTTTACACAATGCCTGAGATCTGACATGTGAACTGTGTGTGCCCTTGAGATGTGTACCAATTGCTGGTCTGACTCGCAACATGTTTCTGGGGTATTCAATACAAAACCATGCAGCAGGTATGCCACAATTGCTTAGCCACCTGACTACTGTCCGGGGCAAAACACTGGTTCACTTAGTCCTGCCCAGTCCTGCCCCCTCAAGGGCATTCAGAAACACTCTGTAATCCCACTCCTGTGTGTGAAATTTCAGGTAGTGCTTCGTGACATGTGCCCTCAGGTGTGCGCCTCCGTGCCATTAGGGTGTGGCTTGTTCCTACGTACAATTGGGGTGTCCATGATTCAGAGGGTCAGGATGACATCTGCAATGTGACTGTGGGAGACAAGACCTGTGTGACATATAGGTGTGTGATCATCTGACAGCGCACAATGGTTTATGCAGCTCTGTCCCTCATGCAGCTGTGTTATATGCATGGCAGACTGTGATGTGTTAATGTACATGGATTTGTGTTTGTTGAGACTCATATGTCTTATTTTCATGATGTGGGGTCTTCTGGGTCCAGGATATGTTGTTTGCATGGGATGGGCAAGTGCGCCGATCATCTGCAGAGTCAGATTTGCCCCTGAGCTAGGATTGTGAGTCAGTGCATATTGTTGTTGTCTGGATGCCCTGCCCCTGTGACAGGAGACAGTGTTGACTGACTTTCAGGGCATCCCAGTGCCATGGCATTGAACTTGCTATGAGTGAGCCTGCGTTGTGTTCAAGTGTGCACCATGCACCCCATTGTGGCCTTGCCCATCAGGACATGAGTACATCATAGTGTGTGTTGCTGGCATGCATCCCAAGCATGTGAAATGAGTCTCTGCCCACCTGTGCTGAGCCAGTCGCAAGAGATGTGCTGTGGGTCTAGTGACATACTCCTACATGTTCACTTGCATGTACAACTAATGTATTAGCATTCAACATGCAACAGACATATGTGTGCAAGTCAAGGAGGGATATGTGTGCCATGGTTGATGTTGAAAATGACAATTGTCTTATTCTAAACAGTGTTGGCACTTTGAGCTGTGTTCAGCTGATGATGCCAGAGCTTGCCCTGTGATGTGATGTACTCACTGTGGTGTGTGCAGTCGGTGCAGGTGACTGATGTTGTTCTCTTACTTCCTATTTCTATCCAGATACATCCACGGCCACAGGAGGGGACAGCTCCACGGACCAGGAGGAGCCACAGACCCTTACAGGGACAGAAGGAGAGGAGTCAGGTGGACCCAGTGGCACGGAGGGTGATTTGAGCCACACAGAGGAGTCGTCAGCACCATCCCCCCCAGCTGAAGGCCACAGCAGCTCTGAGGATGACTCCCCTGTGGAGGCGGGTGTCAGCAGCCACCAAACCCCAGCTAGTGAGGCTGTCTCCGCCACCGCCACCACCACCACCACCACCCCCCTCCCATCGGCTCCCATCCCAGAGGTCCCTGTGGGCTCCCGTGTTCATGAGCATGTCTCCTTTGTACCAGGCACCGCACCCCCTGCCCCTGTGTCTCCTGCTGCCCTGAGTGAGGAGTCTGTGGACTTACTTAGACAGATGCATGTAGGGCAGACGTCGATGCTGAAGGTCCTCCATGCACACACAGGTCTGTTGACACAACTGGTGTCATTCATGGAGGGCATTTCCTCGGGCATGTCTGCCCTACAGAGGAACAATCAATCCGTGGCCTCCTCCCTGATGGCAGCAGTGTCCCTCCTCCAACAGTCCCACACCCATCCTACCCCTGCAGCACCCACAATTCCTAGCACACTACCTGTCCAAAGCACAGAAACCCCCAAACCAAGGGCTAGACGTGCACACAAGCAAGTGCAGGGGACTGATTCCACACTCACAGGGGCTGGTTTGCTGACACACACACAGTCATCCACAACCACTCTACAGTCCTCCGAGACCTCTCCCTCCCAGCCCCCTTCCCTTGCCTCACCTGCAACCCCATCCCCCCAGAAGCTCTTCCTCTGTGACCTTGGCCTCTTCCCCACCAACCCAGCAGATCCTGATTACAAGGGGAAGAGGAAGTCCCCACACACAGAAGGGAGTGCCCCTCACACCCGGACACCCTCCCCCAGGCGCACTCAGACCGAGATGCCCACCCGCAAGTCCCCTGGCGCAAGACGCGCAAGACCCCCCCGCCAGCACGCAGCTCCAAGGCAAAGTCTCCGTCCTCTATCCCCCAGGCCACCACTGCAGAGGCTCCCCCGCCACTCCCTGCCCCGGGTTCCCCCACACACAGATACACCATCCCCAAAAAGCTAAGGCCATCCCCCCTAGCACTTGCTCCTCCACACCTGGTCAGACAGTTGGTGCCACTGATGTGGGGACCTGCAGACCTCACCTGTCCCCCATTCTGCTCCCATGGATGTAGGCACTGCTTTGGAGTCCACGCCCACCTCGTCTGACTTGGGCACTGCAGTGGTGAGCCAATCCACTCTATCTGACCTGCCCACTGGAGTTGTGCCGGCACCCACCCCATCTGACTTGTGCCCCACAGTTGTGACAGCACCCGCCCCTTCAGTCATCTCCACTGCAGTTGCAAGTGTCTCACCTGCATCTCCCACATCTTCACTGCCTCCTTCTGCTGCGCCCTGATCCTGTCCCTGCGTGTCCTGGCCTGTCCTGGCCTGGATGACCCCGGTCCGTAGCAGTGCAGGCAAGCAAGGTGTGACAGTTGTCACTCTAGTTCAATCCTTGGCAATTTGACATGGACTGGCCATTGGCCTTTTGGTTGCACAGACGTTTCGATTTTCATATACTGAATTTGTGACTCTAGTTCACTCCTTGCCATTTGGACATGGACTGACCATTGACCTTTTGTTGGAACAGACGTTTCACTTTTCATATGCTGAATAAAGCTTTTTACTTTGTCCCTGTGAACTTGATTTAGCTGTACATCATGTTGAGGTTGTTTTTGATGCCCTTGCACCTGTAATGCTTGGTTTACAATGTTGCATACTGATGTGTTGCTGTGAGGTACTCCCTGTGGTCCATGAGATATGTATCCTATTCTGGTGGGTATCCATGTCATCCTTTGCAGCAAACTGGGTGTGTCTGGATCAACTATTTGTGTACATCTCTCTGTGAGCATTTACTTGCCATGGTCACATCTGTGGCTTGCACCCCTGCACATATGATGTGCTTCCCATTGTCCAAATTGTCACCTCCACATACTTCGTGATCATCCCTACTGGCCCTACAGGTGTGGACATCATTGTAATAGGAGAAACTGGGTCCTCTGTGCAACTTGCTAGACATATGTTTGGGGTATGTGCAGCTGACTTAGGGGTGACTCCCGTACCCAGGCTGTTGTGACCAGAGCCTTCATTGTGTGGTAACTGATGGCTGACTGACCAAGTGTTGTGCAGACACGAGTGGGACTTGCGGTGAATATGTTTGGCACAGCTGGGCTCCCACAGGAGTTGTGACCCCTCAAGTTAGTGTGTTGTCCAGTGACATGACCTGGGCCCATGGTGTGTGTTATATGTGCATGTGTGTGTGTCCACATCCCTGTTCATACACAGACAGGGTTCCCTTGATATGTTCCTGTTGTTGATGCTTGCTGAGTGGTACTGGGTTAATCCCACTACTTTTCCAATGGGCTACCAGATGTGTGGGTGCATGACTCACTACTGTTAATTGGTGTATCATCATTGTGATTTGTAGGTTCTGAGTGTTGATGATGTTGTCATACACAGATGGGACACAGTGAGGGTTCCTCAAGGCACTTGTTTGTTCGCAATATCATGTAGTTGTCCCTAGGTGGTAGTTTTCAGTGATTGAGACATTTGTACGTGTGTGTGACTGCTCCCACTTGTCGGGTTCACGGCAGCGATGCTGGCAGGTGTCAGCATGGGTGTCTTGTGTTCCTCCTTGGCATCTGCATAGTCCTGGGACTGTGGCAGGGATTGTGAAGGTCACATGAGCTTTGAGGTCATGGCCATGTACCGCATACTGTGCAGTGTGTCTGTCATTCCCCAGGGTTGTAAACAGTCCTTGTGTGATGTGTGTGTGCACCTTAGTTCCTGCCAACATTCCTGTGTTTGTCATGTGGGCATGTGCAATGTCACCTGTCCATGTGGGCTTCACAGATACACATTGTTGCAGTTCAGGTGTGTGGTGTTGATGGTGGACTGATGTGAATGTTTGCATGGATAGTCCCCTAGCTCCTGTTTGTCCATGGATGAGGGGCCATGCTGAGTTATTTGTGTTTGTGTATGTGTTATGTACGTTTGTGGCACAGGACACATGTCTGGGTTTCCCAGTTTGTACGACATCTGCCTTTGTCATCACAGTGGAGGTGTCATGCATGCTTGTGTCACCCCAATGTCTTGTCCCTGGGGATTGTGCTGTTGTGTGTCAGTCTCTTGCTGTGTTACTTGGTGTTCATTCCAGCTAGTGTCACATGTGTCTGTTGTGCTTCCTCTCATCTCCCAACGCCTTATTGCCCACTGAGGGTGTCCCAATGATGGTTTACTTTTGTATGGTACTGTGCCCACATCTGTGTCACTGTGGTTCAGCCCCTCTCATGTGTTGTGTAGTTGCCTGGGGATACTGTGACACACACATGTTGTGTCCGATGTGCAGTGTGAGTTTGCCTGTTTGTGCATCTGCACCAGTGCATTGCTATTGCTGTTGTGGGCCATTGTCTGGATGCTGTTTCTGTGATTTTGCATGCTGTCCCTGTGAGTCATTTCACATCATTGTGCACATTCATCCTGGTTGTTGGGTGCCATTGCTGGAATGGAATGTGAGTTAGTGAGCTGACACCTACAGTCTACACATGTTGTTTTGATTGGTGTGTCTATTTTCGAGATGTGTGCATGCTAGGTGATGGTCACTTCTGCTGTTGTGTCATTGTACGCTGTGTGCATTGTCAGCCCCCATGTGTGGAGAAGTGTGGCTCAATGGTTAGAGCGGCAGACCCTGATGCAGAGGTCTGGCCTGGAACCAGGGTTCAATTCCCCGCCTCGGCGGGTCTTGAGCTCAAAATTCCACGGACCTGACAATTCTCGCCTCGGTGCCTATTCCAATCGTGGGGCCCGATTCACAGAACTAACTTAAGACAAAATCCTAAACTTTCTACCATTTTGGTATTCACAGAAGGCACTTACTCATTTTGGTATTCACAGAAGGCACTTACTCATTTCGGTATTCACAGAAGTTAGGAGTCCTAACTTTAGGACTCCTAAATGCCTTCTGTGAATACCGAAAGTCTTAAAATTAGGATTTTTCTCAGTTTAGTAGTATTATAGTTAGGACTCCTAACTTTAGGACTCCTAAATGCCTTCTGTGAATACCGAAGGTCTTAAAATTATGATTTTTCTCAATTTAGTAGTCCTAAGTTTAGGACTCCTAACTTTAGGACTCCTAAATGCCTTCTGTGAATACCGAAAGTCTTAAAACTAGGATTTTTCTCAGTTTAGTAGTAGTATAGTTAGGACTCCTAACTTTAGGACTCCTAAATGCCTTCTGTGAATACCGAAAGTCTTAAAATTAGGATTTTTCTCAATTTAGTAGTCCTAAATTTAGGACTCCTAACTTTAGGACTCCTAAATGCCTTCTGTGAATACCGAAAGTCTTAAAATTAGGATTTTTCTCAGTTTAGTAGTAGTATAGTTAGGACTCCTAACTTTAGGACTCCTAAATGCCTTCTGTGAATACCAAAAGTCTTAAAATTAGGATTTTTCTCAGTTTAGTAGTAGTATAGTTAGGACTCCTAACTTTAGGACTCCTAAATGCCTTCTGTGAATACCGAAAGTCTTAAAATTAGGATTTTTCTCAATTTAGTAGTCCTAAGTTTAGGACTCCTAACTTTAGGACTCCCAAATGCCTTCTGTGAATACCGAAAGTCTTAAAACTAGTATTTTTCTCAGTTTAGTAGTAGTATAGTTAGGACTCCTAACTTTAGGACTCCTAAATGCCTTCTGTGAATACCGAAAGTCTTAAAATTAGGATTTTTCTCAATTCAGTAGTCCTAAATTTAGGACTCCTAAATGCCTTCTGTGAATACCGAAAGTCTTAAAATTAGGATTTTTCTCAGTTTAGTAGTTGTAAAGTTAGGAGTCCTAACCTTAGGACTCCTAAACTGAGAAAAATCCTAATTTTAAGGCTTTCGGTGTTCACAGAAGGCATTTAGGAGTCCTAAAGTTAGGAGTCCTAAATTTAGGACTACTAAATTGAGAAAAATCCTAATTTTAAGACTTTGGGTATTCACAGAAGGCATTTAGGAGTCCTAAAGTTAGGAGTCCTAACTATACTACTACTAAACTGAGAAAAATCCTAATTTTAAGACTTTCAGTATTCACAGAAGGCATTTAGGAGTCCTAAAGTTAGGACTCCTAATTTCTGTGAATACCGAAATGAGTAAATGCCTTCTGTGAATACCAAAATGAGTAAGTGCCTTCTGTGAATACCAAAATGGTAGTAAGTTTAGGATTTTGTCTTAAGTTAGTTCTGTGAATCGGGCCCATGGAGTCCCACTCTGCAACTCTGGGCAATAGCTTGCTTAATCTCCACAATGGCCCCCACAACGCTAAGGATGCCTGGCCTCCACCTTGGGGGTGCCCAGGAGTGGACACCCCACAGGGAAAGACAGGATGGGTTCCACAGCGGTATTCGTACAAGCGCCTTGAGACCCTTGCGGGTGAGTAGTGCGCTATACAAGTATCAATTTACATGTGTGGTGCTTGTCTGCACATGGCCGAGAGTGTGTTATATTTTCACAGCACTGTGAGCCTCACCACATCTCTGTGTGTATGGGACACAACCACTAGTTTGCCCCTGAAGTGTTTGATGTGTTGGGAGCAGGGATCATACATGCTGTTTGTTATTTGCAGCTTTTACCATGATGACACTTACCTTTTGGTCACTGTGATGAGGGGGGTTTAGTCCCCATCACCACAATGCTCAACATCTGCTGCATTTTGGAAGCCCCCACTTAATTTCTGTTCTACACAGTGAGGGGGTGTTCTTTTTACATTGCCACAGTGCTATGGTGATGCTTGCCTTGTGTATGTCACACACATGTGTTGGTCACACATGTGCTGTTACTTACATTGTATGATCGTAGACATATTCACTGTTGTGGGCATTTGTCACAGACTACACACTGTTGTCATGATGTCGTGGGGGATGTATTTTGCGGACATACCTGATATTTGCGTATGCTGGATGTGTTGCGCATCACCCATCCTATGGCTGGGGGTGGCAGGGGTGATGTGCAACAGGTCCCCTGTGAGTGGGGGTGGCAGGGGTGATGGCCAACAGGTCCCCTATGGGTGGGGGTGGCAGGGGTGATGGGCAACATAGTCCCTATGGGTGGGGGTGGCAGAGGTGATGGGCAACAGGTCCCCTGTGAGTGGGGGTGGCAGGGGTGATGGGCAACATAGTCCCTATGGGTGGGGGTGGCAGTAGTGATGAGCAACAGTTCCCCTGTGAGTGGGGGTGGCAGGGGTGATGGGCAACATAAGCCCTATGGGTGGGGGTGGCAGGGGTAATGGGCCACATAGTCCCTATGGGTGGGGGTAGCAGAGGTGATGGGCAACAGGTCCCCTGTGAGTGGGGGTGGCAGGGGTGATGGGCAACATAAGCCCTGTGAGTGGGGGTGGCAGGGGTGATGGGCAACATAGTCCCTATGGGTGGGGGTGGCAGTAGTGATGAGCAACAGGTCCCCTGTGAGTGGGGGTGGCAGGGGTGATGGGCAACGTAAACCCTATGGGTGAGGGTGGCAGGGGTGATGGGCAACATAGTCCCTATGGGTGGGGGTGGCAGTAGTGATGAGCAACAGGTCCCCTGTGAGTGGGGGTGGCAGGGGTGATGGGCAACAGGTCCCCTGTGAGTGGCGGTGGCAGGGGTGATGGGCAACAGGCTCCCTGTGAGTGGGGGTGGCAGAGGTGATGGGCAACAGGTCCCCTGTGAGTGGGGGTGGCAGGGGTGAAGGACAACATAAGCCCTGTGAGTGGGGGTGGCAGGGGTGATGGGCAACATAAGCCCTGTGAGTAGGGGTTGCAGGGGTGATGGGCAACATAAGCCCTATGGGTGGGGGTGGCACGGGTGATGGGCAACATAGTCCCTATGGGTGGGGGTGGCAGTAGTGATGAGCAACAGCTCCCCTGTGAGTGGGGGTGGCAAGGGTAATGGGCAACATAAGCCCTGTGAGTGGGGGTGGCAGGGGTGATGGGCAACATACGCCCTGTGAGTGGGGGTGGCAGGGGTGATGGGCAACATAAGCCCTGTGAGTGGGGGTGGCAGAGGTGATGGGCAACATAAGCCCTATGGGTGGCAGGGGTGAAGGGCAACATAGTCCCTATGGGTGGGGGTGGCAGTAGTGATGAGCAACAGGTCCCCTGTGAGTGGGGGTGGCAGGGGTAATGGGCAACATAAGCCCTGTGAGTAGGGGTGGCAGGGGTGATGGGCAACATAGTCCCTATGGTTGAGGGTGGCAGGGGTGCTGGCCATGCAACCCCTATGGTGGGCTGTTGTTAGTGGCCCGGATATGGATCCCCTGTGTGTGTGTGCCATTTTGCGGGTACGTGTCGTTTGTTTATGTGGTAGGTGTCTGACTTACCGCCTGCGCCGTCGGCATCGGTTCCTGATTCGGTCATAGATGTAGAGTACTGGTATGACCTGCGCGATGGGATTCATGTTGTGTTCGTGTCGTACACGCTGCTTTTTGCTCCGTCTCGTACCCGCTGCAAGCTGTTCCGTCTCATAGCCGTGTATTGATTTGTGGCGCGAATCGTAGCTGATATGCTTGTTTTCCAGATGCTGTGATGTGCCGTACGTGACGACCCATCCGGCGAGTAGGAAGTACGCATCGTACTTGTCATGCCGGAAACTGCTATGGATACTGCTTCCGGGCGACACGGTTCCTCTTTGGGAGTTACGGCTCGGATGGAGAATGGGTCTTGATTCACAGCCTACGTGTCGGTTGTGATTTGGGCAGTTATGCGCATCGTACTTACTCTACAGGACGGACCGGCTCCGGGTACGTGTCGGTCACAGGGTAAGGCTACGGACAGCTGTCTGACCGGCCATCGGAATCGGCCCCAATGTATTACATCACCTACTTAAAAGCATTCTGTAGATGCGCTGTTTCTTTGGGAACTTACTGTATGGATTCTTGCTCCGGTGAGGAAAATGATGGACAATATGTTGTTCCAGGTGCGGAGGGAGGGGGATGCAAGGTCTTTGCAGAATTGTATCTGGGCGAATCCTTCAATACTTATGAGTAGGCCTGCAAAGACTTTGGGGTGGGTCAGGACCACTATCCGCATTATGCTGGACTTGCAACTAAGGGTGGGTGGTAAATTCCGTTCCGCTCACGGAATTTGCTAAATTTAGGCATTTTCGCATTCTGCGGAGAACGCGTAAATGTTGAAATTTCCGCCATCCATGGCTTAGCGGAGATATTTTTCATGTTCGCGCTTTAAAAAGGCATTCGCGCGCGCGCGGTTGACTTACCGGGATCCCTGCGTTCGTCGATGAGTTTTCAGGTCCGTTCGCATGCGCCACGAGATGTTGGTAGACGGTCACGCTATCTCGCGAGAGTTTGCGATCGTGAACACGTCATTCGCCGTGCCATTGGACACCGCGAGAGTCTGTGATCGTGACCACGTCATTCACCACCACGAGAGAGAGCGTGCGATCGCGAACACGTCATTTGGACACACTATCCGACATCCGGCGGAAGTGTGGTGAAGCTCTCGATCCTGAACACGCAAAATGTTCAATCTGGAGAAGAATAATATCTTGAGCAGCATAAAACCTTCTGTAAATGATGATTTGGATGAACAAAACTACTCAGATTGACATTTGGCTGTCCTTTTTTGTGCAAGGAGTCCTTTTTTAAAAAAAAGAAACTTTTGGGGGGGAGAGGGAGGAAGTTCCACATAGTCTCCAACTTCCGGTTCCTGTTCAGCAGGCTCCTCCCAGTGCTTTGTTCATCTCCTGTTCATTCTGCCTTTGGATTTTGTGCTGGAAGGACCAATCTTTGTGTCTGCTGCAACATTATCATTGGATTTGAGGACTTTTGAATTTGATATTTTAGAAGTAAGTTGGTGTTGTTGTTTGTTTGATTGGGGCATTGCAGTTGCTGCAACTACAATTTTGGTACTTACCATGTTTTTAAAAAATTGCTGTGGGTAGCCAGTAGGCCCAGAGCTAGTCATGGGTGGGTGCATGATGAATCAAGTGTTCCTTTGGTGTGTGTTGAATTTATTTCAAACATCATTTAGGGCATGGATGGCATTGGATTGAATTGCAAAATGTGTTTTTTGGGGGTATTTCTGTTTTTGGGTGTGTGTTAAATAAATGCCTTTGTTGTGTGTGGTGTGTTGTTGTGTACCTTGCAGACCTTGTTTGGCCCTGTGGATTTTCGTTTTGGCATTTTATTGCATTAGAGGCAAAGCAGTGTGGTTTAGCATGCATCCTTTGCCTGGCTTTTTGCTTGTGATTTGTGTGTGTCCATGTGGCTGGTGGCCATTTCTGGGTGGAGTTATTAGTGTGTTGCTTTTGCCATATAGGCCTGCATGGTTTTCCTCTTGGCTTACTGCTTCCATCCATCCCCTTTGCCAGCAGCAGCTCACTGAATGATGTGATGAGCAAATAATTTAATGCCAAGCAGGGTTCACTTCCATTACATTTGTATTTTTGTTGTTGTTGTTCTTCTTTCCTATCCTTCCTGAGAGTGTAGTGTACACAGTATACCATGAAAGCCATTGTTGACAATGTCTCACAAATAGCTACACTATATCTTTTATTTGTTTGTTTGTACTAGTAGTAATTGAACCACAACAACAAATGCAACATTTCACTGATGTTCTTCTCCTGGCTTCTTTGCTTTTAGGTGCACAAAAAGACAGAGGAGGAGGTGTCATCATCATCACCCGTTGTACTGCCATACAGATGTCCAAGTGTGACCACAGACATCTCTGCAACTTGTGGACCTGTGTCCCGCTGACATTTGAAGAAGATGGGGCCAAAGAAAGGTAACAGGACCTCCAGTACCAAGAAAGTTGTTAGTGAGTAGAAGGTACAGAAAAAGGAAGTGGCACTTACCAAGACTGGTGTGCCGCCCCAGGTTTTTTTAGGGAAAAAACAAATTATGCCTTCAGCAGTGTTGTCCGGGGACCAAGCTGGGAGCAGCACCTCCACATCAGCGGGCCAGCCCCACCAACCTAGGCCCAAACCCATGAGTGTCGCAGAGGTAGCGATGTTGAAATGTCATTATCGCAAGTAGTACACAATCAACGCAGGCGGAAACTCAGCAGATAAGTGGGCAGCAGCAGGCGCAGCAGCAGGCACAGCAGCAGGACCCGCAAAAACAGCAGCAGCCACAAGAACAGCAGCAGCCGCAAGTACAGCAGCAGCTGCAAGAACAGCCGCAGCAGCAAGAACAGCAGCATGAACAGCCACAACAACAGCCCACAACAGTAGTTGTTCTTCCTGAAGTATTTCAGGAAATCGAGCTTCCTGCAGACAAAGTGGAGCAAGCCACTGTTTCAGAAGATCCATTGTCTTCCAGACCCCCAGCAAGGAAAAGGAGGGTAAGGCCATCATCTTCTTCTTCAAGCCCCGCTTCTGGTGATCGAGATGCCACTTGGAAGCCACCAGCTCAGTCTGAGAGTGATGCACGCCACAAGACAAGGTCAGTGAAAAGGAAGGTTCTAGAAAGCCTTAGAGTTATGGAGGTAGATGTACAAGAGGGGGATGATGATGATGATGAGCCAGTCATCACGAACATCACTCCCGGCCCAAAGGAGATGGAGATCAACATTATTACCCTATTAAAAATGGCTGTGAGGGATGTAGCACGGATACCACCAACACAGGTAACACCACCACGACCTCCAGCTTCCATATTTGCATTTGCAAAGGCCGGCAGAGACCTACATCCAGCTCAACCACCACCTCAGTAGGTAGTGGTAGTGTAGCTGCACAGAGTCACATTCCAAGCCCACCCTCCAGTTCATCTGGTATTGAAAGTGGCACATCCAGCAGCGCCAGAAAGTTCTCCTCCCCAGGCTAGGACTTCTTTTCGGTTAGCAGTAAGGACAAGAACATTGCTATCTGCACAATTTGTCGACATGCTGTTAGGCGGGGTAAGCTTGGTACAAACTATGGTACCGGAGGCCAAACAAGTCATCTCAAAATACACCACAGTATCCCGTGGGAGGCTCACCTACCTCGCTTAGAAAAAAGTAAAACTGTACCCATTGTTGTTGTTGGGGATGAAGAATTAGGGGAAGATATGATCGCGGTGGAAGGTGAACAAGAGGGATGCATTTCTAGCCCTGTCCTCAGCAGTGTAGTGGTACCGCCCACATCCTCAGCAACATCTTAGTGGCACCGCATTAAGAGCCATACTCAGAGTCAGACTGAGACACCAAGGCGACCGAGTACTACAATGAAAAAAAGTGTGTCGTTGAGCCTAACTGGGTACAAGAAAACAGTTGCACCACAAAGGAAAATAATCCAGCCTACCATGGAGAGCATGCTTAGGTTGGAGGGGCAGTACCAACGCAACCAACCAACGGCATGGTGGTACAATGCAAAGCTGGCTAAAATGTTAGCGCTGGACCTTCTCCCTTTTTCATTTGTGGAAGGGGTGGGTTTCCTTGAATTTGTGTCAGCCATCTGCCCTAAATAGAAGGTTCCCAGCCGGTCCTATTTCGCCAGAGTTACTGTTCCAGCACTACATCACGATGTGCTGGAATTGGTTGGACAAGCTTTGCAGCAGAGTGCTGTTCAAAATATTCACCTGACAACAGACATGTGGACCTGTTGCCAAGCCACAGATTACATGTGCATCACTGCACACTAGGTCTCTTTTGTGAGGGTTAGAGATAAGCTATCTGAAGTAGGTGCTGTTGACACAGCTGAGATTTTTAATGCTACTCGGAAACATGCAACTGTAGCCATGTTTGCCATGGAGAAATCTCATACTGCTGTAAACATTTTGGAAGAGTTTCACAGCCAGGTCTTTGAATGGCTGCGCCCAAGAGGGTTTAAGATTGGTTTTGTTTCCACAGATAATGGCAGTAATGTACTTAAGGCCATGGAGCTTGGTTCCTATTTCAGGGTCCCGTGTTTGGTGCACTGCATTAACATTATAGTTCAAGACTTTCTGAAAAAAGATACCATAGTCAGCAACTTACTGACCACCTGCCGAAGAATATGCATTCATTTCAGCCATTCTTTTAAAGCTCAGAAGCAACTGAGGGTCATTCAACCTGACTATACAATGCCAGTCAAAGCACTCATCCAGGAGGTGGAAACACGTTGGAACTCAACTTATTACATGCTTGACGGTCTGTTTGAGCAGTACACACCAATCAATAAATATGTCATGCGAAGAGGGGATGCTACTGTGAAAGGCATGACCCTTCAGATGGACCAATGGTGCCTAGTTAAATGCCTGACTGAGATGCTTCGTCCTTTCGAAGTCTTCACACGTGAAGTCAGCAAGGAGGACTGTACTATGGTCCAAGCTATCCCATTGTTGCACATGCTAGAGCAACAGCTTAGGGAGGTGTCTGAAGCGTACAAAGGTGTAGAGGAAAAAAAAAGCATATGAGTTGGTGGAGAGCTTATCCCGTCCCTTAGCTGACAATACAAGGGTGCAAAATAAGATTTTGTCACAAGAACATTACATTTGTGCCACAATTCTGGATCCACGGTCCAAATCAGCACTGAAAAGTAAGATATTAATTCCTTTTTCAGAAGTGGATGTTGCCCGGTACAAAACTTGGATAGCTGAGGCAGCCAGTAAGTTGGAAAATGAACGGCTGGTAATTAAAAGCCTGCTACATAAACCCACAACAAGTACTTAAGCAGGGCACAAGTTCAACTTCGGAGCCTGAGGGCAGTGCGTTTGGCTCAGAACATTCACCAACACTATCGACAACAGCAAGAACCAGATCATCAGCCCCAGTAAAATCGTTAAAGGATTGGTATTTACAACAAGGACTTGCTAGGTCCAGTGCTGATGCAAAGACAAAAGAGGCCGAACAAAGTGTAGCACCCATGAACATTGAGCGGATGGTCCAGGCCTATCTGGATGGCCCAACAGAGGTGTATATTGATCAAAACCGATTGCCGTATTGGTATGGTAAAAGGGGCCAATGGCCACTGCTCAGCAGGATGGCAATAAACTATCTGGCTTGCCCTGTCGCAAGTGTCTCTTCTGAATGTGTTTTCAGTGCTGCTGGTTCCATTGTAACAGTGAGAAGGACCAGTCTCTCGCTCAAAAACGTGGAGAGGTTAATCATGAGAAAAATGAATCAGCACTTTATACCACCGAATTACACAATACATGAATCAACGCAGGAAGATGAGGACAGCGGCTCAGGTGACGGAAGTAGTGTGTTAGATGATGATTATCTACTTCTGTTTGAACCCCCAGAGTTTAAAGACGAGCTATACTTCCCTGAGAACTAGACTTCCACTTCTTACTGTCTTCCTCCCTTTTTTACTTTCATTTGTGTGTCTGACTTTCTGGTTTGAAACTTCGAATCACAACAAATCCATCACCACCGTCTTCTAGTCTTTTATTGCCATATATGAGTTTCAGCTTTCTGCATTTCAGTCCACTCCCCCGAGTCCTGCTCCTCCATCTTCCTGAATCACCCTAAATCTATTGCCTTCAAGCCAGATGATTAGCATAATAGAAGAAAAAAGAAAATCTTCCCTCGTTGAGTCCCTCCAAAAGAAGTGGAACATGTTGATGACTACTATAGCTATCCTCCTTTCGGAGCAGAGAGAGACTGCCCATTAACTGAAGATGAGAAGGAACAGGTAATGAATGATGACATGCATTGGACGCTGACTGAGTGATTTGTGTTGTTGTTGTTTGTAGTGCATGAAGTTAATTCATTGTGTACTATTATCTAATCTACACACTAAAAGTAACTCAAGGCAATGTTTGTTTCCCTTCTTGTTTTTTAATAACAAATTTGTACTTCTACTGCAGGCCGATCCATTGCATTTTGAATATGGAAAGGGGACTCAATCTGTACAATGCACACTGAGTTGGACAACACCATGATGATGACCAAAGTGACATAATATCTCAGTAGGATCCAAGATGATTGATGGAATAACTCAGGGCGTTTCATGAGTGGCATAAAAGGTAAACAAGTCAACAACAACCACTGCAGACCTACATGTCTGTGTAGTGGTGGAGTCGAGTGCGGTGGTATGACTGAGAGCGGTGCATTGATTTAGTCACTTAATTTGTAAAATGCTATGTTGCTGTATATGTGCTTTGTCTGCCTCTGTATAAAAAAAAAGTACGCTAAATGGAGGATGGGCCACGACGGGTGCCGTAGGCCTGCTCTGTCCTGTTGTTGTTGGAGGTTAATGCTGGAAACAGACTGGAGTAGACATGATGTATCCATGCCACCTCTGAAAGTGTTCTTGTTGCACTCCACTGTAATTTATGCATTTTTTTTTCTACTTGATTTTTCAATATCCCTTTTGTTTTTCCATCTACAATTACAGGCTGGCCCTTACCCTGTGTTATACTGGGAAAAACAACTCACACTTAACTTACCAATGAATCTCCATCTGCCAGGCAGGCAGTGGCGTCACCCAAGATTGATGGCCGGAGCGTCCATGGAAGGTAGCACCAAGAGGAATGCTGAGATGCAACTCTCCATTTTGACCATGATAACATAAAGTAACAGTATCAACTTTCATCATCTTTAAAATAATTTGATTCATTTTTTGTCTTCAATCATTACTACTGTGTGTTGTTGTTATTAGTATGTTTGCTATCTGCTTATAATTCAATTTATCCCTACAGCTATTTTTTAATTTTCTTTGCTATCTTTAATAGTAAGCCCGGGCCAGTACAACAGAACAGAAACTGTATGTAATTCGGGTCCCTCGGAGGGCAGACAGGCAAGGCAAATTGCTTAATATACTGCTGCCCTATACTGTCTAATTGTCAAGTAGTAGTTAGTAAGTACTTCATTAACCATCAAGTTATCATCATCATGCATGGATTTCCTTTTTCTCCCTTAACAGATTTATGGATATGGTCATCTGCCAAGATTGTGTTTTCTTTTGTTGTTGTCCATGCGTACTGTTTTTCTTTGTCAAACCTTTCCCCAAACCACCCTTCCCAACCATTCATGAAACCCTAACCCTCTTCCCCCGGACTGTGTTACTTATTGAGGTGTGACTAAATTAAATGGACACCAATAATTTATCAAACGCTTGCTGGGGCGGATGTGGCAAACGCAACACTAATTCAATTTCAAGGCAGGGCGAGGAGCTTCTTCTGCTTGCCCACCCATGAGCAGTATATTTGCGAGGTAATTTTTTTACCAAAGGAACCTAATCCATCAGCATTAATTGCCGGCATCGATTGGATTTGTTGTCATCCTCCTACACAGCACTAACAGTTACGCTTGTGTCGAGTGTAGGGGTGGGTGGAATTTGCGAAACTCACTTTCGCAAATTATCGCGAAAATGTTAAAAATCTCCGCAAACATGCAGAAATATCGCGAAGATGCGGAAGTTTTTTTGACGCCCGTTCGCGGTATTTTCTGCATGGTCGCCGCTCGCCAACTTACCCATGTGGTTGCTCGCGGGCGCGGCCATCTTGTTTTCACTTGTCTCGCGGTGCATGATCGCGAGAAGAAAGACGTGATCGCGCGACGAATGACGTCACTGCGGGCGCGAACTGTCGCGAGACAGCGCAAATGCTACCAACAATCCAACATCACATGGAGAACGCGATCGGATCGGGAAAACTTGTCGGCGAACGCGGGGATTCAGGTAAGGCGATCGCGCGCACACGAGTATGTAATATTTTACAGCGCGAGCAAGCAAAAAATTTCCGGTAAAATGCGGATTGCGGAAATTTTGACATTTTCGCGCTCTCCGCGGAACGCGAAAATGTCAAATTATTGCAATTTCCGCGACCGGAACAGAATTTTAGCCCAGGCCTAGTCGAGTGTACTGTAGGCCTAGTCGAGTGACTCAACACAACCAGAGTTTGTAACTCTATGTATTAGGCTATCCCCGCCACCATTATGTTTTATTGTATTTTTGCATATTATTGTTTGGCAGTAAGTTCTGTACTGTACTTCATTCTACTACTCCTCCAGCAGTCTCTCTCAGGCGACTGACTGTCTCATTTTCTTTTTTTGCAAATGCTACTGTCAGTGTCTACTACTACTACCACCACAACCATGGCATGTTGGGAAAGAAAACCATCATCACCATGCAGCCATTGCTGTGCCTAAGTTAAACATGAAGCACAGGTAAGAGAAGAAGTTTGGGGGATTCATTAAATTTCACACACCCCTTTGAGTCCAGTTGCAGAATGCATAGACTAGGAGGAGAGACTGACAGTACTAGTAGGACAAGTCACTCAGTGAGGGGTACCGCATCTATCTGTTTGTGTCTAACAAAGTCAGCCAATTATTTAAATCAAACACTGGCTGTGGCCCTGCATCAGCAAGGAAACAGTGTGACGTAAAACAGTAACCCCAAACACAAAACATTAACAACATCATATGTAAAGTATAAATATATAATTTAATCCCCTAACAAAAATATATATTTTTTTTTTTTGCCCTCATCTCACCATATAGCACCTGCAATAAAGAGCAGTAAGCCATCTATGAACCTGAGCTCCCCTGGCATCTGCATTTTGCATTAGCTATAGACCTACCCAGGTCAGCTTCTTTTGAAGCTAGGTGTAATCATAGGACCTGGGGGTACTAGATCAGTCTCAAATCTCTGCCCCAAATTAAGAGTGGTGACCAAGTGCTGAATTCCATACCATCCAGATGTCCAAGATCTAATCAGGCAGCACTAAATGAAGCCCTCAACCATTTTTCGTATAGTGGGGGAGATGGATCCTTCCACAGCCTGCATATCTCCCTTCTGGTGATAAGGATTAAATACATAATCAGACCTTTCTGTTTTGCAGTCATCCAGTTCATTAGATCATTATTAGTGCCAAAAATTACTAAAGGAAGATTCAAGTTGATCTTGACTTTGAAAATGGCTTGGAGTGCATATTCCACTTGCTTCCAGAAAGGCCTTAATTTCACACAATCAAAAAAGATGTGTAAATCATCAGCCGGGGAGAATTCACATCTTGGGCATTTTGCAGATACAAGGGGAGCAAACTTGGCTATTTTCTTGGGGTATAATATAACCGTTTGATAACATAAAAATGGTTCTTTTTTAACGAGGCTGGTTTAATAGATTTATATAATATAAACAGTGAAGGTTCATATAGCTCTTCAACAACATTGTCCAGGGCTGACAGGTTCCAAACCATCTGTTGTGGGGAGACTCAGTCGCATCAATTTCCAAAAGTCTTTTATACCAAAGGCCTGCCTCTTTTTTGATAAGGTTTGTATTTTGGAAAAGAGACTCTATTTCCCAATTTCCACCTATATATTCTCTCTCTGCAGCAAACCAAGAAACCAATTGGAGATATTTAAACTTGGAAAAAGAACTACCAATTCGGGCCTTTAACACCTCCCATGGATGGACACCTTCTGCGGAAATGAGGTCAGCCCAGATCATAAGACCAGCTTCCTTTATGGGTTTCGCAAGGCTGTCCATCAGACAGGCGGGCATGCCGGGGGAATCCCAGATTGGAGCAAACTCTGAGTAATAACAGATCCCCCACATTCTCCTGATTTTATACCACCAATTTAAGGCTGTTTTTAATACCTTCAAACGTACCTTTTTGAAATACCTTGAGGCACCAAACTTGTATAGGAAACCCTCTCCTCCACCTTCGAAGGCAGCCATTTCTTTCAGGATCATCCCCCAGTTTGAATCCCCCGGAGAGATCAGTAGCGCCCGAACATTTTTAAATTGAAAGGAGTAGGAATACCAAAACAAATCGGGAAGAGCAAGGCCTCCCTTCAGAAGTTTTCGCCTTAGCTTCTTCCAGGAGAGCCTTGTAGTTTTATTGGACCAAATAAAGCTGCCGATCTTGCCTTGGATTTTACTAATATCTCTATTTGAGAAACTAAGAGGGATGGTACTAAATAGATAGGTTAATTTTGGCAAGATTACCATTTTTATCAGGTTAACCCTTCCATATATAGTTAGGGGCAAGTTCTTCCATCTTAAAAATAGATGATCGATCTCGTTTGACACTTTTTTCAAATTTAACTTCGGAATGTCATCTAAGTTACTTACTATAATTACCCCAAGATATTTAAATTCCTTACTGATAGGGCCGGCCCAATTCTCGATGTTCCAGCACATTACCTCCGTTTTGGATGAATTGGAAAGATAACCTGAAAAAACTCCAAACTCCTCCATGATTGATTCTACTCTAGGGAGTGCCTGACTTGGGTTATTAGTATATATCAGTAAGTCATCTGCATAGAGGGCTACCTTGCTGCTGTATAAATTAACTCTGAAGGGGGTCATTGACTCATCTAATCTTATGGCTTGAGCCAAAGGCTCTATATATAGATCAAACAACAGGGGCGAGATAGGGCAACCCTGCCTTGTCCCCCTAGTTATTGCAAAGCTAGATGTTAACAGGCCGTTTAACAAAATTGTGGCAGAGGCCCCCTGGTAACAATTGGTCAAAGTCTGAATAAAAGTTAGACCCAGGCCCATTGATTTCAGTAATTCCCATAAAAAGATCCAACAGACGCGATCAAATGCTTTAGCCGCATCAAATGCAGCAACAGCCAAGGGCTCCGTCCTTGCTATCGCTAGATCGATACTGCCAATTAACTGTAGATTCTGTTCCTGAATAAATCTGCCAGGGATGAAACCCTTTTGGTCCCCATTTATCAAAAAGGGGATTACCTTGACCAATCTCCCTGCCAATATACTCATAAAGATCTTATAATCAGCATTTAGCAGGGAGATTGGTCTGTATGAATCTGCTTTACGGGGCTCTTTCCCTGGTTTTAGAACGAGAACGATCGTAGCTTCTTTCCAAGAATTTGGAACTCTACCCCTTGGACTATACATGGAGTTAAACAGTTCGCACATCCCAGGGACTAGCTCATTCTGTAGTATTTTATATACTTCACCCGGAAGTGCATCCGTCCCTGCAGCTTTATTACTCTTAACCCTGCTAATATGTAATTTTACTTCTAACTCTGATATAGGGGCATCTATAGTGAGTCGGCTGCTTTCAGTTAAAACGGGTAATTTTTTAAGTTGCAGCCACTTTTGGATATTATCTGAGTTTGGTATAGACTCCTCTCTATATAGATCTGAAAACAGGGATACAAGGCATCTCTGCATGTCCTCCCATTTCCCTGAGCTCCCCCCACTCTCATCTATTATTAGTTCACTAATGTTGTTTTTAACGCGGTCTGCTCTTGCTTTCCAAGCTAAAATAGCCCCTGCTTTTTCACCATATTCAAAATTTTGCATGTTTTGAACAGACCACTGTGCCTTAATTTTTGTCTCTAATTTTCCTCTATAGACCTGCCGTAGGTGTTCAAGATCTTTATTGACTTGTGTCATTTTTTCTTTTGAGTACTGGGGATTATTTGTCCTTTCATCCTCCAATTTGCTTATATTATTTTCCAAATTTTTTAAGTTAATATTTCTTCTCTATTTTTTGAGCAAATCAAACTGTGGAGTTGACCTCGTAGATTAGCTTTAAAAGCATCCCAGACAAAATCCAAGGAAGTAGAACCCAAATTAAGTCGGAAATAATCTACTGTGGAGGTTTTTAGAGCATTAATAATATCAATGTTGGAAAGCATTGCCCTTTTTAATGTCCACCTAGGACTGGGGGTTCTCCTTCCCCTTGAATATGAAAGAGAAAAAAATATAGGTGCGTGGTCCGAGAGGATGGTGGGTAGAATCGAGATATCAAGGACATTCTCCAGGACAGTCCTATCGACTAATATGTAGTCAATTCTTGAAGAATGACCATATTTCTTACTGAAGAAGGTAAAACCTGCCTTGTCTCCTTGCTTTACCCTCCACCCGTCAGCCAACCCGAGCTCATGCATCATATTAATCATCCCACGGCGAATATTGGGGTTTCCAACATAATGGCTATTATTGGATCTATCCCGAGTAGGGTTAAGAAGGACATTAAAGTCACCACCAATAATGATTGGGGAGGCAGTTTCTGTTAGCTTAGCCTGTAGCTTATACATATATGCTGGATCATCGAGATTTGGTCCGTAAAATGATGCTATAGATAACTCCCTCCCTTCAATTTCAATCTGTGTAGTAATCCATCTACCCGACTGATCTGAGGAGACTGATTTAATACTCACTCCAGTACCTGTTCTAATTAAAATAACCACCCCTTTAGTATGACCTGCTGCTCAGATGGATAGAACGACTCAACCCAACGGAATTTACTAAAATAAGCCCTGCTTTCCAAAAGACTCAAATGTGACTCCTGAAGGAGGAAGACCTGAGCTGTGGTTTGTTCAAGATATTTCATTACCAATCCAAGCCTCCGTGGACATCTGAGTCCATTAACATTCCATGAAATGAAATTTATAGAGCCATTCATTGTAACTGCCCCTTTAGCCAAGCTTTATTCAGGTATTCCATAAGCTGCTTACTTATTACTAAATTTACCAGGTTTCTTTGAGAATGAGGATATTTTTTTGAATTTTTTCCCCTTGCAACCCCACCTGTGCCCCCTATGTCTCCACTACCCCCCCTTACACCCGTGCCCCTATCCTGCCCCAATACCCCTACCTTACTACCCTGGGAAACCCTCCCGTCTCTTCTGAGCATAAGCTCTTAGGGCAAGCCCCCCTGACACTGTATGAACATAGGTACACAAAAAATTTATATTAATTTCCTGAACCCCTCTGTGAGATACTTAGCAGGAAATATGTGTAAGGATGACGATTGTTGACAAATTCTTACGAGGAAGCTTCTCCCTCTTTTCCGCTTCTTATTTTCCAGATAAGGTCATCTACTTCCTCAATCTGATGTATATTATACATGTGGTTATTCCACATTATTCGTAGAAGAGCCGGGAATCTCAATTGAACCTTAACACCAAGGTCGCTTAAAATTGTCATCCTTTTACCAAGTTCCCATTGTCTCATGGCCGTGATATGGGAGATATCAGACCTAATGGTATAAGAAAACGGGCTGGAGTATAAGCTGCACTTCACTGGACCTGTTTTCAACTCTAGAGATAAAATTTTCTCTTTGGATGTATAGGTAAGAAAGTTCACCAGGATTTTCCTCGGTTTAGGCCTAGTAGGATTCCTTCTGTAGGGATCTCGGTGAACTCGTTGTATATCAGAGGATAGATCCAGATCTGGTACATCCTTGAGGATTGTTCCCTTTAGGAGTGCTATCACAAATTCTTTTATATCGCTACCCTCCAGGTCCTCCGGGACATTCAAAATTTTCAGATTGTTCTTCCTGGCATGGTTCTCAAGCCGTTCAATATTATCTTTTAATTCTTTATTTTGGAGGGCTAACTTATCCATTTCGGCTGTGGAGTTGTGTAAAGCTTCCCTTAACTTGGGGATTTCCCCTTCCAGAGTATCAGTCCTCTAGAGACCTCTTCAATCTTTTGCGCCAAGACCTCACATGAAGATTTAATATCGGCTTGGTTAGTCTCGGAAATTGAAAATCTCTTTCCAATGTCCTCCTTTAAGGCCAATAATATATCCGCTAATGCCCCAACTCCTTCATTCCTATCCCTAGGAGCTTCACATTCTAATAGACTGGGCATTTCAGCAACAAACATCGGTGTTGTCGCAACTGGATCGAGTTCCATTGTTGTTTTGACTGTCTCTGGGGAGGTCTCCTGATTTTCGCAGCTGTCGGGGCTGCCCAGTGTTTCTAAGGCCGAATATCTACTTGACACACTGACCGAGGGGTGTATGTCCCGGACCTCTATTAAGGGTACTACACTGTTCCCCTCAGCTAATATCAACTGAGTATCGTTCTCGGATTGTAAAGTCCGTTTGGTAGGGGAAGCCATAATACTTTTATTGACTACTTCTTTACCTCTATCTAAAGGGTTAGATAACACCTTATAAAAGGACTTTAAAGAGGGAGTCACTTTGACTTTAGACAGAGGAACTTTCTTTCCCCTACCTCTTCCTTTCCCTCCTTCTCCAGAGGGACCCTCCGTGGCCGCTTTTTTCTCTCCCTGCCTAGCAGAGATTTTGATCTTAACAGCGGGAGCAGCACTAGTATTAGGGTAAGCAGAATCCGTATTTATATCCAGCCTCACTGCTCTGTTTCGCAGAGTATATCTACTGACCGGAGTTATAATGTTGACGTTATTAGTATTTAAAGTAGAACCCTGCTGTGAAATAACACTACAGAGGGCGCTCTGGAGGCCACGCCCCCTGCTATCCATACAGTCTCGAAGTACAATGTTTGGAATAATAGCTCCACTCACTTCCTTAAGAGCAACCCGACCAAGTTTCAAAGAAGCCAAAAATATACCGCTCCTCAAGGAATCGATTTCCTGAGCTTCCTGAGCTTCAATTATGGGAATGACCTCACCTCGAGCCTTCCGTCTCCCCCAGCACACTAGCCCGCTCGCATACCTGGTCTTCCTCCTCCACTCGCCGTAGCCGTAGCCGGACTTGCTGGTTCTGTCTCTGCCTCTGCCGGGATTAGCCCGGAACTGAAGCTCCGAGGCGCACTTCCTCCACTCCAGTACTGCACCGCCCAGCCTAAGCTGCGAGATCTCCGGTGGCTCCGCAGGCACCATCCAGGTATCGTAAATCAAAGAAATGAATATTTAGAATAGGGAGAGCTTTCAAAACATTCCGTAAGAACGGAAAAAATACATCTTACGTGTTTCACATAGGTCCAGGAACGAGTGTCAGGGGAGCTCCGCCACGGCCGTTAGCTTCCAGCCGCCATGTTCCCCTTTTGCATTTTCGCTACAGATTTTCTTGTGACATTTGATCAACAAAAATAATTTTTTTTACAAAGTTTATTTTTTTAACAAAAATAAACTTTGTAAAAAATTCCACAACAACACCTGACCCACCCCTTTCCCTAACCCCAACCAATGTCCAGAACGAAAAAGTCCAACAAATTAAATGTCTAATTGACCAAATAAATGTTATATGGTCCCTAGGGTCATTCTAGCCTTTGCTTAGTTAGTCCCTTTCCCTGCAACTATTTTAGCTTTGTGTCTTTTATTTTTGAGCACGTTACCTCGTAGCTTGTTGTGTAAGACGCCTTTGAGCCCACATCAGCTCATACTGCTACTGTCTGAGGGCAGCGTGCAAGGTCGAAAAACAAGCCACTTTGTTATGGAGTTCTGGTGTTAGTCCATATTGCTTATCCATAAAAATGCTACACTTTTTGGCACGACTGAGAAATGCTTGCAATATACTAACGCGCACCATTTTGCTCATAACAGGCGGAAGATTCCCTTCTACAAACCAGAGCTTTGCAGAGCTTATGATGTAACCAGTACTATGTTCTTCTAAGGTGAGGGGTCCCCAGAATTTGCTCAGAGATCCTAATTTATAATTTTATATAAACCATCAGGCACATGCATCAAGAAAAGCTTTTGCGAGTCCTTAATTGCGAATATTAAGGAATCACAATTAAGGACTCGCAAAAGCCTATGCATGTAGGAATCGCTATTAAAATAGCGATTCCTTAACATTCATTAATTGCGACTCACAAATTGCGAGTCGCAATTAATGAATGGCTTCCCATTCATTCCTATGGGCCTTCAGTACCAGTAGGTAATCGCAAATTGCTCCCGCAATTTCTAGGGTGCAAGGGTGTCAAAATGACACCCTATTGCACCCATGTATTCGAACTCTGCACACATGTTGCATACACACATGCTCTAAGGGCATGTGTGTGCGCAACATGAAACTTAGAAAAATGCAAATAAGTGCATTTTTCTAAGTTTTAGCAAATTACCATGAAGACCAGCTTCATGGTAATTTGCTCCCGCTAGTAGCGAAATCGCTATTTTTTTAACTTTAATGCATTGCATTTAAGGAATCTCAATTAGGGATTCCTTAAATGCAATCGCTATTTAAGGAATCGCTATTTTGAGATTCCTTAAATTGCGATTTTTGCATTTGGGATGATGCATCCCAAATGCAAAAATACCGGTCGCAAAGGGGCAGATTCTGAGAATCTGCCCGTTTGCGACCGGTTTTGTGGTTGATGCATGTGCCTGTATATTCCTACCAAGGGGAGGGTGGTTCTTCCACCACTGTTCAGTTATCATGATTTCGCCTTTTGTCTTCTATGGACTTGTAGTTGTTGTAGGTGTAACTAAGTGTAACAATGTTTATTGTTTTAATCTTATGCATTTTTTCCTGTTGGTGCTCCATTATAGAACAACGTACAGAGCTTGTCAGTTGAAAATAATCCTTTTGAACTTACATAGACTCGGTGGTATTTGGTGTGGACTTACACAAGTGAGTGAGCGATAGGGTGTGCATTGCTTCCATGACTGAGAGGTCGGGAGTGTTATGTTCTGGGTTGTCTACTCATTGGGTATCTTGGGGGGGTTCGGAGAGCTAATAGTAATGAGACACTATAACTAGTCGGTCAGGAGATTGTGGTGGGTTCTGATTGAGGTGTGAGGAAGGTCCAACCTCCCATCACCAACGACCTATTTTCTTGTGCAAAGTTCTGTATGTGTAGAATCCCTACAACAGTAGTAGTATGTCCTATCCTATCAAAAATAGTAAAATCTGGTTGGGCTTTTTGTTCATGGGAATTGTCAAAAAGCCTCAAGATTAGGAAGACTAGAAGTAGTAGAAGAGGACAACCCAAAGGACTAGACTCAATGGCTAGAGCTATTGGTGAATCTGAGTTTTATTTAAAACTTTTTAAATAAAGAGTGGCCAACTGGGCATTCTTAGCTACAGACAGACTAATAGTAGTAGTACAGAGAGTCATAGCAGAGGCAGTTAGAGGCAGGGATAACAAGAATTTAGAAACAGATAGTCTAGATTGAAGAAGAATAGGTAAAAAATAGCATTAGGAAACTGAAACAATTGTTCGGAAAAAATAAGGTGCACTAAAAGCTAGGGAATAATATTTATTAATATTAACAACAGGAAGACTTACTGGGGCCAGCAGCAGAGCCCTTGATAGAGGAGCGGTCCTGGTCCTGTCACTGGTGTCCTCCAGCTGCTCCCGCCGACTCCAACCCCGTCTTCTTTCCCCTGGATGCTGATCATGAAAGATATAAGAAAGAAAGGGACAAACATTGATGATTGGTGTGAAACAAATAAAATATTTTTAAAAACATTTATGGAAACAACAATGGCAATAAAATTGACCTATCTAATCTGGTCGACTAGTAGGATTGGGGGATTCGGGGACCAACACTAATCCAGTGTTCCATTCTGATTCCAGAATACTAACTGAGCCTAAGAACCACCTGACCAAGCCCACCTATTCCAGATGGGCCAATTGTTCACTAAGTCTGCATTTCCATTTATTTTAGTCCTCAAAAATGCATAGATGGAGGACACATGCCTAAAGCTTTGCATACACCAAATTGTTGGTTGGTTGCTGCTGATGTTCTGCTAGTGCTAAGCCTATTACCACTCACTAAACAAACTACAAAAGGTTTCACTAAGGACTGGGGTAAGCAGCACTCAGCAGCACATGACGTAACAGAGGGTGCGTCACGCAGCCCACTAAAAAATTACCAACTCATACTAATAAGTAACTAAACCTATCAATCCACTACTAGCTCTTAGTGACAGGAGGACAAAGGAAGGACTAGAGTCTCTCTAGCATTGCCTAACTTAAGTTCTCTAAAAGAAACTCTTACATAATCACACTAAGCAAGCGCAAACTTGCAAACAAGTAAGATTAGTAGCGCCGAGCACCTGTGTCATAACAATCAGATTTTTAAACGTAATTTACCTGCAATGTAAGCAGCAGCATTCTTGCTGGTCGCAAAAAATATATATTCGCAATATATAACACAGAGCAGAAGAACACAAAGTAGTTATATTAAATAGCTACTCACCCAGCCCCGGGACCTCCACTTCTAGCAGGTCCAGCAGGTCCTGCTCCCGGTCCAGAATATCGGACCACCGGTGCGTCAGCTGGTTATTGGTGCGCCGGACACCAGAGCAGCAAAACACTGCCCGGCGCACCTTTCCCCACCGCTGCCGACGCTCCCGGAGCCCGTACCCAGGCCTGCCGCCTGCTGCCAAGGTTAAGGAGAGGTGGCGCTGCACAAAAAAAACTAGTGCGACCACCTCCGCCTCACCGTGGGGCATATTATGAAGACAGGCGATAAAATTATCGCCGCTTTAGCGGCAGAAAACTGCCGCTAAAACGGCGATAATGGGCTTGATAATATGGTCTATGGAATTCCAATTGAAGCCCATGTTAGATGTGAAGGACATCTAACCTGAGCTTCAATTGGAATTCCATAGAGCATATTATCAAGCCCATTATCGCCGTTTTAGCGGCTGTTTTCTGCCCCTAAAGCGGCAATAATTTTATCGCCTGTCTTGATAATATGCCCCCAAATAAGGCCTGTGGCTGCACCCCGTGTTGGTGCCGCCTTCCGCAAGGATGGTGGTTGCGGCTCTGGCTACGACTACGAGCCCTGCAGCCCTTTGTCATGGTTCTGGGTAGGCGAGGGGGCGGAAAAGAAAAGGTAGGAATGAAAAAGTAATTGAAATGAAAAAAGCAGGTAAGAGAAAAAGGGTGAAAAAGTAGTGAAAAATACACAAAAAGTAGAAAAAAACTCAAAATATAGAATCAGGAAAATAGAGAGATAGATAATAAATAAAAAAGATCAAAAGAAAGTTTCCAAAAACAAAGGATTGAAAATGTAGAAGTAGGATTGAAAAGCAGGCCCAGAACCATAACAATAGAGTGAAAAACAAGATAGCCGCGCCCATTGCGACCGCATGGGCAAGTTTGCGCGATATTTACCCCCCGAGCATGCAAAAAGCGTCGCAAACACGTAATACGCTTTCCCGAACTGGAAATACTTATCGCGAACGGGCGGGAGCATGCAATACGTGACCCGGAACAGGAAATAAGCATCGCGTGCGGGCGCAAACATGCAATACGCAGACCGGAACAGGAAATAACCATCGCGGGACAAGTGAAAAACAAGATTAGCGACCGCATGGGCAAGTTAGCGATATATTTTCCAGCAAGCACGTAAATACACATCGCGAACGGGCGGGACAAGCATCTCCGCGTCTTTGCGGAGTTTCCACGCTCTCGCGGAGATTTGTTACAATTTCGCGGAGATTTGCGTAATGCGACTACGCAAATTCTGCCCACCCCTACTTTCAACTTAGTTAAGGTAACATGGTCCACATACCCCGCCATTCCACAGATGACGCAAATGCTAGACATACTGCTCACTTGTGGAGCTGGGCGTAGACTCATCTCTCTTCTATATAATGCCATGAGAGCCAACTCAACGGGCCCTCCACCAAAGTCGCGGGCGGCATGGGATGCAGACATGACAGAACCCTTAGATGACTGGACGTAGAAAGTGCTAATTGCACTCACACATACGGTATCCTGCAATGCACACTTTAAGTTAATACATTATAACTACTTACACTGCACATACATGACACCAGTAAGGTTGCACCTCATTGACCTGGACAGCCCAGAATAGGACTTCGGGTGGAGATGATGCCGCAGCACTGAATCCTGGGACACTTTTAGGAAACCCAAAAGCGCAAAATAGCATATAAACACCTGCAATTAATCCTAGTGTTGGCAAATCATAGGGTTGCAATAACGTGGATAGGGAAGTGTACCCTAGAAGTGGATGCGTGGCTCAGGGATACGCATGAGTGGTCACTGTCGGAGGAAGCGCACATAAAAGCCAGTCGTAGACAAGCTAAACTAGAAGACGATCTCTGGACGTGGAGGGAATTATGTGATGTGTTCTTGAATCCTGACACACAGACGAGTGGGCAAAATGTGTCAGATGGGAGTGAGGGCATGTCCGAGGGGAAATCAAACTGATATACATGTTACCATAATAACAGACTCTTTGACAAGTAATACCTACATTGCCAAAACTAAGAATGCCCTTTGGTATATATGTGCTTCACCACATGTTCCACCTGTCTGCTCTGATCTGGACTGCACACCTGCTGTGATGATTTTGTTAAAAAGATAAATAAAGGTTATTAAAAAAAAAGCATTCTGTATTATGCTCTAGTAAGCCCTACTATTTAAATACTTATATCCAAAGATAGAACAAGTCATTTAACATAAAGGATAACAGCAAAATAAAAAGCACACATATCCATGGAGGGCTATCAAGCCTAAACATCAAGGCTTCAACCAATTCATCAATATTCTAACATATGTTTTTCTTCATAGGTAATAACTAAGGCTGGCACAAAGGGAAACTGACGACTCATCGGATAGGAGAGCAGAAGTCAGATAAGTATTTCAGAGAAGCTATACAATAGTGCAAAATGTGTGTTATTGCCTGAGAAGATCCACAATTCTTTTCTCCTTTGTTTTAGCAGGTATTAGGTATGGGGTCTGATGCCAAGAACACCGCAAAGCTGAGAGGAGCTGCCACCAGAACACCGCCAAACAAGACATCGATTCCATGAACATGGGACAGCATGACCCAGAAGCACAAGGTGAGTGTCAGTAGGGCGGAAGGCAAACACGCAGAGACTAGAACGCAAAGCGTCCTTCCACCTGCTTTAACCGGATGTATTCTGCCATTGCTTCACCCCCACCGCATATGTGGACGGGCGCGGAGCACGCCCAACATTTACACTTTTTAAAGTTCATTTTCAATCTTTGGTCTTTATGTCTCTTATCATGTTCAGCACTGTCTTTTACTTCAACTTTATCTTAACAGTCTCTTTATTATTTCAAGGTGAATCTTCTTCTGCAAGTGTTCCATTTTTGGCATCGATTTCAAATTTGTACTGGCAATGATTCACTGGATTGTAACTTTCTAATACTACTTTTTCTTCTTCTTCTGGTTCTTAACTATATATTCTCATTCAGATGAAGCATATTTCTTGTTCAGAACTCTGTTTCACATTGACGTTTTAGCAAAAGCGGATTAACTTCCACTAATTACAGAGTATATTTGTCTCTCTGGCTTTTCTGGGTCACAGTGTTTTCTTTTGCAAGTTCTTTTCCAAGGAAAATCTTCTTCAACCCCTCTTTGTTCACCAACAGTCTTTGTCAGAGTTCCTTTACTGAATAATGGACTTCAAATTTACCTTGAAACTTGAGCAGCCTTGCCTACTTTGTTTACAGCAAACTGCTTTCTTCCTCTGTGGGTTCCTGTGACTCGATTTGTCAGCTGTGCTTTCTCATTGATTGGATCCAAGACTACTTCTTCTTGCTGCCACTCCTGCTTTTGGTTGTGACATTGTAACAGCCTTTCACTCTGATCCCTGCTTTGAAACTGGACTTTGGACATTTCAGGTTCTTCCCCAGAGTTCTCCCTGACCTGAAATTTCACAAGTTCATTGCTTTATTTGCCAGTTTCAAAATTATCACCCCCCTCTGTATTCATGCTATGAACTTGAGTTTGGTCTTGAGCTTAACTCTGTGTTTGACTCTGCAAGTCTGTGTGTGATTCAGTGGCTAATTCTACCGAGTTCTTTGACTGTTACTTTTACTTTTTTCATATGGGCAGAGTGGATCCACTGCTGCACTCTGAGGCAGGGTCTATTTTTATCATAAAGTACCCCAGGCCCTTTCTGCCCACACCTGAGGTATGAGACCCTTATCCTTGCCCTGCCAGCCTAATTTGCAGGCCGTGTTAAATTGAGCAGAGGGTCTGGTTTTACTGTATAACAAATGCCCTGGGCCATCCTTGTCACTCAGCCAGTATGAACCCCTATGTAGACCCTGCCAGCCTAATCTGTAGGCCTTTGTTAAATTGACCAGAGTTCTGCACCCATTTTTCTATACAGCAGGCTCTAAGCCTGTCTGACTAAAAATCACAGCCAGCTATTCTCAGCGAGGCCTCCTGCTCCAAACTATAGAGCCCCCACACTACCCGTGTGTGCAGAGTTCACTGGTGCAAAGTTCACTGTCTCTCTCTATCCTGTCGGAATATAGCCCACCACATCCTGGGTACATCTGGCTATGTGAATAGAGAAGTTCCCACCACAAGAACATCAGACCATGGTGATGGATGTGGCAACCAAGACATTGCTATAGATTTTATTCCTTACGTTACATATTTTCTGCTTGCCCTATATAATTTACGATGAACGCTTGGCCTGGTCTATGGTCTATGTTCCGCATTTAGTAGGATAGACACGACACTTCTGATAAATGTGGGAACAGTGGTGTCATTGACGTAGGTAGGACTGGCGTGAGATGACGTTGCTGTAGGCACTTCTCACTGTATTAAAGAGTATAAAAAAACACCTCACATACTTCTTGTCGGACTACCCCACCCGTCTGTTGGTAGATGGCAGGTGGGTGTGGGTGCTCCCCAAGAGCTCTTGTTTTTGGTTTTGAAGATACAATTTAACTTGCCAATATATTTGCTGTATATGCTATGTATGCTATTTTGTCTCTAAATTGGGGTCTTCTTATTGAGAATTTAATACTTATATTATAATTGCAAGGCTGCTTTCTTTTAGGTTTAAACGTGAGTATTCTCAGCATTTTAGATCAAATGTGTTTTGCATTCTGAGAAAATTTTTCTTTGATTTCAATTGTTTTTCATAGTGTATTTATAAATGTGTCTTTGAGGTTTGTATTCTGCACACGTTATAATTGCATTTTCTGAAGTGTCTCTCTTCAAATGATTTCAATGCCTTCTGAGTCCTATTGAGAATTAGACAAAAGTGCTTTCTAATTCACGTGACTCTCAGTGAATGTTTAGTATTTTGTATTTTAAATGCCTTTTTCTTGAAGTTGCACCTTCTAAATAAATCTGGTAAACCTTTTAGCTTAGTTTCCATGACTCACATATTTGTTTCCTTCATTTTAGTGTGAGTGTTCCTGCACACCCCACCCAAAGTTAAGGTGCCCCCTTGTCCCCTAAATTGCTCCCTCGAACATTTGGCGAAGGGGCCCCCTAGCCCCCCTGGCCCCCAAAAGGCTCCCTGTAACAACTCTAGCACACCTTGCAGCAGTATTCATCATCAGCATCATCTGATAGCGTCCACGCCACCTCTCCTCCAGGCAGTTTTTCCAGACATGCTTTCAGGCTTTTGCAGTAATCTAGCACGATGTCATCAGTTATTGAAACTAATGTAGGTGAAGGAATACAGACGAGCCTCATTTCTCTTTCCATGATGATTTCAAGGGGCGACAAACCAGTCTTTCTGTCAGGAGTACTTCTCATTCTCCTCAAAACAAAAGGAAGTACATTAGGTCACTTTAAACCAGTTGAAGCACAAACTTTGCCTAATTAGTTCCTAACAGAACCATTAGGTCTTTCCACTGCACCTGAAGATAGAGGATGATAACTACAATGAAATCTCTTGTTTAACTGGAATGAAGTACCAATTATCTGCAAAACCTCATTACCACTATCTGTCTCAATAGAAGTCAGGATTCCAAATTGCGGTACCAACTTCCTCAACAACAATTGGCTATCTGGGTGGGGTAGACTTGAGCCCACTTAGAAAAACAAGCAGACAATGACCAAGATGTATTACAAACCATTGCAAGCTGGCATTTCTACGTAGTCTGCTTGGAAACTTGTAAGTGGGCATTCTGATTGGCTAATATGATTCTTCACTGTTAATGTGTTCTTGCCCTGATAGTTTCTTTGATATATCATGCACCTGATGCATATGTCTTCAGCAACAATTCTAACTCCTCTATTGTCCCATTATTTTCTAAATGTGTATATCATACTTAGCCTTCCTGTATGTGATTTATTATGAAGGCATTTACCCAGTGAATACAACATTGCATTAGGAAGGAAATATTTTCAGCTTTAACATACAAATCTTGGTAATTTCTCTTTTTTTATGAATTGAATTCATAAAGAAACAGTTCACATTTTCTGCATTCTGTTTAGTGCTTATTCTTGATTCATCATTCTCATTTTCCTGTACAACTGTCTCATCTTGTAATGCACAATATTTTTCTATCTAATCTGTGTACATATTTTCAAGTGTGACAAAATCTTTTAGAGGGCAACTGTATTAAGTTTGCAGTCCTTTTTTGTCTTGCATGTGACTAGCAAATTATCAATATACTACTCTAAAACTGAGATTCAAGGTAACCTCAAATTTTCCAGATCTGTTTTCAGGATTGGACTAAAACATGAAAGACTTTCAGTATACCATTGGGGGATCCTACACCACACAAGAACTTTTTTTCAAAAACTGGAATACAAAGAGGTATTGACTCTCTTTGTGAAGAGGAATAGAAAAAAAGATTGGCAGAAGTGGATGACTGTATACCATTCTCCATTTGAAGGAATTGGAAACAAAATTACTGCTGGGTCCAGTACCACTGGAACCCCATATGGGATGACAATCTCATCAGTCTTTTGAAGATCTTGAACAATAATCTACTTTCTTTATCTCCATCACGAAGAATTATAAGGACTGCTAAGTACCTTACGGAGGATTCCCAGTTCAATCATTTTTTCAATCACTGATATGGTTCCCTCTTCTGCCTCTTTTGTGAGTCTCTACAGTTTAGTTCTAAGGAATATTGCTTCTGGCCTTACTTGTATGTTAACTGGCTTTTTCTAATGTATCTATTCAATTTCTTTTCCAGAAAAATCAAATACCTCTTCTTTAACACAGTCTTAAATCCAGAGGTAGGTCCTCTTTTATTAGTTCTGGGAACACCTGAACTCCAATCTCTTGTAATTTTATTTTTAACACTGATACATGATCTTGTGTTTCAATAGCAACACCATCCGTTGTACAATAAATCACTTAATTCATTTTGCAAAGCATGTCTCTATCCAACAGATTTCCATTTGAACGGTTTTAACTGGGACATACGCTGCAACCTTATGATCAAGTTGTATATTACTGATCTCTACAGGTTGGACTTTTCTTACCAAGAAATATAGGTATTGGACTTCTACAGAACAAACTATAGCACGGGTAGCCCTGTATCATTATAAATTGAAACAGGGTGAGCATTGACTTCTTCAACAGCATATGGGTCCTCTGGTCTACCTCTAGGACTGCTCCTACTAAGCAGTTCTCCTCCGCACTACCTGCTGAATCATCATTCAGAATCAATAGATTCTATTGGTACCATGCACTATAGAGAATTCTGTTTCTCATATTTTGCTGCATCACAGGTGCTGAAGATATTTCCCTCTTGAATGATTTCTGATTCTGCACACTGCTCAGAACATTTTATGGTACCGATTATTCTATTTTTCTGCACTTGTGGAACAGCACCACACTGAATTCTATGTTGATTCTGGTGACACTCACGTTTTTAATGCCTAATGCTACCACAGAAGAGACAATCAGTGTTTCATCTAATTTTCTTCAAATCCCATCATTGTTTATCATTCCTTTTCCACCACCTTGCATTTGCATCATCTCATTCTCCTTTTGCACACTTTGGGCCTTATCCAAAACAAAGTAATGCACTGGGGTGCTGTAAGCCATTTGACTGCGCCGTGCTGCGTTACTTTGGAAGCAAAGGGATGCGTCATATCTACAAAGCTATGGTGGATCCCTTTGCTCTCCCCTGCACTGGTGCACAATGGGCTGCCATGAGCCGACTCTGGCACCCTTGCAGCATGGTGCAAAGGAGCCCGCATTACAGTGATGATTGTTTTTGTGCAGGAAGGGACACCCATATATATTGGTCGAATTCCCGAAATCCTGAATGAAGGCAGGGCACAGACTCTGAGTTCATGCAGTTTATTGTAATTGCAGCAGGTCTATAAAGTACATTTGTGTGTGTGTATTTCAAAAGCACACCACTCTGTTGCAACACAAAGCCAGAGGTAAAACCACAGGCCCAATGGTTGTGTTTCAAATGTGCCTTACTTTATTTCAGCATGATATCAAAGACCCAAGGCGTTTTGGCTTGTGTCCTCGAGACTTGTTCATGGATGAGCGTTTACATTGAACCACATCATTTAATGGAGAAAGTGAGCACATGCTGGCATAGACAGTATAAAAAACACACTGAATATTCCAATGAGTCTTTCTTTCAACCCTGTAATTTCTCCGTCCCTTAACTTCCAAGGGTTATTTCGCTCTTTTACAATTCAAGTAGATCTCCTAGTAGAATAATAAAAAAACAAATATTTGTCAAAGGTACTTTTTCTGAAACATTTGACCAATCAGTAGTTGCACTCAATCTTTTAGACATGAAATCCTGTGTATACAATACGTAATACGTTCTTATACTCCTTCATATTTACACATAAATATTAATTTTCAAAATCCATTGGAGTGTTTGAACACTTGTGACATTGGATGTACAATCCCTATATACGAGCATCAGAAACAATGATGTTATGGAGGCAGTGGAATATTACTTGAGAGTTAGAACCTTTTCCCTGCCCAAACTGTTTTTCATGACCTCCTCTACCATTTATCACACATTCCTAATTTTCCTTTTTGTAAAAATTGCAATCCGGTCCATTGATTACACTTAATCCGGCCCCAGTCGGAGATTATGACTCAAGCCATAGAGTACAGTCCGGGTGCGGAGAGTACGATCTGGATGCGGAGAGTACGCTCCGGGTGCAGAGAGTACAGTCCAGGTGCGGAAATTCCAGCCCAAGTGCGGACGTAAAGTTAGGAGTCGTAAGTGCATTCTGTGAATACCAAAAATCTTAAGTGCCTTCTGTGAATACCAAAAGTAGTAAGTTTAGGATTTTGTCTCAGATTAGTTCTGTGAATCGGCCCCATAGAAGTTTAAATACAGCCCATCCAGAACAACTTAAGTGTTTTCCCTTTCGAATAAAACCAGAGAAAATTAGACTGTACATCTCTTGCAAGATGGACTATATAGTATACTGCAAGGAGTGTCCCTGCCAATGCAGGGATGTGGGTAGTACTGTCTTCCACAGGAATATTTTTATTTTTGGAGCAAATGAGGGCCATCATGAGTAATGATCCCAAATACCCAGTTGCACATCACTTTCGAACCAGTCATGGCAATGACTGGTCTGCAGTGACTTGTTTTTGGCCTAGACAGAGTGAAAAAACATCAGAGAGAGGGGGACAGATGTCTGAGGCTACACAGGCTAGAATCAGAATACATTTTCAACTTGGAAACCATTGAACCATTGGGGTCTAAACATGAGTGAGGATCTAGCTGTGCATCTGGACATATAAAGCATTAAATCATGGATTCAGAGTTTCTTTTTCCAATTTCACTCGACTACTGAGTGGAGGATCTTGCATGATGGGAAGGGGAGCCCAGGGACTCCCTTGTCTTTTAAAGTTTAAATGAGTATTTCAAATTTTCCACATTTCCTTTTCCCCTTCTTGTCCCTCTCTTTTACATGATTCCTATGGCTCTCCTGTTTATGATTATTTTGGATGAAATATATGGAGCAGTTTTTAAGGCTATACATGCAAGAGGTGGGAATTTGACAAATAACCTCTTAACATATGAATGAACACGTTAGAGCTTCACTGAAGTATATTTGGTTAGACCAATTATGACCAATTCTTTGGTTTTTATATCCAAAAAGAGGTATGATGTTGTTGCACTCCAATGGATTTTCAAGATGAATATTAATGTGTAAATATGACGGAATATAAGAATATATGCATTGTTCAATCTAAGTAACATCTATTTTATACACAGAACTTTATATCTAAATGATGGAAAACGTACATTTGGCAAATATTTGTTTTTCATTCTTCTATGAAGAGGAGATCTGCTTGAATTGTAAAGATGCACGACAACCCTTTGAAGTTGTGGGACTCAGAAATGACAGAGTTGAAAGAAAGACTAATTGAAATATTCAGTATGTTTTTTTATGTCTATGCCAGAATGGGATCACTTTGTCTTAAATAATGTGGTTTAATGTTAATGCCCATCCTTGAACAAAGCTCGAGTCGAAACATGCTGGGTCTGTGAGATCCTGTTGAAATAAAATAACACACATTTGAAACACAAACATCAGGCCTGTAGTGTTACCTCTGGCTTTTTATTGCAAGAGAGTGATTTGTTTTCAATACATAGCGGGAGCCAGTTCCAGCATGCAGAGCCTGCCCTGCGAGGGTTGGAAGTTTGCACAACAGAGAGTGATGGTGTCTTTAATATATATGTATGAAAAATATATAAATACATATATATATATGTTAGACCTGGTATCATTGGCGTGGTTTTCCCTGACTTTTTGCCTCTACATCCTGCTATGCTGGATTTCGTTTTTGCTGGCTTAGATGTTTTGGGTACAGTGTCAAAGTGCAAGTGCTCCCTTTGTAAATTAATATTGTGATTGGTTCTCCCTGATTGGCATATTTGTTTTACCAGTGGGTCCCTAGTAAAGTGCACTGAGTGTGCCGGGGCTGGTAAATCAAATGCTCCTAGTAGGCCAGCAGCACTGATTGTGCCACCCACACAAGTAGCCCTGAAAAGATGCCTCAGGCCTACCACCGCTACCATGTCGACTTGGCAAGTGCACCCACTTGCCAGGCCCTAACCTTCCCTTTTCTGACATATAGGCATCCCTATGGTAGGCCCAAGGTACCCCCTGGGCAGGGTGCAGTGTATGCGAAAGGGAGGACATGTACTGGAGTGCGAAACATGTCCTGATAGTGAAAAACTGCCAATTTAGTTTTTCACTATTGAAAGGCTATCTTGCCCCATAGAACAGAATAGGGAATGCTTTGTAATATTTGACAAGCATATCTTCCCATAGGGATAAGATGGAAAAATAGAGTTTGGTATCCCTGAACTCAGGGTTTAATAACACATCTTTTAGTAAAGATGGTTTTTAAATTGTGTGTTTGAAAATACCACTTTTAGAAAGTGGCTATTTTCTTCTTCACCCATCCTGTGTTCCTCTGCCTGTTTGTGGATTGTCTGGCTTTGGAGTGACAGGGGCTGGGGAGGTGCAGTGGTTCCAGAAGTCTGGATAAGTCAGCACTAGACTGAATAGGCCTGATCTGCATTTGGAGTGGCGGTAGGAGGAGCACCGGTACCTGAATAGGGCAGTGCCTGCCTTCCATAATGCTGGCGCTGCCCCCCTGTGGTGTGTTAGGAGCCAAGGCTCACATTGACAATGGATGTTGTTATGCACTTGCAGAGTGCCCCACTGAACTGTATAGGTATATAGGTATAGGTGTGTTCCCGTCGGCTGAAAATCCCCTGGCGTTGTGCACAACGCCGGGTGATTTTCAGCCAACAGGAGCACTATACCTATCAGTTGCGAAGTGGGATTATACTTATAACTATAGAGTCTTTGATCAAATATGGACTAACAGACAGATTTTGGATTTGGACTTGCCTTGACAATAGAATATAGGACATAATAACAATTGCTATGAGCCGTGATGAAGTCCAGTTGTAACTAAACGGACGAAACACGTGTTGGCTTGGCTTGAAGTTGTTGACGACCATGAATTTTGTACAGATGAAATAATAAAGGAATAAGAACTTATGTCTGAATAAAAGACATTAGACATTAATTACCGAACTCACATTTGTTATTGTACTATTGAGTGCTTGGAGCTTATTTAAGAAATTGTATAAGGAGAAGACTTAGATCTTCTTCTGTTTTGTCGGAGACTAGGTGGCTCTTTTTCTTCCTGAAGCACCAAAGACAAATTTTCATATTGTTTATGGACAGCTATTAACCCAATTGGAGTGTGCACCATCACCCAGCCACTGCTTCTGTATTATTTTTGCCCCACTGAACTGGTTTGAACTGGGCTCAGAGCCCCTTGCACAAGGAGAACAAAGACATTTTGTGGTATAAGTATCAGACCCAAAACCTCCGACTTTAGATAATTCCTGGAATTCAAGAGGAACCTTTGCCAAGGAGAAGAGCAGGAGAGACTGAGGAGAAGTACTGCCCTTGCTGTGTGTCTGGGGTTGGCCTGCAGTTGCTGTTTCTGACAAGGAAAGGAGAAGGACTTTGCTTTCTTCTGTGTCCCCGGCTTAAAGGATATCTCCAGGGCCTGAAGTGAGCTGGCCTCCTGTTCTGAAGTCTCAGGGACACAAGGACTTCACCCCCAGCTCCCCTGAACTCTGCTGCTGTGAGTTCTGACCTGCAAAGAGGTGCCTGTGCCAGTTTTGGGCCTCTGGAGGTTATTGCTGCTGTTTGGGAGCTGGAAGAAAGAAGAGACTCAAAGAACTACAGAAATCAACGCATTGCTCTTCTTGTGGCCGTTTTCTCAACGCATCTCCACGGTGCAAGAAGAATTTCCGCGCATCTCCGCGCCACTGCGGAAACCACCGCAGCGCCTGTCGCTGCTGCAAGAATCTACATATCGAGGGATCGCGGCTGAAGAGGACCGACGCAGCACCGCTTGCCACCGCTGCTTCGATCGCCGAAGCATCCCAGATTTCCAAGCATCGTACCTGTGCAGCAAGTTCGTCTGATGCATCACCTGTGGACCGGAACCGTCACTAAGAATCGACGCATCACTCCCAGTACAGACCGGATTCGATGCAACCCTTCCTCTGCGTGCAGTGAGACTGTCGCATTGCCTCCCCAAGGTTTCAGGAGTGTTGCATCTCTTTGTTTACAAACACTGCGGATGTATGGCTGGAGAACTTTGACGTATTCACTGGTACTTTGGCAGTAGCAGCCCGTTGTGGGAGTGCTAACTGACCTCTAAACGTCTGTAATCTGTAGTTTACTACCTCCCACCCTCCCCTCCCCCACCCCACATCAGCGCCCGTTAGCACTTCAACGATGGGCCGCTACTGTCACACATCATTAGTTTTCTATGGTACAAGTTCTTGAAACCTTTCTAAAGTCATATTTTTAACTGTGTTGGATTTTTGTCGTTTTGTTCTTGTTTAGTTTAGATGAAGATATTGTATTTTTCTAAACTGGTGTGGTATCCATTTGCAGTGTTTTTAAATACTTTACACATTGCCTTTAGGATAAGCCTGTCTGCTCGTGGCAAGCTACCAAGGGGGTGAGCAGGGGTTATCTAGAGTGTGTATCCCCCTTACCTTGACCAGAAGCAAGTGTCTTTATTTGGACAAAGGTACCTACCTCTGCCAACTAGAGACCCCCATTTCTAACTATATATATATATATATCCACTCTTTCGGTTCCCCAGTCACCGGGCAGTTTCAGCGCTCCTCGTGGGTGCTTATCCCTGCGGCAGAACCACGCCGCTTTAAATCCACAAGTAATCCCTCCAGCTGGAAGGACAAATGAGACGCACTCTCTGCAACCTTTTGCACTTTTTTTCATTTTCTTAATTCCTTCATTTTACGGGATACAGGCATGAACAGATCTACGCGTTTCAGTATACCAGATACCTTGCTCACGATCAACTGTTTACTTGGCACCGCCCCCTTTAAATTTACTAGTTGTTACATAATTTCCTGGCAGTGACCTAAGTTCCCCTTTGCATTATGGAGGATGTAGTTTTTAAATAACTTTTTATATTTTTGTCATTTTATACGTGGAAGTCACAAAAACAAGGATTTAATGATAATTATATAATTAAAAAGATTGGGGAAAAGAGTTCAGTGTCTCTTTTTTATATGAAAAGACAACAAATTCATTTTTCTTTTTTTCCTTTTGTATTCCTTCATTTTTACCCTTCCAGTGGGGAATGTCATTATTTGTCCATTGTTGTTCCCATTTTTGAAGATGGAAAGTTCATTCCCATTTTCCCTTTAATATTTCCTTGTTTTTGCCCCTCTGTTGGGGAATATTCTTATTGTTATTAAATGACATGAATTCTCCAATCATCTTTTCCTTTTCTTTTCTTTTCCCATCTTTCATTACATGATTTTCTTGTTATATATTATTCTTCGGTATTTCACTCAGTCCATATTTTTTGTTAATATTTCCACTTTGCTTTTATAGTATAATTCATTTCTTATTTTCATTTTTTATCTTATTTTATTTTTATTATTTTTGTATTATTTTTTGGGAAGCTGTAGTTAATTATTAATATATGTAGAGCTCTTCTGATTGGTTGAGGCCGTGCGGCTGCAGTGTTCGCAATTTCAAAATGTAACGTGACTCCTTCTGGCGCAATTGTTTTTCCCGATCTCCTCCACGTTCTTTTCTTGGGATTGTCTCAATTCCATAGAATTTCAATTGCTTCCAGTCGCCTTGATGACATTGCTCCATATGTTTGGCTACTGCATTGGATTTATCCTTGTGTACTGTCGTTCTTATGTGTTCTAATATTCTCTTTTTCAGTTCAATGATCGTACTCCCTACATACCTCAATGGGCATGGGCATTCCAATATGTAGATTGTATATTGAGTCTTACATGTTATCAATTGTCGGATTTCCCATGTTTTGTTGTCCGCCATTTTTACTTCCTTTGTCTGTTTGGCGATTTGGCAGGCTTTACACATATGACATTTTATGAAGCCTTTTGTATTCAGCCATGTAGTTTCTTTGCCTTTTCCTTTAAAATGGCTGTGAATTAGATGGTCTTTTAAGTTTTGTAGCTCTTCTGTATGTCACTGTTGGATGCTTCCCTACTAATTCTTTTACAGTGGCATCTAGCTGTAATATCTTCCAATTCTTTCTTAGGATGCCCACTACTTGTTAGCTCTCTAGTGAGTAAGGTAGCATTTGTTGCTGTCCTTTGTCTGTATATGGCCATTTTTGATGTAAATTTCTGTGTCCAAGAATACTACTTTATCTTTACTGATTTCATAAGTAAATTTTAAGTTTGTTTTACTGTTATTTAACAATTCAAAGTATTCTTGGAATTTCATTGTTGTGCCATCCCATATATAAATAAGTCGTCAATAAAGCGTCTCCAACTGACGACCTTATTCAACATTCTGTCATTGCTCGCACTCCATGCTACCTCCTTTTCCCAGCACCCCATCGCTAAACAGGCGTAGCTGGGACTAAATGAAAATCCCATCGCAGTACCATTCCTCTGGCGATACACTTCCTCGACGAAAACAAAGATATTTTTATTGAGGCATATTGATATCATTTCCAAGAGCATTTTATTATGTTCACAGTATTTGATGTTACGATCTTGTAAAAAGAAATTGCATGCTTCCAAGCCCATGTCATTCCCTATATTTGTGTACAGGGATATGAAATCCATTGTTACCAGTTGATATGTTTCCTGCCAGGGAGTATTTTGCAGCAGCCTCAACAGGTCCGTTTTGTGTCTTGTATGTAGGACCTAAGTTGAGTTACGTAGGGATTTAAAAAATAGTCAATGTAATTAGCCATGGGTTCCAACAAGGATCCTTTTGCTGACAAGATGGGTCTGCCCGGTGGTTTTTTCTGATCCTTGTGAAGTTTTGGCAGGAAATAAATTGTAGCTGTAATCAGATGAGTATATATATATGTCTTATTGCATGAATAATAAAAACCTTTGCAATCAGAGAGTTGAACAGTGCATTGAATGAGTGAAGAGACATACAATAAACTCAGCAAAAATTCACAATATGGAACTTAAAAGAAAATGTCATCTAAAACTCAAGCTTACTCAGGTGGTTTAGTCTAATAAAGTGCCAATGTGCCTGTACAAGCAGTTGAAAGTGCAAATAACAAGGAGATTGTGATTTATCAACATGCCTAATATAAACAGTTACAATCACAGAGTATAAAACAGTGGCACACACATTTCTTTTTGTGCAAAAGAGCTGCAACACCAACAAAGCTAAGTGCTATATATTGTAAACACAGGCCTAGAATAGGATTCACGAAGGGAAGCGATCCATGTGTGAACAAATAAAATCACATATTATATGGAGTTGTACATTTGAAAGACCTTTTTAAAATGGCATTGTTAGAAGACAGGAATAGCACCACTTACGATCTGCATTCTCAAGCTGCCTCAACATATGTAGAAATGTAGACATGAATTTCATTCAATTCAATTCAAAATGTCTTTATTTCGATTGAAAATCATAAAAGACGTTAACATTTAAAACATAATTAAAACATAATTATCCAGTTCATTTTCGTAGGACGTTACATAATTATACATTAAAATAATGGTCACAAGGAAAATAGATCCACAATGATAAAGATATATGATAAATAGATATTTTAAAATAAATAAAACTTCTGACGGTAGTACCGCAAAAATCTATAACAGTAGATTCAGCTTGTTAGTAAAATTGACCAGGTCGGTACACTTAAAGCAAATTAATATGACCTCATCTTTTTAGATCGTATAGCCCACATGAATTTAACCAGTCTGACATTCAAAATTATATTTTGAGATTGTGGGACTGCTATAATGCCCTGTCGACAGGTTCGTAAAATTAAAGAGATTAAACTATTAGTGAAGGGGCTACAAGTAAAACAGGGCACGGGCATATTACTTTTAGGATGGATTCCAACTCCTTATTACAGAGTTTGCATTTTGCGTCAGACATACCACTCTGGTAGGTGGTCCAGTGATGGCAAGAGCCCGAATCGAAAAGCCAGCAAACTTTTTTTGCATATCTTGGGTAATTCACTCCCAAGTAGGGTTGCTTCCAAGGGTTATTATATGATAATTTAACAATTTAGACATGGGACTGCTGAGACAGTAATTACTTAGCAAAACGTTTACCCAGAGCCTGGGCATTGACATTCACCACCACTTTTAAAACTCATTATGAGTGACCCCCGCCCCTCAGCTCCATACCTCCTGGACATGTACATCATCCAGTTTGTGGGCATGAGCGACATTGCTTCAGCAGTCTTTAGCTCGTCCCATATCACGCTGTTAAGCTTGTTAGGGAGTGCTGCTCTGATTTCCTATGAGTTACTATTGCATGAAAAGGCATGCTCCCCCTTATCAATTTAGAGGAGTAACAGAAATTAATGACTGAGACCTCTCAATAATTGAGTTCTATCTAGACCATAGAAATGTTAAATGGATTTATTACAAAATCTCTAGAATAGGCATTACAGTGTCAAAGCCATAAAGGCTCTCAAATGCAGAATAATACAAAATCAGAAAATCATTCTAATTCCTAAATGAGCAGCACAATCATAAATAAATCGGGCCAAATAACTATTAGCATAAGAAAGTCTATTTAAACATCTTTTAGAAGAATCAGGGGGTTCTTATACACAATTTGTCCATAACAAATTAGGGAAAACAGCAGAATCCTCATGGTGTGATCTAAAGTAACAACTTTCATGGCAAATCAGAATATAACATTTCATGACCTAAATATATAAGCACTATCCTATTTCAAGAAAGCATCCTGCATATTCCATGGCACCTCTATCCAGAGAAGTTCAAACTAATATAAAACTGTTCAACAATGATACTTCACATGAATGAATAAAAGCAGGCCTACAGTGGAAGGCTCTTGAAAACTGCAACAGTAGCAAATACAAGAACGTTCATTCAAAGCACAACAGTAAAAACCCATTATATCACCTTTTCTTCGCTTAACAGAGCTGAAGAGAAATGATGTACAGAGAAACAAAGGCTGGGGAGAGGTGAATATAGGGGTGAACAGCATCCATATTAATGAAAATTGAGTTTTCCTATAAATATGGCCTAACTAAAATTTGCTAATAAAAAATGTCTATACATCAAATGAAACTTGTTTCAACTTTTCTAATGTTAATGCAGCATTTGCATATTGGACCCAAACTACAAATCATTATTCATTCTTTTTTATTCATGGAAATCTAAATGAAGAAAAACACTACTATGTTGCCAACTTGTGTCACAAGTCTTCTGTACAAGTGTTGTGTGTGATTATGGAATATTGCTGAACCATAAAATTGTTTACTCTTATGGTAGTTGAAACCCACCAAAACTATTGGTGTGATTGATGTGTGATTCCTATTATGAGCCAGAAAATCGGGCTCTAGTTGATGACATAAATCAATAGTAATTTGTCTATTGAATCTGATTTTTTGGATTATGTCCATTCTTCCATGGTGGCAAGGTCTGAACTGTTAATGTAAAAAGGGCGCCAGTATTTGAAATATGCATATGCTGTAATGTTTTTGAAAAACTATCACAAACAAATCTTTTTTTCCAATTTAATAAAATACTAGTTTTGGATGTCTGGTTTTTGTTTTTACTTTTCATTTGTGAAAAATGTGAGAAACATTACCTACATGGATTTTATTTATGAATAAACAATCTTTCAAATGTGTACATTTTAAAATGTATGATGGAAGGAAAACAATGGACAAATTAATAAAATAAATAAAATACCCCTCTTTGACTTTGTTAGTTTTGATTTTATTCAACAGAAGAAAATACACTAAAAGAGGCTGAAATCAAAAAAAAAAAACAACAATGTAAATGTCAATCATGGTGAATGAAACTATTATTGAAGAGCCAAAGTTGTTTGAAATCCAATGTCCAAAATACAACTGACATGAAAAAGGTAAATGTGTTCAGAAAATAGTCCACAACGTAAATGGTATTCACATACTGGAGGAAATTAGGTTCTGAGCAGGAGTGGCCAGCATGGATCGAGGGAGCGGGGGGAAGCGGGTGTAAAAAAAACATACTTTTTAGCCACTTTCTTGCAGCGTCTCTCCTGTGTAGTCCCTTGCTCTGGCCGGCACAGGAAGCCCACCCAGGCTCCCCATAGCCAGTCACAACACTGCACTGCAGGGTTGTGATTGGTCTGAGCACTGTGGTTTGATGCTCAGACAGGCAGTGGGAGCCTTGGCTATATGGTAGCCTGGGTGGAGAATATGCAAAGTGCACATGAATGTTTGGCCGGCCTGACATTCATGCGCACCTACAAAGTGTGCTCACCACCCCCCTGCAACTGCTGTCAGAGCAGCCTGTCCTGCCCCTCCCTGCAAAGCTGCTGCAGCAGAAACAATTACAATGATAATAACATTGAGTTATTATCATTTAAATTTTCCTTTATTTCACTTCTAAAAAGCAGTGGGGGTACGCTCCTCCGCCTTAGCTGAGTAGCCGCCACTGGTTCTGCGTCACTTGCTGGTGGTAGTGGAGGTCTTGCCATCATCTCCTGCTAGTCTGGCTGCCCTTCTGGCTGCCCGTCCACTCTTGACGGGGACTGCTGGATCCACAGTTGCAGGGACTAAGGTGGGTGCAGCTGTTTCCTCTAGTAACAGGGCCTACCTTTCTGTGGCTGAGACAGATGCAGTTGGTCCAGATGTTGTTGGACCATAGAAAGGGGAAGATGTTGCTAGAAATGCCCTGCACATATGGGTAAAAATATAATGCAGCACCCCAGTCAGGGAGCCCAAATTGAGTTTAGATTCTCCATCTGCACATTTTGCTCCCTCTGCGTATGCTTCATCTCCCAGAGCTCTATAAGGAACTGGACTATCATGTCTTGGGATTGATGGAGGGATCCCAAGAGTTGGTTGATGGTGGCCTGGGTGACAGTAAACCCAGTGGCTTCACTTTGCTGGCCCACAGATTCCCTCCCACGACCCCTACCCCTACTACCTTGTGCCCATGACCCAGTGTACCCCATCCCACTGGCTCCTGGCCGAACTGCAGGTGGTGTTGGATCGACATCAACCAGGACTGGGGGCACCAGATTGGGGTGATGTTCCTTTGGAAACAAGAGGTGGAGGTATCCATAGGGTAAGGTATGGTAACAGCTGGGGTGGGAGCTGTAGGTGTGGGCCCAGTGAGACTCACATGAGCTGTCTGCCCAGACAGACCAGATGGACCTGGCAGCTCCTCATCATCCACAGTTGCAGGAGAGGAGTCATCACTGACGGCTTGTTCCTGGTCTGGAGAGGAGGTATCCTCGGTGGCAATGGTTGTCCAAGTAATGTGGGTGCTGGACCTATTGTGAATATAAAACAACACATTTGTAAATGCCTGGATTATACATCAAATGATTTTGTAGCTAAAAACAAAGCAACCTAAAGGGAAGAGATAAATATTAGAGTGATTATACCTTTGTGATAACATAATAACTTACACAGACAGTTTAAATTACGCACATAACTACGTAAAAAAACAGGTAACAAGATGCCCTGAAAGAAAATAATAATTAGAAAGTATACATTACATATACCACACATTCAACGCAACACATTAGAAGGAGAATGTGAAATTACCCATTCCAAGTCCTAGCAGGCTGTAATTCTGACTATTAAGCAACTTTGTGAAACTATATACATCAATTAAAAAAAAGAAGGTGACAACAAACAAAATTAAACCAAAAATGAGATTTTTTCAAACATGGTATAGAATGTTAAATATATAAACGTTTAACATATGTGAACATATGAAAGAAAAGATAGAATGAACAACATCACATTGCAATTTATTTTCACAAAACAACATGGTAGTTGTAGTCATTTGAATTAAATATTAACAACACTTGCAAAATTGTAAATTGAACATATCTAGTAAAATAATTTCAGTGAAAATGAAGAGACATTTACAATATAAAACGTATATATGAAATATGTTATTAGGTGAAAAAACACTTACATGCACCATGACTTTATATGAAATTAAATAGAGATTGAAACCTGTAATCTTAACTACAACAAAATACATTCAAACCAACAAGTTAAAAACAACAAATAATACATAAAGAAAAACACACATTGACAACATATATTGACCATTTGTAAAAAGTGAGATACAACAATAATGCAAAAAATTCCTGGAAAAAATACATTTAATAAATATATATTTGGGTTAATATGTTTCATAAAGGAGCAAAACACATTAGCAACTAAACCAAAACCAAAACCGACATTTAAATTTAATGACACTCTCAAAAGTATAACTTACCAGTCTCCACCCCACTAGGGTTTCCTGTCAAGCCTTCAGAATGTAGAATCTGCAAGACATTCTCCTTCCAGGGAAAAAGTTGTATGTGAGGACTGGTAGAACCACCGCCAGTCTTCTGGGCCTCGAATTAACGCTGTAAGCCAAAGAACGCAGTTTCCCCTGCTGGTCATTCCACCTCTTCCTAATTTCCTCCTGTGTGCACAGGTTGTTTGCTACAGCATTCACTTTGTCAACTATTATGGCCCATATTTGCCTTTTCTGAGCTATAGTTATATTTTGGACTTGGGCTCTAAACAATTGTGGCTGACTGACAATTCTCCCTCAGTAAAATTGTGATTTCTCCTCCTTGCCATTATTTATAAAATATAATTTCAATGACCCTCAAGAAAAGAAATTACAAAAGAAAAAATGGACAGGAAACAGAGAAAGCAAAATAATAGCCCTGGCTTCACTGACATAGGTTCTGCTTCACAATGTGGTGCTGCAGTGGAATGGCAAATGATCATGGTCTGAAATGGAGTGTGTTTTTATAGCGTGGTATGCAGGTGAAAACAATTAGCCAAAACATATCAGGTGTGTGATGCTAGCATCCATCTAATAGTACATTGTTGAACGTGTCCCATGATGGAATCCCTCTGTCAGATATCTACCGCCCGGTAGGACCAGCATAACTGTGAAATCTAAATATGCTCTGCACAATGTCGCCACCCTGACGGGAACGGAGTAATATTAGCCAGCAAAGGAGTCTGCTGTGTTCACAGCGGTGACCAGCTTATGCGACGGAAAACACTCTGTTGAATCAGACGGAGTATCAGCCAGCACACATCTAAATATGGTGAGCGAGAGCCTGTCTTGTGTTGAGCTGTGTGTGGTCCTATTGAGTGTCTGGAAAAGGGAACTTATATGCATCATATTATGCCCTCATCTGACTGATTGCACCTGGCCAGTATAAGATATCACACACAATACTGTTGCAGGGCATTGGTAATTGGTTCCAAGTCATTGTGGCCCATGAATACTCAATTAGGCACAAACCATTGGGCTGTGATTAACCGATATGAAAGCAAGAAAAAACATTTGTATTTGTTAATAAAATAAAATATGGGCTGAATACACATGTCTTCTATATACGGACTTTGTTTAAAATTGGGAATTTGATTATCATAAAATATTTGCATTTGTGACTAAGGGCTTGATTACGATGCCGGTTGGACTCTCATCTGACTGGCACCGTAGCAGAAGCAGGACCCCCTGACTAGAAGTCAGCAGTCCTGCTGCCCTAATTACGATGCAATCTTCTTCACGCCGGTTGCAAATTATATATTTTCTATTGCGGCGTGTGCTGCGGGCTGCAAAACACGCCCCAATAGAAAATAAACACATTAGAAACATCCCTGTACTATGTGGCAGGCACCATGCGTATGTGTATGGTGCCCCCCACACCCCATAGCGGAGGGCTGGGGATAAAAGGGGCCCCTTCTAGGGGCCCTCCAAGTCACTTTCTGCCTGCCTTTTCATGGTGGGTGAACCGCCATGAAAGGAGAGGTTAAAAGGGACATTGTAATCCCTACGGCGGTGCCTGAGCAATCACTGCCCTCATTGTAAGGATTACAGACCCTCTGACGTACTGACGGACTCCTTGAGCCCCTCAGAAGTGCAGCGGACAGTCCCTCTGCTAGATGCCTCCTACTGCCGCATCGTAATGTGGCAGGCAGACCGCAGGGACAGATGTCGGTGGGTCCGACACTGACGAGCCGTCAGTGTCGGACCCACCAACATCGTAATCAGGCCCAGTGTCACCACATTGAAAATCAAATACAGCTATGCTTTTCACATATATATATATATATATATATATATATATATATATATATATATATATATATATATATATATATATATATATATATATATATATATATATATATATATATATATATATATATATATATACATACAAGAAAGAAGCAGAGAACTCTGGGTAGTTCTCAAGTTTAGGTGGAAGGCAACTCCTCTATAGAGCACTCTCAACACCAGCGACACTCTAGGTATGCTCACTTCAAATGTCTGCTTTCTATCAAAGATTTTAAGCATAGGATTAGCACAGTGCCATCCACGCTGAGATAGAAAAGGACAAAGTCTTTTACCATTTCTACAGCAAAGTCTTTAAGCATAGGACAAGCACAGTGCTGTCCTTGCCGAGCTGCAAACTGACAAAAGCCATTTACCACTCCAGGCACAATATTACAGCTTTGAATTGGTAAAATACCAACCAAGCCAACCTGAAATGAGTAAAAGCAACCCCTGACACAGTGTGTCGCTCTAATTAGAGCTCTTCAGAGAGGTATAGCTTTGTCTAGACACAAGGGAGCACCCAGTATAAGTAAAAAAATAAATATATATATATAAAGCCCGTAATAATTTGAACTAGACATAAAAAAGCTAGTTCTCTCCCATGCTCCCATAGATGACCATATACTAGGCTGCAGGCTCCACATATAAACTCATGTTAATACACATGATAACTCCAGAATGACGTATCATTATACTGCACAAGTAGTGCCTTAGTAGTGTCGCTGTCCCATTACAACTCACTTGCTTAGGGAGTTGCTTTCTAGGAATGCTTCAATTAAAAATTATGTGTGCTCAGAAAAGCGAGCAATTAACATCTGAGTGGAATGTACATCACAGTTTATGCAAGAACCTAATAAAAATAACCCTTTCCGCAGTGGGAGTTGCATTTCGAGGCCTATTAAAATTATATTATAAATGACACCCAAAAATTACGCCTGAGAGCATAATGGTACGGCTCAATGATCTTGGACACTAAAGAATTACGCTCCACAGTTTTGAGGGTAGGCTGTTAATAAGCAGTGACGGTAATACAGCTACTGGGAAACTAAAGTTGGCGCTGTGCGATTTACTGTACATTCGCTGGCATACTCCGAGGAACTTTCTGCCTTTATCAATGTCTGTTATTTTAAAGTGATGACTGGAGAGCAAATTAATGACTACGAAGAACCTGAGGCCATACAAAAGCTTCATGACTGAAAGACATTTTGGTTAATTGCATGACCTGTCAGCATGAAAAAGAGTTTCCAAAATATCAAAGGCTGTGCAGGAAATTATCTTTCCCAATCCTTGCGTGAAAATAACACATTACCTAAAGTATTTTTCTTTGCGTGTAAATTGCCTTTGGTTTAGAAAATCGGAAATGCCAGCACATTAGAACACTATCTGCTGCTAAAACACGACCTGCCCTCTTGGACAGAAAAGAGCTTTTCTTTTATAAATTCCCCCCATCATATCAAACTGACTAATTAAAATCTCACATACCATTCCCAATGTATGCATGGATAGTAATTGTTGCAGAACCAAAAGGTGAAAGCGAATGATTTATTTAAACTGTGTCTACACTGCAGAGCTGCACATCTCTCCTGCTAAAATGCTCTTTCTGTCTTCCACTCCAATTTACCCCTCCTTCCCTTTGGAATTTGTACAATTCTTTCCTCCCTTCCAATAGCACATGTTTGAAGAAGCACACCTGTCATACCATGTACTCAATGATCAAGATAAGAGACACTTACTTCTTTGGCCTGCATTAGAGAGTGAAGCATGATATGACTGCAGAAGTGTATTTTCCAGTGTAAAATCAAAGAAATGAAATGAAAAATGAATTTCTAGAACACAACACTTGCTCAGAAAAGTGCTTCAAATCAATACAGAAAAACTGTGCAGTAAGAGAGGACACAACTTTTTACTATTCCAGCTTATTCAGAAAAATTCACTCCTGGTAAAACTGTGTCCTGCACTCTATTAATGAATACAGTGTTTGATATCCTGCCCCATTAGCGATCAATATTTCATGCTCCAGGATGTTGTGCCTTGCAGAGGAAGCCCTGGATGGAGCAGGAAACCCCTCCTGCCCGACATCCTTCCGCAATAACCTTGTAAAATGTGTCTGGGAAGCTGGTGGGAAAGGTAGTGGGATTTTGCGAAAGGGTGGACCTGGCAAGTGCTGGAATCAGTATAGGGTGGGTGGTATGCTCTTCGACTTTGTGGGAGCTCAGAGTGGCCAGTTCACCCCTTGCCCTGAGCAGCTCCTCCCTGGAATCTAACGTTTCTTGCGGTTACAGAGCATAGCTGATGGTGACTTTATTTAAATTTACACCACAAATCTCAAAAAGTTAAAAAGATAACAAAGTGGCGACTGGCAAGTCAGGTGACTTTGCAACTTCGCACATGCATAGGTATCACTTTCAAATAGAAGGTTTACTTGAAACGAAAGACGTCATCCCATTGTGCTAGAAGATAGACAATGCCTTTAAAATAATAAAAATACGAAAATGTTATTTCCTGCCCTGCAGTCAGAATTGCTTTAAAATTATTTAGAACGTCTACGAGATTATTTCATATTACTCTGTTTAAGAATTGGTACTGATCCAGAGTGAAGATTAGGAGGACACAAGTCAAGAGTAACATGGAACTCTTAGATTTGCATATGTGATTTCAAAGTATTAATATATGTTGGAAAACATTAAGGGCCTGATTACGTTGCGGTCGGAAATGGCTCTGACTGCATCATAATATGCTGGTCGGATTCCTTTCTGACCGCCCCATTCTGATGAAGGCGGTCGGAAAGGAATCCGAACTGTCATTCCGACTGTCTTCCGACGGGCTCAGAAAGCCTGTCTGCCAGTCGGAATGCGGCCAGAAATCCCAAGGACGGCTCTTTCCACCCCAGGGATTATGATGTCGGCTTTTGGCAGCCTTTCCATGCTGGCCTTTACGACACAGAAAGGCTGTTGGAACTCGACTTTATTGGCTTCCAGGAGGGCCCCCTTGGGTCCACAGCCTCCTGTTGGAGGCTGAGGGGGCACATATCTGCACCCCGTGGTAGGCATCTTGAGGTGCCTGCCACGGGGTACAGGGATGAACTGCACTTCCTATTTTACAAGGGGAGCATGCATTCCTGCCGGTTTACATGCTCCTTTTGTAAAGTATAGGAATACAACCATTGCAACCTAATTCGTCGGTCGGGACCGCCGACCGGATGTCCGTCTGTCTCATGACCTAGATGATGCCAGGCAGAGGAAACTCCGCCCGACATCGTAATAGAGCCCTTAATGCGTACTTTGTTTCTGGGAACTGTAACAAAGTTTTTACGTGGTTTATTCCTACAGAATTGTATTTTAATCGTACAGTGGGAGCTAGATTCGGAGTGAAAAATTAAATGGCAAGGTATAATTGAGGTTTTAGGCCAAGGTCTAATAATTGCACAAATTACGTTTTATAACTCCACATAGATTTGTCATATAAGGCTTAAATATTATTTTGTAAAATATAATGTGCTATTTATTGTACGATGTTTGATATATTTCATATATTAAAGTTCCTATTAGCTTCTATTTGTCTGTTGAGACATGCAGAACCTCCCTGCTGCACTGCAGATTATTGGTCTAGACACATGCTAATCTGTATTGATGTCCATTTGCTTTTTTACTGTCCTCCCATAAATTTGAATGTCACACAATTCATACCACCCAGCATTCTCACAATTCTCCCATAAAAAACGGTACCTAACTTGTGTGGCTTGGCCTATCACCTGCGACAGGGGTGAACCAAACCAGGAGCCAAGTGAAGACCACATAGTCTTCATATTGTCACAGCTTACATTTGTTCCTTTTTCATCGGAGGTAGGCAAAGCCATGCAAGTAGAGTCCTGTTTTTACCAGAACAGGTGTGGGAAAACTCGATGGTAGGCATCCTCATAGATTCCTAAATTTTCTTTCACAGAAATGATTTTAGTGAAGGTTTGAGATTCGCAGGGCATTCTGGATAGAAACAGAGTGGGGTCCACTCAAGTCATACATCCCTGCACTCTGCTGACTGTCTAGGTTTCAGAAATGTGGGTGATTAGCAGGCTTCATAGGTGGCATCTTATCCCAGGCCCATGTACCACACCAAATCACGTCACCAATATTCGTCAGTTTTCATGGCAAGACGTTTGGGTTTCCACGTTGCATTTTGGGGCCCATCGAGCCACAGGAGATAGGACCAGTGATGCCACTGGGGTACTGTTTTATCGAGAAAATTGTGGGAATGAAAGGTGGTTGGAATTTTGTTATTACCTACAGATTATAGAACTTTTTCCCACAGATATCTGAGAAAAATGTAAGACTTTGGCTACAGTTTGAGGTTTGCCTGGCATTCAGGATAAGAAAATATAGTGGTATCCACGCAAGTCATGCAACCCTAGACTCTCCTAGGTGTCTCATTTTCAGAAGTGTCTAGGTTTGATGGGTTTCCCTGGGAGGTGGTTGAACCTGGGCCCAAATATCACAGTGACCCAGATCCCCCAAAAGGGTCAAATTCATGGTGAAAGTTTGATGTTTTCATGGTTCATTTTGGGGCTTATCACCTCGTGGGTGACAGGCCTATCCATAAAAGTGGGGTACAGTTTTTATCTGGAAGGCGTGGAAATGCTGGGTGATAGAAATTATGTAGAACCCTGCAGATTCTGGAAGTGTCCCACAAGTGGAGGAAAATGCATGATTTTAGCCAATATATGAGGTTTGCGGTGCATTCTAGGTACGAATATGTCATGGGATCCATTCAAGTTACATCAACCTGGGGTCTCGTGAGTATCTAGTTTTCAGAAAAGTCTATGTTTATTAGATTTCCCTAGTGTTATACGGTACCTACAAATATAGAAGAACTATATATTAGATCAACGCGAGCTTCATAGAATAGAGATTTAGTCCACAAATACCATCAGCGAGTGTTGGTGGGTTTCCGACCAGCACACAGTACCACATCTCACCCCAAAACCAAACAGGGTAGCAGATGTTGTTGGCAACCTAATGCATGATAATCAAATTCCCAAGGAATATGTTGAAAAAGATCTAAACCTTTCGTTCGTCACTCTTGCATGCTCAAGATAAACACAAGACAGCTACAAAAATGCATTTTCAAACATTTATTGAAATTATAGTATTCTAGCATAAAAAGCATGAGCTGTGATTATTAGAAAGACAAGACATGTTACTGTAATCAGCATTGTTAGAATGGTAAACAGGATGAACAATTTAACCATGTTAATTGTTGCTAATGTTTGCCTACTCACTCCTATCTGCATGCTACACTACTATACTAAAAAGAGCTTTGCAGGAGTCTCAGTGCACAGACTATCTTCCTTAGCAGGATGGAGGTCAGAGTTAACAGGGCTGCTTCTCAGTTACAGTCTGCAGCGGTTCCGTGATAATTCCCAGCATGGAAATTCTCCTCTGAAAGAGCCTTAGCATGGAAGATGTTTATATAATAAAATGCTATTCTTATCACTGGCAGAGGCACAGTGCAGCTCATTTGGTTTAATCTATCTAAAACGAAGTGTCTCCTAATGAGCACAGAAAGAAAGAAAACACAGACATTGTGCTCTTCATCTATGACACTGGTGCTATCTGTACGGACTACAGGGCGTCAGTGCCTATTGCAAATACACATATAGCACATTCATACGTTAACAGAAAAGTTGAAAAGGTAGAAAAGTGTGACAAAGGGCACCATGATAAAGAGATGTCAACTTAAGGAGTTGACTCTAAATTGGACAATACATGCAAGCCATGCCACATTAAGTGGCGCCGAGACCTGGTCCAAATACTGCAGCTACACACATTGCCAAAATGGGTAAACTTTTATTTTGAAAAGTTTTTGTCTCCATGTGGCATTATGGGGGCAATCATGTCACAGACTATAGGGCCGTCCATAAAAGTGGGGTACTGTTTTTAATGGGAGAAGTGTGAAGATGTTATATGGTAGGAATTGTATGGATCCCCATAGATTCTGGAACCTCCCCTCTCAGAAATGTATGGAAAATGCATGATTTTAGCCAAGGTTTGAGCTTTGAATGGCATTCTGGGTAAGAAAACATAGTGGGATCCATGCAAGTCACACAACCATAGATTGTCCAGAAGTGTGGGAATGCTGGGTGATAGACTTTTAGCAGAACCCTGAAAGTTCCGGAACTTCCCACAAAGAAATGTTAGGAAAATGCATGACTTTAACCAAAGTGTGAGGTTTGCATGGCATTCTGGGTAAGAATACATTATGGATTCCATGCAAGTGAAATCACCCTGGGCTCTCCTGTGTGTTAAGTGTTCTGTCTAGTCTAGGTTTAGGAGGGTTCACAGGATGCTGGCAAAGCCCGTGCCCAAATACTTCAGCTACCCACATTGCCAAAATGGGTTAATATTTATATAGAAAATCTGATGTCTCCATGGTGTATTTTGGGGCCTATTGTGTTGTGGGTTATAAGTCTATCCATACAAGTGGGGTATTGTTTTTTTCGGGAGAAGTGTGGGAATTGTGGATGGTAGGACCTTTGTAGATGCACATAGAGTGAAACTTTCCCTCATGGAAATCTTGAGAAAATGCATGATTTTAGTCAAACTTTGAGGTATGTAGGGCATTCTGGAAAATTATACTTCATAGGATCAACACAAGTCAAACTATGGCGGACTCTTAAGTTTAGAGAAATATTGAGCTTTAGTTGTTTTGCCTGGATGCTGACTGAGCATGGACCAAAATATTGCATATATGCATACTGCCAAAATGGGTACATTTTCTTGACAACATTTTTAGGTATTTGCGTTGTGTTTTGGAGCTTATTGTGTAGGTATTGATAGGCCCAGCCATACAACTGTGGTATCATTTTTATTGGGACAAGTGTGGGACTGCTAGGGGTGGCATGAATTGTCTGGCACCTCACAGATTCTGGAACTTTTCCTGACACAAATGTAAGTAAAATGTGTGATTTTAGGCAAAACTTGAGGTTTGCCGGGCATTCTGGGTAAGAAAACATTGTGGGATCAAAGCAAGTCACAATACATTGGGCTCTCCTGGGTGTCTAGTTTTCAGAGCTGTCTAGGTTTAGTTGGTGTCCCTGGGTGGCGGCCAAGCCCAGACCAAAATACCACATCTACCTACCTCACAAATATAGGGCAATTTTCATAACAAGGCTATTAAGTCAGGGGGATAGGACCAGCCACACAAGTACGGTGCTGCTTTTATTCGGAGAACTGTGGAAATACAAAATAGTAGACTAGTTGTTATTATCTATTTAATTTCTCTACATTTCTAGCTTCTAAATGTAAGCCAATGCCCACGAAAGATCATATTTTGGAAAAAGCCCTCTAAATCATATGATAGTATGTGTAACCCAAAATTCAGAGTTGTATAAATAGCCATTACTCCTAAACTCAGTATCTTGGGCAAGTTTAAAAATGCATAGGTTTCTTCAATCCCTATTTTTCATTCATTAGCGTTTACCATATAAATAGCTACATGGTCAGTACACAATATTATATATTTGTAAGCTGTATTCATGCATTTCTGTATATATAAGGTATTTCTATTATGCGAACCTAGTCAAAAGGAAGTGAAGAGCTATACAGTGTCAAAGACAAGCATGAAGTCAAGTATGCATGTTGGCTTTGCATATCACATATATTAATACAATCAACAAACATTATATATAGATCTGTGACCAGAAGGGTCTGATGGACATAATGGTATGCTACTTATGTTAATCAGTGATTGGAGCAAAGAAATACAGAAAAAAAACAATGTTACAATTTTTTGTATTTTTCTCCTTATTTTCATTATGTTTGATTCAAAAAATGAGTTGCTTGGTTGGAAAACCATAAGCGATCTACATAAATTACCCCTTTGAATTTTGTGTAGTATTCTGAACTAGATAGCTTTCTGGGTTCACCCATGTGTTTCACACCTGTTTCTATCATAAACTCCATGTAGATACAAACAACAAAAATAGGAAAAATCAACTGCCACTAGAAAAAGACATTACCTGTGATTAAAAAAGTTGCTTTCTTGCACAGCACTTAGGGGCTCATTATGATGTAATGTCCGCCCGCCATCATTACGGTGATGGGACCACCTGACAGACGTGCGGCGGTCACGCCAGTGCAATAAGGATGAGCCCGCCATACTGGCGGGCGCATCCTGGCCTTTTACCACGCTCTGCCTGCAACTTGGTGTAGTGCACCCCTCCCTACAGAGGGGACCCATGGACCCCAAAGCCAAACCCCGCCAGCCTTTCCATGGCGGCGAAAGGCCCTTCAAAACACCCACATCCTAATATGGCGGACGGTTCCTGCTAGGCATCGCCACCATATTAGTGGCCCAGCTCCACCCGGCAGGCAATCGTAACGATTGCCACCGGTGGAAAAGCGGCAGGTGGATTTTGCGTCTGCTGAGATACTCACCGCCATCCTAATATGGCCCGGCGGTGGCGATCGTTCCGCCAATGTAATGAGCCCCTTATTTCTCTTAAAAAAAAGACAAAAATTTGCTATACATTGTCTATTTTTTTGGTTCCTTCATGGGTACCTTTTGAGTCCCCAGTATGCGGGCGGGGGGGAAAGAATGGGTCCATTTTGGATGCTTGTTGCGCCTGGATACCTTTTGTGGAAAAACTGTTATGAAGGCTTAAGAGCAAAGTGCCCCAAACATCAAATAAATGTCTCAGCAATCGGGTGTTAAAAGGCCTGAGCAGCTAAAGAGTTAAATTGTGATTCAAAAAATTGATAACCTTGTCAGTCACATTTGAATCTTTTCCCGGCCATATTGAATAATGCATTTTTTTAAAGGGATTTTTATCCTTTTTAATAAAAAAACACAGCCATGGGTGTACACCAGAAGAGGTGCTAGGTGCACTAAAATCATATTTTTAGAGTAAATTGTCCATTGCAGTCATTTTGTGATGACCAAATAGATACAATTTTATACTGAAAATTAAGTTTGACCACAGCGGGCCTTAGATGTCCATGGCAGAATGGGCAGCCAGCGTCTTAAGTTGTTGGCGTGACTTGAATCTGCACGCTTAAATGATCCCTCTACATAATGCCAGCAAATAGTTATAGAAGTGGTGCTATAAACACTATGGTGCCCTTTAGCCTGATCCCTGTTACTTTCTCCCAATAAGCAGAACATCAGCAGGATTTATGCTTAATGAAAAAAGTTGAATTTTTGAAACAACAAGATAAAGCTAAATGGGTATACACTCTTTTGGTTGCCAGTGGGATTACCACCCCAACATTCTTAGGCCATCCCTACACGTAATGACAGTGGTTCTCTGAGCCCTAGTCCAGTGTATGGCACCATGGTGCTGATGTGGCCTGTTCATGTGACACACAAACAAATCGCAACAGATGAAATGGCGCCTGCCACAAACTCTGACTAGGATTCAGGAGCTGGAGTAAATAGGTGTCTATTACACCTGAAACGCTTTTGGTAGTGTTTACCTAAACCTTTTGCTTTTTTCTCATGGGTTTTGCTGATTCACTTTTAGTGGCCTTAGGGATCTGGGCACTTTCCCATTGTAAATGCAGTGTGAAAGTGTGCGTGCCCTTTCTACACACGTTACGAAGTGGTGCTTACCTGATGTTTTTAAACATGGCTCAAGCCTGCCATCATAGCCCTGTGGGTGCGCACTTGCACCTAGGGGATTTTTTAAACATGTGGCAAGCCCGCAATTGCACTTCTGCTTAGGTTGTCCTTTCTAAACCACTGGCCATCCCTGGACGGACCTTTCACGACCACTTGGACAACCCTGGGATAGGTTTTGAGGGGTGAAGCAAGTGGTAGGCAAAAGGCAGGGGAGGTACACGTGTGTTCCCTGCCCAGGGACTGAAGAATACCCATTTGTGTTACCTATGAGGTTTGCTCTTCCCACTGGTTAATATGGCAGAATGGGTGACATTACTTCAAGCTGCAATAGTGGCTTACAGTGGAGCAGTCTCATAATGTTTTCTATCATTGGATTCACAATGACAACCCTCTCTTGTGGTGAAGAGGAATTTGTCATAAATAGCTTACATGCGCCACTCCAGAAAGAGGCCATTTCTCTGCTCTAAAACTCTTTCAGGCATATTTGCAAGCCAAGACACCGGAGTGTCGCTTTTTATGACACTCCGTTGGCTTGGCGCCATTACCTATATTTACACGGTGGCGCTAAGCCGCTTAACATGGCTTAACACAACCTTGTAAATATGCCCCTTTCACCCACAATCCTCTGGAGCAAAGGGGCATGCCATGGATGTTGCTGTGAGGGTTAAACCGCAGCACCCATTGTTTTTTGATGCTGCTACAGATTTACAAGGCTAAGGCAGTGCCAAAAACGGCAGATTCTAACCCCATATATTACCAGGTGTTGGAATGGCGATACGAGGAGACATTTTTGCTCATTCTATCTGTGCTGCATTTTGAAGCACACATAGAAAGAGCAAATCACCATGAATTATTGTTTATGTGCATGAAGGTGTCCCTTCCTGCACATTAACAATTAACCTGCCAAGCAGGCACCCTTGCAACATGTCAACAGGTTGCTTGCCGTGGCGCTAGGTAGCTTTTGTTTGTGCCAGCACTAGGGGAAGCACAGTGGTGCGCCGTATTGTTCTTTTGTCGACTGTCACCTAATTAGCCCTGCTATCTACTCTCATGTTCTTCCCAGGGACCCTGACTAAGTGTCACTCCGGCCGCGATTGGCCTAGAATCAGAGGGGACGGTTTTCTTTATCTCCAGCCGTGGGTGTAGAGTAGTCATGGTTAGCTGAATGGTGGAGGAGGGCTTAGACCACGGGGTCTGCATGTGCATTATCATCCAACCCGCAGGATGTCAGTGCATTACAGTGCTGTGTGTGCAAGAGTGCTCCATTGGAACCTGCCTGATATCTGTGGCACTGCGTATTGGTGCGGAGTGAGTGTGTGGGAGTGATAAATTACCCGCACGACAGTGGTGCTTTACACGTTGATTCTTTGCCAAAAGCATACTATGTTTGACATTGGTTTTTACTCGTGCGGCCCTTGGTACTGCTTAAAAGTATTGTAATTATCTGTGTGTATGCATTTCTGAAATCGTTGTGATGTAGATGTGTGTAGAGCCTAGAACCGTGTGGTTTTGAATTATAATAATTACCACAGTGGGCTTGTTCTGACAAGGTTTTGCACAGCATAAGGATGCTGGGGGTAAAGTAGGACCTTTCCCAAGTGTGCATATTACTGATGTAATTTTAACACGGTATGGCCTAGTACAGCTGGTTATATTTCCAAATGTGATTTATGCCTAAAAATACATGATGTTCATGTTGTGTTAGTTAATGAGTGGGTTGAATGCAAACTTTATTTACATAGACCACGTGTGAAGTCTCTTTTGTGATGCTCAGTGTATTTATTGTGTGAGAGTGCTGTGCCAATAATTTACACATTGCCTCTGTGATAAGCTGACTGCTCAGTTCCAAGCTACCCAAGAGTGCACACAGGTTATACAGTGAGTGAAAATGCCCACCTCTGACAAGAGTGGTAGGGTCCGCCTGGCTAGGACCTCGCCTCAGCCAACCAGAACGTGCCAGTTCCAACAGTGTTGGTAAGAAATTGGGTTGTGGACTGGGGTGCGAGCCCTGGTCAAGGAGCAATGGCAATCTTTGTGGGGGGAGGCATAAGCCATCCCTAATTTAACCGGTGCTCAACCCTCTGGAAGCTTGGCACAGAGCAGTCATGCTTAACTTAGGGGCAATGTGTAAAGTATTTGTGAAACACTGCAAACAGTAATAAAGTGAAATACACCACACAAAAAAGATCCCACAACAAGTTAGAAAAGTAGAGTTATTTTTAATAAATAGAACAAGACCAAAATGACAATCCAATCAGAAGGACCGGAGATATGCAATATGAAAGATTTTAGTGAAAGGAGCACCAAAAAGTACAAAGCTCCAACTGTGAATATTTAGTTGTGCTGAAACGGGACAAAGTTTCAAGTTCAGGCCAACTGCAATGGAGCGCAGGCCAGCTACATGGTCCAAGTAAGGCCTGCTGAACAAAGTTCCTTAAATACTGGTTTGTGGAGCGTTGCGAAGATCAGCTACACCCATGCGTCACACCGATGAAGAAATGCGTCAGTTTTGAGGTGCATCCAGGTGTGAAATGAGGTCCTGCGTCATCATTTAGGTACCCGTTTGATGAGGGCTTGCGATGCGAATTCCGGCATCAAGGATGCATCGTGCAGTCGTGGTGATGCGTCCATTCTGAGGAGCTGCAAGGCTGTGGTCAGAGTCCATAATCATCTGTGAGGCTGCCTTCAATGAGGGATACAATGGCCTGTGCTGAGGATGCATCACGCACCTCCGATTCCAAAGAGGCTGTGGGCTGTGGAGGCGATACAGGTCTTTGCATCAGGTCCAATTCATGCAGCAGTGGTGATGTATCAGTTTTGCTCGCCGTTGTGCCACCCAGCAGAGGAAATGCATCAGTTCTTCTGGATCCACAAAGACGTCAAAGGGTCCAGGACTGAGGTGCCACCACGTGGCAGGGAAGACTCACAGATGGCAGAGTCCAGGTGCTGGGTTCAAGGTTGTTGGAGCCTTCTGTCCTTAAGGCTCTAAGCAGGAGGCCAGCCAAACAGCCCTTGGAGTCACATTGATATCCTGAGTTCAACAGATAGAGCTTGTGTCCTTCTCACTCAGACAGGAGGGCAGCGGGTCAGCACCAGCACGGCAGGGCATCAGATCTACAGAGCAGCAGTCCAACATAATGGCAGTCCTTTCAGCAGCACAGCAGTCCTGCTTCCTGGCAGAGTATCCACAGGTCCAGAAGTGTACTAAAGAGTTGGTGTCTGAAGTCCAGTATTTATACCCAGTTGTGTCTCTGAAGTGGGGTGAAACTTCTAGAGGCAAGCCTTCGAAGTGCATAGGTGTCCTGTGATCCTTGCTCTGGTTCCAGACTAAATACGGGGCATATGCAGCCCTTTGTGTGGAGGCAGGACACAGCAATCAACTATAAGTGGCCGGTACCAAGCTCCTGCCTTCCATGCTGCCAGTGATTGCCCACCCAGGCACACCTAAGCTCTTTATTGTGTGTGGCTGTCTAGGAGAAGTACACAATGTCCAACTGTCAGCTACACCCCATCATGTGACCCAGAGACAGGCAGCAGGCACCAAATGGCTATGGCAGGAAAATGCCAAATTTGGAAAACCTACAACTGTTTTGCCATTCTTTAGAAAGAAAACTGTTGCCCATAGGCCAGAGGATGTGAGTGAGTTAGAACATTTCTGTAACTCGATGCAAAGATGGGTAATAATGAAGTTCCTCTTCAGAGAGCTCCTCTGGCTAGCTATCAGTAACACGCAAATCCCTACATTTGGTCCTGAAACTTTAACTGCAATTCTACCTGCATCTTATCCACCAGAATTAACAAATAATCCTTATTTTATACATGTGTAAGAAAAAATATTTTATTCAAATGCCTGATATGTTTATTTAGCCCTGAATCAGCAGTGGTCTTACCGTGAAACACCTGTTGACTGCCAAGGTGCACTTTTTCTTCTTAATCCCTAAACTTCATGAATTATATTTGTTTTTAAAAGCCCTGTATGAATTTGTATACTGTCTTTGATGTTAATCACTCGATGTGCATCTAATGCATTATGTACACTTAGGGTACATGTCTAAATCATGAGATCAGCAAATTTACTCAATTCTTGGCTGGCCACTGGGGAGCCTTTCAACTCTGAACAACTTGTTTGACAGCGAGTGTCTGAAATGCTGAGCTACCAGCAGATCCCTGCCAGACACCCTTGTATCCGCAACTCTGGCTGTGCCAGAGGTGGATACGCTGCAGATAGAATTGCATTTAACGTTTCAGGAGCACATGTAGGGATTTGCATGTTACTTATAGATAGCCAGAGGAGCTCTCTCTTATGAGGTTCCTCATTGTTAGCCACCTTTGCATAGAGTTACAGAAATTTTCTAACTCACTCACAGCCTCTGGCCTATAGGCAACAGTTTTCTTTCAAAGGAATGGTGGGAAAGTCGGTTTTGTAAGCCGGATAATTATTTGTTTAAATATATTTTAGCTCATGATAGAGTTCCATTTTAGGTTAATTATGTGGGCAGGCACTAGAATTGACATCATGCACACTTTGAACCCCCTCCGTGATATCAGAAGGCTCATCCCTTGTCCTAACATTAAACACTAATAGCCTTATGTTTGCTATCTGAGTAGCTAAAAGGAAGGGTAAAGCATAACAAATTCAGAAACAAATCAGAGTTCTAAAGCCTCAATCCACAAATCTTTATTCAGGAGCATAAGGTATTTGGGTGTAAACAGGAGTTTGCTCCCAAATCAGGATTAAGACTATTGCAGTAACAGCACAACATTTGTGCTTTTTCCTGCACAATCCACACCAGATAAAACAAAAGACAAATCATACAAGCATGTGTTGGAGCACAAACTGCATCCCAATATTCAGGACACCCCCAAACTCAAATATTATCTAAAATGAATGAATGAATGAATAAAATGCATTGTTCAGATAATAAAAACTTACAATATAACCCATTTATAAAAAAATTCATACATATTATCATTGGTAAACAACTTTAAAAACACTTAAAGAAAGGGTTAGTAAGAAACACTCTATTCATCTAGTTAAAAATCACTTAAAAAACCTACCCGTAAAGTGCATTTACTAGTGATGCAGTCCACCTGCTATTTCCTCTTGACCTAAAGAGCCCTGTTTCTTCTATCAGTTACTAACTTGCTACACTCAAAAAGAAAATCTAACCATTCCTATTGTGTGGCCTACGGGTGGTCTTAGTCGGTTTATTTTTAGTCGGTTTACTTTTAGCACCTAGCATTTCCAAGCTAGCTTACCACGTGTAAAGCTCTCAAGTGCAGAGTGCCTATTGTAAACAATCCTCTCAAGGCTTACCAGTGCTAATCCCTAATTATTTTGCGGTATTCCAAATACTCATGTAGAATGAACACTGCTCCACTCGTATGATTATTAGCTGCCCTTGTAGATGGTTTGTTCCTAAGTTAATAAGACAATAACAATAGGAGCCCTTTACTGGACACTATTACCCAGTATCCTCTCAGCAATATCTAGAAACTTTAAAAATCTTCCAGTAAATTGCAAACCTTCTCCCTGCAAGCCGGCTATTACTGCTTGGTGGTTTGTTCTTATAGTTTGATGATTAAGATCCTGTACTTCTGTGTTCAGCTATTAAAGCTGAGCAACAACACATTATATGGCAAATGTCTTCTCTCTTGTAATTGCAGCGACGGCATGACATTTCCCTACTCAGCTTTTTCGAAGCTGGTACATCACTGTGAAACTGAAAATTGCCAAGCCGGAGTCTTAAGAGCTTCAGTTTAACATTTAGACCATTCAGGTCCCCCAGATATTTCTGCGCTTGTAGCTGGCCATATGATGCAATAACCATCCACGCGTGAGATCTTATTGCCAACATCTCTCTATCCAATAGTGAGGACATTTTTTTACTGCACCCATTGATAACTCTGCTAAATGCAGACTGAGAAAGGGGTAAGGCCCGTAGTTGTTTTGCCTTGAACGTGGATAAAGCCAGGTAAAAATATTCATGGGCCTGCATATGTTTACCATCGCTTATTGCTTCCCAAACAGTTGACATAAGAGTGGTATTATTATCATTTTTAAGTTTGCTGCAGAATTTCAAGTATGCCCCTAGACTATTTAGGTACTGTCTTCTCAGCCCAAACTCTAATCGAATTTGTGCTGGCGATGCCTGCTGAGGGAGGTTGAACAGGTGACAATAAGTTACTGTCACAAGCATTTCAATGATGTTATCAGCCTTCCCTCTTACATTCTCCACCTCATATGTCAAAGATGGAACGTGTTTAGTGGACATAACTTGAAATAATGGCTTGAGGGGCAGCTCTTTAAAGCTGATCCGGAGGGAAGCAAATGTTACAATTAAAGAGTTATTCCGTCTTTGTAATGCAGCGCACTGGTTCTTAAATGAGCCCCTCACATCTAGTATTTCCCCCAAATATTTTTACTCTAAAAGTGACTCCAGACCGGACTCGTCTATAGTTAATTTTGGGCAAGATGTTATACCTCTTCGCACCAACATGGTTTTTGTCTTCCTCAAGTTGACCTTTAACCCCTGGTACGAGGCATACAAAGCAGTTTCACTAATTAACAGCTGCAGCTCCTTCTTTTTGTAGCACAGCAGAACAAAATGGTTGGTGTACAAAAGATGGGAGACCATAAAACCAGCCACCGACAGGGTGTGTGAATTACCGCTATTCAAATCTGAGGAAATATCAGTAAGATACAAATTGAACAAGATAGGGGCCAAGACACAGCCTTGTTTTAAACCATTCATTGTTAATTATTTTTTTAAAGGTTGTGCCTTGGCTCAGCCTTACTCTTGTCCAAGTATTTGTGTACAATTATCGAATCCCCCCAGGAGTTTAGGTGAAATTCTCAATTTCGATAACTTATCCCAGAGAATATTCCTCTGCACCGTATCAAAAGCGTAACGAAAATCAATAAAACACAAATGAAGGTTCAGTGAGCGACTCCTCGCCTGTTCAATTGTGAGTGCTAGCATTTATATGTTACTAATGGTACCCATGCCTTTAATAAACCCAGTCTGATTTCACGGCAATAGGTTTTTGGAGACCACCCAGGACGTTAAGTCCGCCAGCAGGCATTTGGCGAAAAACTTTGCCTCATAGTCCATTAGGGCTATCAGCCAATAATTGGCGGGGTCCATATTTGACCTGCTTTATAAATTGGGGCCAAGATTCAACCCCTCGAGTTATCCGGGATTTCTTCGCTCACCAGGATATGATTAAATTAAATTGACAAATTCTTTGCCCAGTATTGCGGATTCTCGTTATAAAGTGCTTGAGGGAGACTGTTCAGTCCCGGGGCAGCATCCCGGCGGCTGTTGCTAATAAGTGTCTTCCCTCTTTTATGATGAATCTCAATAGACGGGTTTTCCCTGGTATTACTACGGATGGATGTTTCCGATGAACCTGTTGCTGTATCTGTGACCCCGAACATGGTATCCAGGTACTTTTCTCAAGCTTCTTCAGATATGTTTGACATTGGTTGTTGTAATTTCCTACAGGTGGATTGGTTTACTAATTTACAAAATTCTCTTGTACGGTTCAAGTTCGGTTTTTGTTTGGGTCCAAACCACTTTATCTAAAATGATTTTCCCACGGGTTGGTCTTGTGCGAAAAGACATCCTCCCAATGTCAATTTAACAGAGTAACATGAATAAATAATAGGGACCACTCACTAATTGGGTTCTAGAACAAAGAAAAGTTTAAAGGGATTTATCACAATAATCAGAAAAAATTGAGCAACACAGAATAAATGCCATAAAGGCTTCAAAACAGGACTATATAGAGTAATCAAAATCAGACATTAATCTCAGTCCCAAATGAGCTGCAACATCATAAAAAAATTGGACAGCATCCCTATTAGGATTGGAAAGTCTTCTTAAAACTCCTCTCATCCCCAGAATCAAGGGTTTCTGGTACAAAATGTTTGCATAGCAAATTAGAGAAACAACAGAATCCTCATGGTATAATCTACGGCAGGGTTCTCCAAAGTCAGTCATGGAGTGCCGGATCCAGGCCATATTTTTAGCATATCCTCATTTAGATAAATGTAGTTATCTTAAAATCTGGCATGGATCTGGCCCTCCAGGACCGACTTTGGAGAACCATGATCTAAGGTAACAACTCACTTGTCAAATCAGAATAAAACACTTCATTACCTAAATACATACTATGGGGCAGATTTATGTTGCACTTGCGGCACTTTTGCGCCGCCGTTGCGTCACTTTTGTGACGCAGCAGCGGCGCAAATCCTGCGCCATGGTGCGGGGCATTTACAAACGTGACGCATCTCCCAGATGCGTCACGTTGTAAAGCCCTGCGCCACATGTAGGCGTTCCAGGGCAGGTGGGGGCGTTCCGGCGCAGGAACGCCTCCTAAAAGTGGCTGAGTGAAATCTACAAGATTTCACTCAGTCACTTTTAGGCCCATGCTGCGTCAAAACCCTGCGCCTGCTTGAAGCAGGCGTAAGGATTGACGCATCATTGTACAGATAGGGCCCCCCAGATCATTGCTGGAGCTGCGTCGCGCTTGCGACACAACTCCAGCAATGCGCCACTTTTCGGCACAGATGCGTCACGCATCTGTGCCGTTTTTGCCCCATGGTGCGCCGCATTATAAATGCGGCGCATCCATGGTGGCGCAGCTGTGGCGCATAATAACTGGCGCATCCCTGCTGCAAGCAGTAAAACAACAGTAAAAATCCATTACATGAGCGTGCCCTCTCTCTGCAGAGTGTGTGAGGAGAGAAGATGTGCAGGGGAACAGAATGGGAGGGGTGAATACAATATAGACTGATAGAACAGCATCTGAACGGCATCCCAATGATCTAAGATGGTCTTTCCATGTAAATGTGGTTTAACACAAATTTGCTAATAAACACATTTCTTACATCACAATAAGCTTGTTTTAGGTTTAATAATGTTAATTGAGTTTTTACATTTAGGATTCAGCATAAACATCATCATTCACTCTTGTTATTTAGTTCTGAAAATCTAAAACCCAGGAAAAACACTACCACATTTCTCCCCTTTGATTAGTCTGCAGTCATTACAACTCCTTAATAAAACTTCATTAATCAGGAAGTTATTCAGTCTGCATCCCTTTCTGTTTCTTTCTGGAATTCTTCTGTGCCATCTTCAGCTGGCTGTAGACATTATCCGTAATATACTCTATTTCGGACTCTTCTGACCTTTTCCTTTTCATCGGACCATTATTACTTCTGTTTCCACATTTCTTGATCATATACTCAAGTACATTTCAGAAAAGAAACAAGACAACTGCACAAACCATTACAGGGATTACAGGTATTAAGTTTAATTTTAAGGTATTCCCACCCAAATTATTTAACCATTTACCAACCTTACTAAAGCCCTTTTATAATGCACTAAACCAGGAAGCTACAGCTTCCTATAAGCCAGGCTTTCCAAATGATTGAAGTAATATAATAACCCTTCTATAAGCTGGGATAAATGTGCAACTCTTGGCCTTTATTCACCTTTCGCCAGGAGAATATCTAATACTAAAGCGATTCTGTATAAAAATAGTCCTAACACCAAAGAATTCTGCATTTATCTGTTTCAAGTCTTCAGCTGTATCTACTGAAAGTTTATCCAGCAAAGGAGAGAAACGACTAATTTTCACATCATTCATTGCCACACCTATAGAAGGAATCATAGCACCTAATATATCTAAAACTTCCTTTCTAAAACTCTGCTTTACTCTTTTCAGGTTCATTTCATTATAATAATATTGAAGACAGTGTGGTTCCTTCCAATCCTTCCTCTTTCGATACCTTTCCTATGCTAGACAGGAAACGTTTTATGGAATTGGTAGCAAAGGTCAAATCTGGCTTCCCTAAGGAGGAATGCCACATTAACATAAAGAAAGCAATCTATCGGGCCTTCCCCGATACCATTCTTGAGCTCCTTAATTTCTCCCTGTCCCATGGAATAGTACCGTCAGCTTTTAAGGAAGCAGTAGTCATTCCACTTAAAAAAAAAAACAGGGTGTAGATCCTAAAAAGCTGGAAAATTATAGACCTATATCATTGCTCCAGTTTCCAGCAAAGTTACTGGAAACTCACGTTGCAACCTGTCTTAGTTCCTTTTTAGAAGCGTCCAAGTTTCTGGACACTCACCAGGCAGGCTTTCGCCCTGCGCATTCCACCGAATCTGTGATCCTATCCATCCTGAACGATCTTAAAGGACAGGCTGACATTGATCACACTCAGGTTCTGATCCTCCTTGACCTGTCTGCAGCATTTGACACCGTGAACCACAGAAGTTTGTTGGACCGTATTGTCGCAGCAGGTCTTGGGGGCTCGGCACTGGACTGGTTTGGGTCCTTTTTAGAGGACCGCAAACAATCGGTGTGACTTTCACCCTACAAATCCAATACTGTTGAAAAGAGCTGTGGCGTCCCTCAGGGTTCTTCCCTTTTGCCGATCCTTTTTAACATTTACATACGTCCCCTAATCTCGAGTCTTAGGCAGATGGGGGTAAAGATCTTTAATTATGCTGACGACATGCAGCTGATTTTCACTCTGGAGAACTCCACCGAATGTAAAGATTTTGTTAGGAGCTCTATGATGTATGTAAAAACCTGGATGGATAAGAACCAGCTAAAACTTAACTCTGAAAAAACTGAGATAATTATTCCGAGCAATAAACGTACTCACTGGACACTCTCCCACTGGCCCCCTGAGTTAGGTGCGGCCCCAATTCCTAAACCAGTATTCAAGAGTTTGGGCCTTCATATTGACTCTGACCTCTCTATGAATGCCCAAATTGGCGCAGTTACTTCTGCCTGTTTTGTCCAACTCCGTAAACTGTGCAAGATCAGATGTTTCTTTAGTAAAGAGGCCAGTACTCAAATTGTGATTGCCCTTATCCTATCAAAAATAATTATGGAAATGCCCTCTATCTTGGCATTCCATTATATCTGAGATACCGTCTTCAGTTGATTCAGAATCAAGCAGCCAGAATCATCCATCTTAAGGATAGAAGATGTCACATCACCCCGCTATTCAAAGATCTCCACTGGCTCCCAGTGGAGCAGCGTGTGATGTTTAAAATTGGCTGTATCCTCTTTAAAGCCATTCAAGAAACTGGTCCAAGTTTCATTCTTTTGTGCATCAGTAAGCACCTGCCTCAGTGTAATCTGAGATCGAAGCATCTGAATCTTTTGACGGTGCCTAGAATCAGACAGAAACTTATTGGAAGGTCCCGGTTTTCCTATCTGGGCCCGAAGCTTTGGAATTCATTGCCTACGTCTATTAGGCTTGAGGCTGACTACATGCGGTTCAGGAAATCTCTAAAAACCTGGCTGTTTTCCCTGGCCTACAATTAGCTGATCCACTATCTGTCTTCTCTGTTCTTTTTTTGCTCAGACTCATCAGCGTCAAGAGACCTGTAGGTGAACGTGCGCTTATATAAATTCCCATATAACATAACATAACATAACATAACATTATCCTATTCATTCACATGATAAACCATAGCAAACACTCAGCAAGATAATAAGATCCAACCCAATTATGCTGCAAATTGAGTCAGTCAGTCTTTCCACAAACATAATAAATCCCTCTTAGGATTGGTTCTCCACCTGAGAAATAATTCCCACTCGCCTCATGACTTCTTTCACACACACTTCTTCCCATATATTCAGTCTTATAATTGTTTAAGAATCTCCGAGGTACCATATAAAATTCACCCTTTCATTCTTTCCCCATCTTTGTTCTAGGATGGATGTTCGACAATTCAAGTTTTTCCTTATCCTTACTTGTTCCATTATAACTTTTTCCTCTCTCCAGTCTCTCGCCACTTTCACTCCTCTCTCATTTTATTCACTAATAAACTCATTTTCTTCTTTACTAAACCCACATGCATACCATTTAGTAGCTTTTGTTTCATGCTTAGTTTGTGTAACTGTCCTTGGAATTAACCATATTTAAAATCTGGGTTGTCTTTCTTTATAGCAAGATCCTTTACAGATGCATTAAAATGCACTAACTTAGGAGAAAGAAAAATCATCATTCTGAAATATTAAAACATACACATCACAAGACAATGAATAAGATACCTGCCCATGAGTTCTCACCCTGCCTATGAGTCATTGGGAGAGGAGTCTCCTCTTTCACATTAGGGCAGGTACTGTAAAAAATGTATTGTGCTTCCCTCTCGGCCATTACTCAAATCTTGATTTACTACCTTGCCCGTGTGATGGCCAGAGTGTTCAAACCCTTTTACTTTTTCAGTTCTTTTGTAAGTACTATATGAAGTATGCTAAGTGGCTTTTAATCCCATTTAAAAAAAAATCTATACCCATTAGTCTGGATAATGCTTATATGAGGTTAGTCACCCTGGACGACGAAGAATTGGTCTTTCGCACTGGGACTTTTCTGAGAATCGCTGTCCTAGCACGCTATATGATGTCTAACCCCTGAGAGTCTTTATTACCCATGCATGAGTTTTTGTATCAAATTGATACTTTTTTAATAATGTGTATCTTTGAGTTTGAGTTTAAAAGCACTTTTAAAGCGCACGTATACCGGCGGTTTCTTGGCGCTGTAGCTAGTGGGGACTGAGGGTTAAGAAACAGGGAGAAAGGAATGGGCATTTATTCAAAGGATTTTGTGAATAGGTAGGTTTTAAGGTTTTTACGGAATTGGGGATAGAGGGTGCTGGCACGAAGATGAAGGGGGAGGGAATTCCAAAGGGTTGGTGCTAGAATGGCAAATTTGGAGCCGCCCCACTTCTTTCTCCGGAAGCGAGGGATGGTGAGGAGGGACTGAGAAGAAGAACGTAGGTCCCTAGAGGGGACATAGGGAACAATCTCAGAGGAGATGAAGGCAGGTGCCAGGTCCGATCGGGCCAGGAAAGTGATGGATGCGAGTTTGAATTGAATTCTAGCCCGTACTGGGAGCCAGTGAAGAGATTTTAGAAGTGGGGTGGAGTGGTGGAATTTAGGAAGGTTGAAGGCTAGGCGGGCCGCCTGGTTTTGGATCTGTTGTAGGCGGCGCAAACTGTATGCAGGGATGCCGGCATACAGAGCGTTCCCGTAGTCCAGGCGGGACACCACCATGGCCAGAATAATAAGTTTGAGAGCGGAAAAAGTAAAGAAACGGGACACCTTGCGAATAGTACGCAGTGAGAGAAAAGAAGAAGATACCACAGAGCTAACCTGGGAGTGAAGGGTGGGTTGAGAATTGAGCTTAATGCCTAGTGTTTTGACAGAGGAGGAGGGGACAGGAGGGGAACCAAGAGAGGGAGGCCAGCAAAGGGGGGACCAGGGGCTGGAAGAACCGCCCGTCAATACCAACTCGGTTTTGTCCGGGTTAAGTTTGAGGTGATTGTGGCTCATCCAGTCCCTGATGTGAAACATGACAGTGTGGAAGTTGAGGACAGAAGAAGGAGAGGAAAGATCAAAGACCAGCTGGAGGTCATCCGCATAATTAAATACGGCGACCTCCATCTGTTGGAGAGAAAAGATAAGTGGGGCGATATATAGATTGAACAAAAGAGGAGAAAGAGATGAACCTTGAGGAACCCCGCACTGGACTTTCCGGAAGTCCGCTGTGAAGTCACCCAGGCGAACGAGTACATACATTGTGTGTATGTACTCGTGTATTTCAAAATTGTTATATTTAATGTGCTTTTATGGATATAGCTGTATCTGAATAAAGTATTTTTGAACTTGAACTTGAATAAGATATTGGAAGTTGCATTATGTTGAGCCCTCACTAACAGTAGGAAGAAAAGCACAAATAAAACACTACTTAATCTCCATAGTATTCATATATTCATATATCATTCTAGTCTAAATGCTACCATGAAATCTACTATCTAAATGATCTTTATGCTCCAATTCGTCACGTTTAAAAATGTTCTTAACAGTTGTTAATTCGACCTTAGAAGCAGTTCCCACCAAAGACAGTAAACACGTCAACAGCCCAATTAAAACTACCAATGTCATTAATGTAATCACTAACCCTGAGATTTTACAGTCTTTGCTGTGTTCCATCTTTTAATTGAGACAAAAATGTATTGTGAAGTTCAAAAGTCCAAAGGCAAAAAAAATGTTCTTTCCATCAACTATAAACGCCTTCTCTGTGAGGGTTCAGGTGCCGAAGCGCCTACCCAGCGTCTCATGACTACGAATCCCAACAGCCCTGAAACCAGGAAGTGGGAGGCTTCTTAAGGCCGTCACGCGCGTCTCCCGACGTGCGTTATTTTGAATTAGTAGAACTTCCTGCTCGCTGCTCGGCGTCCCAGCTATCAGGAAGAATCCTGCGTATCCCGTTTGAAACCTTCACGGACCTGCTTTCCCCGCCCCTCGGAGCTTGGCGACCAGGCGGGGAGAGACTCTACCGGAGATACAGACGACGGGGGAAGAAAACCGGGAGGTAGGAGCATCGAAGCTCGGCTGAGCCACAGAAGGAGGCATTCTCCGTTGTGAGTGCTGTGCCTGCTTTCCCTGGGACTCGGACCCCCCCCTGGGTGATACCACCGCGTGTACTGGTAAGTACAGCTTTGCGGTAAACAGCAACTAAAGGAAGTCAGCTCGGAGGAGCCGACATGGATATAATCTCACGGAGCCTACCCGTGATTTAAATATAGTAGTGTGCTTGGAATACTGCTCGGATGAGCGAAGCGTTAATAGTTCACGGCGCAATTCTTGACTTTGATAATTTCAGGGGTGAATAGTACATTCGTTTGTTGCGCTCGGCTGAGCGAACCCTTCAGAGCTCCTGTGTTCTTGATTGTCCCTGCGCCTTAGTGCGCCTACGCATCTTGAAGTACGAGACTTGGCTAAACTCCGCATTTGGCGCTGCTTTGTGAGGGTCTAGAGAATACTTCAAGCGTGTTGATCTCCCCAGTGAAGGAGCGCTGCTACGTAGGGATCCTAGGCGGCGGTGTAGCACCGTGGAAGCCGACTTTCATTTGGAACAAGGCCGTGACATTATCCTTTTAGTAGGCAGGGAATATCCTAGTAGTTTCTAGGAGTGTTTCATGATGGCATTAGGTGTTGTTACACTGTTATGATCTCTTCGCACTAGCGAGACCAACCGAGAGTAGTTTGTTGTGAGCCTTGTGTGGTACTGTGTATTTAGCGAGATCAACTGAGTGTAGACGATTATTTCATGGTCAAGTGTTGGATGTTTTGAAGTGTTGTTTTTTCTTTTACAGGTTCTATTCCCTGCTGACCCTACCCCCTATCCTTTCCCTCGCCTGATCCCCTCTGGGCTCTGTAACCTTTGGTTGGAGTCCGGGGAGATCTGGAGGTGGAACTCTATTGCACCACCCGGATCCTGAGGAGCTCTCAAGATCGTGACAGAATAACGCACCCACGTTTGGTGCTCCTCCCGATCCGGAGTAAGGGCGGAATAGAGCATGGCCACCTTAGAAGAGGTAGTGCAGGCACTGGCTTTGGTACAACAAGAGCTAGTGGCTTCCCGGGTAGAGGCAGCCGCTTTAAGGGATAGGGTGGAGAGATTGTCGCGCAATCCCTTTGAGGTATCCCCACCTGCTGGGCAACATATACAGGTAACCGTACCACCTCCGATTCCCTTGGCCAGTCCCGAAAGGTATGCGGGAGATCCGCAAAAGGTACAGATATTCCTTACGCAAGTACTGTTACATTTCTCTTGCAAACCCTCGTCTTTTCCCACCAACCACTCTCGAGTGGCGTTCGCCATCTCATATTTGGTGGGAGATGCAGCCTCTTGGGCGGTCCCCTTGGTACGGAATAACGATGCGGTGCTCTCGGACTGGGAAGCTTTCAGAATAGCATTTGAAGGGGTGTTCGATAGGCGCACGACCACCTTCAGCGCGGACAAAGAGCTGCTAGCATTAAGACAGGGGAAGAATGACTTGGTGACGTATCTCACGGCGTTTAACAGGTTGGTGGCTGAGGCGGCGTGGCCGGAGGAAAAACGCATGTCCCTGTTTTATCAAGGGCTTTGCGAAGAGCTAAAAGACATAGTCGCCCAGATAGACCCCCAACCCACGACCTGCGCGGCCTTGATGAATCTGGCATTAAGGCTAGACGGCCGCCTAGCAGAAAGAGGGGGAGACAGATACAAGGGGAGCGGGATGGCGACGAAACCCCTAAGGAGAGAAACTAACCCTGTGACAACAACGACGAATGAGCCTATGGAAGTAGGGGCATTGAGACCGTCGTTAACCAGGGCTGAGAGGGAAAGTAGGAGAGCGTTAGGGCTCTGCATGTACTGCGGAAAAAGGGGGCATTACGTACGCGAATGCCCTTCTAAACCGAAGGCAACTGGAGTGCCGTATCGAGGGAAGAAAGCAGCAGTGTCCACACGGGTGGCTGAGGTGAGCACTCCAGAGCTCGTCTCCTCTTCTCCACTGGAGACCACCGTATGGAGGATACCCTCGTTAGCCAATACCAAATCCACCGCCACGGAAGCACACATCGTGTTAACCGCGGGATTAGAAGTAGGGGAACTGGAGCATCAGGTATTGGTAATGCTGGATTCTGGAGCCACAGGGAACTTTATGGATAGAGGACTGGTTAGTCTACTCTCCATTAAGGCCGTTCCAAGAGAATCCCCGGAGGAGGTGCTGGCAGTAGATGGTGAACCTCTTAGGTCAGGTCACATCACCCTGCACACCGGGAATCTGAAAATGACACTACAAGAAGGAGAACAAGAACATCAGGAAATAATAGAATTCAATATCATAGCCGCCCCGCAATATGAAGTAATACTAGGAATGCCCTGGTTTGTTCGCCACAATCCCACAGTGGATTGGAGGAACAGAACAGTACGCTTCCTGTCTCAAGGGTGTGTTGACCACTGCCTGAGAGGGCATCAATCACTGGCCAAGGCACTCGCGAGTCCCTTTCGGGTGGCTACAGCAGCGGAAAAGGACGTAGAATTGCCGGCGGCTTACGAAGGGTATGCGGATGTGTTCAATAAAGGCCAGGCGGAGCAACTGCCCCCGCATAGACCTTTTGACTGTCGCATTGATCGGATTGACGAGGCGGTAGTCCCGTCCTGCCGTGTGTACGCCCTATCTGACCCAGAAACGCGTCATTTAAGAGACTATCTGGACAAGTATCTGGCGCTAGGTTTTATTAGGCCTTCTTGTTCTCCTGCTGCTTCTCCACTCTTTTTTATAGCAAAGGCTAATGGAGACTTGAGAGCCTGCTGCGACTACAGGACTCTCAATAAAAACACCGTAAGAAACAGATATCCTTTGCCACTGATCGGGGTTTTGCTGGATCAAGTAAGAGAAGCAGTAATATATACACGCCTAGATCTCAGGGGTGCCTACCACCTGGTAAGGGTTAGGCAAGGGGATGAGTGGAAAACCGCGTTTAAGACCCGGTTTGGACTATACGAATATCTGGTTATGCCGTTCGGGCTGTGTAATGCCCCGGCGGCTTTCCAATATTTCTTAAATGAAGTGCTTAGAGAGTACATGGACATTATCGTAGTGGTCTACATAGATGACATTTTAATATACTCCGCTGAAGAGCGGGACCACACTAAGCATGTGAAACTGGTCTTGGATAAATTAAGAGACAATGGCTTGTACTGTAAACTCAGTAAATGCGAGTTTGGGGTCACCACGGTGGAGTTTTTGGGAGTCATCTTAACACCTAAAGGCCTGAGCATGTCAGAAAGGAAAGTGCAAGCCATTCGCGACTGGCCCAATCCTCGTTCAGTGAGGGAGGTACAATGTTTCTTAGGGTTTGCGAATTATTACCGCAGGTTCATCCAGGATTTCTCCCATACTGCGGTACCCCTTACAAGATTGCTGAGGAAAGGGGTGCTCTTTCAGTGGACGACAGAAGCGACGGAGGCTTTCGAGGCACTGAAAACCAGCTTTACAACGGCTCCCATCCTTCGGCACCCTCAAGCAGATGTACAGTTCGTTGTGGAAGCAGATGCATCGGAAGAAGCCATAGGGGCGATTCTGTCACAGAGAGACAGAGACACGGGTAGGCTCCATCCGGTGGCGTATCTGTCAAAGAAACTGGACAACGCAGAGCGCAACTACACGATCGCAGAAAAAGAACTTCTGGCAATAAAAAAGGCGTTTCAGGAATGGCGTCAGTACCTGTGGGGGGCGCAACATCAGGTGTTGGTCTATTCAGATCACCGGAATTTGTTATACATGAAGACGGCGCGCCACTTAACACCAAGACAGATGAGGTGGACCCTTTTTTTTGCAGAGTTCGATTTCCTCATTACCTACCGTCCGGGCACGGAAAACAGGAAGGCGGACGCGTTGTCCCGACTGAACTTAACAGAAGAGTGCGTCACCCCAGCGCCTCTCTCAATAATCAACCCGGCTAAGGTGATTTGTGCAGTGAGGGCTGAAGATTTCTTGAATAACATAAAGGCCAGCCGATCGACCGAAAGCTGGAGGGCTTGGAGAAGCAGAGCACCAAACCGCAGCCTCAAGGATGGGCTTCCTTTTCATGAACAACGACTGTTTCTACCAACGAAGACGTTGAGGATCCAGGCCTTTCGATGGTGTCACGACTCCCCGCTGGCAGGACATCCAGGAATGCACAAGACCCGGTTGACCGTCTCGAGACATTTCTGGTGGAGCACCTTGCAGAAGGACATCCGTCTGTGGGTGGCGGCTTGCGAAGTGTGCGCACGGAACAAGAGCGAAAGAGGGAAGAGAAAGGGACTGTTGCTTCCCTTACCCACGCCTCAACAACCCTGGAAAACGATCAGCGTGGACTTCGTTACCGGGCTGCCTGATGACGACGGTCATTCAGCTATCTTGGTGGTCATAGATAGTCTGACGAAAATGGGTCATTTCATCCCTTGCCACAACCTGCCCTCAGCGGCTCAAACGGCGCAACTCTTGTTAACTCATGTGGTCAGGTTACATGGATTGCCAGAAGTCATCGTGTCGGACCGGGGCCCCCAGTTCGTGGCCAGTTTTTGGAAGGCCTGGTGCAAGGCCCTGTTGATTGAGTCCGCTACGTCCACTAGTTTTCACCCCTAATCCGACGGGCAGACGGAACGCCTGAATCAAACATTGAAACAGTATCTGAGGTGTTACGCGTCACATGCTCAGGAGTCATGGGTACCCATGTTATGGATGGCCGAGTTGGCTTACAATGGGGCATGGCATAGCTCGATTGGGGGGTCACCGTTTAAAGCCAATTTCGGGTATGAGGCAAAGACGTTGCCGGTGTCATGGCCAGAAAACGTGGAAGAGCAACCGGCGGTCTACTCCAGGCTGCGGGCATTGCGCCAACTACACCGGCGCACACAAGGGGCCCTGAGGGCGGCGAAACGGAAGTACAAGATGTGGGAAGACCGGAAAAGAAGAGCGGGTCCCGTGTACGAGGTGGGCGATCGAGTGTGGCTCTCCACTCGGTATATCCTGTTTACAGTGCGAAGCGTGTTTCACCCGAAATACATCGGCCCGTACCAGGTGACGAAGAAAATCAACCCGGTGGCTTACAAGCTCAAGTTACCGGGATCTCTACGCATTTACCCCGTGTTTCAGTGCAGTTTGCTGAAACCTGCGTTGACAGCGTCCAGGAGACCTCCCCCTCCGGTGTGGGTAGAGGGGAGCCTGGAGTATGAGGTGGAAAGCATCCGAAACACCCGGTATCGGAAGGGCAGGCTGTGGTTCCTGGTGTCCTGGAAAGGTTACCCGGCGGAAGAGGATTCCTGGGAACCTGCGGACGCAGTGCATGCCCCTGTGGCAGTTCGAAGGTTTTACGCTAAACATCCGGAGAAGCCTGGCTCTAGGAGGCGCTGGGGGAGAGGACCTACTGTGAGGGTTCAGGTGCCGAAGCGCCTACCCAGCGTCTCAGGACTACGAATCCCAACAGCCCTGAAACCAGGAAGTGGGAGGCTTCTTAAGGCCGTCACGCGCGTCTCCCGACGTGCGTTATTTTGAATTAGTAGAACTTCCTGCTCGCTGCTCGGAGCTCGGCGTCCCAGCTATCAGGAAGAATCCTGCGTATCCCGTTTGAAACCTTCACGGACCTGCTTTCCCCGCCCCTCGGAGCTTGGTGACCAGGCGGGGAGAGACTCTACCGGAGATACAGACGACAGGGGAAGAAAACCGGGAGGTAGGAGCATCGAAGCTTGGCTGAGCCACAGAAGGAGGCATTCTCCGTTGTGAGTGCTGTGCCTGCTTTCCCTGGGACTCGGACCCAACCCCCCCCCCCCCCGGGTGATACCACCGCGTGTACTGGTAAGTACAGCTTTGCGGTAAACAGCAACTAAAGGAAGTCAGCTCGGAGGAGCTGACATTGATATAATCTCATGGAGCCTACCCGTGATTTAAATATAGTAGTGTGCTTGGAATACTGCTCGGATGAGCGAAGCGTTAATAGTTCACGGCGCAATTCTTGACTTTGATAATTTCAGGGGTGAATAGTACATTCGTTTGTTGCGCTCGGCTGAGCGAACCCTTCAGAGCTCCTGTGTTCTTGATTGTCCCTGCGCCTTAGTGCGCCTACGCATCTTGAAGTACGAGACTTGGCTAAACTCCGCATTTGGCGCTGCTTTGTGAGGGTCTAGAGAATACTTCAAGCGTGTTGATCTCCCCAGTGAAGGAGCGCTGCTACGTAGGGATCCTAGGCGGCGGTGTAGCACCGTGGAAGCCGACTTTCATTTGGAACAAGGCCGTGACATTATCCTTTTAGTAGGCAGGGAATATCCTAGTAGTTTCTAGGAGTGTTTCATGATGGCATTAGGTGTTGTTACACTGTTATGATCTCTTCGCACTAGCGAGACCAACCGAGAGTAGTTTGTTGTGAGCCTTGTGTGGTACTGTGTATTTAGCGAGATCAACTGAGTGTAGACGATTATTTCATGGTCAAGTGTTGGATGTTTTGAAGTGTTGTTTTTTCTTTTACAGGTTCTATTCCCTGCTGACCCTACCCCCTATCCTTTCCCTCGCCTGATCCCCTCTGGGCTCTGTAACCTTTGGTTGGAGTCCGGGGAGATCTGGAGGTGGAACTCTATTGCACCACCCGGATCCTGAGGAGCTCTCAAGATCGTGACATTTTCTTCATATTTCATTTAAACAATATTCAATTTCAAACCAAAACTTCTAAAATAATATTCTTTTTCACTTCCAAAAGGATAATTTTCAATCTTTAGTCTTTAAATCTTTATCTAGTTCAACCCTGTCTTTCACTTCAAATTGGTCGAAACAGTCTCTTAGTTATTTGGAGGTAGTTTCTCTGCTCCAATCTCAGATTCAGATTCAAATTTGTACTGGCAATGATGATTCCATGAATTGTAACTTTCCAACTCTACTTCTTTTGATACTGTAGCTAGATATACCCATGCAGGTGAAGCATATTTTCAATTTGGAACTCTCCTTCTCATTGACATTTTGGCTTCGTGTGATTGACTCCCACTAGTTTTGAAATCTTAGTATCTCTCATGTCTTTCTGGGTCACAGTGCTTTTTTTTGCAAGCTTTTTTCCTAGGAATATCTTCATATCTTTGTTTACCATCAATCTTTATCAATCTTTTCTTTTTTTATTAATGGACTTACACTTGAACTTGAACCTTGATCAGCCTTTTCTACTTGTTTACTTCAAATAACTACGTCTTCTTACTGCAACACATTGCTTTTGGCTTTTACAACTTTTAACTCGGATTCCTGCTTTGAGACTGAACGTTGAATGTTTCAGGTTCTTCATCAGAGCTTTCACTGAACTGAATTTTCACCAGTGCATTGATCTCTTCACCAGTTTCAAAATTCTCACCTCCCTCTGGATCCGCACTGTGATCTTGATCTTGGCATTGTGCTTCAGCTTGTGCTGGACTCTGCACTTGACTTTGTAAATCTATGTATGATTCAGTGGCTGATTCTACATAATCTGCTCTTACTCTTTTTGTGTGTTGCGGCACTCCAACACACTTTACTGCAGCGCTTGTTGTCAGTATCACCTGGTAAGGTTCATACCACCTCTCTTCCAGGCAGTTCTTCCTGATGTGCTTCTGGATCACTACCCAGTTTCCTGATTTAGACCATGACAGGGCATATCCTTTGTTGCTTCTGTTGCCACATTCACCTGACTGGAGACAGATTTCTCCATATCAGCCAGAACTTTCTAGAAATCTAGCACAATGCCATCAATCATTTAAACTATCGCAGCTGAAGCTATACAGGCAAGGCGCATTGCTTTTCCCATGATCACCTCATGGGCGACAATCCAGTCTGTCAGGAGTTCTTTTCATGCTCATCAAAACATGCCATGGATCCGGATGTTGTTCCGCCGGGACCTGTTGTCCAGGTCCTCCGTGTGGGCCTGGAGGTCAATGTTCTGTTCCTGCAGGCTGAGGATTTCCTGTTGGAGGCTCTTGAGTTCTTCATCGCGAGCCATTTTGTGCTCCTTTAAGGTGTTGACCCGCTCCCCTAGGGAATCCACATCCCAGCGCATCTACCGCATATTCAGCGACAGCTCACGCTTCATGGTGGACAAATCTTCGTGGAGGGAGGAGAAAAGTGACTCCAGGAAGGATCGGCTGACCAGAGGCTCCAGGCCCTCACCGCCCTCAGCCTCGTCCATGTGCTTTGATCCGGGATGTCCTTCACTGACCTGTCCTTCCTGCCCTTGGGGGCCGCCATTGCACCTCAATACGTGTGACTCTCAAAGTGGATGCAGGCCCAATGCGGAGGACTCAACAGGCAGGGGAGCTGCGTACAGAGAAATGGGTCGTTGCTAGAGATGTCGCAGTCACAGCAGGAGCACTCCCCACGGAATGCCTCCACCACGGTGGGCCTTCTACTCGTGCCCTGGTTCAAATACCAGTGTGGGGGGTTTCACAGTCACCCGAGGCCCACTGCTGGGGCCCCTCCATTGTGGTGCTATCCTGCCCCTGCTCGCCACCGCCCTCACCTCTTGGTAGGGCCCTCTGTCGTGGTTCTGTCCTACCCCTGTCTCACCGCTGTTCTTGTCTCTCAGCAGACTCCGTCCGTGGGCTCCAGTCCCTCAAGGGCCACAGTGGTCAAGTAGGAAGCAATATTGGGGGTGAGGGGCAGGCAAGTGCAGCCCAGCCTCCCCAGCTTGGGACGCTCGTGCCTCCAGGTGTTCTGATGCCCACAGTTGGACCGCCACTTAGCTGAGGTCACTTGAGCTTCGCTGCAGGCCCCACCTCAGGTCTGGTCTCAAAGACGGTGCGTGCGTCTCCCCCAGACCACAGGAGGCCGCTAGGCTCCGCGTCGATGGGTCCCTCCAGCTTGTCACTCAAGATGGAGGGGTGCGGCAGGTGAGGTGGCCGCGCAGGGTCACTGCGCGACCGGTGCATGCAACAGCACTGTCCTCCAGTGGCCACTGAGTGTGAGGCCTTATCTGGCCTGCAGAGCGGGGGCCTCGCGTGATGCTTGCGGCCCGGACCTACTGCTGCTCAGGACGATGCGGACCTGTTTTGCGTGCAGCCGAAGGACGCAGCTCGGGTCGCTGTGCTGCGGTGGTCTCCCTGTCCGTCACAGGGACCTCCGAGGATCTCAATCAGGTGCCCTCCACGCCGAGCGTTCCGCGGCGGCTCCCAGCCGGTCAGCGTTGCACCCGGGGCTGCTCTGCATCAGCGCAGGAACTGCCACCGGATCTGTGATGTGGCCCTCCACTGCCCCACCAGAGTGCAACACATCTCCCAGGAACACTCCAGCAGGCTCCGGTGCCACTCCTGTCACCGAGAGTGCGATGAAAGGCGGAGAGCGACACAACCGCACCTTACTAAGACTCCATCTTGGCCAGGCCCCTTTTCCCCCACTTTTTCAATATGGTATCCCAAATCAATTGCTTCTTTTTACAGTACTTCAATTTAATTTGAGAAACTGTATGTCCACTGTCAACTCAATGAGATAACATGGCAATTGCATCAGGTTTATAGTCTTCTTTTATCTTAAATGTGACTAGCATCATCAATCTACTGCACTAAAACTGAATTACAAGGTAGCATTACATTTTCTAGATCGTTCTTTAAGATTTGACTAAAGATTGAAGGACATACTTCATACCCTTATGGAATCCTACACTACACATAAACTTTATTTAAAAATTGAAATGCATAGAGGTATTGACTCTCTTCATGAAGGGGAATGAAGAAGAATGATTGGCATAAGTTTATGAATGTCTACCATTATGCATCTGAAGGAACTGGGAACAAAATTACTGCTGTATTCAGTACCACAGGACAAAATGAGATGACAATTTTATCAATCTTTCTAAGGTTCTGAAAAATATGCCATTTTCCATCTGGTTTCTTTATCCCCAACCAGGAGAGTTACACGCACTACCAAGTACCTCCCTGAGGACTCACTGTTGAGTCATCTTTTCATTCACTTTTATTGGTCTGTAATATTTAATCTGACTATTTTAACTGTCTTTGCCCTTTTTATCAATCCAATCCAGTGTTTAATTTGTGAAAGAAAGAGTGCAGGTGCCCTAAACTCTGCTCAGATGCTAGCGGCTGGTGCTATTAAATGTCAGTGCGCCAAATACCAAGGCTAATAGTCTCTGATCCATTACCAGGCACTCCCGCCCCTTAATCTCATTCTTGCAGGTTCGTGCTTTCTCCCTTTTTTGATGGTTTTGTCGTCTTTCTCCACCTTTCTGATCTGTATGTTTTCCCTATCTTGGACTCAACAAATATCTGATGCGGGAAATTAAGTGCCGGCCCCCAAAAATAAATGCTGGTGGCCCCCACCAGCATCCACCGGCTCAAAAGAAGCACTGTTCTAATCTCTTTACTTTAAAGTCCCATTCCTACTCGTTTACAGCATGTCTTAAATCCAGAGGTAGGTTCTATTTTGTTAATGCTCGAAACAAAGAAATTCTAGTGTCATGTTAATTTATGTTGAACACTAAATTTTCATTTTGTGTTTCAATGGCAACACAACCAAATGTGCAATAAATTACACAATTCACTGTGCAAAGCAAGTCTAAAAGAGGAACAGGACTTGAATCACACACAATGAACTTGGTTGGTTTTCCATTTGACAAATTTTAAGTGGAACATCTGCTGCAACCTGATTAAAAAAATGTCTGATACTAATTCATTCAACGCTACTTGGACTTCTCTTTCAGAAAAGAGTAGGTTTGGGACTTGCACTGAACGAACTGTACAATGAGTAGCGCCATACCAATTAAAGAGAAAACAGGATGGGCATTGACTTCTCAGTTAACATATGGGACATTCTGATCTAACTCCAAGTAAGCAATCCTCCTCTCCCCGCAGGCACCGTCAATGTGTATTACTCCCTGCTGAATCATCATTCATTATGGCACCCTGCACTATGTTGCAATTTTTTTCTCATGTTTTGCTGCATCACTGGTGCTGAAGACAGTGACATCATAAATGAGTTCCAATTTTGCAGACACTGTTCAGACTTTTGTGCTATCAGGACCATCACATTTTTCTGCATTTGAGGAACAACCTCTCTCTTGATTCTGTTTGAGTGTTGTCAACACTCGTGTTTCCAGTGCCCGATCCTCCCATAGAAGTGACAAGCAGTGTTCCTTTTTATCATCTCAACATTCACATTCATCCCATCATTGTTCACATGCCTCTTTCACCACCTTGCATTTTCATAATTCCATTTCACATTTGAACTCCTTGCATTTGATTCATCCCATGCTGACCCTAATTCATATTTAAAACCATTTAGTTTTGGGACACTCTCTCAAACTGCTTTGTCTGAGCAATCATCAGTTTCTCTGATTTTTATCTGTTTTTCATCAAAATAGTCACTACTGTATTTCGCCAACTCCAAGATCTCATCTATACTGTTCGTCTGGCAACACAATTTACTCAGCTGTATATGGCTGCTAACCTCTGGTCTCAATCCCATAACAAAAGTAGAAACAAAACCAGTTTTAGCATAGTTCTCTAGATCATTGACTCTGCTGTGTTTCTAAAAAATTGTCATGAGTCTCTCGTAAAAAGCATGCAATTACTCTTTTGGTTCCTGGGAAGTTCTCAAGATCTTCACCCAATTTATATCCTGTCAGGGACTCTTTTTGTGAAATTCTCAATACTTGTCTGTATTTATTAGCTACTTATTTAGAAGGAGCATTGGCAGGAGTAACATTAGCTGGTTCTTCAGTTGGCCATGAAGCTACAGCCTTACACTCTGTCCAACAAATCAATAGGAACCACAATTTCGAATAGTTAATTAAAATTATTTCTAGCACTTACCACACCAAGGAAAAATACGACATCCAAAAATAATACCACAATTCCCCTTTAGGTCGGGGCTCTGGTGTTTCAGTGAAAAAACAACAGTTGATGGACAGAATGTAGAACAATGTCATACATTCACCCCAGTGCAGAGATCTGGGCCTCAATCCATCGTGTTTTTGCTCACCATGCCATTCCAGTTTGAACCCAGCCATATGCAAATCAGTCTTGACCCTGTGCCTCATGGAAACAGTCCAGCACGAACTGCCAAGCCAGGTCCTCCCTGGACTGGAAACAAGCATCCTAGGACCGGTTTCGGGGCTTCACCCCTCTTCAGCCAGGAGAGCTTGATTTCAGTGGCATGGAGAGCACGGGACCCACGTCTGGGCATACCCATCCCACTCAGGGTGACAAATGCAAAAACAACAGTTGATGGACAGAATTCAGAACAATGTCATACATTCACCCCAGTACAGAGATATGGGCCTGAATCCATCGTTTTTTTGCTCACCATGCCATTCCAATTTGAACCCAGCCATATACAAATCAGTCTTGACCCTGTGCCTCATGGGAACAGTCTAGCCCGAACTGCCAAGCCAGGTACTCCCTGGACTGGAAACAAGCATCCTAGGACCCGTTTCGGGGTTTCACCCCTCTTAAGCCAGGATTTCTTGATTCCAGTGTCATGGAGAGCACGGGACCCACGTCTGGGCATACCCGTCCCACTCGGGGTGACAAATGCAAAAACAACAGTTGATGGACAGAATGCAGAACAATGTCAAACATTCACCCCAGTACAGAGATCTGGGCCTGAATCCATCGTTTTTTTGCTTACCATGCCATTCCAGTTTGAACCTAGCCATATGCAAATCAGTCTTGACCCTGTGCCTCATGGGAACAGTCCAGTCCAAAGTGCCAAGCCAGGTCCTCCCTGGACTGGAAATAAGTATCCTAGGACCGGTTTTGGGGTTTCACCTCTCTTCAGCCAGGACAGCTTGATTCCAGTGGCATGGAGAGCACGGGACCCATGTCTGGGCATACCCGTCCCACTCGGGGTGACAAATGCAAAAACAACAGTTGATGGACAGAATGCAGAACAATGTCATACATTCACCCCAGTACATAGATCTGAGCCTGAATCCATCGTTTTTTTGCTCACCATGCCATTCCAATTTGTTACGAGTAATAGTACGTCAATCAAACAAAATGTCTGTTTCTGTGAAAAAACCCGGGCGCTCACCAGTATGCACCGAGTTTTAGGCTGTCTTCGCTTAATGAATAGAAACTCGATCCTATAGGTCTTGAAAAACACGACAATTGGATCGAGTTTCTATTCGTGAGGCAAAGACAGCCTAAAACTCGGTGCATACTGGTGAGCGCCCCAAGTTTTTTCAAGGAAACAGCCATTCTGTTCGATTGACATACTATTACTCCTAACAAATTCGAACCATTGCCTAAAAGCGCACTAAGAAAAGATTAAGTGCTAATGGAAATTTAAGACCGGATGCCAATCTTTGGACTTTGAAGTGAGGTGTTCGATATTTAGCGCTGAGGAAGCCCTTTCGGGTGAAACGCATTGGCTGAGGCTGTGTGTATCTCTCAACTTGTGATATCAATAAAGAAGAATTCTCCACACTGAAGACCCTGAAAGATTTGTCAATTTTGCATATTTTATGCTATTTGTTGTGTGCCTCTCTTTGTTTTTGTATTTATCATTGTATTAGGTCTTGTGGCAGTGGGCCTTAGAGGTGGGCACCTTTTTGTTTACAATCTGAAACACATGTAGTGATTAAAGGGTGAGTGCGGCTTTAATCATCCATCGCTGCCATCACATTAGTTGACCGGCTCTGTCTTCCTCGCTCTTCATCAGCGATCGGAGGTTTCCTGCAGTCCTCCTGCGGGGTAAATGTCTCTATGCTCCCGATGAGGAGGAGGAGTGATTCTGATACTCTGTTCCTCCATCCCGAACTTGAGATACAATGCTACCACAGCGTTCTCACTTGCTCAACAGGGTTGGACCATTTCCAATCCACGTTGCAGGTCGCCTACAGGGCTGGACTATTCCCATTGGGAGCAGGGTCAAGGCTGATTTGCATATGGCTGGATCCAAACTGGAATGGCAAGGCAAGCACAATACTGATAGAATAAACCCAGATCAGTGACTGGGGTGAATGTTTGACAATGTTCAGGATTCTGTCCATCATCTTTTTGTGTTGCATTTTCATCCTAAGTGGGAAGGGTATGCCCAGATGTGGGTCCCTTGCTTGCTACGCCACCGGTTTGAATTTAGCCTGGCCTATGAGGGGTGATACCCCGAAACCAGTTTTAGAATGCTTGTTTTTCAGTTCAGGGAGGACCTGGCCTGGCAGTTCGGACTGGACTGTTCCCTTGGGGAGCAGGGTCAAGGCTGATTTGAATATGGCTGGGTCTCAACTGGAATGATGCGGCGAGTAAAATAACGATGGATTAAACCCAGATCTGTGACTGGGGTTGAGTGTTTGACAATGTCCAGCATGCCATCCATCATCTTTTTGCATTGCATTCTGCCCTTACTGCACTTTTCCACACCTATATTCATGGCTGCTCTCTCCTGGCACACGGTGGTTTCCGACTTAGTCCTGCACACGGGCAGTGAACCACGAGTTATGCAGCCATTTCCTCACATGGAGTCCACTTGACAGGGCTCCCCTCTGGACTTTACTTCCTCCAACACACTCCTCTTACTTATAGGGCACACTGGTCTTCCCTGGGTGATGTCCCCTCACCAACTAGGGAGACCAGCTGGCCTTGGTCCTAAGTCCTGGTCACAGCAGACGTCTTGCAGAGCTTCCCCTTCTCACACTGCCTGTCTGGCTGCTTAGCAGATGGCAATTTTTAGGGTTTAAACTTCCCCTTCTTATAGTGCATTTCCATACACCAGATGTGATTTAGGGTGTGAGTATTTAAAATTTCATTTTGGGGTTCTGCTTCTTTTTAAGTATCTACTTTTCTGTTCCCTTTTCCTCTTGAAAAGCAGTGTGTCTCAACAGGCGTGTCTCCAAAGCTGATAGTCCCACAACACAGGATATTGGGAGTGACCAGAATTCGCACCAGCCCTATTCTTTATGATTCTCTCAACAGCCCCATGCCCTTCCTGAGATATGCCCAGGCCCCTTTCTTGTGACCGCTTACTGAATCAAAGAGCACCCTTTGAAGTGCACTTGGGGAGGCCTGGTCCTCCCCTGTGTGTATTCCATCCAGGTGACAGGAATGCAGCAATATACAAATCTTTCTGGGGGTATCTCTCTACCTTCATGCAGGCCTGGGTCTCCCAAAATTGAACCCAGGGCCCTCCAGGTATTGTACCATCCACAGACACACATACACCCAATGCATGCATACAGCATACACGCACTATGCAAGCCTTACTTAAACAGCACATTGAACAAGCCAATCTTGAAGCAGATCTCGTTCGCCAGACTCAAGATTCTACCAATAAACTACATAAATGGCAAATGGAAATCACTAGCAAATTTCGCGGATTGTAGATTGTGCCATTCATACGAGGAATCCCTGGTGCATTTTATCTGAATTTGCCTGAACTTGTTAAACACACTCCACACTTTGGTACAGCCACTTTTTCTGAAATACGGCACACCCACTTGCGCTGAGGCAAGGAAATATCTTTTTAACCTGAAAATATCTATCAAACTGGTAAGATTTGCCAAATTTGTTGATCATTCATAACAGCTATTTAGTGTACGAAAAAATTAGGGATCCTTAACTCAACTTTGACAAAATCCAGTATTCTATTTTAATGATTGCCAAATGTTGTATTATTGTTCTTTTAGTTATGTTACTATGCAATGACAATTTGTAACTATTCTAAATAATTGAAGCAAATAAATGCACTGAACAGTACTGTATCCTCCATGTACTGTTCCACTCACATGCACACATACATCCAGCATATGCATTAAACATGATCATACTGCCCACCACTGTATTCTATAAGTCCTGTACCACTCACAGGCACACATATATCTAGAATGTTAAATTAACATGCCTGCACTGTATACCTCATGTATTGTATTACTCACAGGCACACATACAAACCAGCACATCATGTATCATGTACAAAGTGCACAGCACTGTATCCTTCAGCTGCTGTACTACTCATAGGGACATGCACCTCCGGCACATGCATACACCATGCACACACTACTTAGGAGTGCAGTATCCCTGTATGGTACTATCCCTAGTCACACATTCACCCAGCACAGCTATACCACTTCTGTGCTGAGCAATACTCCACACCAACCTTATGTAGATCAAGGGTAAGTTAAGCACACAGCAGTGGAATCGTTACAAAGCGAGTGAGCCTGTAGGGCTCACTCCAGTGACAAAAGTCACACAAGTTAAAAAGACCCTGTTCACTCCTACTGATCACTACACAGTATGCTGCCACCACTGAGCGTGTGCTGCTTAACTCCTGGGGAAGGTAGTAATGTTCACCGCTATGAAGGTAGTGCTTTAGCCTTGCTCTCGGTCAAACAGGATCACAATCCGTGAGACAACTCTATGTCATGGTACTCGCACATGATCTTTGTTTGCTTAAAAATCAGCATTAGCAATCCAGAGATCAGTACAGTTGGGCACTCAGGGCAGGGGAGCAAGTTCATTACCATTAGGAGGACTTTTCTATCCAAATAGATGCCCTTCCAGATCAAAACACCCTAAACCAACTCCCAACCTGGAGAGGTTGCATGGTGAGATTAGTAAAACTGGCAGGTATGTCCGTCAGTATTCCCATGGCTCAATCCTGCTCTGTGCTCCACCACAAAGTCTAACCCTTGCAATGAAATAGACCATCTCAAAAACTTGAGATTCTCTCCCTTTATAGCTACCAACCATTTCAATGGCTTATGATATGTTCGCACCACAAACTTAGTGCCAAACAGAAAAGGGTCGATCTTACGCAAGGCCCACACTATAGCAAATTACTGCTTCTCAATAGCCGCTCAGTTCTGTTCTCTGGGTAGTAATCACCTGCTAATGAAGGCTCAATACAGGTGTCGTGCATAGTGCCTTCTTTAGTTCCTGAAATGCTTTCTGACACCCTGAAGTCCATATCACTAATTTGGGCTGCTTCCTGGAGGTCAAAGCAGTCAATGTGTCAACTATATTTTCATTGTTAGCCACACATTTCCTGTAATACCTGTAAATCCTACAAAGGCCTTCACTTCAGGCTGGGTAGTGGGCACATCCCACTCCATCACCGTTTGAATCTTGGCATCCAACGGATGAATCCTCCCTTTCCTCACTTGATGCCCAAGGTAGACTACAGAGGACTGCCCCACCTGACACTTATTTGCCTTGATTGTCATTTTTACCTCTTGTATCTTTGTAAGAATCTTTCCTAGGTGCCTCAGGTTGTCCTGCCATGAATTGCTGAACACTGCACTGTCATCCAGGTGAGCCACACAGAACTCCGCCAGTCAGAGCATTCTTTAACCCAGAGGGCATCACTTAAAATAGATTCAGCCCCTCTGGAGTAGAGAATGCAGTCTTCTTCTTGGCATTTGGTGGCAACGCGATCTGCCAGTATCCACTGATCAGATCCAAGGTTTTCAAGTACTTTGCAGCACCTGACTGATCCATAAGCTCATTCACACTGGGGATTGGAAGGGCATCCGTTTTGGTTACCTCATTGAGTGCTCAGTATCTACACATAACCACAAGTCAGGAGACTCTTGCTTAGGTACTTGAACCACAGGACTACACTAAGGACTACAAGATCTCTCAGTAACCCCTCAATGCATCTTCGAACCTGGTCAGACATGTACATTCAGCTATTTATCTGCAGACTGACTGGCACCGGTGTCTTTGGCATGCACACAAACTGGAGCCAACCCTGGAGTCAGCGAGAAGAACTTGGCAAACTGACCCAACAGCTCGCTTCATACTCTCTGCTGCTTAGCTGTTAACTAAGGGACTAATTGAATCCCTTTCATAGTGCTATCCTTCATGTCACTGTGCAGCAAGTCAGAAAGAGGCTCAATGTCTTCCTCTACTTCCTCTGCCATACCCTTGGCATTCGCTAAGTAATCACTTCGTAGTTAAGGTTTCAGCATGTTCATATGAGACACCCTCTTGGGCTACCTTGTGGCACCTGTGTACACCTCGTAGTTTACCTCAGAAACCTTCAGAACTATCTTGTATGGCTCACACCATTTGTCCTCCAAACACTGGGGACAAATAGGCTTTAGCACCTTTACTTCCTGACCTTCCTGATACCGAGGGAGCATAGCTTTCTGGTCGTACCATTCCTTCATCAGCACTTGTGTGGCCTGAATGTTTGCCTGGCTCATGTATTGCTCCATCAACTTCCCGAGGACACTGATAGTCCACCACATCACTCTGTGGAGACTCTGATATTCCTTCCTAAACTTCTCTGACTAAGGTAAAGTCAGATTTTTTAAGCCATGCAAAGTCGCTTTGTGTGGCTCTGAGTGGCTTAAAAAATCTAGAGTAACGCAATGTAGCACCAAATAGCTACATTACGTTACTCTGCCCTGGGAAGACATTCCATTGGTGTTGCATGGTTGTTCCACTGCAACTCCCATGAATATCTCTATTTCTTCTATGTGTGCCGCAGAATTTAGTACACATAGAAGGCGGAATATGCCTCCCAGGATTGTTTATGTGCAGGAAGGTGTGCCTTCCTGCACAAAAACAATCCTGCATGCAACACAAGCACCCTTGCACCATGGTGCAAGGGTGCCTGTGTTGGCGCAAGGCAGCCCATTGTGCACCAGTGCATGGGAAAAGACAGGAATGTTCCGTATACCATGAAATACGCCACATTCCTGCCCTTTCCCTGTGATTCAGTGCAGCGCAGCACAGCAAGGTGACTTGCTGCGCTGCACTGCATCAAATAAGATTCGCAAATGTGTGTTGACAGAAAAGCGATTAGGCCATCACTTAAAGCATTAAACATGAAATTAGGTCCATATCTACTGGATGCATCTCCCACTCTGAATCACAAGGCCATTTCTAATGTTGATACATTTTTGTGCAACGTTTACGCAACCTATTACCTCTGCGCACAGCCACTCCCCACTATGTTATAATACTAGAATTAGGTTTAAAATCTTTAACATCACTCCACTACAGAAGCACCGTGAATTACATCTGTGAATGTGGAAAAGCGGACCCAACTTCACTAAAACATCTAATAAACCAAGAACTGTGTAAATGTATACATAAGGATTCGGAGTCGCACATCTTACTGGCGGGCTTAAAATCTTATGACCACCTGATCCTCGGACACTGGGGCAAATGAATCAATCAGCCCAGAAAATCCTCCTCCTTGATACCTTTACTGCCAAATAGTGGGAATCGGACTTGGCACAAGCTGGAAAATACAAGCATATGGACCTAGTGTCTGATATTTACTCTGTGCAGAGTCAAGAACATTTAGGGTCAAATTTGCCTGATTATGCTAAATATTAATTTTGAATGGTTTCAACTGTTTTATATTCTGATTTGTGAGCTTGAAGGGAAATGGAACACTGCTTTTAAATTTAAAACTGCCTGTCGTCTCCGTGGACTTGCAACTAAATCCCTTCTGCATATCATGTGTATTTGTCCTTTTTTATTTTAATACATTTTTATTTGAAAGTGAGACAAAGAAAACAATTTGCTCACCCCCCTTTTTTATCCCCAGCTCCCCCCCGCCCTCCCTCCTCCGGCCCACATTTATTCATATCTTATTCCAATCCCATGGTGGTGCATTAATCTCCAACAGTCTTCAGTTATATAATTAACGAGCTTAAAGTGCCAGGTGCTAAAGTGCGCTAAACAGTACATCAGTACTTCGAGTTTCGAGCTTCTATGATATAGCAGCATAGGTAATTAAGGTGGCAGTTTGGGCAAATCCCCATAGGTGCTTATTGAAAAGTGCAAGGTACATTGTAAACAATAATGCAATTTAAAGTGCCAGGTGCCTAATGTAAACCAGTTGTCAATCCTCACAGTACAGTCCTATATTTGAATACATAGTCACTTGATGGTTAGTGAATTCGACAAGATCAATAATATAAAGTGCTTCATTCAAAGTGCTTAATGCAAGTGTAAGGGTGAATAGTATACCCATCATTCAATCCAGTCTGAAATGGGCTTTCATATTTCTCTTCCCTTCTTTTTTTTGCCCTGCGTCCCCGGCTCCTGTAAATAGCCTTATGTAAATTCAATATAGCCAATAGCTGCCCCACCGATTGCTGAATTGAAGGGGGAGTCGGGTCTAGCCAGGCCGATGCTATGCACAACGTATACACCGCCATTGCAATAACTAGTATCGCACCTCCTTCTTTATCCGTTAAGCTGGATATTCCCAGCAAAATTGCTGATGCATCTAGCTCGACTTGCAGCTGTAATTTCTCCTTTAAAAACCCCTTTATGTCCCTGATCAGGGGGTCGAGCTTGTTACATGTCGCAAACATATGAATTATGTCTGCCTTGTGAAGAGAACAGCGCGGGCAGTAAGCTCCCTTTCCGTCGCTCTATTTCGCTATTCTGTTTGGAGTATAATAAAGCCCAAAACATGTCTCATAAAATAGGACTTGATGGTTGGCCGGTATTAAAATTGTCTGGGTGTTTAGAAAAATCTTTTGGAAGGTGGCCCCTGAAATATGTAGTCTTTCTTGCCATTTATTGGAACATATTTCCATATCATCTTTGGAGCGCTCGTTCAGTAGCTTATAGGCAGTCCCAATTCTAGGGGGTATGGGCAGGGTAATCCAGTCCACTTTACCCTCATTGTTTTATAAAAAGTCCCTACTCTGCAGATATTTGAAGAAATCCCTATGTGTAAGGCCAAATTTAGAGGTTAGTTCCATGTATGATCTAATACCCTCCTGGGAAAAAAACAACCTCGCTGCTTAATACCCGCTTCAAACCAGTTCTTGAAAGGTATATTGTTAAAAATATCTGGTAGATTTCTGTTCTGTCATAATGGAGTGTGGTAATTACGCCTTCCTATTCCATTTAGGCAATGTATTGCCCCCCAGATTTTAAAAGCCGTAAGTAATGTCTTGAACCAGACTCGTTTGTAATACCCATAGCTTAGCTGATGCCAAAGGCATTCCCAAGCGTTACAGCCAATCACATGTTTCCATGGAGTGGGAGATTTAGTTTGCATTATACTTTTGTCGATGCTCAAAAGTTTGGTAAAGTGCTTGAGTGAGGTTGCCCACCAGTATAGCTTCAAGTTAGGGTGGGCCAAGCGATGAAAATTTAAAAGGTCTTCTTGGCCGAGAGTAAGACCAAATAAATTGTGAAAACATATTTTCAAATTTTTTAAACCAAAAATTTGTGAAAGCAAGCGGTATTGCTCTAAAAAAGTATAGCAATTTAGGAAAATAAATAATTTTAATTATGTTGGTTCTGCCAATGAGAGTTAGGTGTAGGTGGTCCAATTTTTTAATTCTTTCTTGGTTTCCTCCGTGCAGTTCCCCAGATTTTCCTTAACCACCTGATCCAGGTCCAAATTAATTTTAACCCCTAGATAGTTGGCTTTTTTTACTACCAGATTATCGTTAAAAGTAGTGCATTCATTAAGTATTTTTTGGGTTTTCTCCCGTTTCAGAGCGTAGCCTGAAAGTAAGCCATATTTTCGTGCCTCCTCTTCTATTGCCTCCATAGCCTGTTCTGGGTGAGGAGTTACAATGGTTATGTCATCCGCAGAGACCAGAACTTTACTCTCATGATTGTATCTCACTATTGGGGGAATGTTGTGGGCTGCTGCAAGTTGCTTAAGGAAGGGGTCTATATACAGGGCAAATAGGGGAGGTGAGCAGGGGCACCCCTGCCGCGTCCCCCTCATAATTTTCAGTGGTTGAGTAATTTCACTGTTTATAAGTACACTAGCTTTGGGATCTTTATACAGTGCTTGTACGGCCCTTATAAAACTATTCCCAATCCCTTTCTTTTGCATTGTCGCCCATAAAAAAGTCCAGGAGCCCCTATCAAAAGCTTTTTCGTCATCTAAAAAAATGGCTGCCATAGGGTTTCCTGACAGTTGATGTACATCGAATAGGGTGATGACTCTTCGAATTTGCTCCCTAGTTCCCTTACCAGGTATAAAACCATGCTGTCCCTCATACACCATTTTACCAATGACCTGCGAGAGTCGTGTGGCCATTACTTTAGAGTAAATCTTGACGTCTCAATTGATTAAAGTTATAGGGCATTAACAGCCCAGCTCATGCACAGGTTTGTCTTTTTTGGGCAAGACTATGATTTTTGCCAGCGCCCAGGTTCTTGGTGGTGCCACCCCTTCTGCTGTCTGAAGAAACACGGATGTCAGAATTTCTTTAAATTCCACTTGAAAGATTTTATAGAATTCTGTGGGGATTAGGTTGGGCCCTGCCGCTTTACCCCTGGGATGGTTTGACATTGCCTCTTCAATTTCTTCCCACACTATTGGGGACTCTAATGCCTCCCTTTCTTCTTGCGCCAGAACCTGCATCTCACATGCATCTCAATATCAGCTTATTTGGTCTACCACATCCCCTCCCCCTCTCCTGGCATCCTCCAGATAAAGTGATTGATAAAATCTAAAAGAAACTGCCCGTATATCACAGGACTCCATTACCCGCCCTGACACAGGATCGTTTATTGACAAAATTTCACTGCGTGTCACCTCTAATCTTGTTCTGATGGCCAGCATATGACCTACCTTCTCCCCACATTCATACAACTCCTCCCGGTGAGCTAGTGCCTTATCTATAGCTTTACTTGATAATTCCCCTTGGATTTCTGCCTTTGCTAGGGCCACCTCCTCTTGTGCTTCTTCCATTCCCCGATTTGGTCTTAGGACCTCGGCTCATTTTTCCTTTGCCTGGGCTAGTTTTTGCAGGCTAATACTCCTAAGATTGTTTTCTTTTCTTCTTTGCCTACATGAGTACTGTATTGTCCCACCCCTCACTCCTGCTTTCAAGGTGTCCCATACCACTCCCAGCGGTGCCGATCCCATATTCCTACAAGTGTCCTACATAATCTTCATCTACTAGGAGGGCCCTCTCGAAGGTCCATTCCAGAACTTTCTTAGAGGATCCTTCCTGCTCTAGCTGCAATACCAGTGGGCTGTGGTCGGATAGCACTCTGGGTGCCAATTGATTCTACTTCTTCCCAAAAGTATAGAGGAGGCAAAGAAAGAATTCAGCCGAACGTGGTTCTGGTGTGAGGTTGAGTAATAAGTAAACCCATGCTCCTCAGGCCTCTTTAAAGACCATACATCCACCAAGCCATGTACCTGGCATAAATTGCATAGCGCATGAAAGACCCTTGGCTTTCTATCCTTATATCTTTGATCTTGTCCCCATTTGGAATCAAGGTTAATGTTAAGATCTCCACACACAATTAATGGCAGGGGCCGATGTACCAATTTGTTAGTTAACCATTCCAATAAGGACGGATCATCCACATGACTGCCATAAACCGAACATAGAGTGAAATTTGGGAGCTCTGGAGCCCTCCCGTTTGCAATGACCCATCTGCCTAGCCAGTCCAAGCATGTTTTAAATTTTTTTATTGATTTCTTCTTAGATAGTATCGCGACCCCCGTTGTATGGGTTCCCTGTGTCGTGGCCCAACCACTGTGTAGCCAAGATATTTCAGTAAATCTCTCTGTGACACATCAAGGTGGGTCTCTTGCAAACAGACAATGTCTGCTTGCAACAGTTGCAGACCTTGCGCCACTACCTGCCTCTTTTTTGCAACGTTTAGCCCACAGATGTTCAATGTAGCTATGCCTAGTCTCTCCTTTTTGTTGATTGCATTTGGTTGCCCCTTTCTATGTTTTCTTTATACACAAAAAAAGAATCCTAACTGCCACCCACTTCAGTGCTTTTACCCACCCGCCCCCTCCTTTTGTCCCCCGCGCCAACCTTTGTGTGGGCCACCACCCCCCTTCTCACCCGCCCTCACCTAGCAAAAAGGCAATCAGGCATAGCCTGATCGATGTGCAGATGACCCCCTGCCCCCCATCTCCCTCGATCCATGAGCCCCCAATTGTCTTTTGACTGCACAGTCTCTATAATTCCCAGTCTTGTTCATAGCGTTTGTTAATGTACCAATTTTTCCTTTTTTTCCCTCCTTCTTTTATTGGGAAAGTCTTTTCCCTTTGCTTTTTTTCTTTATTTCTTCTAGGTATTCCTGCGCTTGCACTTCAGAGGTAAAGCTGTGGGTTGTGCCTCCAAAAATTATCTTAAGGCTGGCCAGGGTTTGCAGGAAGACCTCTGCTCCAAGTTTTTGAAAAGGAGAGAAGAGTTGCCTTAGACGTCACCGTCTTTCAACTGTTGCAGGTGCGAAATCTGGACGAACAAAGAACATGACCCCGTTGCTGATCCTTGGAGCATTAGGGCGGGCTTTATCAAATATCAATTGTCGCAACAGAAAGTTACCAATGAAAACCAACATTACTCTAGGTTTTTCACCACTATTCTGCTGAATAAGGGGATGTCGTGGGCCCTCTGTATTTCCATATCCCAATTCCAGCTTGTTGGTTAAGGAAATGCGTCCTTTAGGAGTTTTACCATATAGCTTCTGGGGTCATTTCCTTTTAGACTTTCCGGTATCCCTAAGAAGCGCAGGTTATTTCTCCTATGGCGGTTTTCGTAGTCTTCCAGTTTGGTCATGACATCAACCATAGCCGCGCCTTGTTCCGTGCTTTGCATTTTAATTGACTCCATATCAGCTTCCAGTGCTTCTGTCTGCATCAAGCGGGCCGCAATTTCCCCACAGATTTTGTTCAGCTTGCGAATTCCAGTTTGGACTTTTTTTTGCTGCAATCCTGGCTCTGCGTCCTTCATTTCAGTTTTCTTCCTGCATTTGTTGAATTGATGTTAAGATGGTCAACAGGGAAGGTTCCTCAGTTCCAGTCGGCTCGTCTCCTTTCTCGCTTTGAGGCCATATCAGTGTGTCGGAGTAATCCCATTTGAGTTGTCTTCTAGTGCTTTTTTTAAGGTTTCCTTTCCTGCCTTTCTTTTTTTGATTAGATTTTTTCTTTTGTGGTGATTGAGTGGAGGAGCTGGAGCTGTCTTCTGAGAGAGATTCCCCGCTTGATGACTTGTCCTCCAGCTCTGATACCTCAGACTCTTCAGTTAATGAGTAGAATTTTTCCCCTCGTGGCCTTCTGGTGATAAGGTACCAGCTTGCGCCGGCAGGTTTTTGGATGTTCCTGCGCCTAGGGGTGTTGCCTAGGTTTTCTCTCCCACAACTTCCTCTCCATGGCCAACCTCCTTGACGTAGATCCCGTCAACCTTAGGTGTTGACTGCATCTGCTCTTTTGATCCTAGATTATTTTCTGTTACTTCATACATTAGGTTAATGGGGGAGGGGGTTTCCTGCTTGATTCCCAGCTGTGTCTGTCAAGGAGCTCATAGCTTCTTCTTCCCCCCAGCGCCCTCCTTCTTTTGCTGAGTCTCTTCAGTTAATGTCCTGTTACCCCCTTCATCTTGCATGATGGCTTTTTCCAGGGTGGCCCCTGCCATTGACAAATTGGCAAACATTGAAGCGACCGTTGGCTGAGTATGCCCCCCTCTACCTGCACTCCAGATCTGGCAGCAGTTTGCTTTTTTTACCAGCATCACTCTTCACTTTACCCGCCGCGCTGCTTCAATTCCAGAGGGTCTCCATTGAAGTCCAGTTGGCCGCCTCCTGTATGCACTCCGCTATTACCAGAGGCAACCGAAACCCACCCTCTCGCCGTTCTCCCGCCTCTCGAAGCCATCCGGCGGGTCAGAGGTTTTCCTGGCCTGCCGCCAGGTATTCCGCTTATGCTGAGACAAGTATTCCCCAAACGCGGCCGCTGTAAGCTGCAGTGTGAACTCCAGGGCCTCCCACCACCATCTGCGTTCTGTGCTGTCCGCCAGCTCTCTCAGGCTGTGCAGTCACTCACAGGAACGTCGATCCATCGAGGAAGATGGAGGAAACAATGGCTGCAGTTAGTCTCCGGCCATCTGTGCCCCTCTTATGTATTTGTCATATGTATTTGCCCTAAAGTGTCGTACTTAAGAAAAAAATACTTATGCTCCTTGTTTAACAAAGAAAAAATAAAGCAGAGGTTTTCCTGGCCTGCCGCCAGGTATTCCGCTTATGCTGAGACAAGTATTCCCCAAACGCGGCCGCTGTAAGCTGCAGTGTGAACTCCAGGGCCTCCCACCACCATCTGGGTTCTGTGCTGTCCGCCAGCTCTCTCAGGCTGTGCAGTCTCTTACAGAAACATCGATCCATCGAGGAAGATGGAGGAAACAACGGCTGCAGTTAGTCTTAAAGTATGAGTAGAAATATATGTTTTTAGATGCTAGTGCATTTTAGAAACTGTATTTACGAAATAGCACTTTTTCTATGGAAATATTTAGATTAGATGCACTAGTTATTAATTGTGATTTCAAGATTGCCCTGATATTTAAAATTGTATGCCTGGAGTTTAGATGTATTGAAACCGGTTGCTTATATGTCCTAACTTAAGAATCTATCATTTTAGCAGGGTGTTTATATTATGTGTGATGTTTTATATTTATTATTGTAATCTTTTGATTAATACAATAAACTTTACTTACTACTGCTCCACTGCATCACAAAGCTCATGAATGAGCTCCCTGGTGTCCATATCAAAGCTCAAAGAGACTGAACCCTACTCCCTTCTGCAGAATCTGTCTGTAGGCAAACAAGAGACAAGGCAGGAGAAGATCCTACATGCTTCTTAGGCTCTCAGGCAGAGTTCCCATCACACTCTTCAGTGTTTTGTTAAACCATTCCACCAAACAATTGGAACACGTGCTCCAGACTCAAAATGTGCGGAAGCAGCAATAAATTAATATCAAGCCAAATACTCACTTTTATGAAAAAGAGAAATATTTTCTTTCTACCATTTACCACATAAAGGAAAAATACAAAATTCACAATCAATAACATGATTCCCCTTGAGGTCGGGACTCTAGTGTTTCAATAGCAATTCCCTGTCCCATTCCCTCCTTGCATTAGTGATAGTGCGTATTCCCCAATTACTGTTGACAACATCCAGGCAATACCTTCCTAGCAGTCTGTGTCTCAAGAGTCCACTCTGACTCTAAAATTCAAGTCAAATGTGTCCCAGGGCCGCAGCGCTCTCAGCAGTGAGTTTCCCTGGTACTGAGATGCCTGAAACAAGTATTATACACTCTGGTAGGAGTGAAGTGTGCAGAGTCCTGGAGTGCGCCCCATCCACAGGCGCTCAAAGTGGATCAGGTGCCAACAAGGTGAGTCAGCTGCACGGGGACCCAGTAGCTGCCCTTGGCAGGCACAGGCTTTCTCTTCCTCGAGGTCGCGCTTCAGCAGTGATGAGAAATATCCTGCACTCCTCCTGCGGGGTGACTCTCTGCTCCCGATTGGGGGGGGGGGGGGGAAGGGGATGATTTTGACGCTCCAGTCCTCGATCCTAAACTTGGGTGACGATGTTTCCACTGAATCCTCATTTGCTCAATGGTGTCGGACCAGTCTCAGTCCTAGTTGCTTTCAGTGACCTACGTATCACCACCGCTCACAGTCTACAGACTCCAGCCTGATCAACATGGCATAATTATTCCTGGCAGCTCCTACTGGCATATAGGGTTGCCACAAAGCTGCCACACAATACTTTGGCCCTTACCATAAGGCAGTCTTTACCACAGCTCCTCCTAACATACAGGAGATGCTGCAATGGTACATACCGCATGGCAGACTTTTCCACAGCTATCTTCACGGCGGCTCTTTCCTGGCATACGGACGTCACTGACTCAGTCCTGCACACGGGAAACTACCCGAATGGTGCAGCAGCCATTTCCTCACATCACACAGGAAGTCCACTCGACAGGGCTCCTCACTGGACCATGCTCCCTCCTATTCTCTCATATTACTCTCAGGGCACAGGGGTCTTGGCAAGCAGGCAGGCGTGGGTGATCCATGCTACGGGCAGGTGGTGTTGGATTCCCTGGGTGATGTCAACTCAGGCCTTAGCTTCCAGTCCGGGTCACAGGCAGAAGTGACTTCTCCTTACACAGCCTGTCTAGCTGCTGGGCAGATGGCAATGTTTGGGGTCCAAACTCCCCTTCTTGTAGTCCATTACCATACACCAAATATGATGGAAGGTCTGAGTCTTTGACGTTTTATGTTGGGGTTCTACTTCTTTTAAAGTATCTACTTTTCTGTTCCCTCTTTCTCTTGAAACGTAGTCTGTCACAGCAGTGTCTCTGGAGCTGATAGTCCCACAACATAACCCATGGGAATGAGTAGCGTTGGCACCTGGATGCCAGACACAGTGGTGTGTGTCTCAAAAGGTTAGCCCAGGGCCCCCAGACCTATTCTTTATTATTATCTTTTCAGCCCCATCTCCCTCCTGAGATTTAACCAGACACCTTCCTTTTGACCCTTCACTGAATCAAAGTGTACCATTTAAAGTGTACAGGGGGGACCTGGACCTCTCCCCAGTGTGCGCCACACCTAGCTTAGAAGAATGCAGCAATCCACAAATTTGTCTGGAGAGATCCCTCTATCTCCTCTCAATGTTTTACCATGCAGGCCTGGGTCTCTAAAATGGAGCCCAGGGCCCTCCACCTATCTTACCATCCATAGGCACTCATACACCCAATGCATGCATACACGTACTGCACAGTACTGTATCCTCCATGTACTAAACCACTCACAGGTAAAAATACATCCAGCGTGTGAAGCGAACATGCAAACACTGTATGCTTCATGTATTGTACCACTCACAGGTACACATACAACCAGCACTTGCACTTATTCTGCACTCACTGCACAGCACTATCCTTCAGGTACTGCATCACTCATTGGCATATGCACCTCCAGTACATGCATACACCATGCATATACTGCTCTGTACAGCATTATCCTTGCATGGCACCCTCCCGAGGCACAAACACACCCAGCATAGGTATACCACTTGTGCGCTTTGCACCACTTCACACAAACAAGATGTAGGCCAAGGGTGAGTTACGTTCACAGCAGCGGAGGGCCTCCCTACAATGACACAGGTCAAAAAGGACCTGTTCACTCCTACTGATCACTACACGCTATGCTGCCACTAGCGCTCTTGTACTGCTTAATTCCTGGCAAAAGTAGTAACCTTCCACCACTATGACAGTAGCACTTTGGGCACCCCTCCCCGGTCCAAAAAGATTGCAATCCGTGAGAGAAGTCTATGTCATAGCACATATGCCAAAAGAACTATTGATGGACAGAATGCAGAACAATGTCATACATTCACTCCAGTACAAAGATCTGGGCCTAAATCCATCTTTTTTTTGCATTTGTCACTCCGAGTGGGATGGGTATGCCCAGACGTGGGTCCCGTGCTCTCCATGCCACTGGAATCAAGCTATCCTGGCTGAAGAGGGGTGAAACCCTGAAACCGGTCCTAGGATGCTTGTTTCCAGTCCAGGGAGGACCTGGCTTGGCAGTTCGGGCTGGACTGTACCCATGAGGCACAGGGTCAAGACTGATTTGCATATGGCTGGGTTCAAACTGGAACGGCATGATGAGCAAAAAAATGATGGATTTAGGCCCAGATCTCTGTACTGGGGTGAATGTATGACATTGTTCTGCATTCTGTCCATCAACTGTTGTTTTTGCAGATGTCATAGCACATAGGCATGATCAGTGCTTGCCTATGACAACAAAAATCAGCATTAATGATTCAGTCATCAGTACAGTTGGGCACTCAAGACAGGGGTGCATGTCCATTAGCACGAAGAGGACTTACTTGTCCCAACACACATATGGATACTTCTTTAATCAAGTTTATAATGTCATCAACATTGTATGCCAACAGCCTGTTTAGATCAATATTTCTCAGTAACATTTCACAAAATTCAATTTTTAAAATGCCAACGTTGCTTTAGGAGGCTCTTCAGCCACCACTGTCCTTACAGGTGAATTTACTTGAACCCGAGTAACAGAATGCATATCACTACTGGTACTAGGCATCCCTGTCATTACCACCATCTCATTTGGTGCACTCAGTACCACCACTGTAGGAGCTTGCACTGTTGTACTAGCTCCTCCTGCATCTAAATCAGGCCTTGAACCTGACTCATCTGTCCCCACTGTACTGGCTGTAAATGGAAGAGGTCTAGAATTGAAGAGATCATTCAGGAAATTATCCTCCTCATCAGAATCATTAGTCTGCTTCTCCCACTCATTGCCTTGGCTTATCATTTGTTTCTTTAACTATGACAGGACAGGCTCTTACACCTTTCATCATGTCCTCCTGCCAACATTTCTCTTGCCGATTTCTTTTGCTCTATAGTCATTGTCTGAACCAGCCTTTCACTTGCTGCGAGATTCTCTTTCTCTCCTTCTGTGTTGCAACGTGACCTCATTTATTTAAAACCTCAAATTCATGTTATTCGTGGTTTGTCATAAGAAATCCCACTTTTTAATGTTAAAAGTCCCTTGCAATGGAAACTGTAAATTGTTGTCAAATGCAACATATTCATCCTATTCAGAAATCCAAGTGCACGTATAGAACCGAAGGTTTGTCATCATTTCATATCCAGGCGTTCCCTTAGCAGATAATTTCTGACACAATAGAAGCTTTAGGATTTGTCAATACATCCCCCATTATTTTAGCCTAAAACAGTCTAAAAAAATCACAACAGATGAACTAGCGAACAAAAAACAATCCCATTGCGGCTCTGTCAAAGGTCAACCTATCACAGAGCTGCTCTGTCAGTAACCAACCAATGACAGCACAGCTTTGTGGTGACATCTCACCAGTCCAAGCACGACTCCCTGGCCGGCTCACTGATCACGGTACGACTTCTGCGTGTATAGGGAGATGATCGCAAAACCTTTTCAAACTAATAAAATAAATAAACCCTTGTCTGCCCAACATAAATAGGGAGAATAATCAGTAAATTAAATAAGACAATTCAATCACAAAGTTTGAAAACCAAGAAATAAGAAACAGAAGCATGGAGCCAAAAGCAGAAAAAATAAAAAACACTGTCTAAACTACAATTCACAATAGGTAGACCTTCGTCCAGCAACAATCCACCCTGGTTAATGTACTTTCTCATGTGCACTTAAGAGCAAAATACACCAGCCCAAAATGTACACACAATCCTGGAAAAGAAAACTTGTCAGTTCAGAAAGCCCTGTCTGGGTGTATACGACGCTTTGCACTACACACTACCTTATGCAGACAAGTAGAAACACAATATCTTGAGATCTTGGGTTTTGACGAATCTAATAATCGAACCAATCAATGATGAACCAAGGATATTGCAAATATAAATAGTACATCAGCAATGCAGTGATCAATCCACCAGTTGAACCTGCAGTCATCATTGCATATCCAAACTTCTCATAATGGGCATAATAATTAATTCCACACACTATCCACAAAGCAATTCAACCAATTCAAACTTACCTCTAAATCATTCAGGAACGCACTGCAATTCAAAGTCAAAGTCAAAGTCAAAGCTTTATTTCGATAAAAAGTCATTATCATAAAAGCAGCTCAGTGTATAAAAAGTTACAGTTAAGAACAACAGTAATAAATTTAAAAAGATTTTATATCTCTGTTCCAACATCTAGGAAGGGCAATAGTTTCAAAAAATGTTTGTTCAGTTAAACTAGCCAACTAGTTGATTAAATTTTAGAGGTTAAACAATTATGGCAGCATTTTCAGTATAAGAAATTTTTCTAACAAAGAATTAAACGGATTGTTTTAGCTTTTTGGCCCGGATAGCCCAAGCCCAGGATAGAAACTTGGCTAGGGCGCAAGCATAGGGTACGCTACTGTCCGAAATAAGTATCCTGATTGCCACATCATGACTCCTAGTCCCCAGCTGACGGCATAGGTTTTTGAGCCAGACCCTCCTTGGAGTAGCATATTCGCCGCACACAAACATAAAATGTGCTAATGTTTCCGGTTTAACAAGACACGATGGGCATAGCTCAGACATTTCCATACAGGATTTCCATCTTTTAGTAAAGGTGTTAAGTGGTAAGGTTCCCATTCTAAATCTAAAATACAAGGCCCTATCAAAGGGTTTTCCAATTGCATCCAGGTACAGTTCCCGCCTGGGGCAGTCTTTGAACCTCAGAAAGTCCTCTGTTAGCCTGCCCAGGGAGGTGCTAGAGTTTCTTTGAGAACAAATCCAGTCCCAATAAAGCTTTTTAAGTGTTTGCTTTGGGGGTGAAGTTCTACTTAGCCATGATTCAAGTTGGCCCAACTTAATTAATAAGTTTTTCATGTCTTTTAGCCATTTGATTTTATACCAGCTTGGTGATGACATGATTTCCTTGAGGCCTCTGGCATATCCGCTTAGTTCTTCTACCCGCCAAATACGGGCCCATAATAATAAAGGGCGAAATTACGCGATTTCGCCAATCTGGGTACAGCCAAGGTCCATGAATAAAGGAAGTGTCGGGGTGCCTTGTGGAAGGGACATTATTTCTCTGCAGAATTTGTTCTCAGATCTCTGCAGAGCGTCAGTGGACGAAAAGCCCCAGAGTTCCGCCCCATAAAGGGCAGAGCTAATTTCTGACACAATAGAAGCTTTAGGATTTGTCAATACATCCCCCATTATTTTAGCCTAAAACAGTCTAAAAAAAATCACAACAGATGAACTAGCGAACAAAAAACAATCCCATTGCGGCTCTGTCAAAGGTCAACCTATCACAGAGCTGCTCTGTCAGTAACCAACCAATGACAGCACAGCTTTGTGGTGACATCTCACCAGTCCAAGCACGACTCCCTGGCCGGCTCACTGATCACGGTACGACTTCTGCGTGTATAGGGAGATGATCGCAAAACCTTTTCAAACTAATAAAATAAATAAACCCTTGTCTGCCCAACATAAATAGGGAGAATAATCAGTAAATTAAATAAGACAATTCAATCACAAAGTTTGAAAACCAAGAAATAAGAAACAGAAGCATGGAGCCAAAAGCAGAAAAAATAAAAAACACTGTCTAAACTACAATTCACAATAGGTAGACCTTCGTCCAGCAACAATCCACCCTGGTTAATGTACTTTCTCATGTGCACTTAAGAGCAAAATACACCAGCCCAAAATGTACACACAATCCTGGAAAAGAAAACTTGTCAGTTCAGAAAGCCCTGTCTGGGTGTATACGACGCTTTGCACTACACACTACCTTATGCAGACAAGTAGAAACACAATATCTTGAGATCTTGGGTTTTGACGAATCTAATAATCGAACCAATCAATGATGAACCAAGGATATTGCAAATATAAATAGTACATCAGCAATGCAGTGATCAATCCACCAGTTGAACCTGCAGTCATCATTGCATATCCAAACTTCTCATAATGGGCATAATAATTAATTCCACACACTATCCACAAAGCAATTCACCCAATTCAAACTTACCTCTAAATCATTCAGGAACGCACTGCAATTCAGACCTCTTGAGAGACTCTGGAGCCGAAACCGCTCGCAGAGTTCCAGAAAATCCACAGTTTTCTCGGAATGGGCATTAGAGACCTCGAACACCTTTTGGGGACCCCTTTTAAAGAGGATGTGCTCTTTAACCTGCAACAATCAGTCTGCTACCAATTTGTGGGAGTAAAAATTGTACTGCATTATTCAGGAGACCTCAAAACTCAGATTTGACCTGCAATTGTTCTCACATGGGTTGATATTGCTGGAAAAGGCATTGTCCGCGTCATCAATTTAGCAGAGTAACAGGAATAAATGGTTGGGACCACACAATAATTTAGTTCTAGATCAAAGAAAGATTTAAAGGGTTTTACTGCAATAATTTGAAAAAATTGAGCAGTACAGAATAAATGCCACGAAGGCTTAAATACATGGTTAACCAGAGTAATCAAAATGATAAATACATTTAAATCCCAAATGAGCAGCAAAACCATAAAGAAATCCAACAGCATCCCTATTAGGAAAGGAAAGTCTTCTTAAAACCACTCTCAACCTCAGAATCAAGGGGTTCCTATACACTATCCTTGAATAACAAATAAGAGAAACAGCAGAATCATCATGGTATGATCTAAAGTAACAACTCTCTTGTCTCTTGACAAATCAGACAAAACATGTCATTACCTAAGTATGTAAGCATCTACCCTTTTTAGGAAGGCATCTAGAAATGTCCATGCTACCTACTGGAAAGTTCAAACGAATATGAAACATTTCAGCAATGACACCTCACACAAATTAATACAGTTAGGTCAGCAGCAGACCTACAGCGGAAGGCCTTGAAAACTGCAACAGTTAGGAACACTGGAAAGTTCATTCAAAGCACAAGGGTAAACGTCTATTAGATCAGCTTGTCTTCGCTCTGCAGAGCTTGGCACCATCGTGGGAGGGGGTGAATACAAGAGTGAATGACTCAACAGCATCAGAGAAGCATCCATGTTATCCAAGATGGGGGTCTCCATATGAATATGGCTTAACTAAAAAATGCTAATAAGCCCATTTCTATACAATATTTATTAAACTTGTTTCCACTTTAATGATGTTAATTCAGTATTGGCATACAATCGTTATTAATTCTTTCTATTTATTCACGAAAATATAAAGCCAGGATAAACGCTACCACACGCACCATACATTTTGAATTTGCACTTCTTGGTATGAGAAAAACATGTTATCTAATTACTGAATGCACAATTACAATTACTGCCCCGTATTGCGGGCATAATGTAAGAAAGCCCTCTTATTCTTATTTTTTTCTGCTTCTTCCGCTGCCTTTATGACGCAGGAGGGTATGCAAGGCACTGCCAGTTCTACGAAGGTACCGCTGCCAGTTTCCATACTATCCCTAACAATCCCTACTGTCCTAACCACCCCTGGTATCCCCTAATTCACGTCCACTGAATTAGATAACTTGTCGGTTTTTGTACTGCTTGCAAATCACTCTATTTGTGGCTATGGTGCCTGAAGAACCCCACGAAGGGGTTACATCAATTACAAAAATAAGAAACTTAATGCCACTGCTACATGTTCTTATAAAACATTAACTCTTCATCGCTCTTAGCGTGTGTGCACCTTTTGGAGCATGCATGACGAACACACGCCTTGAAGTGAATGCAAACAACTATTCCTTCGCATATAGAAAGATCAAATTATTTGCCTAAAGGCGTAGGAAAACTTTTCTAAAGGAATGTCATGTACTTGCGCATTTCCAGGCGCTGAAATGTCATCACTGTAATTGTTGCATTAGCTGCTGGTTGAATTATTAGTCTAATAGTCTTGAAATGTCTCTGTGGCGAGGATATTCCGAATGACGAGCTTCCCCAGCTGCATATTTTCCATGCACAGTCAAGTATATTTGTCACATTTCTTTATCTAATTATATCGAATGGCAATCTTGGTTAAAATCTAATTTGGAAAAAATAGCAAGGTATTTTAATAGATGATTTGGTATATTTTGTCAGCAATGTTTAGCATTTAATTTCATTGGTCCTTACTCGGATGCGCTTATCTGTGCGAGTTAGTGCACACTGTTGTGCGCCAAGATTTAATGTTGCATTGCACGTGCCTCGGATTCCCTTTATGATTATGGCACGTGGATATCACCTGGCGCTAGGCACCTATTTGAGTAATCACAGACTATTTAAAACCCCTAGTTAATCAGTTAATCATAGTAGAAGGTGTAGTTTCGAATTGTGAGAATTGTGTGGTATGGCCTCCTGGTTAACTATTTCCTAAGAATTCCTTCGGTAGGAAACATTGGGCCATTGTAACTCATTTCTACTTGAACAATGCTGTTCATGTTTTCTTTCAGAACAATCTAGATATTCTACTTCCATTTTATATTAGAGGGAGGCTGGAGAGACTGGGCAGTTTTTTTAAGTGCTCTCTGCTCCCGCCATGCTGAAAGAATGTACACTGTTGCCACTCCCTCTAAATGCCATTGCCAGACTCCCCCCCCCCTCTACGGGAGTCCACAGTGAGGCCAGAAAGGCTTTGCTACTTCTAGTTCAAACCAGATTTCTCTCAGTGGTGGCTAGGATGGCTTGTGGGTGGTGGGGTTGGCGGGTAGCGCGGTGGTGGGGAAGTGGCTGGGGGAGGTCATGCAAAAAAAAAAAAATAAAAAAAAAAATAAACTTACCTTGCAGTGCAGCGTTGTGATTGGTTATGAGCGTCCTGGTCCGACGCTCATCCAGGGAATGGGGGCCTGGGATTGTACTCCATGCAGGCTGTAGTACAGCCTGCAGTACAGCCTGCATGGAGAATGGGGAAAGTGTGCATGATTTGGAAGGCCCGAGAGGGCGGACCAAACAGTCATTGCACACTTAGGAGTGGGCAAGCCACTTCTCCCCTGCTCTGCAGAGCAGCCCTGCCCACCTGCCCACCCGCCAAGCAGCACAAAGCATAAATTGATAATAACCATGTTATTATCATTTTATGTTTCTTCTTCCTCCAACTGCTTAAAAGCAGTGGGGCGACGCTCCTCTGCCATAACGGAGGAGCCGCCACTGATCTTACTCCAGCAAGCACGCCAGAGTGAGGCCCATTCAATGGGGTGAACAAAGGCAGCTGAGTCACCAGTGTGATATGTTAGCACCAGAACTGGATGTGAGTTACAGAACTGTAAGGGTCGGGGCCCTAGGCCCCCATGCAAGATATATGACCACACAGACACAGTTACGGTCCAGAACTGGCCCAGGGCACATGGGCCCGGGCACCTTTTATTGGCTGGGTCACATGTCCTGTGACACCTGTGATGGATGGGCGTGGGGTGAGTGTGGAAGCAAGCCCTCTAGGAGTGGCTGGTGGAAACACATTACCGTGAAACACTAGAATGTGTCCAGCCACTACTACACATAGTTCCATAACCAGGTGTTCAGGCGGGCTAGGAAGGAGAGGATAATGGGCCCATCACTGATCATTTAATTGAGCGTGGGTCCAGACTTCCAACCCTCATCAGAGCAGAGGACATTTGAGGCGACCATGAGTGTTAGTACAGGAAAACAATGTGTAGCACTCCAGCACTGAATATGCTGATTGTAATATGTTTCCTTTTTTGTGACCTTTGTCAAGGAATGCTTACATTAGGTTTTCTGTGCCATCAATGTTTTCATTTAAGTATGTACACAATCAAATAATGTAAATGCACATATTCACTGATAATACACACATACGTGTTCCAAAACATAGAGGAACATATGCACACAGACTAACAAAAATAAAGGCATCATGACACAGTGACTATTTACAATGCAGGCTGACTCTTACACACTGACCAATAGATACACACAGGAACATTTGCACACAGGACACAAGATTTACAATCATGCATCTGCACAAAAATAGATATATATATACATGCGCACAGAATTCAGTGGCTTAACTCATCCTTGACTTTCCAAATCGAACTCACATCACCCACAACCTCAAGAAACTCCACTGACTCACCATTCAGAAGAGATGTCAATTCAAAATGCTGATCCACACCTACAAAGCCCTTTACAACCAAGGACACGCATACATCAACCACCACCTGAACTTCCACCAACCCTCCAGCAATCTGTTCTGTGCCTCCCTCTGCCTCACTCACACCCCCACATGTGCCGAAGCAAAAGTGGAGGATGAGCCTTCTCGTACCTCACTGCAAAGTCCTGGAACAACCTCCTCCTCTGGACCTCATCCTCTCGGTTGGAATTCAGGAAAGGCCTCAAGACCTTGCTATTCAACAGAACCCTCCCAAGTAACAGTGTTCTCATCGCCTGGATACCCCCACAGGTAATTAGCTGTGCTTTATAAGTACTGATTTGATTTGACACAAACGTAGACGTAAATTTACTCATGGATATTGTTATGTAAATTGTTTACATTGTAGCGCTCATATGCCAAAATAGGTGTCTGGGTGCTAGCTGAGAGCCATGAGAAAAGTCCTAATAGCCTGAGTTTAATGAGAGTTCGAACAGCCTAATTCCTGGTAAAAAGGCATGTTTTCAATGCCGTCCTAAAAAGCAGAATCAAAGGCAATGATTTTAAGGCAAAAGGAAGATCATTCCAGGCCTTTGTCGCATTAAATACGAAGCCTCTGCCACTCCTGCTAGAGAGCCGAAAGTTGGGGACAAACAGTTTTTCTTCAGAGCTAGATCTCAACAGTCTAGTGGGTACATACCAAACACATTTCTCCTTAAAAAAGCCAGGACCCTGGCCATGCGATGCCTTATAGGCAATGAAAATAACCTTAAAAAGGATATGCTTCCCAACTGGGTGCCAATGAAAGTTCCGAATGGCAGAATAAACAGAATGATATTGTGGAATCTTGGCAAGAGTTCTTGCAGCCGTATTTTTCAGTTTTTGAAGTTTATTCAGAACATGTTGATGAGCATTCAAGTAGAGTGCATTTGCATAATCAATTTTAGATAGAGCCATGGTAGTGACAACCTTTTTTTGAGAACCGATCGGCAGGACTGGCAAAACTTTCTTGATCAATCTCAGAATAAAGTAGGCAGCTGATGTAACTGCATTGACTTGGTCATGAAGGGAAAGTTTATCATTTATGATGACTCTTAAATTCCTGGCAGTCCTGGCAGGTGTAGGAAGTACACTGAGATCTGAGGGCCACCAAACAGTGTACCAGAAAGAAATTTAGGGCCAGAAAGCAGGACCTCCGTATTAGCAGAGTTCAACTTAAGGGAGTTGCCTGCCATCCAGGAACTGATTGCCCTCATACAATTGCAGAAGTTGGAGCCGACTGCAGCATCATCCAAATTCACAGAAACCATAATCTGGGTGTCATCTGATAGGATGTAAGTGAAAACCAAAAATATCTAATCAGTTCTGTCAATGATGTAACATAGATGTTAAACAATGTTGAATTGAGCAAGGACCCCTGAGGGTACCTCACAATGCAGACTGTAAGGGTTGGATGAAAACTCACCCATTCGGACTGGCTGCACCCAGTTGTTCAGAAAGGAGCACAGTAGTCTCCAAGCAGTTCCCGTCTCACCGATCCTGTCAAGTAGCTCCATCAGCAGTGCATGAAAAACCGTGTCAAAGGCTGTTGATAGATCAAGTAGAATGAGCACTGCTCTACGGCTCAGATTGAGGTAAGATCTTATTTCCTCAGTGGGCTTAATGAGGGCTGCCTCAGTACTATGCTCAGTTTGAAAGCCATATTGGGTGTTATCTAAAAGGTTATTGGCATGTACATGAGACATCAGTTGTTTATTCCTCGCTTTCCCAAGTACTTTTGCTGGCAGGGGGAGACAGGATATGGGACAGTAGCTGCTGGGATCAAGTGAATCTACAGAGGGTTTCCTAATATGAGGCAGAACAGATGCCTTCTTCCAAAAAGATGGGAATGTGCTTAAATTACACATAGTGTGAAAAATCTCCATAAGGGCAAAGGTAAGCGACTCCGCTATCATGGACGCCACTATAGGTGGGCAGGGATCATTAGGCGAACCAGGTTTTGCTGTTCTAAGTGCAGCGAAAACCTGATCTGCGGAGGGAGAAGCAAACTGATCCAAGGTACTGATGAGCCTATTATGAACAATATTATTATCTGTTGGTAGAGTAGTAGGAGGCATGATGGCAAACTTAGAGCAAACATCTTCTACCTTATAGCGGAAGGCATCCGCCACAGTGTTACAGAAGGACTGAGTCAGGTTGTTAGTGGTGATAGAGGTTAACTGAAGTCAGTTTTTTACCATACCATATAGCTCCTTGGATTAGTTAGCTGTGGAATTTATTTTATCTGTAAAATAAGCAGATTTTGTAGAAAAAAATCAAGGACTTATAAAAAGTGCTTAGCTAGTTATAAGGATCTTTCTCCGAAGGGGAGTAATCTACCCTCCATCGCCTTTCCTGTCTTCGTCAATTCTGTTTGGCCATTCTAGGCTTAACAGAGAACCAGGTTGCAGACTTTTTATATCTTTACTGGAAGTAGCTTTAATGCAGCCTCATCAAGCCAAGTAGTATACTGTTGAGCAGCAAGGTCTGAATCCTTAGCAAAGGGAGTAGGAGAGTCAGCTAAGAGTGAGGCGAACTCCTCAGTCTGAATTTTATGGCAGTTTCGTGATGAAGCCAGAGCCGAGCAAGCTAAAAGTTCCGTGTTAGGTGAAGACAGTTTGATATTAAAAAATACAGCACTGTGATCACTCCACACTAAAGGAAGAGTGCCGCCATCTGATAATGAAGAGTTGTTAGAAAAAATGACATCCAATGTGTGTCCAGCTGTATGGGTAGGGCCGACAACTAACTGAGAGAGCCCTAGAGCGGCTAAAGTTTGCAGCAAAGCTGTTGAATCAGCATTAAAAGTAAGATCTAAATGAAAATTGAGGTTCCCCTAAAATAGTGAAGTCTTTGGATAAAATGTTAGGTTCTAGTAGCTTGCTAATATCCTATGCAAACAGTGAACAGGGGCTCAGTGGGTGATAAACGACTAATCCTTTAAAGGTTTGATTTTTGGCGATATCAATGCCAAAAGATACAGCTCAGCAGCTCTACCCCTACTCTTGCTGGCTTACCATCTTCCTCTCAAGCCAAGGCCATCAACACCTGGCTGGCTGAAGGCTGCGACTCTGTGGCGCCCCTACGCCGCATTTCCATCCGCCGACCAAAGGACTCTAATAGATGGTTCAACGACCACCTAAAAGATCTCAAACTGAGCGCCCGACGGGCAGAGAGGCAATGGAGGAAAAATTACAATCCCTTAATAAAAGCCCACTTCATTTCAGCATTGGACAAATACAAAATAGCAATCCTGGCTGCTAAGACCGCCTATTTTTCGTCAAAAATTACTTCTGCCGAAAATAAACCCAGGGAAATCTTCAGGATAGTGAATGACCTGGCATTCTCAGACCGAACCTCGCCCAATTTCCCTCCCTCCCAACCACTCTGCGACCAGCTTAATACTTATTTCTTAGACAAAATAGCAACTATCAAGCTCAATATCCCTCCACCTTCTTCTGCTTTCGTCGATCCCTCCCCCCCTCCCCTCCCCTACCTGCTTACCTCCATCCCCCCCCTCACTCAGGACTCTTTTATGGAGATACTCCTTAAAGTGAAGTCGGGGTCTCCCACGGACGTCTGCCCAGCACGAGTCCTGCAGCAAATCTACTCCTGCTGCTCTGACCCCCCCATTGCCTTCCTCAACAGCTCCCTGGCACAGGGCATAGTGCCCACTGCGCTCAAGGCAGCTACCATAGTGCCCATCCTGAAAAAACCTGGCGCTGACTCCTCTATCTCGGCCAACTATCGCCCCATCTCCCTGCTACCCTTTCTAGGAAAGGTGATGGAACGCCATGTTACCGCGGTGCTCTGCGCCCATGTTGAGGCAAATGGGGGACTGGCATCCCGCCAAGCCGGGTTCCGTCCCAGGCATTCGACCGAGTCAGTCGTGGTCTCAGTCTTGGACAAACTCAGAAAAGGTATGGACGGAAACAAACACCAGGCACTGGTCCTCCTTGATCTCTCCGCCGCCTTTGACACGGTGGACCACACCATCTTACTTACCCGTGTCAAGGCGGCCGGCATCGGGGGATCAGCTTTGCTCTGGCTCTCCTCCTTTCTGAGGGAACGCACTCAGGCGGTCCGGCTAGGCGACTTCACGGCCACTCCCCTCCCTGTCACCTGTGGTGTCCCCCAGGGATCCTCTCTCTCCCCCTTACTTTTCAACCTTTATATCTTTCCTCTCATCTTTGCACTACAGCAGCTGGAGGTCACCGTCTATAATTACGCGGATGACCTCCAGCTCATCTTTGATCTGTCCCTGTCTCCTCTCTCGGTCTCTAATTTCCAGTCAACTATGACATTCATCAGGGACTGGATGAACCACAACCACCTTAAGCTGAACCCAGATAAAACCGAGCTGTTTCTCACTGGTGGTTCGTCCAGTCCCTGGAACTCCCTCTTCTGGCCCCCCTCCCTTGGCACTGCACCGACCCCCTCCACCACGGTCAAAACACTCGGTGTCAAAATAAATAGCCAACTCACCCTCCATTCACAAATTAGCTCTGTGGTGTCCTCCTGCTTCCTCTCTCTTCGCACTATCCGCACTGTCTCCCGCTTCTTCTCCCCCCAGGCACTTAAGATCATTATGGCCGCACTGGTGATATCAAAACTGGACTACGCAAACGCTCTTTACCACGGCATCCCCGCATACAGTCTGCGTAGACTCCAGACCGTCCAGAACCAAGCAGCCCGGTTGGTGTACGGTCTTCCTCGGTATCACCACTCCACCCCTCTTCTCAGGGAGCTTCACTGGCTCCCTATAAAGGAACGGGCCCTATTTAAGATCGGCTGCATGGTCTTCCAGGCCCGCCAGGGCACTGCCCCCGCCTTCATCTCCTCACTAATCAAGTCTTATGTCCCTATTAGAGAACTTCGGTCTTCTTCCAAGTCCCTCCTCCAGATCCCTCGTTTCACTCGCAAAATGTGGGGCGGGGCCAATTTCTCCACCCTGGCTCCAACCTTTTGGAACTCGCTCCCTGACCACCTCCGCTCTGCCACTCAGTATCTCCCCTTTCGCAGAGATCTGAAAACGTTCCTCTTCAGTCAGGCTTTCCTCACTTAAACTCCCTCAAAATTCCCTTCACCTCTCCCTGGTCTTTCCCCCTCAGTTGCCAACCCCCCCAGCGCCAAGAAACCGCAAGGTGTACGCTGCGCTTTAGAAGTATTTTAAATTAGAAATTAGAATTAGAAATTAGAGAAGAGATAATAGGGATACAACTGGTAATAAATTCATTTTTGCAAATTACTACAATGCCACCACCTTTCCTGCCAACCCGGTCATGTCTGTGGATATCAGAGCCTTCCGGAATGGCCATAGAAAGATCAGGGCTGGTGGTGGCATCTGCCCATGTCTCTTTTACAAACACCAAAGAGGGATTGTAGTCACCTACAAAAAGAGTAAATTCAGTGCTATGCTTCAGCAGAGATATAGCATTGATAAGTACACATGTTGAACATTGGACACACAGAAATCAATAAATATAGACTAGCAGACAAACAGACACATGTGCAAACATGTTAACCCCTTCGCTGCTGCGCAAATTCCGCCGCGGCGCTGGGGGGGTGCGGGGTGAGTGCGGCGCCGCCATGCTCGTGACGGAACCACGCCGTCATGAGTCACGGGCGAGCTGTGCTCATGACGGCGTGGTTCCGTCACAACTCTGCCCACTCTTTATTTCGCCCGCACAGGCGGGGAATCAGTGACGCGTGGGCGGAGCGGCCACAGCATGACGGAACCACGCCGTCATGAGCACACGCCGCCCGTGGCTCATGACCGCGTGGTTCCGTCATGCGCACACAAGGGGTTAAAAGATATACATGGACCCATGCACACAAACAATTGGAACTACAGGTATCATGCACATGGAACAAATGTCATACAGGCATCAATTCACAAAAATCAAGAGGCACACAGGTATCCAAGCAGACGCAGTCACAGGAACATGTACACATTAATACCATCAGAAAACACTTGAGAACACCGGGCAGCACAGGCAGGCACCCATACACACAAAGGCATTTCTGTACACATACCCACACACATGATGTGGACAAACTCATACAAATGTAGATATAGATGGACGTAAACAATAGGACAGTCGAATAAAAATGGGGATGAATGAACTTACTGGTGAACGCATGGACAGATGCTGATCAGGTGGATGTATGCATCATTGTTAATGGTGAGATGTAGGGTTAACATTCAGCTGCTTCTCAGATGCAATTAAAGTTGAGACAGGAAAGGATGTAGTAATACTATGACCATTTAATTCTTGGTCAACGGTGGCAATATGGGAGAAATCCCTTCTACTAGGGGAAAACAATCCTATAGGCACTCAAGCATGCAGATTAGCAGACACAAAATACCCCATGCCCAGATACAGAGGAGTTTATGCATCCAAGTAGACACTCCTGCACACAGAAGCATGGACTTACAGATAAATATATGTACACATAGAAACACACGCACCCATTTTACTTACCCCCCACTCCAACTTACCTCTGCTTTGCTGCCATCACCGAGCCGGTGCCAAACTTGGGATTTCAACCCTGATTATTGAGCTGGACATCAGGAACTTACTCAGTGGACCACACTGGCTTCTATACCTGTAGGCTGTCAAATCTTCCTTATATCATGGCTATCCTTTTTATTAAGCCTTGGCAGTGAACTCTGCTCCGCTCTCTGAGTTTTTTGCACTCCGCCCTCCGCAGAGCTCGCAGAGTTCCGACAACAGTAAGTTGGCGAGCACGGGTGAGGAAAATCCAACACTAGACCAGTTCCAAGCGAGATTTCTCAGCGTGGGCATTTGCAAATGGTCGCTACTGCTCGTGTTGAGAAACCTTCCGTTCGTGTTGATGAAGCTGCTGCTCGAGTAGAACTTCTACTTGAGCGGCAGAAAGAAGCAGCACCTGCTTGCAATGTGCTTGATGCCGTTTGCGCTGATTTTACAGTGCGGGGCAAACACCCAGAACTAAAAATCAGTATGAACGGCGCAAGGTAACCCACTACGACGCACTCAGAATTCCACGTAGCTTTTTTGTCGCTTCGCAGAGTTCTGCTATGCAGAATTCCCATCCAGGCTTACTTTTTATGTACATTGAAAGCCACAGGCACTGACACCAAGGCCTTTATGTTGCTGATAGGGTATCCTGCATTACAGTGGTCCACCAAGGAGCTATAGCTCAGTGAGAAGCCCTAGTTTCTCTGGTGACACAGACTCGCCACTACAAGGGTTCGAATCTTGCCAATGCTAATAAAGCATCTTAAGACAGAGGTCTTCAAACTTTTTGATGCCGATTCCCCCTTGTAAAACCTTTTTAGGCTTAAAGACCCCTTTCTGACAAACATTTCTAGAACCTGGTACTCCTCCTCATCGACAACTATCCACAACCATAAACGCCCCAAATTCCCACAGCAAATATTTTTACGGTGGGGAAATAATATTAAACAGTGTTTAGCAAACCAAAGGTCAGTGAAAGTGGGGGTGTAGTCAAATGCATAGCTAAAAGCAAAGGGCCTCATTTATGAGAAATTGGCGAAGGGGAGCGCTGCAAGTCTTCTTGCTACGCTGCCCTATGCCACTGTGAAAGGGTTGGAATGCGCCGTATTTATGAAATACGGTGCATTCCTGTCCTTTTCCCTTGCGTTGGTGCCCAAATTGCTGCACAGCACCAATATAGGCAGGAAGTTTTTGTACAGGAAGGCGCACCTTCCTTCACAAAACCAATCCTGAGTGGCGTTTTCCTCTTTCTATGTGAGCTGCAGAATGCAGCAAACATGAAAAGAGATACGAACGAGGAGAAATTAAAACATTTGTTTCTTGTTACGCCTCCACTGGGGAGGCATCCGTTTTTGGAGCTGCCCTAGGTTTATTTCATTTTGTAAATATAGGGCAGCCTCAAAATCCATGGGTATTGCGTGGGAACCCAACGCAAAGCCCATGGAACACCTCCTTGACGCAAAGTAAGGCAACGCATGTGACATGAGTTGCTATGTCTTACTCCATATCAATGAGGCCATACAAAGCCATGCAGGGTGACTTTGCACCGTCTTATAGGTATGATTGAGATGCTTGCGCTGCCGGAGCATCAAAAAAAGTGATGCTCTGGCGATGCAAGCCTCTCATAAATAAGCCCCAAAATATTCTGTATGTTTTTTAGGTCTTCCACCATCAGGTATCATATAAAATAATGAGCAGCATAATGAAAAATAAATGTAAAAAGTTGTTACTCAGTGGGAAATTCACTGTAGTACATTATGAAACCTCTATTAGTTAATGCACTACAGTGGTCTATGTGTATCAAGGGAGCCACAGAATTAAATCTTGATTGGTGCAGTGGAGAATAGTGGCATGCATTTTTAGTCCTATAAGGTCATAGCTGATGACGGAAAACACTGTGAATATGCAAGTCATTATTGTATACTTGCATTACACACAGTGTAAGATAGAGTGCTGCAAAACGTGCAAATCGTTTTAAAATAAAGTAGTGCTTCCAAAATGTAGATTTTAGTAATACCAGATCGTATGTAATGCAATTTATTTGTACATAACTGTCCCTTCAACACGTATTTAGGGGTCTAGTGGCTGTGTAAATGCAGTTAAAATTAAAAGCATGCACTTCACAGCACAGATGTTATCTCTCTGCTCTACCACTTAAAAAAACAAATCTTTGTCATCACAAAACTTGGAGTGATTTAACCAATTTAAGGTCAGAACCAGCTCCCAAGCACCCTTTACCTTTATATATTAACTGATAGCCACATTTGCATTTCATTCAGGCAAACAGGCAGGAAAGATTTTCGGGGGAGATGATGCGTCAGGACCTGGATGCTTGCGCAGGGCAAGGGAGGCATCGGTTCCTGACCGGAGAGGAGGTGACGTCACGATGCACCGAAACCACGGTTTCGTACGATGTCACGATGTCGATGGATTCTTGACCACCCACGTCGACGATTGGCTCTGCAATGATGTCGACTTCGGAGTCGATGCGGCACAGCAGCAGGTGTCGGGCCTGCGTCGCAAGTCGGAGTAGCGCTCACAGCTATGGCAGGCTTACGATGTAGTTCGCTGGCGTCGATGTGGCACGGCGGCCAACGTCGGGTCTAAGTCGGAGCAGCGCTCATGGCTCCGATGCAGAAGACGGCGTCGCTCACCGGCGTCGGAGGTGCACAATTCCTTCTGTAGCAGCTAGAACAGCAAGTTCCAGATGCAGGCAAACAGAAGGGGTGAAGTCTTTTATCCCTGAGACTTCGGTCAAGAGGCAAGGTCAAATCAAGCCCTTGGAGTAATATTCTGCAAGATGATGAAAGTTCTTTAAAAGTTCCTTCTCCTCTCCTTGGCACTGAAGACACCACTGTAGGCCAACCCAGCAACACAGCACACTGGCAGGGGGGCAGTCCAACTCCTACAGCTTCCTTTGGTGCTTCTGCTTGGCAGAGGTTTGTCTTGTTGCTCCAGAAGTGATTCAAAGTCCTGGGGTCTGGGGCCCCAATATTTCTACTAGCAAATCCTTTTTCCTCTGAAGGCAGAGGGTCCTGTACCTAGTCCAAACCAGTTCTGGGTGCATTCTGCCAGTGCTCAACTTCTTCCTTTCTGAGTGTGGGCCAGGACCATCAGACGCACCACAGGGGGTGGAGCTAGTATTTTGGAAGGCAGGCAGAGCCCCTTTTCAGGCCCAGGTGCTACTCCTCCCACCACTCTACATGCAGATAGGTCTATTCAGCCCTGTGCTGTCACACCCTGTCTCCTGGAATCCCCCAGCCCCTGTCATTCACAAAACCAAACACACAATACATAAGCTAGCAAAGGCAGGCTGGATGGTTAGGTAAGAAAATACCTACTTTCTAAAAGTGGTATTTTCAAATACGGAATGTTAAAACCAAGTTTACTAAAAGATGTATTTTATCATTCTGAGTTCAGGCATACTAAGCTTGATTTTCTACTCAGTTCCCTGAGCCAGTTAGGATTATAAGATGTTATAATCAAACTGCCCATTCTGGCCTATGGGGACTGGTAGCCTTGCAATAGTGAAAACAAAATGGCTGTAATTCACTATTAGGACATGCCACACACACCTGGGCATGTCCTACCTTATACTTACAATGCACCCTGCCCTTGGGCCTACCTTAGGGGTGTCTGATATGAAGAAAAGGGAAGATTTAGGGTCTGGCAAGTGAGTGCAATTTATCAAGTCAGCATGGCAGCACTAGACTGCACACAGGCTCTGCAATGTCAGGCCTGAGACACACTTTATAGGCTGCATCTGAGGGTGGCACAACCAGTGCTGCAAGCCCACCAGCAGCATTTGATTTACAAGCCCTGGGCATACATGGTGCACTGTGCTAGGCTCTGACAAGTAAATCAGATAACCCAATCATGGAGTCACTAATCAATACAACAATTTACAATAGAGAGCATATGCACTTTAGCACTAATCAGCAGTGGTAAAGTGCCCAGAGTCATAAAACCAACAGAAACAGGTCAGAGAAAATACAGGAGGAAGGAAAAAAGTTCAGGGATGACCCTGCAAAAAGGACCAAGTCCAACAGGTATGCTGAAGCAAAATGGGATGCACAGAAATGGAGATGTATAAAGAATGTTGCTGAGGGGGAACAAATGTATCCTGTAATAGTAGCTGAGACTAAAGTGGGAGAGACATGTAAAGAGAAGAAGCAAAATGTTGAGGAACTGAAGTCTAGAGATACTGACTTAACTGGTGAAGGAGTTGACAATGTGGATGATACATTGAATACACCTACACCTTATCACAAAGAACAGAACAATGCAGAGACAAGTCCCTTTGTAGGATTACATCCAAATGCCCCACAAGTAAACTTAGATCCGGCTCAAAAGAAAACATTTTTAATTCAGAATCAGACCCCAGATAGAGAAGAGTTGCCAAGAATAATAATGCCAAATCATCCAGATTTTGTATCTGTTCCAGTGACTATAGGGCCCATTATTCCATTATATAATGATGCAAAAGGAGTTTCACTGGTTCATGCTATAACAATTCCCAATAGAAATATGAGTGAAATTCATACTGTTTTGGAGAAAACTGTAAGTGTGAGGGATTAGGGAATGGCAGAAAGAAATTGAAATAATAGAGGTGGGTTAAAAGAGAATAGTAGAAGAAACTCAAATACAGAAGGAGAGTTTGAGCCATTGATTCAAATTTTAAACAAGTCAATTGAAATTCCCAAAAGAGGTTTACAAATGGACTCGAGAAGAATGTTACAGATGGAAAGACGGTTGTTACCGTCATCTCGGGGTCAAAGACGGATGAAACTAGTGAGGGATTGCAAAGATCAGAACAGGATACATCCTTTGCACCTTCCCCAGAAGAACTTGATGAATGGATAAGGGATATTGCACCTGGTTGTATCATACAGAGTAATTCTTCTCAAGATTTGGGCATAGATATGAGCAAATTATATAAGTGGAAGTAGAAGAAATTGAACCATCAGTCAAGACATATTAGCTAAATATCGAGATGAAGAACTGCTCTTGATGTGTAAAGATTTTACCAGGAAAGCAAAAAATACACACAAGAGATTTGCTGAGATTGCCGAAGATTATGGAATTGACATAGAAAAGTCCAAAGCTTTACAAAAGACATATCAGTTGGATTTTAGTGACAAGGATTTAGAGAGTTTAAATGTCTCTGGAAAACAATTACAGAGTAGATTAGCACTCTAAGGAGATGGGGTAAAGTGGATAGATGGGAAGGCAAATGGGCTGAAAGGATGGATGAGACAGTAACTTTACCTCTGTATCCTGTGAGGGAAGTAGAAAAGGGAGAAGCAAACACAATGGTATATCCTATGAGACAGGAGCTAGGAGGAGGGTTTGTTCATGTTCCATGGTCTAGACAGGATATATTTTCATTTACAAATGATTTTACCAGGTGGAGAGAAAAACCTGTTGAGTGGTACAAGCGAGTGGAAAGGTTTGTTAAGGTTTCGAAGGTTTTGAGGAAAGATATAAATGCTTTATTTAACATTGTAGTCCCGACCGATTTGTGGGTCGAATGCAAGAAGCTGTAGACTGGCCGAAAGAAGAATATCCAAGAGATTTGAAAACAGGAGCACCGTCAGATGAAGTCAAGAAATGAAGGAGTCTGTTCATGCGTATTATGAGAGGCTTTTACAGACATTTAAACAGTATAGTGGATTTGAGAATGTCTCTGAGAAAGATATGGGACATTTTGTATATCGATTTGTGTACGGTTTGAGACCAAAAATAAGTGCCATGATTTAGCAGCATTTGATTTGTTGGCAGAGTAAGTCAATAGATGAGATACTTTATTATGTAAAATACTGTGGAGATGACATTGATTCATTTCACAAAAAGTGGAAAGAGAAATTGATGTAAGCCCAGATGAAAGAAGCAAAGAAAGGAGGCTATTTGAGTATGGATACAGAATTTTTTAGGGGCATTTCAGGGAAATGGTCAGACTACGACTGGAATGAGAGGTGGTGACAAACCCTGTGCAAAATTTGATACCACAAGGGAGAGGTCGAGGCAGAAATCTAGAGAAAATGAAGACGTTTTCGTGTTATGGCTGTGGCAAGTTCGGGCATTGGAGGCGTGAGTGTAGAAATATTCTGACAAATACAGGAGGTGTACAGACAATAGACCCAGGAGTAGATGGATAGAGGCAATCACAAATGGGTGATGAAATAATGAATCAGCAGAATCAGACTCAGCAGGTGTCGGTAGATAGAGAACAGGGTTAGAGAATGCCTCAAGCTCTCATGCAAAGTTTGAATGGTCAAGTGCAATGGTACATTACAACAATGGGTTTCTATACAAATGATCAAATGAATTCAAATATGCAGGTAGCTTCACAATATTTGTTGCAGATGGATGAGAGTGATTCAGATGCATCTCAATGAGGGTGCTTGAGGGGGGAGGAGGGATGCATGCTTGGCACATCCTTAGAGGTAGACCAGAGTGGTCCCTATGTGGATGACAAGGTTGACGCAAAGCCGATTTCGTTCCTTGTAGACACTGGTGCTACTCATTCCACTGTAAGAACTGTGGAAATTCCCAACCTACCTCTCTCGGGAGAAAGAATCTGAGTTGTAGGAGTATCTTATAAGTTGAACTCAACCCCAGTGACCAGACCTGTGAAAGTACAAATTGGAGGTTTTAAAGATTTGCACAAATTTGTGGTGTGCGATACCAGTCCAATTAACCTGTTAGGGCGAGAATTGTTATGCAAGAAGAACTGCTCCATCTATTGTACAACAGATGGGGATGAATTCCATATGAAAGATGAAGATGTGGTGTTTAAAATGGCTAGACAAGAGTTGCAAGTAAATAGATTACATCCTTTACTTACAGCGAAAGATATGCCTGCTGAATTGAGAGATGGAGTTTTGTCTGATGTGTAGGATTTTTCAGGAAAAGACATTGGGCTGATAAGAGGAGTAGCTCCAATTCAAATTACTGTAAAACCAAATGCAGAATTCCCGAGAACTTCGGCATATAATTTGAGTCCTGAAACAGTTGCTTGAATAACCCCTTTGATTGAAACTTTTATTGAACAGGGCATTCTGAAATAAATTTTAGGGAGTCCATGTAATTTACCTATCATTGGTATATGAAAAAGAAACGGGAAATATAGAATAGTTCTGGACCTTCCAAAAATTTAGCAGATTGTGATACCCTGTTGTCCAAAAGGGCCAAACCCAGCTGTGATTCTATATCAGATCCCATGTGAAGCAGAATGGTTCTCAGTGATTGATTTGTGCCAAGCCTTTTTCTCGATCCCCTTGCATCTGGATAGCCAATATTTATTTGCATTCCGGTTTGAAGACTGTGTCTTGGCATTGTGCCGAGTTCCACAAGGGTATACTGAAAGTCCCTCAATCTTCAAGCAGATTTTGAAAAGGAAAAGAAACTTGGAGTCATTGGCAATGCCTAATCACTCTGTGCTGGTACAGCACATTGATGATTTGCTGGTTGCATCAGGAACCAAAGAGGCTTGTGTGACTGATACGATTGCTTTACTGAACCATTTGGAAGTAAGTGGGCATAAAGTGTCACCAGCAAAATTACAATTTTGTCAGAGAGTAGTTCTTTATTTGGGACATCACATTGAAAAATGAGTCAGGAAAGTGTAGGAAAGTGCCATATTGCAAATAAATCCACCGACTACACTAAAGGAAGTTTGAATGTTTTTGGGCATGGTTGGATATTGCAGGCAGTAGATACCAAGTTTTCACTGATAGCCAAGCCCTTGCAGAGGCTGACACACAAAGACGTGTCAGATCTTGTACATATGGATGAAGAATGCATGCGTTCATTCCTTGAACTCTGAGACAGTTTGTGTCGAGCTCCAGCATTGGGAAGGCCCAACTTTAATATGAATTTTACTCTATTTTGCAGTGAACGAGATGGTTGTGCACTTTCAGTTCTGATGCAAATGCATGAAACCGTGCGACGTCCTGTGGCATATTTTTCAGCGACATTAGATACTGTGGCTGCTGCCTTACTTGGATGAAAAGCTGTTGCTGCAACATGTGTGAGTTTGGAGCAGTGTGAGACTATTGTAATGGGTCATCCATTGAAAGTGTATGTGCCACATTTAGGTGACATTTTGTTAACGTGAGCCCGCACACAGCATCTTACAAGCAGTCTCTTAACAAAAATATGAGCAGACGATATTGGGTGATGAAAATGTAACTGTAATAAGGTGTACGAGTCTGAATCCAGCTACCTTGATGCCGCTCCCAAGTTGTAAAGTGGTTGTGGAAGAAGCTGATCATGATTGCCGTGATGTGACTGATTTGTGTACAAAGCTGAAACCTGATATATAGGATACTCCATTACCGGAATCTAATTATGTTTGTGGATGGATCATCCTTGAGAGACTCTGGAGGTAACTTACGAGCTGCATATGTGATCTGTACGGTGGTGGGTATTGTTGAAGCATCACGGTTGAAAGGAATAAATTCAGCACAAGTGACGGAATTGATTGCGCTCACTAGAGCGTGTCGTATTACAGAGCAGATGCCTTCACCTTATTTACAAACAGTCAATATGGGTTTGAGGTGGTGCATGATTTTGGGCAGTTGTGATCTCAGAGTGGGCTCATGACCTCCTCGGGTTCACCTATACGAAACAGAGAGTGTGTGAGGAACCTATTGACGGTACTACAATTGCCAGCTCAAATTTCAGTGGTAAAATGTTTGGCTCATCAATCTGGACATGATTATGTGACTGTCAGCAATAGATATGATGACGAAACTGCACGTTATTGTGCTCCAAGTTCATATGCATTTAGTGGGGAATTCTTGAAAGAACAATTGGATGAATCTGAATGCAGGCTAATGTTTTCAGTTGTTAAGACATGGGAAGAAATCGAGAATTGCAGGATTCAGTTACCCAGGCAGAAAGGGAAGAGTGGATCAAAGCAGGATGTACACGTAGACCAGAAGATGAAGTGTGGATTTATATAGATGGAAGACCTGTACTGCCAGATAGTCTGCTGTCACCAATGGCAAGAGTCTACCATGGACCAACACATGTAGGCAGGGATGCAATGATTCGTCTTTTTAGACAGTCATGGTACAACCCAAAATTCAGAGCCATTGCAGAGAGTCTGTGCCAGAGATGTGTAAGATGTCAGCATCAAAATGTAGGAAGAAAAACAGTGGTTAGCATGGGTCAAATTGGAAGGTTGGGAGGTCCTTTTAAATGCATGCAGTTGGATTTTATAGAAATGCCTCCTTGTAATGGATTCAAATATGTCCTTGTGATGGTTTGTCTGTTTTCATGTTGGGTTAAAGCTTATCCTACGTGATGAAATAACAGCCTAACTGTTGCTAAGCTGTTGCTTAAGAGCTCATCCCAAAATATGGATTTCCAGTCTTGTTGGAATCAGATAGAGGAACACTCTTTAACTATGAAGTTGTGCGAACGCTCTGTGCTGCTTTACACATTGAGCAAAAATTGCACTGTGCCTATTGACCTGAGGCATCAGGTGTAGTTGAGCAAATGAATGGAACAATAAAATCACAATTGGCAAAGTTATGAGCGTCAACGTCACTGAAATGGCCCGATGCATTGCCATTGGTGTTGATGAGTTTGCGAAGTATCCCAGACAAAAGAATAGGACTGTCCCCTTATGAGATAATTATGGGGAGGGCTATGAGACTGCCTACAGTCCCAGCAAATCAGCTTGTGAACATACTGGATGATTTGGTGCTTGATTATTATAAAGGATTAGTTGATGTGGAGTGTTCTGTGTCTCACCAGGTTGGAGACGTCACCACTAGTGTCCAACAGGAGCAAACCCACGCCTTGTGCCCTGGGATTTGGGTGCTTGTCAAGAAACATGTGACAAAGTCCTGTTTGGAACCTCTTTGATGTGGGCCTTATCAAGTGAATCTTGTGACAACAACTGCGGTTAAATGCGGTGGTATACCTAATTGAGTCCATGCAGCCAACACTCGTCAAGTTCCATGTCCACTTGAAGGTGCAGAGTCAGGTGAAACGGTGGTAGCAGTGAGACAGCCTGATCAAACTGAGCACAGAGTAGAGTGGGCGCCAGCTGCTGGATCTCGAAACACTGCTTACGGTGAAGGAGAGTTGATCCCTGTAGGTAACAAGGGTCAGAAAGCATGGGATTTAGCTAAGCGAAGTATTGACACAAATGAAATAAACAGTGTGCCAGTAAAACGAGTGTAAAAAGGTGACCGATGGCCCAGAAGAACTGAGCGATTGAAAGATACCCTGACTGCGGGCAGAATACCATCCACTGTAATCGAAGTCTCCAGTCAATCTGAACAAAGTGATACTGATGGAGAAGAAAATACAGTGGCAAGAACAAAATGAGCACGATTCCCAAATCAGAGATACGCAGCACTGGAATGGACATATCTAGCTACGGCAAACCATTGGGAGAAAGAGTTCTTCACATTCTGTTCTAAAGACAATACTCTGTATAAACCACCCTAAATCGAACTGTGTGAAAAAGAAAGGGTGCTAAAAAGAAAAAGGCTGAAGAAAAATAAGGCTGTGACCAGACGCTGGAATAAGTATTTGATCGAAAATGAAAAACCTGTTGCCAATCATAGATTATATATAGAAAATATATTTTAAACATGGATGTATCTGGTTCTGAGATTGAAGATTCAAAAAGGGTTGCCTCACCTAGGTGAAAGCGTATAGGTGTTTGCTTTATGTGTGTTCTTGTCCTAATATTTGTTTTGTTATTGACTATTCTAATTGTATTTCATCTTGTTTATTCCATAAACCTACTAATGCATATGTGAGTACGTCTTCTGAATTAACTAAAGTCCCTGGAAAAGAGATAGATATTAAAGAATTTACATGTAGTAACTTACACAAAGATAATTCAATTAAGGAATTTCCGTTAAATGGTAAATAGACATAATATCGAAAAAAAAATATCGAGTGGACAGAATATCGAGTTTTAAATATAGAATGGACAGAATATCGAATTACCAAAATATAGTGGTGAAGAATATCGAAAAACAGGTAAGAAATATCGATTGCAATAATATAGAAGTAAATAATATCGACAGTCATAATATAGTTGTTAAAAATATCGAATTTTTTATAGTGTTTTAAGTGTTAGTATATGTGTTAAAAGTATGTATTAATATTGTAATGTATGTTAGAATATTTTTAAAGTAATGAATTTTATGTTATTTTATTTCTGTGTAATTTAATTCCGTAGCGGGTTGTGGGTTTATAGGGGAGTAGGGTGGGAAGTAATTTAATTATAATACATTAAATAATAATTTATTGGAATTATTAATAATTTTTAATTTAATTTTGCGTTTTACTTCTGTAGCGGGTTGTGGGTTTATAGGGGAATAGGGTGGGAAGTAATTTAATTGTTATTAGTTAATTATTAATTGGTATTGAAAATTAATTGGTTGTTGATTAATTATTAATTGGTAAATAATTAGTATTAATTGGTAATTAAATTGTATTAATTGTTTAATTGATAATTGTGTTAATTGTATTTATTTAATATTTGTAGTGGGTAGTGTGTTTATAGGGGAATATGGTGGGAAGTAATATAATTGTAAATAATTAATTATTTAATTGATGTGTGTATATTGTTAATTAATATATCTTTAATTTAATTTAGTGTTTCACTTCTGTAGCGGGTTGTGGGTTTATAGGGGAATAGGGTGGGAAGTAATTTAATTGTTATTAGTTAATTATTAATTGGTATTGAAAATTAATTGGTGGTTGATTAATTATTAATTGGTAAATAATTTGTATTAATTGGTAATTAATTTGTATTAATTGTTTAATTGATAATTATATTAATTGTATTTATTTAATATTTGTAGTGGGTAGTGTGTTTATAGGGGAATATGGTGGGAAGTAATATAATTGTAAAAAATTAATTATTTAAATAATTTGTGTATATCGTTAATCAATATATTATTAATTAATGATTAATTGGTATTATTAGCATTTATTAATGTTTGTTATTGAAAAACAATTGGTTGTTAATTAATTATTAATAGGTAATTAATTAAACACAAATATATTGGTATTTATAAATAATCAATTATTAAATCTTGTGTGATTGGTAATTAATTGTAATACTTGTTTTGGTATTAATAATTAATTAATTGTTAACAAAATATTAATTTATTATTTTCCCTACTTTTGCACTTACTTGAGTGGGAATAGTAATTTTTACCCTACTGCTTTGCAACGCTTTCCCTACTGTTGCACTCTCTGGAGTGGGAATAGTAATTTGTATCCCTACGCTATCCAATGCTTTCCCTACTGTTGCACTCTCTGGAGTGGGAATAGTAATTTTTACCCCTACGCTATCCAACGCTTTCCCTACTGTTGCACTCGCTGGAGTGGGAATAGTAAATGTTACCCTCCCACTATCCAACGCTTTCCCTACTGTTGCACTCTCTGGAGTGGGAATAGTAATTTTTATCCCTACGCTATCCAACGCTTTCCCTACTGTTGCACTCTTTGGAGTGGGAATAGTAATTTTTACCCCTATGCTATCCAATGCTTTCCCTACTGTTGCACTCACTGGAGTGGGAATAGTAATTTTTACCCCTACGCTATCCAACGCTTTCCCTACTGTTGCACTCACTGGAGTGGGAATAGTACATTTTACCCTCCCGCTATTCAACGCTTTCTCTACTGTTGCACTCTCTGGAGTGGGAATAGTAATTTTTATCCCTACGCTATCCAATGCTTTCCCTACTGTTGCACTCTCTGGAGTGGGAATAGTAATTTTTACCCTCCCGCTATCCAACGCTTTCCCTGCTGTTGCACTCTCTGGAGTGGGAATAGTAATTTTTATCCCTACGCTATCCAACGCTTTCCCTACTGTTGCACTCTCTGGAGGGGGAATAGTAATTTTTACCCCTACGCTATCCAATGCTTTCCCTACTGTTGCACTCACTGGAGTGGGAATAGTAATTTTTACCCCTACGCTATCCAACGCTTTCCCTACTGTTGCACTCACTGGAGTGGGACTAGTAAATTTTACCCTCCCGCTATCCAACGCTTTCCCTACTGTTGCACTCTCTGGAGTGGGAATAGTAATTTTTATCCCTACGCTATCCAATGCTTTCCCTACTGTTGCACTCTCTGGAGTGGGAATAGTAATTTTTACCCCTACGCTATCCAACGCTATCCCTACTGTTGCACTCACTGGAGTGAGAATAGTAAATTTTATCCTCCCGCTATCCAATGCTTTCCCTACGTTTGCACTCTCTGGAGTGGGAATAGTAATTTTTACCCCTACGCTATCCAACGCTTTCCCTACTGTTGCACTCTTTGGAGTGGGAATAGTAATTTTTACTCTCCCGCTATCCAACGCTTTCCCTACTGTTGCATTCTCTTTTTTTTTTTTTTTTTAATGCTTTATTTAAGTTTGCAAAATCAAAACAATACAAAGACATTGGCTGTATGTTCCATAAGAGACCGTCGATAAGATACATCATGACACCTCTGGCCCCCAAATCATCAACAGTATCTAATAATGGCATCAGTTCAGTGGCCCCCCGTAATCGCCCCAACATTCCCAACTGTCAGAGTTCAATAAGAAACATAAGAAGAACCGCCCGCCAAAGGGCCCATCGTTCAATCTCCGCAGCTGCCGCAGCTGTCGCCCCACACCTCCCGTCCAGCCCACGCCAGCACAGACCAGCATCCCAATCAGAACAGCCATGATGACATAACGTCTTGCCAGGTTCATCACTTCTCCCTAGTCATAACCCTGTCGCAACGCAGTTCACCCCACTCCCGTAGGCACTATTCCGGAACTGGAGTGTGGTGGGGAAGAGCTCGGCAGGGTAGCGATGTATGTCTTATACGGGCCCCAAATGTCTTTAGGTCGTGCCACAGTGGGGAGGAGACTAGAGTAGATCTCGCTGTTTGTGCTGCAGAAAGCCATGGAAGTGAGCCATGCATCCGCCGTGGGGGCCATTCGATCCCCCCAGCGCTTAGCAATCTCTCGCTTAGCAAGCAGGAGGCCCAGAGAGTCTTAGGGAAATTTACCGTGTAGCCCAGCAACGCAACCTCGGGTGTGGGAACCAACGTGAGCCCCAGCATAGTACCCAGGATCTCGTGCACCTGTGTCCAGTATAACTGCAGTCTGGGGCACGTCCACGACAGGTGTGCAAAATCGGCGTGTGGTGCCGCGCATTTCCAGCATGTGTGTGGTCGAGAGGGGTCAATGGCGTGGAGTCTGTCAGGGATCATGTAGAAGCGGCGAAGGAATTTGTAATGGAGGAGCTTATGGCGACTATTGAGTGATATCGTGCTAGTGACTTTGCAGCAAACGGTCCACTGTTCGTCCGTGATCGGCCTGCCCAAATCCGACTCCCAAGCCGCCCGCAGCCGGGCATCCGCATAAGGAACCAGAGCTGCGCATGACTTATAAAGCTTAGAAACTATGTGGGCTCCCGTGTCTTTATCAATGAGGAGGGTGAGGGGCTCAAATGACTCCGGCTCGAGGGGGAATCCCGCGATTTCCGACCGCGCCACGCAATAAAGCCGGCGTAGTACAAACTTATCCATGAACGTAGCCTCGCTGAAACGCGCCTCCTCCGTCATCGAGAATATGTGCCCGCCAGGGTATAAATCTCCAATCTTAGTGAGGTTAAACTTATTTAAAGTGCACTGCACCAGGAGTTCTCCCGTACCCGGCAGCAGCCCAGGGTTGGGAAGTGGGAGCGAAGAGGAGTACAGGCGAGGCCAGGGCTAAATAACGAGCCAGGCGACACCAGGTCCAGCTGGTGGTGGACACCGTTTGTATGTCCACTGGGCTCCGGGGAATCCCCTCGGGCAGCACCGCCGACAAGCGACCCGTGAGCACGAAATCCGCCTCCGGCCGAAGGAACGGGATCCGTGCGTCGGGATGATACCAGGCGTAGGCGTGCGCACATTGAGCAATCAAGTAGTACAGGTACATATCCGGTACACCGAAGCCGCCTCTGTCATGAGGGAGCGTAAGAGTCCTCCAGCTGATTCGGGGGCGCTTCCCGCCCCAAACCAGCTTAATCAAATGTGACCGCAGGGTGGAGAAAAATGCCCGAGTAAGAGGAATAGGGATATTATTAAAAAAATACAGAAATCTGGGAAGTACAACCATTTTTATAATGGCAATTATGGCCGACATGGAGAGCGGGAGACGCAGCCACCCCTCCACCTGCGTCTCTAGCCTGGCAATCGCGCGGCCATAATTGAGGCGAATAATTTCGTCAGTATTCAGATGTATCTGAATGCCCAAGTACCGTACCGAGTCGGAGCACCATTTCAACGGGAACTCGCATTGCCATTGGGACGTGCCGCTAGTCAACGGGAAAATGATGGACTTGTGCCAGTTGATGCCCAGTCCAGAGTGGGCTCCAAAGCGGAGAATTTCTCGTATTAGGGGAGCCAAGTTGACCTGAGGCTCTCTGACATACAGTATCGTGTCGTCCGCGTAGAGGGAAGCCAATAAGGGACCCGTCCGGAACTGGAGACCCCTGTGCAGATGCCGCTCCTGGAAATGTCGAATTAAGGGGCCCATAGCCAAAATGAATAATAGCGGGGAAAGCGGGCAGCCCTGCCGCGTGCCCCTCGTGAGAGAGAAAGGGCGTGATAGCGTACCATTGATACGCAGACGAGCCGTGGGGCGGCTATACAAAAGCCGCGTCGTGGCGAGGAAGTTCTCCGGCATGCCCATGCGTTGCATGACAGCAAAAAAGAAAGGCCACTCTAGGGAGTCGAAGGCCTTCTCAGTGTCTAGAAGGATAGCTGCGGCAGGCGTGGCCGGGTTGATTCTATGGAGAACCGTGAACAACGTCCGCAAATTGAGAGACGTGGAGCGACGCGGGACAAAGCCCGACTGCATGGGCGATATAATGAATTCCATCAATTGAGACAGTCTGTTGGCCACAATTTTGGCCAGTATCTTGTAATCGAGGTTCAATAGGGAGAGGGGCCTATACGAACCACACAGCGTCGGGTCTTTATTTGGTTTTGGGAGCAGAACTATTACCGCTTCACTAAGGGTCGCCGGGAGGGACCCACGCTCCAGCGCCTCTGCGTAGACCTCAATAAGTCGTGGCGCCAGGAGATCCGCAAAGGCCTTGTAGAAATCCCCAGTGAAGCCATCGAGGCCGGGGGCAGAAGAGCCGCGAAGCACCTTAATCGCGCCCCGAACCTCAGTCACCGTTATGGGCTCCGCCATGAACTCCTGCATACCCCTATCGAGGAACACTAGCGCGATCTCGGACAAGTAGGCCTCACGGGAGGTCGAGGATTCACCCAACTTGGTCTTGTATAGATCTGAGTAGTAAGCCAGGAAGTCGTCCCTGATCTCGGTAGGCGTAGTGTGCAGCGAGCCATCCGTCCCCCGCACCTCGACTATCAGGAATTTGCTGTACGGGGGTCGCAGAGCCTGAGCCAGCGTGCGCCCCGGTCTATCCCCCTCCCCATATCTACGCGCCGTCTGGTACTTCCCCAGGTACAAAATCTCTCTGTCCGCCGCGTCCCTGAAGTCGGCCAGGAGGCGGAGTCGACGCGCGGACACGTCAGCGGAGGGCGCAAGCAGCGCCTCAGCGTCAACTGCCTTCAACTGTGTCTCCAATTGTGTAATCGTCCTGCGCAGCGCCTTTAGGACCCCAGCCTGTTTGGCTATACAAATTCCCCTAATATATGCCTTGAATCCCTCCCAAAGCATGGCCCACGAGTCAACCGATCCGGTGTTAATCCTGAAATAGTCCTCGATTGCCTCGGAAATTTCGTGGACAAATAAGTCATCCAGGAGCGCCCTCCCAGGGAATCGCCACTGCCGCTCATAACCCTCCGACCGCGGGACGTCCAAGCACAATGACACCGGGGAGTGATCCGAATATGTTCTGGGGAAGGTCCGCATCGCGCGGAACCATGGGGCCAGGCCAGGGGACAGGAGCCAGTAGTCAATCCTGGTGCAAGTGTTGTGTTGTCCCGAGAAGTGTGTGTAGTCGGTGGTGTGTGGATTGCGCCTGCGCCAAATGTCCGTCAGAGAGAACTGGCTGCATAGGTCAAGTAGCGCGCGTCGCGCCCTAGGCTTAGAGTGAGCCGCCCCCGAGGTACTGTCCAGACTCTCGTCCAGCAACAAGTTAAAGTCACCCCCAAGTGTGAGGCCGGCCGGTTCAAGAGCAGCAAGCTGGGCGGCGAGCTCATGAAAGAATTCCGGAGAATCAGTGTTAGGAGCATACACACACACCAGAACAATAGCATGGCCCATCAACACCCCTCGTATTATGCAGTAGCGCCCCTCCCTATCCCCCAAGAATGCCCGGCAGTGGAACAGGACCCTCTTATGAATCAACACCGCGGTGCCTCTGGCGTAGTTGCTGAAATTGGAGAAGTATCTATGAGCGCCCCATGAGGCCGCAAAGCGTGAGCCAACCGAAGAGTGAAAATGTGTCTCTTGGATAAAAGCTATATCAACTCTATGGCGATTCAAATAATGTAATACCTGTTTACATTTACGTGGGTTGTTCAGACCCCTGATGTTCCAGGACATTAGCGATAGGCCAAGGGGGGACTCGTGCAGGCCTATTTGAGCCATCGGTGCCATGAAACAAGGAAGAAGGGTATAATAACATTCGTGTCTCCGTGTACCTGCATAATTAACAAAATGCCAGCCATGTCAAAAAAATCAAAATAACCAATCCCAACCCCCCACCCTCCACCCAGCCATACCACGCAAACGTGAGGCAAACCCCAACCTGTGGAAAAAAAGCAGAGTTGCAAACAACAGTACCATACGCAAGCAATGATCACAATATAGAACATCATAACCAAAAGCGTTCCCAGCGGTGTCAACCAGAGGGGGATGACAACGACCCGCCACCTACCCAGCACTATAAAGCAGTTATATATAAAGCAAAGAGTTTGCAAGTCCCCTGTAACAAATATTCAGAAAGGGATAAAGCCAGTCCACAGGCGCCGACTCAGCCGACCCCAGAGCCAGAGAACAGGTCCTGACTATTCGCTGTTCCACTACGCTGAGGCGATCGACCATCCTCGGCGCCCCCCGGAGGGTCCTTGCGTAGCTTGTAAGTCCGGCAGAATTCCTGCACCGCAGTAGGATTGTCAAAGATCCGCACTCGGCCCTCAATGTCAACCCGGAGCCGGGCAGGGTAGAGCATGCCATATTTGAGGCCCAGATTGCGGAGCGCCGCCTTAACCCCAACGTATTTGCGGCGGGCCTCCTGGACCATAGCTGTAAAGTCGGGGAAGAATGAAAGTCTCGAGCCCTGCCAAGTGATCTCTCCCTTTTCCCTAGCCAGTCGCAGGGCCGTGTCGCGGTCTCGGAAGTTCATAATACGGGCAACCAGCGGACGGGGCGGGAGCCCCAGGCCAGGCCGCAGACCCAGGGAACGGTGCGCCCTCTCGACCACAAAGCCTGGTGTGAAGGAGTCTCTCCCAAAAATATCTGAAAAAAGCTTTTCCACAAAAACGTCCAGTCTGCCAGTAGCCGTGGACTCCGGAACCCCAGTAATTCGCACGTTATTGCGCCGACTGCGCGATTCCAGGTCCTCGTTCTTGATGGCCACCTCCTTCACAATGCGTTCCAGTCTATCTATGCGCTTGGTGTCCTGCCCCGCGCCATCCTCCACGGCCGATATCCTGGCCTCAGCCTCCTGCAGTCTCTTGTCGTGGGCCTGGATCTTGGTCCCCATTGTTTCCAGCGTTCTGTCCAGGGCGTCAAAGCGACCATCGAGGGCCCTGAACCCAGCACGCATCTCCTGCAGCCAGTCCGGGGAAGGGGCACCGGCCGCCGGGTCACCGGGCCGGCCTCCGGAGGGGGCCGTCATATCTGGATGGAGTTCCACCGGTTGTTCAGGCAGCTTTTCAAAAGGCAGCGTTTTCTGCTTTGGGTCCTTACGACCCATGCCCCCACACGGCAGGGCCGCAACCAGCGCGTCACGATGGGAAGAGGGTTCCAGGACAATGAGGAGGCGGCACAAGGGGACAGCGCACTCCGCAACCCACTGGGCCCGTGTCACGGGCGATGCAGCAGCCTTCACAGAAGTGCCATGCGCTGGTCAGCAGCCGGGTGAGGCCCCCACCCCTCGGACCAGGCAGCGCCCTCGCGGAACGTAGGGCCCAAAGCAATCCGGGGCCGTCCGGTGTTGCCGCAGCAGACGCCGCCGAGCTATGCGGGGCGGTGGCGCAGGAGAGTAGGCCGCACCGGCCGCCGAGCACAGGAGCGGTCAGGCGAGGAACCAAGGCAGGGGCAGAGACAGTCCAGGTACTCAACTCAGCGCGGGGCCCCCCCAGCCCACCCACTCCGCCAACCAGCCAGTACGTCACCCCCGAAGGCCCCCAGACAGTGTCCGCCCGGGGCCCCCAGGAGGAGACCCAGAGGAAGGCCGCGACCGAAGCACAGAGCCAGGTCCCAGCCCCACCCCGACCAACAGCGGAGCGGGGAGCAGAGCGGACCCCCACCAGTCAGAGTCCCGGCGCTCGATGTCCCCCCCTCAGTCCCCCCACCGGGTACCTGTCGCACAGCCGGCCGCCGTCTCCGCGCACCCGGTCTCGGCCGCCGAGTCATGCCGCCATCTTGATCTGGAGGGCCGGGAGCCCGCGTCCGCCTCCGTCCGTTCCGGGCCACCGCGGGGCCCGATCGATGTCAAGGAGTGCTCCGGGACCAAAGGGGAGTCAATGCCGGGGTCTGACACCCAGCGCCCGCATCAGGATGTCGGGAATGGCGGTGAGAGTGCTGGGCCAGCGGCGGAGCTTCAACGCCGCGCGGCCATCTCAGCCCGCAGCTTGGCCACGCCCCCCTACTGTTGCATTCTCTGGAGTGGGAATAGTAATTTTTACCCTCCCGCTATCCAACGCTTTCCCTACTATTGCACTTACTGGAGTGGTAATAGTAAATTTTACCCGCCCGCTATCCTACGCAGAAAATATTGAATATTTTTAATAAAGATTACGTTAATATATATGTATAAAATTTTTTTTTTACTTACATTAATTATTTATTAATTTTAATGTTATTTAAGTATTTTTAAGTATGTGTCAGTTAATTATATGTATTATTTCATTAATTTTACATTACTTTTAAAACATTAAAAAAATTCGATATTTTGACTAACTATATTATTTACAACGATATTTTGGATTCTATATTTTTGTATTTTCCTGTTTGGAGAAAGGGAGTCGATATTTTGGTATTCTATATTTTGGCATCGATATTTTTGTAAGTCTATATTTTTGTAGTCGATATTATGTCAGTGATCCCCGTTAAATGTATTTACCAAAACTTTGTACGAGTATGCTGACACAATGGGTGCAAGAGCTTGTTATGTGTGCATGCAATTACCTATGTCTGTGTCTCAAGGGGTGACTTATCATAACCTTCCTTTAATGTATGGTATCTCTTGTAGTGTACTAACAAGTTTATTCTATGGCAAGGAGCAGTTTCAGTATTATTACTCTAATTATGACCTAGTATTTTCTGAAATTCCCATTAAGAAAAACCTGAATATTGTGGCAAGTGCAAAAAATGCTGAGGTAATGGGTGAATTCTTTCATACTGTACTGCCTATAGATATTGTACATGCACATAGAAGTAATCTGACGTGCATCTTACATAGTGTAGAAAAGGAATTTATTAACACCATAGAAGACAGACGAGAAGAAATAAAATAAAAAGCTGCTGAAAATAAGATTAGAATACCTCCATGGGCTCATAGGGTAGGTATTTACAAAAAGGGTGAGGCTTATGCCGCAATGTCTCTGGATTGGCAAAACAAGGAAAAGCTTTGCATAGTAAGACAAAAGACTGAACATAATAATACATTCATTGATTCCAGTGAGTTTGAACACACCTTCCTCATAACAGTATGTTGGGCATTGTCTTTCCTAAAATATACCATGTGAATGATCATCATGGAATCAATAAAAAAGAAGCTAACACGTAGCAAAAGGGGAATAAGTGCTGCAGAGATTATTGGTGATATATTTGGTGCAATAATACCCTCAGTAGCGGTAATTTTGAACTCTCATAAAATTAGGAAACTGTCTACAGTGGTTGATTGATTATCGACAGATACCGCTGGTGGTTTCATAGTGATTGATACTGAAATGGTTGCTATAAGATCTATGTTTTTGCAGAACAGACTTGCCTTAGATGCATTATTGGCCATAGAAGGCAGAGTCTATAGCATGCTGAAAATTCAAAAATGTTGCACTTAAATCCCTGACAAAAGCAAAAATTTGCAGGAGTATAAAAGCAACATCACTAACTTCAGCAATGATATAACTGAACTAAAGGCTGATGGTGCATGGGAGAAAATTGGGAGAGGATTTTCCTCAGTGGGAGGTTTGTTGCAGCATTGGGGAGTAGTTTAGTTGGACTATTACTAACACCATCAATAGCTGTTGCTATTGGCATATTGATTTTAATACTGGTATGCAGACATTGTAAACACAAAGTAGTACTAAAATTAACTAGATGTTGGAAAAGAAAAAGTACAGAAGTAGAATTAGAAGACAGAAAAAGTATATATTATGATGTTGTGAAGGACATGGAAGGTGTTAGAATGAAATAAATGAAGACAAGTGCATTCTAAGAGTTATCAGATTGTTATCAGATTATTAAATAAGATTGTGTGATTGCTTAATTCCCCATCAGAGGGGGAGTTGATGGAATGTAATTAATTTAGTATGATTGTCTTACTCAATTCCTGCTCATTGTATAATATGATACTAATACATACTTAAGAAACACAACTAACACCGTGACTTGTATTCAAAAGGTTTTTCCTATTTTTCTGAAAACAGGTGTAAAATCTCCTGAGCATCCTATTGAGGAAGGACTAAAAGCTGTTTGCTCACTCGCTGAGGAAAAGGACATTAAGAATAAAAGTAACAGCGTTTGTAAGAAAAAGAAGAAGGAAAAAAGGGAAAAACGTTGAAGGATAAATAAAAAAAGGATAAAACGGCCACGCTTTGACACTAACCTAATTCACAATATACCATCTACTCCAGAATTAAATGTTTTGAAGAAGGAAGATGGTCAAGAAGAGCTCAATCTATTGGGACCTTGTTCTTCACTTTTGAGCCCAAATGCTTCTCTATTTGCTTCCTCCTTGGGTAATACTGTTATTTATAATCCTATTGTAAATATTCCTGAGGTATCATGCCTAGTCAATCTCTCACATTTTGTCACTTTAGACCTGGAGTTTTTGTTTATTATTGACCATGCACCATTTATGAATAGGACCTTTCTGTTGGGATGCTTTGCTGAAATCCCAAGCCTTCAAATGATTGAAAGCAATGACATCGCCCTGGTTGAGGTTCAAAAATACAATAATTTTAGAGGCGCAAGAGTAACGTTTGCATCCAACGCTATCTACAACCTGATAATGTCACAAAGTGATAAATTACTCTGTTGTGGCATTGATGTTTTAATACCTGAAGAGGAGCTAGCCTTAAAAAAAAGTGGCCCAAAATAAGCAGTCTAACATTGACCTAAAAACCACCACAAGGGTTAAACCCTTTTTGGAGAGAGAGAGAGAGAGTATATTACAGGTCTTCCATGGTAAAGAAGGTAAGAGGGTCTCGCGTCTCACAGAAGAAAATACCCAGTATGTACTTTCTGCAGAGGAGGAAGACAAGAAATGGAGTTGGGTAGCAGGCGCTCTTAATACAAAAAGATCCTTCGGCCTAAAATGTGGGCACTCCTCCTAGCGAAGATATTAAGGTGATATCTTGGAACGCAGCCAACTTAAGCACTAATAAAAACAAACTCTTATTTTTGAAAGAGCAGAGTGCTGACATAATTTGTCTACAAGAGACTTGGATCATTAAGGTCTGGTCCACTAAAGATTATATAGTGCTGAGCCGGCCTGCGCTCCCTGTGAAAAGAGGTCATGCTAAAGGAGGTATCGTTATTATGCTAAGTACAAGTCTTAGTTGGTCATATAAAGACATTTTTCATGCCTCTAATTTAATTCAGGCAGTTAAACTAGATCACAAGAATGCCCAGGATTGTTTGAATTCCCTGTTGATCATAAATGCATATATACCTCCCGACGCATCTTACTCTTACCTATTAAAGGATTTATTTGTTTTTATCTCCTCTACCATGGAAAGTGAAGACTGCAGGTTTTTATTGTTAGTAGGAGATTTGAACTCTAAAGTCTTTTCTCATAGGATGCGTGTATTCTCTAACATCGCAAAGAACAAAGCCCTAAATATCCCCAATGTCCAATTTCTGAATGAAAGCCGGACTGACAAAAGAGGAGTCTCATTACTTGAAGGTCTAAGAAGCTTAGACCTCATAATTGTTAATGGGAGGCTAGAAAAGGATATTCCAGCACATTATACTCATAAGGCGCCAACTGGAAGATCTATTATAGATTATTAATTGTCTCTGAAGATTTTGTTTGTAAACTTAAATACATGGAAGTTCTGGGAAATGTTCTTAGCGACCATATGTTGATTCGCTCTAAATTTGAATTCACTTGTGCTAAGGTAGTCCCCTGGAATTTAAAGGCAGCACAGTAGGGTTCAATACAACAAACTATAGAATTCATTGGAATACTCAAGCGCCCGCTAAATTAAAAGCAAATTTAACGGCTCTGATAAGAGATCAGCAGCATTTAGTAACGGCTGAGTGTGATTCCACCCAATCTGACTTACTCTAAGCCTTTTCTCATAATGTAGGCTCTTTGGTTAAATCATGTAAAATATCACATGCTCCAGTGAAACGGAGCTTTCATTCTAATCCAATGCTTACTACAAATAGGGAAATAAATAAATTAGTGAGGGCCCAGTTCCGGAATTATTCATTGGAACAAAGTAATTTAATAAACCTTTTAAAGAGGAAAAGACAGAGGAAAAAACGCTCCTTGAGATAAATAAAGGGAGAAGGTATTTGGGTGCAGTTAAAAGAGGCGGCCTCAAAAAATAATTCCAAAAGGTACTGGGAAATAATCACCAACTGCTGTGGCACAAGAGTGAAATCCCTCCCTATACCCATTAAAGAAGAGGATTGGAAACTTTACTTGTAGAACTCTACTCTCTGAATTTTATTTCCTCCAGTTCAGGCACTATGTACACTCAATTAGTGATGTGGCTGGATCTATTAAAAAAATGAGATCCTCAGGAGCAATGGGCCCTGTTGAAATTCCCATGACGGTAATTAAGAAAGGAGCCACTTCTGTGGGCCACTTATCTAGCTCCACTGTTTAATTTTTGCTACTCTCAGGGGAAGACACCTCCATCTTATTGAGGGAGTATTCTAATCCCTCTGTACAAAAAAGGTCCTTGAACACATCCAGGTAATTACCGGCAAATAGCCTTATTAGATGCAGTGGGGAAAATATTTGCACGTAGTATTCTCGATCACCTTACGGAGTGACGGAGAAGCAGGTCCTCCCTATAGAACAAGCAGGTTTTAGAAAAAATCGTTCTACCTTAGATAATAACTCCATGTTGAAATTAATTGAGGAGAAATATACAATTTCTCGTAGGTCAAATGTATATATGGCTTCCGTAGATTTTTCAACGGCCTTCGATAAGGTAGATCGACCACTATAATGAAGAAAATTACAAAAAATGGGATTGCCTTCTCCCCCGCTATCCTTACTTTTCGCACTACATTCTCAAACTTGGTGTCAGATATTAATGGGAGGAAATCAAGGTCTGTCAGATGTAATCCCTACAGAAAATGGCTTGAAACAAGGTTGCTTGTTAGCACCATTGCTATTTTCTTTATATATAGCAGATTTACCTGATTGCTTCTCTCAGTCAGAGGGAGATGCACCAAAGATAAGTAGCCGGCCATTTGCATGTCTCCTATATGCAGATGATATAGTGGTGATGGATCTAACCCCTATCGGGCTGAACAGAAAGCTGATATCACTACAGATTTACACGGTGGCCCATTTCTTGAAGATAAATGTATCTAAAAGTAAAATCTTGATCATGAAAGGTAACAAAAGTAGAAAATCAAGTAATTGTTAATGGCAAAGTGGTCCTGAAAAGCTGGAGGTGGTAGATTCATACCTCTATTTAGGGAAACCAATAGCGGGTAAACCGAAGAACAAACTTCAGATTGAACATAGTTCCTGTAAAGCTGCATCCCACGCCAATAGTTTGCGTATCTTCTACAGTGCGATGGGCAGAAGGCATTTTTTACATTTACTGATGGTTTTCAAAGCAAAGATCCCTCCAACCCTGCTCTATGCCGTTGAATCAATTTCTGTTAAGGACTGGAGATTTCAGATCGGATTGAAGGGCATATTTTTCGAAAACAATGCAATTTTAACACGTTAGTTCCATCAGCTGCTATTAGACTGGAATTTTGTTTGATAAGCTCCTATATCCAAGGTATATCCAGGGTTTTACGTTGGGGATATCAGTTAAAAAACAAGGAGCCTGATTCATTAAGAGGTTTCATGTGTCAAGAAATCTTTGGTGAGAAGGCAGGGAACGACTCCTTCTATCGTAATTTCTCTTTGCCACTAAAACGTTTTTGTGTACAAGAGGAATCTGTGATTACTCTCCCACCATTAGAACTTAAATCTTTTTTAAAAACCTTAAGTGGCAAGATTAGCTATAATAGAGATATTAAATTTTGTAAGTCTAAAGAGAGACGTAAAGGGTAGGGAAGAAAAAATCCTTACACAGTTGATCCCGCAGGACACCCACAGGAGTTCCGGGGGATGGTGGCCGAGAAGGATTTGCCCCGTTTTCCCTGTTGACCTCTTACTACTGCCAAAGCAAAATGATCCTGCAGGATCTTGTGCTCTAATTGGCAGGCTGTAACAATTTCAGAAATGTTGTGCCACTCCCCCACACCCCCCATTACAGGACATGGGGACTAGGAACCAACATGCCGAACATTTTAATTACAATATATAAAGAGGTTAGGGTAGGGGTAAGTGTACCCTGCCCCCTGAAACATGTGGAGGAACCCTTGCTTTTCTCAAATAAAAAAAATTAAAGGACAGCTTTATTGACAGTTTATCCCATAAGACTCCCATGGAAGTACCAGGACAGTGACTGGCCGGAGCTCTTGCTCTGATTGGCTGGCTGCAATAACTCCAGAAACTTTGCAACCACCATTATAGGACATGGGAACTCAAGCCCTACTTCCTGAACGTTAAAAGATATAGAAAAGATTGGGGTAGGAGTACCCTGAGCCATATGTAGGCTGGCTCCAGAGGAATCCTCCTTTTCTCAAATAAAACAAAATACAGAGAGAGCACTCCCAATAGACTAAGAAACCTTACGTGTGCCAGTCCTTACTACTCACAGTCTACGCTCATTGCAGAAACTGTGCATAAGCCCACTGCCTCCTGAGACCTTAGCTTCATTAAGTGGTAAAGCCTGTACAACGCCTTAGTCGGCATCCAGCCCACAGACTGTGTGTAGATCCCATTCCATCCAAAGCCCAAAGCCACATTAAGTGAGCAAGTGCCACAACTCACAGTCAGTGCTCAGTGTGCAGTCTGTGTGTAGAGCCCAATGCCCCCAGAACCCTAAGCCCTTAAGTGGGTAAGCCCCTGAATGTAGAACCCACTCCCTCCAGAGCCTCAAACCCAATTAGGCTGGCAGGGCCCTGCTATGCCCTATCTGTGCTCAGTGTGCATAGTGTATATAGATCCCACTCCTCCAGAGACCTAAGCCCCATTAGATGGTCATCCATCTTCAAGGAAGAGTCAGATGTCCAGTGCACACTCTGTGCATAGAGCCCACTCCCTCCAGAAACGTAAGGCCCATTAAGTGGGCAAGCCCCTTCTATGCACAGTCTGCGCTCAGTGTGCATACTGTATGTAGAGCCCACTCCTTCCAGAAAGACAAGCGCCAATAGGCGTACAAGCCCCCTCTACATGCAGTTTGCACTCAGTGGGGGGTCCCATCCCCTGGGACACTGACTTGTTTACTGCACAGGAGGGTGCGGAAAGAGAATGTAAATCTAATACCCTGCCAGCACTCTCCCAGGAAAGGAATACAGGTTTGCACCCACCAGGCAGATGAAGAGAAAAAAGCTTCTCCTGCCGGGCTGGAGGATAGGTGCCTGCTCGGGAACCAGCAGGGGCCATGGGAGCCTTGAAACTTCCTCCACAGCTTCCAAAATGAAAAGAGGACTGCGTGCCTTAGGTGAGCACTGGGGCAAAATATTAGCGGGCTCCCGCCAGTACCCAGCTCTGTGATCTGAACTTCCACCTAAAAGACCGACATACACCAACTCCACCACACTTCTAGAGGATGACCTGGATTTACCATAGCATCGTCCACTTCACCATCCAAGGCTCACGAGAAACCCAGACAAAACACTCCACCCACCATCTCTGCAACTGGGGCAAGGTAACTGAACCCCTCTGGACAACCACTCTCAAAGAAGCAAGACTCACCTCCAAGCACTCCAACTCAATGTCTTAAACTTCTCCAACTGGTTCTCCTCAGCCACCTGAACCATCGCCCCCCTTAGGAGCCCCACCAAACAAGCCAGATGGTTCACCCCAGAACTACAGACCTCAAGCGAATTTGCAAGAAACTAGAAAGATCCTGGTGATCCAACAAGACCCCCACCAACCTCGACATCTCAAGAACTACTAATACCGTCTTAAAGAGACCAAGAAAAAAGCCCATAAAACCTGCATCAAGACTAGCACAAACCACATTACTATTCAGCATTGTCACCAAATTCTCCTTCCCCTCTGGCACCGAGAACACAATCTACCCCTCTCAAGCTCTCTGCGACTCCCTGGCTGACTACTCCGACCACGCGATGTCCGACATCTACCACAACTTTGACCCCCAACCCACAGATCTCAACCACTTCAGCACCCAAGCCAATGCCCGCCACCCCCACCAAATCACCAACTGGAAGCAGCTCCCAACAAGCTAAAAAACTACAGCCCAGTCTCACTGGTCCCCTTCCTGGCCAAAGTCCTGGAGAAAGCCATCAACCACCAACTCATGAACTTCCTCGAAGAAAACAACTTGCTTGACCCTTCCCAATCTGGCTTCCAACCCAACCACAGCACCGAGACCAACCTCATCGCAGCAATGGACGACATCAGATGTCTTCTTGATCAGGGTAGAACAGTCACACCGTCTCCCATCACACCCTCATGACCAGACTCCACCTCACCAGCATTCAAGGCAACACACTAAACTGGATCTCCTCCTTCCTCTCCTGCAGAAAACAGAGGATTCACCTCCCACCCTTCTCTTCCGCACCCAAAGACATCATATGCAGCATCCCCCAGGGCTCCTCCCTCAGCACCACCCTCTTCAACACATAATGACTCCTCCAGCAGATATTGCATGCACCCATGGATTTAACATCATCTCATACAACAACGACACCCATATTGTCCTATCCCTCTCAGAAGATGCTGACACCACAAGAGCCTGTTTCCGAATCACCATGACCAACATCGCCTTCAGGATGAGGACCAACTGCCTCAAGCTCAACCAGACAAGTTGGAGGTCATCATCTTCAAGTACAGGCCCTTCCCGTGGAACAAGACCTGGTGGCCCACTGCCTTCGGGCCAGCACCCACCCTCTCTAGCCACACACACAACAGCAGAATTATCCAGGACACCCAGCTAATCATGAAGCAACAAATCAACACAATCTTCTCTGCTTGTTTCTATACACTCTGTATGCTCTGCAAGTTCTTCCAATGGGAGCCCGTCGCAACCATGAAGCCGGTCACCCAGGCCCTCATCGCCAGCTGACTCAACTGTGGCAACGCACTCTACGTCTGTGGCAAGACTCATCCTCGATCTCTCCACAAGAACCAGCATCACCTCCCACCTCAGGGCCCTCCACTGGTTGCCTATCCAGGAAAGATGCCTCTTCAAGCTCCTCACACATGCCTACAGAGCCCTCCACAAATCCAAGCCTGCTTACATCTGCAACTGCCTGACGTTTCTCATACTGACCACAGAGATCCTATCTTTCTCCCTCCCCCTGGCCCACATTCCCTACATCTGTCAGAGCTGCTGTGGGGGCTTCTCCTTCTCCTACTAGCCACAAAGTCCTGGCATAACCTACCCCCACCTGTGCACCACCTCAACTTTGAAGGATTTCAGGAAACAGCACAAGACGTGGCTCCTCGACCGCCACCATCCTCCATCCAAGGCTCACAGAACTCCAGCTCCTAGAGATCCATAGTGGTGAAAAGCCACACTGTACAAGACCCTCAGATTAATTGATTGATTGAGTAACTGGCTGGGTAGTTAGCAGGGGCTGCGGAGCTTTGGGGCTCCACGTGCAGCCCCCAACATTAAATAAAAGGTCTGGGTGACCCAGGTCAGCACCTGGGCACCCAATGTAAAATAATGGCCAGCTCCTGCCCAGACCCAATATGTGTATTGGCTGGGGTGCCAGCAGGGGCCACAGAGGCGTGGAGCTCCCACATGGCCCCATAGTGAATATAAAGTTTGGGGGTTCCTGAGTGAGACGGGGAAACCCCCCCAAAAATTAAAACAAAACACAAAAATGAAGAAATAACAAAGTAGGAGCCACTAATTTATTATTCACTGCTCCAGAAAGGGGCACCCCATAATGCCCTGTGAGCGCTTTTGAATTATATTTGTTTGATCCTGGTGCTGCCCCTAGAAGGAGGAGGGGCACCAGCAAGCATTTTTTTATGTTGTGGAGGGCAGCAGGGAGAGCAGCAGCCCCTCATCAAAAAAAAAAAACATAGAAAATCTCCTGAGTGAATGAATCCATTACTGCAGGAGAGATTGCCACTATTTTTAAAACACTCTGAGATAAAGCTGTATGCTCTACAGTTGAAATGCAGAGACCCCTTGCGGTTGGTTCTATTGCTGCATTTTGTGGCTTGAAAATTTTGAAAAAAACTACTGAAAGATGTTTGTGGCTGTTATAAAAAAAATACTTTATTTAACATATAGTCTGATATTAAGTATAATTAAACATTGCAATTTGTGCATTTATAACATATGTATTTGATTATAATTATTGATGACATTTTGACAAAGTCAATAGGTCTGGGTTATATATGTTGATATGCTCACCTCCTGATGAAGCCAATAGGCTTTATTTTAATATTTATATATTTCAAAAAAGAGGGATGGTTGTAGGAGATGGCCGCAGGCCAGGCCCTGCACCCAAACTCATAACTTGCACAGCTGAAGGACATGGGCGTTGGTGGTTTGAGCGACCACAGGGGGATTGCAGAAGGCCTTCGGCCATGTGTGGTGGGGGTTGGTTGCCCGTTGCTCTAAAGTAACTCCAACTCACGCTCCCACCAGATACAGTGTTGTCATCAATTATTTAATTTCAGATGGTTCAGTCATGTTATCAATGATGTTATGAACATGCCATGAGTGAGGGCGCTGTTATATTGTATTGGTGATGTTATGTAAACCTTGTGATGGTTCAGCTTCTCCTTAGCAACCAACATGCTTCTATTCTGGAATATGGAATGATATGAGGAGGTGGCTTGATGAGTCAGAGTTGCTGAGGACCTGTCCAGATCAGGGGTCTGATGTACTGGCTGAATAAATCACTCTGAGAAGTATATCCTGACTTTCTGCTTCTTAAAATTGGTGACGAGATGGGATTTCACCATTGAGCAGTTTGGGGTTGCTACTGAAAATAGGGAAAGTGAGGACACTTCAACTATAAAGAAAGAGACTATGACACCAAACATGCAAATGAATTGCAGAGCAACCTGATATCAAGATGATTGAAGAGCAAGAAAACAACAGAAACAAAGAATGCAGCATAGGATTACCCATGGTTACCGGTTAAAAAGGTACGGGCGTTGAACTGGCCAAATCACCATGAGCAGCGGATCGGCTTACCGGACTCCGTGGGTACCGTCAGGAATGCTGATCAGAGCGCGCTGTGCAGATCTCGATCGTCGCCAAGGATGACATTTGAAAAGCGGGAGGACTCACTATTAGTCTTCCTAAATGCAAATTCTGTAAAACTTAAGTGGAATATTTGGTACATACATTAACAAGTGAAGGTATCAAACCCAAGCATAGAAGGCGCATCACCACTGAACAAAGACCAACTCAGATTTTTCTTGGGTCTTGCAGAATATTATGCAAAGTTTGTACACCATTTTGCTGAAAGACTGCATGTCTTTCTGGAGTTAATGAAGAAGAATGTTAAATTTGTGTGGTCTGAAGAATGTCAATTAGCTTTTAAGTTTATAAAACCGAACATTGCAAAAGCTGTAACGCTCAAAACATTTGATCCAAAGGATAAAACGATTGTAGTCACAGACGCCAGTGGTTATAGATTAGGTGCAGTATTCATGCAAGAGCATGAAGGGAAGGAAAGAGAAGTGGATTTTGCGTCATGCAGTCTTAAAGGGGCAGATAGTACGTATTCTGTAGTTGAAAAGGAGGCCTTGGCATGTTGGTGGGGAGTACAACACTTCCGTATTTATGTATGGGGTACTCACTTTGAACTACGCACAGATCACAAGCCATTAGTAGATCTATTTTCCACAACAGGCATGGGTAAAGCAGCTCCGGGGATAGCCATGTTACTTTCAGACGGCAAATGGTGGAATTCCAGGAGGGTTGCTGTTTGCATCAAAACTGAGGAAAGAATTGATGAACAAAGACGCAACACTAGGGGAAGATAATTTGGAGAAAGGGAATGATGATAAAGAGCTGGTTGTTCTGAAAACAATATAAACCTGTGTGGCAGAAGGATTATGCATGTTCATAGTTTATGAATGTATTCTACATATAGATGCAGTTTTTGTATAAGGGAAAGGGATGTAATATATCTTTTTATTTAATAGTTCAGATATATGTAATATTGTATTGGTGATGTTATGTAAACCTTGTGATGGTTCAGCTGCTCATTAGCAAACACCATGCTTCCATTCTTCCATTCTGGAATATGGAATGATATGAGGAGGTGGCATGGCGAGTCACAGTTGTTGAGGACCTGGCCAGATCAGGGGCATTATGTACTTGCTGTATAAATAACGCTGAGAAATATACCCTGACTATCTGTTTATTAAGAGATGCAAATTATAGTTACTTTTGGGCACAACCTATAGTTACTTGAGATGACTATAACTGGTGAATAACAGTGATTTCAGTTTTTCAATAAGTTTTAACTGATTAGTTCAATAATAGCTGCTTCTCATCCTAGAAGTAGTCCCATGGTGCACATTTTCGTTATGTTATATTTAGAACCACGGTTATTCAGTTTATAACAATCTCAAAGCAAATTTATTGTATAATGTTTTTGCACTTCAATCCAACAATTTAATTTGTACAGTAAACATAACTTTATTTTCAGCTTATCATGGTGCAGAACTGCACAATCTGGATCAAAAAGTTTCTGAAAAAATGTCTCTTAAAATGAAAAGGTAACCTCCATTATTTGCCCCAATGCATTTCGGACCAAATTGTTCTTCTTTAGGAGGGCTCCCTTTAAGTGCAGTCTGCTGTCTCACCTGCGTATTTTGACCTAACTGTAACATACCATTCCCTTTGTTATATTCTGTGAATTTCCAAGTTTTTTTTTTAAATTCCAAGCTATAACGTTATTTAACCTTTGTTTTTTCAGTTAATTTATGGGTTTTTTCAAAAATATGTAGTAAGATATCCATTGCAGTGCATGGAGTCAGGTTGGGTGCATGGCCTGACCTGCAGTCTGGCCATGCGCCTACTCCCTGAGACACCCAGCCTTGCATGGCCTTCAACCATGCACAGCATAGGGTTCGGTGCAGGGCCCAACCCTCTATGGGTAGCCCTGTCGCACATGGCCTTTAGCTGTGTGTTGTGTGGGGTTGGGCAAAGGGCCTGACCTTAAGCCAGGCCTGTGCATAAACCCCACTGCTGCACATGGCTACGTCAGGTAACAGTATAGAAGGTATAATTCCAAGTAAGGCAGACCTACTGACTTTGTTACAGACCAAAAAAACAAAATACAAAAAAAGATGGCCTCTAGGCTTTATTAAGGGGCCCGCACATTGACAAATATAACACAGTCCTATTGATATTTTCAAAAAGTCACTAATAACTATAATCAAATGTATATTTTATAATTTCAAACATTGGAATGTTTAACAATAGTGATTGTCATGAAAAGATATTAAGCAAGTAATTTAATCTTTTTTTAACATTTTTCAGACCACAAAGTAAAGCCACAGAACCAACCACCAGCTGCACTCCAGCTGAAAAGCAGACAGCTCCAGCTCGGAGTGCTTTAAAAAGAATATGGCAAACTCTCCTGGGGTCATGGATTCCATGTCCAAGGAGACTTACTGGCCCCTTCTGCTACCTACCGCATTTTAAAAAGGACTGGTGATGCACCTGCCCCTTCCAGGGGCACCACCATCATCAAAAAATATATTTTTTTAAAAGCCCTTACAGCACATTGTGGGGTGCTTCCCAGCTGGAGAAGTGAATGTGATATGAATGGTTACTCCACTCATTTCACATTCACTTTTTTTTATTTGGGGAGTGAGGCATGTGGCTCACCTCTCCAAACCTTCTGTATGCCTCAGGGACCCCATCCTTCAGGTCCAATCAGACTAATAGGGAAGGAGCATGCAGCATCCCTCCCTGATCCTTGTGAAAGCCCAGTGAACCCTATACCCCAGAGCAATCACTTTTTTATTTGCTTGAGCTGTAATAGGATCCTAGGAACCCCATCCCTTGGGACGAAAACTATTTTCAATGGGTAGGAAACATGTGGCACTCCTTCCACAAGCCTACAGAAATGACAAGGGGACTCGATACACCAGGGCCATAGGTTTTGTTTGGTGCCCCGTGCCCTATACTTTGCAAGGGCCCATGGGACCTCATCCCCCTGGGCCAAATTATTTTTGGGGGAGTGGGACCCCTCACCCTGGACCCCATAAGGGCCCTGAGAACCCCCGTAAAGGGAGGCCATACAACTTCCTCGCCTTCTATCATGTAATGCAGTTCAGGGTAATGGGGTCCCTGTAGCCTTAAAATGGCTCAGGAGCAGAGGATTGGGATCCTGGGTGCCTGATAATGGGTCTGGAAGAGGGTGCTGCACACCCTCCCCTTAAATGAAAATCAAAACAATACCCTCAAGCTCTGTCCTACCTTGGAGGAGTATAACTAAAAAGGGCTGGGGCCACTTTTTCTTTTTTACAGCACTGCAGATCCTTTTAAAATAGGATAGATTTCATAGGAATAGAATCAGGTCCATCGGTTTTCCCTTTTTTTAGGGTACTGATGGTATGAAAGATTTCCTCCAGACCGATGGGGCTGTTTAGATTGTCTTTTTTAGGGCTCTGAAGCATGGGGAGTTCTAGGTCTAAGAGAAATTCCTCCATAAGTTCTTCACTTACTATCCGATCCTCTATATAGAGACCTTGAAAAAACTGAGCAAAAGCATTTTCAATCCCAATATCCTCGCAGATAATATTACCTGAGTTTGGATATTTGAGGTCTTTTATCAGATTTCTGGACTGATTAGCTTTAGCTTTCTGTCGGCTAGGGTCTTGGTCAATGGGAATCTTACCAAGCCAATAAAAATTGGTAGAGGGACTAGACAGGGATGCTCTCTCTCCCCCCTCCTTTTTCACCTTTACATTGAACCACTGGCATACAAAATTAAGGGCATGTCGGAACATTCATTCTTTCGTTTGAAATGGGTGGGCGAAAGAAATTGGGCTATATGTAGACGATCTTGTGATCTTGACAGGGGATTTACAGCACTCACGTCCAGCAATATGAGAGCAGTTGGAAGGCTTTTGGGAGGGTATCAGGATGTTCCATTAACCAACAAAAAACCATCTAATGCAATGGAACACCTCTTATAAGAGCGATTCAACAAAACAGGAGATAAGATATCTGGGAGTCCAAATAGTACAAAATGTAGAGCAAATAGCCCAGGTGAATTTTAATAAAGTAGCTACAGGAGTTAAATCACAGTTACAAGCAAGGGGGCTCTCCAACTTTCTTTCTTGGGTAGATCACATCTCCTAAAGATGTCAATCATCCCAAAGTTTACCTTCTTGTTTAATACTATCTCGTTAGAATATAAGAAGACCAGGTTTAAGAAAGCGCAGGGGGGTTTTCCAGTTTTATTTGGGGAAATAAAAGACCTAGGCCCACATGCATCAAAGCAAAAACCGGTCGCAAACTGGCAGATTCTCAGAATCTGCCCCTTTGCGACCGGTATTTTTGCATTTGGGGTGCATCAAAAACTAGCATAATAGGGGGAGCAAATTACCATGAAGTTGAACTTCATGGTAATTTGCAAAAACTTTGAAAAATGCACTAAAGCGCATTTTTCAAAGTTCCATTTTACACACACACATGCCCTTGGGGCATGTGTGTGCGCAAGATGTACTCATATGCAGATTTCAGTGGTGCAACAGGGTGTCCTTTTGACACCCTGGCACCCTTGGAATTGCATTCTCAATTTGCGATTCTCTAATTGAGAATCGCAAATTGAGAATGTAGGCCCATAGTAATGAATGGGGAGTTATTCCTTAATTGTGACTCACAATTTGTGAGTCGCAATTAAGGAATGTTTAGAAATCGCTATTTTTTAAGTGATTTCTACATGCATAGCCTTTTGCTATTCCTTATTAGCGAATCCTTATTTTACGCTAATAAGGAATCGCAAATGGCATTGTTGATGCATGTGCCAGCTACGATCTTCTTGAAAAAGTTCTGAAGAAAAAAGAACATGGAGATATCGCCATTCCAGATCTCTACCAATACTACTGTACTTTCTATCTGAAGAACTTTTGTTCGCTGTTGATGGGAATCTCCTGTTTGTCCCCTCTTTTTAGGGCCCTTAACGCGAGCTCTCCATATCAAGCAGATATCTTCCTCCTGAAGTTTGGTCATCTCAAATTCTTTAAGAAGGTGAGGTTGAAGGTCCTTTTAGTGGCCTTGAAGGTTTGGTACCAGGTGAGATCGGCCCTACAAATACCTTACTGTTGTGATGTAGTGCCTATTTGGTACTCTCCAGGTACTTCGGATTGTTTGCTGGATGCACTTGCAGTCCCGCTTCGAGACTGTGGCATTAGGTGGGGGCAGCTCATTGCGGATACTAAACTAATCACATGGCAAAGCCTGAGAAAGATCTCTGAAAACTTGGTCTCTAAATTCAAATATGATCAACTTTGAAGCTGGCTTAAAACATTGGGGGAGAAAGGCAAAGGGAACATGGATTTGGTGTCCAAGATTTGCCTACTTTCCACTTTACGGAAAGAAGTTACAGAGTGGTATCGGATGCTTATTCAAAATGGAGAAGAGATTCAAAACCCATTTACAGAGATCTGGAGAAGGGAACTGCCAGGCAAAGACCTCGAATCCTTAAGGCAAAAATCTATGCCTCATTTGTTATCATATGTGAAACCTGATCCATTAAGGAAGAACCATCTTTTTACTGTCCACAAGGCCGGGGAGTCATGTATTGAAAAAGTGTCCAAAATGTGGAGAAAAGAACACAAACGAGGCCCACATGTTTTGGCAGTATCCCTCAGTCCAGCTTTTGTGGCAGAAAGTGGGTAAGATCTTTTCAGGTATTAACAGCCAGGAGATCAAGATGAGCTTAGCTCCTGTGATTTTTGGAGTGGTCCCGAGTGGGGCAGTCAATCGGGGGCTTCTCAAAACCCATAAAGCCCTATTTTGTTTTGATCCTCCTTGCACGAAGGGAGTTGTGTGTGAAGTGGATCCTCTCTTGTCCCCCCACGAGGGCTAATGAATTCGATCTATACAAAAAATGTCATATCTTGACACGGCTGATAAACAAGTCAAGAAGACGAAATTTTGGGAACCCTGGGACGACTGGTTTAAGCTTTATGTCTCTAGCCTATCTCATTGAGCACAGAATCCCCCTAATTTCCCCCTCTGTATCTTTCTTTTTTATGCCGTTCTTTCCTTACCCTTCTTTCTTCCTAACTCTGCTTATTTATATTCTTTTGTTCATGCATGACGTATGTTTAAGTTTGCTTGGAAACCTTACGGTCCAATGATTAATTGTATGCTATACAGGTTACTTTAGTGCTTGAGTCACCTCTTTTCAGGACCTGTCTTCAGAGGAGTCAGTGCCACCATCCACCCAGGAGGTATAACCTTTTTAGGACCCCGGATATATCTATCCCTCATCCCTTGTTGAGAGACCGGGTGCCTCACTGCCTCTTCCTGGTTTGGTCTGGTTTTGGCTTTCCCGAATCCAGAGCATAAATTGATAATTGTGGATAAAAAAAATAGTACTGCGGATCCTCTGCCAAAAAAAGATACAATTTTTGGCACGGGGGGAAGGTGGGCACTATGGGACTCTCCTACCTGTCCTAGGGGGCAGTATACCCTAATACTGCCCCATACCTTTTTTCTTCCTTTCTTACGACACAGGACTTATTCCCCAAGCCCTAAAATGGCTGCTGCTACATCTTTGTTGATGTAGTAGCAGCCAATTACATTTTAGCTAGATTTGTCGCATCTGCAGATCCTTCGTGACATAATACATATATAAATTTAGAACCTTCATGTTTAAGAAATTATATAATGGATTTACACCAGATCTGCTTTCTTGATGAAAATATATATTTCAGACAAATTTGGTGTCATTCCATTCATAAATTATTGTGACATCGCGGTTCAATTTTCTTATTGAAAATTGCAACAGGAAAACACATTTAGTTTCCCCTTTTTCTCAGCCCCTGCTTGATGGATGGCCCTGAAACTTTCAAGGAAAGATCTATGGTAGATGAACCATTTTTGGTTGAGTTTAATGAAGATTCATCAAATGCAGCCAATTTTATAAGCAAAACTAAAAATGCTTTTCCTATGGTTTTTGAGAAATTCAGGTTACAAATATTTGTATATTCAAAATAGTTGTAAATTTCATGTTGTGGAAGATCCACAGAGCTGACAGATCTCAAAATAAGATTTGATTGACTGCCACCACCTTTGACTGTAGCCATTTTAGGACTTGGGGATTCAGTCCCCTATCCTCAAAAAAAACATATGTGGGGCAGGGTAGAGATACGAACCCCAAGGATCAACGGTCCTATTTAAAAGAAAATGCACAGGCTCCTGCCATTTTTATAAATCAGCCACTTGGGGTGCAAAAGGGACCATGGTCAGCAAAATATTTAGTATTGGGTATAGAGTGTGCAGCCCCACCTCTCCATGACTAATAGAGGACCCAACAACCCGATCACTTGGGGGCGACTATAAAATTTAGGGCTCTCCTTTGGGGCCCAACATTCAGATATTGTGTGAGAGCCCTGGGTAGGCACTGGCGGCACCCACTTAAAAAAGAAACTGGTGGCTCCTGCCCTGGTATGGGTGCTGGATGGGTAGCTGGCAGGAGACACAGGGCCTTCGGACTCTCGCATAGCTCCCAACATTTGGGCATATTGTGGGTGCCATGGGTGAGCAACAGGGCACTCTCTTAAAAAAAAAAGTTATTATTTACTGCTCCATGCAAAGAGCACCCCATAATGTCCTAGGGTTTTTATAAAAAAGTTGTGGTGTCCCTAGCAGAGGTAAAGGAGAACTACTAACCGTTTTATAATGTTGTGCGGGCATTGCAGGGAGTGCAGCAGCCCTCACAGCAACATTAAAAACATAGTAAGTCTACTGGATCATAGAATCCTTGACCCCAGGAGAGCTTACCATATTTTTTCCAAGCTGTACGAGTGGTGTGTTCTTCAGTTGGAGTGCAGAGGCCCTTTGTGGTGGGTTCTAGGGTTGCATTTTCTGGCCTGAAAAATGCTTTAAAAAATCTCAAAGACATGTTGATGGTTTTTTTTAGAATGTTTTATTAAACAAATTTATGACAATCACTTTAACTAAATGTTGCAGCTTGTGAAGTGTTTTAAAATATACATTTGATTATAGTATTAGTGACTTTTTGACAAAGACAATAGGTCTGCTTTATATATGTTGATGTGCTGACCACTTGATAAAGCCAATAGGCCTGCTTTCTAAATGTTGGTGTTCTGATTATTTTACAAAGTCAGTAGGTCTGCCATACACCTAAAATGAAACCCGTGCATGCCCCTGAGGTTTTGGCACCAACAGGAGATTGGGGCCTCTTGACCAACTTTTAGCTACGCACTTCAGGGGGTTGCTCACTTTAGGAGGGATTTGGCACCCAACCCCATGCTGCGCACCGCCCCTAAAGAAACTATAACTCACACCTTTGCCATGCACTGACAATTGCCTCCCATATTACATCACTCATAAAGTGTTCTATGACATCATTGATAACATGACTTTAACATTTGAAATTGCATCATTGATGACAACACTGTGCATGGCGAGGGTGTGAAGTATAATTATTTTAGGGCACGAGTTATAGTTGGTTAAGATAACTATACTGGTAATTTTCAGTGGTTTTGTTCGTTATCATAATATATTTTCCCAAAGTTGAGGTAGTTTTTCAACTGTTTGGGTAAATCCCCGAAGAGTGACATCCCAATGGACCATATTCACATAAATCATAGTTACTTTTCAAGTTGCAGACCTAAGTCCCTACCTTTATAAATGTTGCAACATTTTCGAGATTCACAAAGGAAACAACTCATATAGCTACTCCTCTGAACCACCAAAAATGCTGAGTATTACAAAGCATAAATTGGTGGTGATATCTGTAGAGGCATTTGTTGGCGCTTGGGCCCAATCAAACATTTATCTCCTGAGGGGTGACCTTTCTTGCAGAACAAGAGGTAAAGTGAGAAAACTATCACTTGTTAACATCTCATTTTAGTGTAACCCATGCGGCCAAACAATAATCCACTCAACAAACTAATCTGAATTTAGTGGGGTTTAATTATAAATTTAGAAACTAATCAATATAGACCCACCGCAACATAATCATCTAAAAGTACAGAAAGACCAAGATAATACCAAATCTCCTGAAGAAATTTACCCTATATAATACAAAGCAAACAACTAACTCTATGATGATGATGCAGACGATCAGGAAAAATTATTTAGTATTAAATTTCATCTGATGATTCTCCAAAGTATACATGAACAATCTATCTCTCCTTAAAAGATAGATTGCTCCATGAGCAATCTATCTCTCCTTAAAAGGAGTAACCCTAAGCTAAGAAGCATTTGATAAGGGTGAAATCAGAGAGGTGTCAGCTGTCTGAGACTTCGGTAGAAGGTACTCCAACCACAGGTCATGTAGCATAAAGCCGCAGAAGCATAGGTCTGCTCCCTGTGAAAACCTAAAATGATTCTCCTGTACCTAACTTTGTTCAGCATAAAATATCAATTGCAGTCAGAGTAGACATTCCAATGTGATCTTTGCTGGTGAATTTCCATAACTCGAGTACAGCTGGATACTTTCATCACTTTTCCCACATCAAAAAGTTGCAACTTTGCTCGCCCTTCGTCACTCCTCTATCATGAGAGTTCGCCTCCTTGCTCGTTACTGAGCTTCTCCTTGCCAACTTCGTCTTCTTATAGCTTGCTAGCTAAAGAAAACAAAACACTCCTCTGCTAACTAATGAGGCTTTCTCTCTCTATACCAACAGTAGAAACAAAATACAAGTACAAACATCTTACAATATGGGTTAAATACAAAAATACGAATTACATATTAAACTTTAAATGTGAGCATGGACCAAACTATTTCTTAAGGCCCACTGCAGACATCTTTAGTAGTGCACATGGTTACAGACTATGTGCACATTTCTACACACACAATAAAAGCAGCTCCTTAATACATGTATAAATTGTAAAGGATAATGAAGATGTCATTCTACATGCACCTGCATGAAATAAATTCTTGTTACACATATAAATGTTTAAACATTAGTTTACTCCCATTCAAATTTAATAACCTCAAAATGGGACATATCTATCTAAACTTACCCTGTCACATTAATGTGTAAGTGTCACATAAACCCTTATTAATCACACGCTATACACGAGTATGTCATGCGGAACATTTAAAATGCACAATACTCCACTCCCTTTAGTAACGTTAATTACACAGAATATATTTGAATGCTGACTATGCACAATATGATGCACTCCTACAATATCTCAGATAGGATCAAGATTACACTTCTCCACATTTCTGCCTGTTTCTAAAGGTGCAAATGCCCTTTAACTATTTCCCCTTTTTCTGTACAAGGAAATACACTTTCTTTTGAAGAAGCCCTTACTCTTAAACATACTTTTTTTGGGAGTGTCAGTTCCATTTAATAGCCTGCCATCACATTAACAACCACATTTGGTTGGTGCAACTTGTGTTTACAGAGCAGTAAACTGCATTGACATTTTTGCAACTCCTACATTTTGTGACATTTGCCAAATGTTTGGCATAAACGCTTTCTGAGTTTTACATTTTGCTTACCTGTCCCACATCTTTCCATGTAATGAATCATTAAAGTAAAGCTGAATAGGCATATGATTCCAGTTCTGCATGTGGCATTAATGGATATCAAATAAATTCTATGGTCTTAAATCTGTGAATAGGGATCATGTAATTATCTTCCATTAGTACACTAACAGTATGCCAGTACCAGGTTTTGAGAGTTGGCACATATCTGACTTGAGCTCCAAACGTTATGTGTTGGTAAAGGCCCTAACATTAAAGTTTTGGTCCAATATCAACTTTCATTCAAATATAAGTTGTAATGGTGCTCTCAAAACCTTGATATGACTCACTTGTGTTTTTAAATGGTTTTGCAACCCTGTATCCTCGCAACATTTCATGTGAAATGTTTTACTGCTAATGCAAGAAGAGATGTGGTGTGAAGTCAACAGTGAGTTCACCACCGAAATATTGCAGGTAGCATGAAAACTATATATAAAATCAAATTCTTAACTTACACTGAAACATATTATGCTTATGTATGCTCCTTGGACAGCCTTTAGGAGTTGCCACAAGTAGCAGCTTCTGGCCCTGCCTTGCCCTTTGTATCCCCCGACGTTGCCCTAGCGACACCAGGCTTCAGTTGTGGCAAAAGCAGTGCCAAGAACAGAAGGCAAACACGTTCCTCGTGAGCATGGTTTACTTTGTACAGCTCCCAAGACACTACTGTTTCTGGACTATCACCAGCACAATGGACGAGCCACAGAATATATCCCAAAATAAAATAGCATTTTAAAAAGTGTTAGAAACTGGGTTCCTGGTTGAATGGGGTACAAACCCTCATCAAGCAGTAACCACAATCCTAGTCAGCGTAAGGCACAAGCACACCCTAAACTAACCTGTGCTCCACCTCTGGTAGCTTGGCACTGAGCATTCAGGCTTATCTTTAGAGGCAATATGTAAAGTATTTGTGCAACACTTCAAACAGTAAAACAGTAAAAACACCACACAAATACCACACAAATAGACTCAGCACCAAGTTAGTAAAATAGAGCTTAATTATATAAATAAAACAAGCCCAAAATGACAAAAACAAATAAGTAGAACCAGAGTTATGAGTTTTTCAATAAACTGTAAAATTGCACTTTAGAGCATATATCACCAACATCATCATGCTGGACCGGGTAAAATACAAAAGTCCTAGCTGACCACAATGGAGCAAGTGTTGGCTATAGTCCCAGATTAGTCCACTGAAGTTTTACCTTCTAAGGTTTTTTGTCAAGAGTCCTGTTCCTGGGGAAGACGTTCAGCAGGAGCAAAGAGAGCATCAGTGGCGGTGGTCGGAGAGGTGCAAGGAGCCAGCCAAGTATCGCAGATGGGTAGGATGCAGCCTCGTGGTCACCAGCGGTGATACTTGATGTGCAAAGAGACAAACTTGTGGCTGCTCATGCTGGATTTCCTAGAGAGTGACAAGGTTCCAGAGCATACTGGCCAAAGCCCATCAGCTTGACTTAAAGAGAAAAAGCATTACTACCAAGGGCCAAGGACCCAAGAGGTGCCTCTTGGGGGTCAGGAGCTTGTTGAAGATGAGTCCAGGAGCTGTGGGAAGCCTGTAATGTCTCTAAGGCTCAAATCATGAGGCCAGCAGCCTAGCCCTTTGAGTCACTGTGGGGTCCTGGGTTCAAGATGGGTTCCAGGTCCAGTTCTTCCTCAGGCTAGAGAACAGCCATCAGTAGGTCCTCACTGCAAGGCAGCAGCTCCTTTACAGTGGCAGTCCAGCAGAGTGGCAGTCTTTTTCAGCTAACAGCAGTCCTTCTTCCTGGCAGAGTATCCACAGTTCCAGAAGTGTACTGAAATGGTGGGGTCAGAGCTCCAGTACTTATGCCTACTTGTGGCTTTGAAGTGGGGAGACTTCAAAGAGATGCCTTTAAAGTGCACAGATGCCCTTCCTTCCTGTCCTCTCTCCAGACGCTCTACGGGTGGTATGCATTCATTTGTGTGGGGACAGGACACTGACTATTCAGCTGTAGGTAAGGCTGTGTCCAGCTTCTCCCTCCTATCCTGTGAGGATGGCCCATCAGGTCACACCTAAGCTCCCATTGTGTGTGGCTGTCTAGGGGGAATACACAAAGCCCACCGATGACCCACCCCCAGACGTGATCGGAGACAGGGAGCAGGCACCAAATGGATAAAGCAAGAAAATGCCAACAGTCACAGATCTGGGTTGAATTCATCATCTTTATTTAGCTAACTTCACCACCCCAGTTCAGACCCAGCCATATGCATATCAGTCTTGATCCTGTTCCTTATGGGAACAGTCCATCCCAAACTGCAAAGTCCAGGACCAGAAACAAGCATCTTGGGACCGGTTTCGGGGTAACACCCATCATCAGCCAAGCTGGCTTGAATCCAGTGGCAAAGTGGGCAAGGGACCCACGTCTAGGCATACCCTGCCAAACCCAGATCTGTGACTGGGTGTGAGTGTCTGAAAAGTTTCAGCACTCCGTCCATCATCTCCTTGTGTTTGCTTTGTTCACCCTACATTGTCACTTGCTCAATTTGTTTCCAGTGCAGGAAAGACCTGGCTTGGCAGTTCAGGCTGGACTATTCCCATGAGGAATAGGGTCAAGACTGATTTGCATATGGCTGGGTCTGAACTGGGGTGGCAAAGTAAGCTAAAGAATGATTATGGCTTCAACCCAGATCTGTGACTGGGGCTGAGTGTCTGAGAAGTTTCAGCGCTCCATCCAACATCTCCTTGTGTTTGCTTTATAATGGAATTCTTGGCCTTTTGCCAAGAAAGGCCTTTGCCATTGACCCTTTGGCAGCTTGAAGAATTAGACCTTCCCCCAATGCCTACTTGATCTGCTAGGAATCTAGGCATTAAATTTGATTTGCCTTCTCCTTCTCAGCTTAAATCAGACAGATCTCTTTGTCTGCTTCCTGAAATCAAAAACCTTAAGGAGGTGTCTGCATTTGGTCACAGAAGGGACCCGTAAAATGGTAGACCATTCTATAGTAATTTCTCGATTGGACTACACCAACAGTCTCTAACATGGCCTGGCTGCTGGCTTGACTTACAGATTGAGATAAAATTTGGAATGCAACGTCAAGACTGATATAGAGAGGTCCTTTCCGTCAGTATATCTCCCTGCAGTTGGAGCATCTGCACTGACTCCCTGTGGCAACAGGCATTACATTTAAAGCTGGCCTTTAAAGCACTTGCTGGATCTAGCCCTCGCTAGTTAAGGAACAGGGTTATCTCCTACACCGAAGAGAGAATGCTAAGGTAATAACCTCCGCTTGCTGTGTATTCCTAAATTTCCTATGGTCAGCCGCAGAGAAGGCTCATTCACGGCTTTTACAGCCAAGCTCTGGAATTATCTGCTGCCTAAGCTGCGCTGGGCTAAGTCATTGGCTATTTTAAAAAGAAATTTAAAAGCCTGGCTGTTTGATACAGCCTAGTTACCTGGATAATGTAGTGGGATTTCTGTGTGTGTTTTGAGAGTCCGGACGCTTCTGCCAAAGCAGCTGCACGCTTAACAAATGTATGATTGATTGATTGAAATATTTATTACAAATCCAACTTCACCATTGAATTGGGCTTTTTAGTAAATAATGATATAAATATTCAAACGGGCAGTTGAAATTTTTTCTAGCTGCAGCCCACAGGTGACTTTTTGTTTTTCATGCAAAAGGTGTATTTCTGCACCATACAGTGTGGCCCTAAAGGAAAATTATAAATGACAATTAGGGATTATCCATTTTAACCATGTTTTAGGGTTCAGAGCACATGCACTGGGGACAGCTGGGTCCCAGTGCCCACAGTCAAACAAGCAGTAGCATTAGTCCAAAAGAAATGGGGACGACTACGCAAACATTGCTCTTCTCATGCTTACTAAATCGCGAAATGGGTTTAGTACATTTTAAAAAGTCATGTAGCTCTCATAGACCTTGTAATTCAGCAAATCATAGTCCTTGTGACTGCTAATTGGCTCTGTACGTCTGGCCCACAGTGCCTTACAAGTGATCACAAAATAAAACTAATTTCTATTATAGCAAAATCACATAATTCATATTATATATCTTTGAAGTATATTCTAGCCTTTGGTGATGCCAATTATTGCCAATTATTGTGGCATCAGGATCAAGGTCATGTGGAATGAATTCCTGGGATTCAGGGTCAAAGGTCATATGATGCCACTGCCTGTGATGTCTTTAGGGGCAAAAGGTTTGTGATTTCACTTCTTTTCCCCCTTTGTATCTTGATCAATTGACATCTATGGATGATTGTGGAACATAATTAGCATGGGTCTTTGAAGATCATTCTTATTGTGCATGCAAACACACCATCATTTTATTTTCTGCCAAAATATGTTGCTACACGTTGTTAGCATTACAATAGCTCTTCTTTTCAGGATAGTAAATAGTCTCACTGAAAGACTGTTCATTCCAATACTGTTGCCACAGTAGACTATAATGATGCTACTTGTCATAATATTTATTTAGCTACAAGGTCAGAACTTGTCTCTTTGCAGTATCATGCCATCTCCAATAGACATCTGTACTCAAAGGATTGCTGCCCTGATAAATGTGGTTGACCGACTTTGACTACCCACATTGATTGATTATTCATGAGACCCATCAAGAGCAAATCTTCCTCTGTTACATAGACAACAACTCACAAAAATGCCAGTGGTAGTGGTAACAGCACACACTCTTTGATATCAATTACATCACAGGAAGTGACATCAAATAACCTTTGACTCTGAATCCCGGAAAGTTGTACCACAAGACCTTCATCCTGATGACATGACTTTAATTGACGCCACCTAAGCCTACTGTTTATCTAAAAAAGAAAATGCACTAGTAAATCATAGGGAGTTACACAAAAGAGATTTAAAGAAATTAGTAGTGGTGAAGCCCACTGGAACCAATTTGTATGGAACATATGTTGCATTTGAATTAGAATTGTGTTGTTTTAATTCTCATCATTGTTATTAAGTTTTCATTTATGCTAATTTGTACATCACTATCACATTTGCAGACCACAGAGGTGATACTTGTCTTCACTATAATACAACATGCGAAAAGTTTAACAAATGTGTAAGTTAACCTTCTTATTCTTGCCACTGATTTTGTTGTGACCCCTGGTGGATCGAGGTGACTGCTTAGATATTGCAAGTTTTGCTTTAAGTAGACATGTCATTGTGTTGGGATGGGTGAATATGAAGTTAATGAATGTAATGATATGTGCAGGCCTGACAACAACAATACCAGTAAATGCAATGTGAACGTATGCCACAGCAAGTTCCATCATAACCCCATCAATGTATACACTAACTTGTGCCTGCACAGCAGCACCAACATCAGCAATAATGATACAAATGTATGTCTTAGTCCATGCTTGTAAAATATTATTATCGTTGTCAATAAGAACTATGTGAATTTACGCTCAGACCAAAGTAAACATACCCTTGACCACACCAGTAGGTACGTTGTCAATGTGCAAGATGACAACTGTATGCACAATGTTGGTAACATTGATAAAAATTATACCAGTGGCTGCCATATTATTCTTAAGAGTTCAAATGAACTCACATCATTGCTGTCAAATTTACCTCCCCATCAACCCTGAGTCAAAGATACATGGTCTGGCAGGTCCTGCGACCCACTGACGCCCTTTTCGAGTAACATGTCAAAGCTGGGGCCCCCCATAAATTAAAGGGAAACAAACACCCAGGGAAAACCTAATTGATTCCGCCTGTTTGGCCAAAGGCTTGCATTCCCGAGAAATACCACAAAGCTAGTTAACACATGTAGATAGGTACACTCAACCAATCAGGACACGACCTGCACAACGCGGTCACATACTCTTTACACCAGACATCTGCACAAAACACATTAGCCAGCACTGAGGTCAAGAGCTATCTGTGTCCTTATCAGATGCGCACATGTGATTGATCTATGACGAAGGTTGTCCTTTGGAATGTAGAGAACATTTTATTGTAACTCACAAACTGTATAAATTGACGGCCAAAACATTGTATATTGAGAAATTTTGAGCAGACACATTCTGTACAGGCTCTCCTGGCCGCAACGTTTAATTAAACCAACTTGTTCCTTTTTTGCCAAACGCCTCTTGTCTTTTCATTTATTTAAGGTGAATTCATATCCGAGCAACATTTATAAGGCGTTTGTTTTTGTATTCAAGATGTGTTTGCTTTCTAAGGGGACTGAAGGGACACGCAGGGGCATGCTGTGTAAATCACAAGGTTCGTTCTATCCTGCCTTCAAACAGCAGCTGTCAGTTCAGACAAAGGTACAGCACACAATGAATGATAACTCTCAACCCTACTGGGGATGTCCTGTAACAAGCAAATCGTTTCATGAAATTCCTGGGTGGCCCTAGATCCAGAGAAACTATGCGATAATAGGTTTTAACTTGTCAATCACACTTACAAACTATTAGTTGAAAGACTCAAGAATTTTTCCAAGCTTCCACTTCTACTACCCACTTACATCAAAGAATGTGTCAAAAAAACAATTCCATGATTACTTCTTGCATCCAGGGAAAGTCCCCTTGGACTGGCACAATTCCCGTTCTCAATGCACCATTGAGGAAATTACATTATATGTGATTTAGGACGTGTGACAGGTTTTATGACATTGCTTTAAAGAGCAAAGTTGTGATTGCTGTTTTAAGTTTCTGACTGCTGCTTTCAGTAGGTGAAGTGCATTAACAAAGTATGAGAACTGTGATCTTGAGTGCAATGGGGCTCGGTGAGTGAGGGTGCTTTAGCATGTTCTACGATATGGCTAAAACATATAACATTTTCTGTAACTATTTTGTTGGTCTTTACCTTCAGGTAACTTCATACAAACAAAGCATACACCTTCAATGAAAAATAAATTGAAGTGAAATGTAAGTTAAATTCTATTAGAACATTGAAATGTTGGAAGCTAGTGCTCCGGAATTCTAATGGCCGGTAGAAGCCCCGAGCTCCAATATTACAATGTTTTTGTTCATAGCTGTTGTTGTGAACAAAGGCCTCACAGAGCCAGAGGGGATTTCACTCCCCTTGGGCTCCGTGAAGCCTCTGTTTTATTTGTTTGAACATTCAGACCTCTAGTGGCAGAATGTTCTAATAGCCATATAGCCCTCCATAGCTGGGCTATCCCGGCATCAAAGTCCTGCTCCCTTGTGTAAGGCCCTCGTCTTCGGCTCGGGCCTTTAATGCTGGAGTCGGACTCTAATGGCTGATATAGCCCACTACGGCGGTCTATAAGGCTATATCATATTATGAAACCTCAATGGGTTAATGGGTTAATGCGATCACTGCTGATGTCTTTGGGCATGATTCACAAAGGTAACTTATGTTTGTGTAAGTTTACTCTTTTTTGGTATTCACAAAAACGCAATTTAATTGTAAATTTACTACTGCAGTCTCCACAGTTGGGCACATAAAAAGATAGAAGATGCTTATCTTTTTATGCACGAAGTTCTCCGCCTGACTGTGGAGTCTTCACAGTTGTAAACGTACAATCAAATTATAGTTTTGTGAATGCCAAAAAAGAGCAAACTTACTCAAACATGTAAGTGATGGTCAAGACACAGAATAAGTTGCTTGAATGTCGAAGACAAGACCTGTTTGATTTAGTGGTGAAAGGTGCATGGTAGAAGAAACAATGTGTAAAACCGATATTCAATCAATAAAATACAAATTAAAAAAAATACAGCATTTAAGTCTCACTCAGGTGTTCCCTATCAATGCTACTTCATTCCTTCATAGTGGTTCACAGCACCTTCCTTTGTACTGTAAGTGAGTGATAGGAGGGTAAAGAAACTGCCCTCTTAAAAAGCACTCAACAAGGACTGATTTAAATGAAAGAAAAAATATTCCTCACTAAAAGCAGAGATCAGTACACAATATACATGTTCATTTTATGCTATGTTTAGTTAGGGTATCTTACATGGCACACTTGTTTAGGGGGCAGTGGCTTCAGTGCCCTGCTTGAGATACTTTCATAGTACTAGTGTTGCTTGCGTTAGAGTTCCTTAGAAAAATCAGAAGACAAGAGGTGTTTGGCAGTTCTGAGGGCTGTCTCAATTTGCATTTGGTTTGTGTCCTTCTTATAAACAAAATACAACAGGTAATAAAATGTTTCCGGGGTATCATATATGGTGAGGAATGGTGTTTGCTGCCTTTGGAGTCATAAATGAAGGGTCAATGGTTAGTACAGGTGCTTCTCGGCCTTGTGTGAACACAGTGTGGCCAGTAGTGCATGTGTCCAGATGTCCGGCATGTGGAGCGCGTGATTTTTATGTGTGATAGGTCCTGATTGACTATGTGTTCCTAACTCATGTGGCATCTGACTTTATGGTATTTCTAGGAGCACGCGTACCCCCTCCGGCCATGTGTGCTTTATTGGGGCACTCTCCTCTGACCATTGTAATGTCGCTGCACCTATCTGTGGGATTGATCAAAAGTTTTATGCCTGAGTGTTTGCTTGCCAGCTATGCACCCTCCCACCTGTGACCTATCAATCAACAATTCCCGGGCCAAGGTCTCAGGTCCTGGCTAACTACATATTTGCGAGTCGAGGTTGATGTAGAGTTCGCAATGGACACAACCGTTAATAAAGATGATATTTCATTTTCAACGATGTATGCACCAATCTCCATATTAACATTGCCCCCAGCAAGTTGATTTTTAAACTACACTATCTTACTCATGTATTTTGACAATTACTGTAATTGGGCCCTGCTGTTCCTTAAGTTCTGTATTGACAACCACTAATTCCCTATTTACTCGCATTTTACTCAGTTTGAGGACTGCACTTTTACATGCGGTGAGCCCCAATTGTATAACCCCGCATACCAATAGAAACGCAATGATAACTGGCAACAGGAATTTACATAGACTGGATATTTATTGTGGGAGCCAGGAGAATTAATTCGAAAACTACTCCAGCTCAGGAGCACCTCCCTCTTCATGCATGCTTCTTTGTAGATTATGCAGTGCTTGAATGGAAAATGTCAGTGTTTCATTGTCCATGTTGTTCCCTGGAATGAACACGTTGATCTTGGCACAGACCCCATCCTCCATTGCGGCCATTAAGTCTAGTACATAATGGCACTGCTTTACCATGAGGCTGATGGCTCGCATTTTTTCCTTGATGGAATTGGGGCCGAGCTCAGTGCTTTTCATCATGTTGCTCATTTCCCACCGGGCGATTTGTAGCCACCGGGTGTTAGCTTTTGTCTGCAGGGTGAAGAACAGTATTGACCCCACTATCCCCAGCTGTGCTTCTATGAACAGCCTAATCTCTTCTGGAATGTCTTTTAAACTGAGCCCAGTCAAAAGAGTCCAATGATCTCTTTTGTCGAGCTTGGTGCAGCAAGGTGGTTTTTTTTCTTAACGTGTGCTGGTACAAGTCTATTAGCTCTTCTCCAGGTGTGACCAGGGTCGGGGTGTGTAGTGTAAGCAGAGAACACAATCCTCTCCATTTGGAAACCTGTTTAATATAGGCATGTTCGCGGCACTGCCAATAAAAATGTAAGCGCCCTCTAAAACATAAGGAATACAGTGCAAATTTTCATGTGATCGGTGTTGACCTTTCCCTTTTAGGCAAGTGTATCCACCCACCTCAGTGTCCCAGATTTCCTGACATGGGTTAGTCATACTTTCATTAGACCCTCTCCCATGTGACGCATTCCCCTTTTTATCCATGAGCTGGATGGCCCAACATATGAATTCCCTGTTGGGTGACCACTTGTTGTTAACAAAGAGTGCCCTAGATGCATGAAGAGCCACTCTCTGTCCACAGATGGATGCTGGAGTAAATGTGTTTGTGCACCCAGTTGGGGGTTTGGCTATCTGCAAAAATCTCTTTACTGGGAAATCTCGGCACAGGGTGACATCCTCCACTTGGTGCCCTTCTTATGCATCCTGTCCAGCTCGGTTTGAATATCAGTGGGTCCAGTGAAGATGTTTAGCTCTGTTGGGTTGGTGTCGTATCGAGTTTGGTTTACAACTACCCTGTGTGGTTTTATCTTGGGTTGGATCTTGGCCCTTAACCTACACAGGTAAAGGTGTATCAGGCATATTGCTATTTCAGGGGCTACTTCATGGGACAATTACAGTCTATCTGCTCCTACCGTGAGTAGAGATAACATCAGCAGCGGTCCGTGGAGGGAGTTCTGTGGGGCGGAAAGGCGGGGCGGGGGAGGGGCAGGGTGGGGGGTACTAAACACTGGAACATGGATAATTGGAGGTAAGTAAACAATTAAATAAATAAAACGAATTTCGTAGCGTGCCCTGCATCACAAAATGCGGTGCAGCGCGCGCTGCGAAATTCGTTTTATATAATTAATTGTTTACTTACCTCCAATTATCCATATTCTGGAGTTTAGTACCCCCCACCCTGCCCCTGCCCCGCCCTGCCTTTCTGCCCCAGGGAACTCCCTCCACGGACCGCTGCTGCATAACATGACTTGGCCGATGCTTGGGTGCAGACTGTGGTCATGTGCTGATACCATGTGTTATGCAAGAGGGCGCTGCACAGTGCATGTGGGATACTGGTGTTCTGTTTAGTGTAATTGTAGATGACATATGAGAGGTCCCTACACAGGCGTTGTAGTTCCTCATTAGTGAATCTCTTTTGACTCATCATTGCTTCTGTAGTACTCAAGTGTGGGACTACCCATAGTAGGTAGATTGTACGTAAGAACAGAAATAGACATAACTTATGTTGTGATTCTGCAATTCGAGGTAAGTGTTCCCTGAGAGTCATCTGTGCCCTTCTAGTGGCTGTGTTTCTGTCAGACCAGTTGAAAAATGTTTGCAGTATTCAGTCTAAGGGTGTTATCGCCATGAAAGGGTTTGACTGTATGTTGGGACTATGTGCTAACACGTGTCTTAAGCAGACCCCTCGCTGAGGGCCCGTGGGGTTTTCCTCCTTCCATTGGTGTAAGTTCGGAAATGTCCTTTTTCTCTTTGGGTTGTGGGGGCTGATAAAAAAGTATTTTTTTTAATTTTCAAAAACCTTTATTGACAAAATAGCAATGACACATTACAATCTTGCATCAAATTAGAGCACTGTATGCAGAGCAACGATTGAGGATATAAAGAAAGGCCAATAACACAGACCAGCAGAGTACAATGGCTTAAGTAGACATTACTTATGCACATCAGGACAGTGAGCAACTGTGGGCCGGAGCAGAAAGGGAGTAAGAACGGGGCAAAGGGAGGCTACCGACCGTCACCGGCGGCTACCGCGGGCGAAGTGCCGGCGGGGAGCGTGGGAGAGGCAGTCTGGCTTTGGGGGGTATGAGCGTGAAGGTATGACACTAGAGGCCCCCACATGTCCAGTGGAGGAGACCTGACTGGCATAAGGTCCCAGAATTCAGATAGGAGGGTTTGGCATCACGATGTATCCTCAAGCCATTGTGTGGACTTAGGTGGAGGTTTTCGCCCCCAGCACATGGACACCCTACGCAGCGTGAGGACAAGCAACATAGCAATCAAGCCACGGGATGCATATGGGCAATATTTAGCTAAGCCTAGGAAGCAGAGCGGAGGGTCAGGCCGAACCGGTGAAGAAGTGATCTCGGAGATAGCAGTACAGACCTCACGCCAATAGTCAGAGACCTTTGGGCATAACCAGGCAAGATGGGAGAAATCCGTCGCAGGAGCAGAACAGCGCAGGCATCTGTCACTGGCGGTAAAGCCTGTGCAAATATTTAAAATGAATTAGGCGCAGGCGAGAGTTCAGGGATAATCGCTTCGTCTGGTTGCAGCAGTAAAGCCCGTCAGCTTGGGAGATATCAACACCAAGATTCTCGCCCCATGCCACATGTGCGCGATCAGTGGAGATAGAGGTGGCGGCCAGCGTGAGGGCATAGAGTTTGGTAACCAGGGGGCTGACAAAAAATTGGTGTTGGTGGACTTGTTGTTTTTGTTGTTACCTGTTTTGAAAGAACTTTGTTGTTTGTTAATTCAGCTAGTCACATATGCTCAGTTATGAATGGTTTTGGAGACCCTGTATTTTACCACAGGTATATGATCCAGTCAACCTACTAGTCGTGAACTAGTGATGTATGGGGAGGCAACCCCTGTTAAAAACGTCTTTTAGTAATTTGGGGAGTGAGGGTGACTAGACAGATTCTGATTTTTACAAGCCATTGAGTCCCCCCGCGTCCTACTTGTGTGGTTTTCATATGTTCGACATTTCAATTCTGAGTCAGATCGGTATTATGCATGTTTGTGAGCTGGTCTCTTGCGTACAGGGAGGGAGACAATTATGGCCTATGGGTGACTCTGGTTTTGCTAATGGTGCCTCGCCTGGTGCGTGCCTACGAGTGCGGTTACTGTGCGGTCCCTTCCCAAGGCTATTTTCCTGCTAGGGGCTGCCTCTTTTTAATATTACTCCCAGTTGCGCTTGCTATGCGTTGTGTGTAGTTCAATATTGCTACATGTGCTTGTAAATATGAGAAGAGGGGGCTTGTTGCCGTTTGGTGTTCCTGGTGTTTGCCACATGCCCTGTGAACATGTTTTTGTGCTTATGCACCTCCATGTTCCTGTCAAGTGGTGTGTAACATGGTCCTCCCCCGTGGCCTCAGATACTTGTTTTGTCTGATCTCGACCCTGTCTTCGATCTGGAATCTTTAGTTTAGGTTGGGCATTTCCCTGAATCGCAAAATTCTTTGTATTTCTTGACCCATGGGGAGGGGGTTTAAAATTGCTCTTTGGTTCATCCCTTCCTACCCATACCGTCGCCGTGGTGTCTGAAACCAGAGTTGACTGTTGTACTGAGTTACTTGTAAGGTTGGAGTAATGTGAGCAGACTATGCTTGGAAGGGGGTTGAACCTTGAAAGAGTACATCCGGTGCCCTGCTATCCATCTGAAGTGGGGATAGATACTTAGAAGCCTCTGTCTCTGGCACCCCCCTCTCCCTTGGGCCATCCCCGCTTTGAAGAATTCAGTGAACCCCCGACTGGAGTCTTCATCTCATCATTATGCTGAGGTAAGGTGACCATATTTCGAAAGCCAAAAAAGTGAGACTTTTCACAGAAATGGGAGTAGGACTGCAATTTTGCATTGCAGCGGGGTGCAGAGTGTCTTGAAGGCAGCACCCACCAATGGAGCAATCGCTGACACCTGTGCACTAAGGGAAAACTAACTACGCCTAATAACCGATTATAAAAATACTGGCACCTCTTCCTGCACCAAAAAATCATAAAGGCTAATTCAGTGGGGTCTCTCCAAAAACCTAGGATGAGTGTTTAAGCCATCAAAATCTGCCAGGACAGATAACTAAAAATACTGGAGTTGCCCGGATCACTCTGGGATGTCAGGTCACCAAATACCGAGGCTTCTTGGCTTATTGACTCTTGTGTGTGGGGGCTGTGGATTTTTAGGATCTTGCCGTCCTAGGCACGATAAGAACATTTGTTACTTTTTCTGAGGATGGCTTTGTATGTAACTGAAAGGGAGACCTCCCTTGCTTCAGAGACTTTTCGTGCATTTGCGGGCGCTTTTCGGACTACATGCCATGAAGGAATTGTTGAGCGTGGGAATTATTCCCAAAAATGCGGACCTTTTGACTTGGTGATTGTCGTATGTCCCATTAGACTTTGTCTGCGGGACTTGTGTGTTGGCTTTTTAAAATAGTTTTTCTTCCCACCCCCTTGTCAGACTGCCCTACCCCTGGGGTGTGGCCAGTGAACCCTGCCCTGACCTGATTATTCTGTGCTCCCACGACTCATTGCCGATGTCTACTTTAGTGTGGACACCAGATGGAGACTGCCCATAGCAACCCTGAATTTCTGGAAGCTCGTAAAAGCTTTTTGGACCCTCAATACTGTCTGTAGTTCTTTCTGTTCTGAAAAAGGGGAAGAGGGTTGCTGTTTGTCTTTTTTATCTGAGGTAAACTACTGGGGGTTAGGTCATTGGTAATATTATTATTTCCTGTCTTTATTTACTGATAGGGGTAATTTACTGTGTATTTTGGCTCTGTGATTGCGTCAAGGCACTACCTCCCCACATTGTCACCCCTCCTTGGTGGGAACGTGGCCCCAGTCCCTGTCTGTGGCTGCTGTTGCCACGTGCTATCCACATTGCTTGATCCCAAAATTCTGAATTCAGCAAGGGGTCATTTGTGTAATTCCTTCAAGGTTTCTTTATAGGAACTAACAGTTAAGTATAGGAAAAATTAAAAATTAGTTGAAAAAAATAGCCTTTTGTGTCAACGTTTTCACCTGTAACTTCTTCTATTTATGACAGCTCTTTGAAAGCAATATACCGTTACATCCGCTGGACCTTACTGGTTGTGAGGATATATAGCATGAGAATTATAATTTTTCAAAATGACATCTTTTTTACACATTGTCTTTCATTTGGAAGGCAGAAATGCATAAAAAGTAAATAGGTAATAACATTTGCTTTACAAATCGGAATTACCCTAAGTCTCCGGATAAAAATGGTACCTCACTTGTGTGGGTAGGCATAGTGCCCACGACAGGAAACGGCCCAAAACGCAACATGAACACACCACAATTTCACAATGAAATATTACTCTATTTTTGCAAAGTGCTTAGCTGTAGTTTTTTAACCCTAGCTCTGTCGGCACCTAGGGAAGCATAGCAAACCTATACATTTTTGAAAACTAGATACCCAGGGCAATCCAGGATGGGGTGACTTGACTTGCTCTCACCAGGTTCTGTTACCCAGAATCCCTTGCAAACCGAAACAATTGTAAAAAAAAACACATTTTCCTAACATTTCTGTGGTGGAAAGTTCTGGAATCTGCATGGATCCACAAATTTCCACCCACCAAGCGTTCCCCAAAGTCTTCAAAAACGGCACCTCACTTGTGTGGGTAGGCCTAGTGCCCGCAACAGGAAACGGCATAAAACGCAACGTGGACACACCACAATTTCACAGTGAAAAATGACCCTATTTTGGCAAAGTGCCTAGCTGTAGTTTTTGGACCCTAGCTCTGCCGGCACATAGGGAAACCTAGCAAACCTATACATTTTTTTAAATTAGACACCCAGGGGAATCCAGGATGGGGTGCCTTGACTGGCCCTCACCAGGTTCTGTTACCTAGAATCCCTTGCAAACCGAATAAATTGTCAAGAAAACCACATTTTCCTCACATTTCTGTGGTGGAAAGTTCTGGAATCTGCATGGATCCACAAATTTCCACCCACCACTCATTCCCTAAAGTCTTCCAAGGAAAACAGTACCTCACTTGTGTGGGTAGGCCTAGTGCCCGCAACAGGAAACGGCGCAAAACGCAATGTGGACACACCACAATTTCACAGTGAAAAATGACCCTTTTTTGGCAAAGTGTCTAGCTGTAGTTTTTTAACCCTAGCTCTGCCGGCACCTAGGGAAACCTAGCAAACCTATATATTTTTGAAAACTAGACACCCTGGGTAATACAGGATAGGGTGACTTGACTGCCTCTCACCAGGTTCTGTTACCAAAAATACCTTGCAAACCTAAAAAATTGTCAAAAAAGCACATTTTCCTCACATTTGTGTGGTGAAAAGTTCTGGAATCTGCGTGGATCCACATATTTCCACTCACCCCTTGTTCCCCAAGAAAAATGGTACCTCACTTGCATGGGTGGGTCAAGGACCCGTGACAGGCAAGGGCCCAAAACCTATTGAGGCAACATCAAAATTACCTATCACAAACCAACCTGGTTTTGCAAGGGGGGTCCCATGAGGTTTTGGCCCTGGGCTCGCGACCATCTAGGGAAACCTACCAAACCCACACATTTCTGGAAACTAGACACCTGGGGGAGTCCAGTGAGGTATGGCTTGCGTGGGTCCCCTAAAGCTTTCCTACCCACAATCCCCTGCACCCCTCAATTTTAGCTGAAAAAGTCACTTTTTCTGAAATTTCTGTGTTGGAAAGTTCTGGAATCTAAGTGGATCCACAAATTTCCTCCCACCCAGCATTCCCCAAGGTCTCCCAATAAAAATGATACCTCACTCGCGTGGGTGGGTCAAGTACCCGCGACAGGCAAGGGCCCAAAACCTATTGAGGCGACATCAAAATTACCTATCACAAGCCAACCTGGTTTTGCAAGGGGGGTCCCTTGAGTTTTTGGCCCTGGGCTTGGCGGCCATCTAGGCAAACCTACCAAACCAATACATTTCTGAAACCTAGACACCCGGGGGAGTCCAGCGAGGTATGGCTTGCATGGGTCCCCTAACGTTTTCCTACCCACAATCCCCTGCAAACCTAAAATTTAGCTGAAAAAAATCACTTTTTTCTCAAATTTCAGTGTGGGAAAGTTCAGGAATGTACGTGGATCCACAAATTTCCTCCCACCCAGCGTTTTCCCTGGTCTCCTGATAAAAATGATACCTCACTCGCGTGGGTGCGTCAAGTACCCACGACAGACAAGGGCCCAAAACCTATTGAGGCAACAACAAACTTACATATCACGAAACAACCTGGTTTTGCAAGGGGGCTCCCATGAGTTTTTGGCCCCGGGCTCGGCGGCCATCTAGGAAAACCTACCAAACCCATACATTTCTGAAAACTAGACACCCGGGGAGTCCAGCGAGGTATGGCTTGCGTGGGTCCCCTAACATTTTCCTACCCAGAATCCCCTGCAAACCTCAAATTTAGCAGAAAAAAGTCCCCTTTTTTCTCAAATTTCTGTGTGGGAAAGTTCTGGAATCTCCGCGGATCCACAAATTTCCTTCCACCCAGCGTCTCCCCCGGTCTCCCGATAAAAATGGAGAATTTGCCCCAAAAAATCCCTGGCGTCTAGTGGGCTTTTTCCCCCCCGGGGGCAGATTGGGGGCTACTGCCCCATCTGCCCCCCAGGGGGGGCTGAAAGTCCACTAGACGCCAGGGAGTTTTTTGGTCAAATTTTAATTAGGGTGAGGTCTGCCCAAAACAGGCATGCCAATGCCCCCACCCTAAATAAAATGTGTCCAAAAAATCCCTGGCGTCTACTGGGCTTTTTGCCCCCCTGGGGTGCAGATTGGGGGATAATGCCCCATCTACCCCCAGGGCGGGCAGAAAGGCTGTAATTTTTGTGGGGGAGAGGTGGGGGCATTGGCATGCCCATTTTGGGCAGCCCCCACCCTAATTCAGATTTGCCCCAAAATATCCCTGGTGTCTAGTGGGCGTTTTGCCCCCCCGGGGGGCAGATTGGGGGCTACTGCCCCTGGGGACAGAAAGGCTGTTATGGTGGAGGGGGGGTGGAGGCATTGGCGTGCCCATTTTGCAAAACACCCACCCTAAAAAAAATTGCGCGAAAAGAATTCCTGGCGCCAAGTGGACTATCTGCCCCCCGGGGGGCAGATTTGGGGCTACTGCCTCCATCTGCCCCCCAGGGGGGTAGAAAGGCTGTAATGGTGGCGGTGGGGTGGGGGCATTGGCATGCCCATTTCGGGCAGATCTCACCCTAAAAAATATGCACCAAAAAAAATCCCCGGTGTTTAGTGTGCTTTCTGCCCCTTCGGGGGTGCAGATTGGGGGCTACTGCCCCATCTGCCCCCCAGGGGGGACAGAAAGACTGAATTTAGTCCATTTCTTTATGGGGGAAGCGAAGGCCCTTGCCCAAGGGGCCACATCCCCCTCCCTGGTGTCTAGTGGGTGGGCGATCCCCAAGCAGGGATCCACTGGGGAGGGGTACCATTGGAAAGGGGAGATTCATTAATCCAATTTTCAAGGATACCTCTCCCGTATTTCTACGTGCCTGGGGGGCTGATATAGACCCCTGAGCACATAGAAAGTGAAACTGAAATGAGCCTAAAGGCTCATTTCAGTTTCCGGTTTCTGTGCAATGACGACAGCGCGACGTGCGCGCTGATCTTCATGACATAGAAACCAGGGAGGGGGCCTCGGCAGCTGGGAAAGTTCTTCCCCAGCTCCCAAGGTCACAGGGGTGAAATAAAAATCCCTCTGCTGTCTGCAGCAGAGGGATTTCATGCCCCTGGCCTCATGACGGAATGGTTCAGTCATCATGAGCACAGGGGCACCGATGCTCATGATGGAACCATTCCATCATGAGCATCAAAGGGGTTAATGCAAATTTCTAACTATAACTTCCCTGAAACCTGTGTTTTTTTCAGTGAATTTCTAAGGTTTTTTCAATGCTAATTTCTTACCATGACGTCCCTAAAACCTGTGTTTTTTTCAGTGAATTTCCAAGGTTTTTTAACTAGCAGTCACATTTGCAGAGTAGTGGAGAAAAGGGTCTTGACCTCCAACCAGCTCTCAGGCACTAGGATGTGTAGGACTTGCAGGAGGTACCAGGCGGGCTCCTTGGCCCCAAAGGTCCCTCTGGAGTAAAGTGGAATTTATGCCCCAAACAGCAGTGTGCCAGGAGGCGCGTTTGCAGAGTGGTGGACAAAGGGGGCATGGGTTCCAAAGACCTCTTAGCAATGCCACTGTGTGGGACTTACTGGAAGTAGCAGGACGGGTAGTTGGCCCCCAAGGATGACGTTGGGGGCCAACTAACCCTCCTATTACATCCAGTAATTCCTACACAGCAGGATTGCTGAGTTCTGATAGCAGGCCATGCCCATTTTGTCCACCACTCTGCAAACATGCTTCCTGGCTCACTCTTGGCTGAGGGATTAGGTCCCCTTCTCTGGTGGGCATTCTTAGGGGCCAACTAGCCTACCTGTTGCCTCCAGTAAGCCCCACTCAGCTAGATTGTTGAGTGGTGGTCAGAGGCCAAGCCCCCTTTCTCCACCACCCTGCAAATGCACCTCCTGGTGCACTTCTGCTTGGGGGATTAAGTTCACTTTAGTCCTGAGATCCTCAGGACACAAGGGACCTCATCACCCCACCAGCAGTGAGCCAAGAGGCGCATTTGCAGAGTAGTGTAAAAAGTGGCATGGCCTCTGACCACCTCTCAGTAATCCCACTGTGTGGGGCTTACTGGAGGTGACAAGTGGGCTGGTTGGCCCCTAAGGGCCTTCAGCAGCGAAGTAGACTTCATCCCCCAATCAAGAGCGTGCCAGGAGACGTGTTTGCAGACTTGTGGAGAAAGGGGGTGGGACCTCTGTCGTGTTGACGGAGTCAGATTTTTTTTATATTTTAGGAAGGAAAGCTGTGGGTCCCCCTTTCTCTTTACCCTTTTGGACCCTGGGGACCCCATTCCCCGGGGCCTGACCCATTTCTAATTTTTGAATAAAAACAAAATGGGAGAGGGGCCGTGCGCCCCCCCTCCCGAGGCCAATTTCTGCCTTGGAAACCACATCCCCCAGGCCTGGGCCATTTTTAAAATTTTCTTTTTTTTTAAGGAAGGAGGCCGTGTGGCCCCCCTTTCCTGGGCCAGGTTTGGCCCCGGGGACCCAATCCCCCTGGGCCTGCCCTCTATTTTTTTTTTTAAATTGGAGTGGGGCTGCAAGGCCTCCCTCCTGAGGCCAATATTGCCCCAGGGACCCCATTCCCCAAGGCATGGCCACATATTTTAAGAAAAGAAAAATCAGTGGGGGGGCCTGCGCAACTTCCCTACCCGGGCCATTTTAGGCTCTGGGGACTCCATCCCCCAGGGCATGGCCACGTCCTTGGGGATCCCGGGAGGAGCCTCAAGGCCCCCGTGGCCCCTGCCGGCTCCGCTCCTCCTGCGGGATCCAGCATTGCTTTTGGGAAATGCAGCTCCCTCTGTCCAAAAGCAATTCTGCTTCGCTTCATGGAAGCGAGAGCATTTTGTCATGCTCTTTCTTCCATGAAGCGAAGCAGAGTTTGCTATGGCATGTCGGCAGCAGTACTCCCGCCAGTGGGGGCTGGCCGAGGGAGTGCTGCAGGGTGGCATAAGGCGCTACGGAGTTAAGTAAATAAATAAAACAATTTACATTGTGCGCGCTGCATCGCTGAGTTGCAGTTGCAGTTACAGCGCACGCAATGAATATTTATTTATTTACTTCACTCCGTACCATCGTATGCCGGAGTTTACTACCCCCCACCCTGCCCCACTGCCCGCAGCACTCCCTCGGCGAGGCGCCACTGGCTCCTGCCATGCCATACCAAACTGCAATGCCCGGGAGTGGTCACCCCAGGACATTGCTGGAGCGGGCCCTGGGGGTGGCGGTGCCTTGGGCCATGGAGGGGTCCTGGAGGGGGACGGCGTGGCCCTCCTCCCATCTACTTTGTAGCCCCAGGGAGGTGGTGGTCCCCAGGGGTACCCAACAGACCCTGTCTTCATTTTTATGTGTCCTGGGGAGATGGTGGTCCCAGGGGCTGCATGGGGGGGCTACAGCCCCCTCACTAATTTTGAAATCTTGACCCGGGAGGTAGGAGTCCCTGGGGCAGCGGGGGATGTATGGCCCTCTGCCTGGGGGAGCTGGAGCCCCTCACGCATGTCAAAATCTTGCCCTGGGGAGGTGGCTGTCCCAGAGCTCCAGGGGCACATACCATCCGCATTTTTAATTGAATTGCCCCTGGGACCTGGCCCACCGAGTGACCTAAAGGAAACTAAGCGCATGAGCCGACATGTTTCATGGCCACTACAATTTTGAGGCAATTTCAACAGGGCAGTGAGGTCGTCTGGCACCAGTACTGGACACTCAAATTTTCTTTTACAGGGACTGTCAAATGTAAAAACAAAAACAGATATATAGCCAATTACTCTCAAGGGTTCTCCTTTTCCACATTGTGTCCGAAACAGTCTATTCATTACACATGTGTTTACATTACTATAAATGAGCCACAGTCCTCATAACAGCTCTTCTCTTATGTCACTCGTTATACAAAACTCCATCCGTGAGTCTTCTCAATGTGATTACACTCTGCTGTAATGTCAATCTACAGAGTGATAAAATTATTAAAAAACACACACTTTTTTCCATCTCACGGCCAATAGCCACTTATGCTGAGGCCGCTCCCGTATTCGGAACTTTAATTAGTAAGATTACAAAGAGCACCGCTACAAGTTTCCGGCACCCATTCAATCTACACAGCTCTCAGTTACATGTTTCACAAACACAAACTTTTTAGTTATCTCACGGTCAATTACACTTCTGCTGGGGCCGCTCCCATATTAGGAACTTCGATTGTGAGGCTACGACGGGCACTGCTTAGAGTTACCGGCATCCCCCCCTTTTACCAGGACTGCTCTCAGTCACGCTTTTCAGACAATTATACCCTCCTCTCCATTCATACAACAGTCCTTACTGCCTACGTCCTCTGGAAGCGTGTTGTCTCAACCGTCACTACCACTGAGTGAATGCTTCACATTTAAACTTCCTAAACCGAGCACAGATCCCGTGACCGGTCGGCGGTGTTGGGGGGCCATATTGGAGTGTAGTGAAACTGCCATAAACTCCTTTATTAGCACACATAGCGGATAAAATGCAAAATTCTTTCGCTAGTCTTGGAACCTCTATCACAGTTCGCCGACTTCTTTCTTAGAGGGTTGGTGATAAAACAACAGTCATTTATCAAAGACACCACGGAGGTTTTAAACATTTTGGAAGACACCCATTTTGATCCATCTTGCGAATTTCTAGTAACAATTGATATAGAATCGCTTAATACTTGTATACCCCAAGACGCCACGCTGGTGGCAGCAGCATGGGCCTTGGGGGATCAAGAATGGTTCTATGACACACCATAGTCGTTTGTACTGGAGTGCATGGAATTGGCACTCACCCGTAACTATTTCTGCTACAAAGATAAGTTGTACCTGCAAACCACGGGGACTTCTATGGGCGCAATTTTTGCGCCAAGCCTGGCCTACATTTACGTAGGCCAGTTTGAAGAGCACATCATTTACCATCAGTCTAATCCCTTCCAGAGGAACTTACACCTCTGGAAGCAGTATATAGACGATGTGCTCTGCATTTGGTCTGGTGGCGGGGAAGCCCTTTTGGAATTCCTCAATTGGCTGAACAATCAAGATGCCAGTCTACGATTTACATGGACATATAGTAGTCAGAAGGCTGTATACCTTGACTTGGACATCTTTGTGGAGGGTAACACACTGTGTACCGGAGTTCATCAGAAACCTACTGATAAGAATTCGCTCCTGCTCTACCATTCATACCACCCCAGGGCGCTAAGAGATAACCTGCCAGTGGGGCAGTTCCTGCCGTACCGCAGGAACTGCTCGACCACTGTATCATACCTGGAACAATCAGAGGGGCTGTGTGAGAAACTTAAACAGAGGAATTATCCATGTAGAATAATCAATCAAGGCAAGAAAAGAGCTTTAAATACTCCTTGCAGTGTACTATTGGAGAAAAATGAAAGAACTAAGGATGATTGTGTTCCTGTGGTGATGACTTTCGACCCACTAGCGACCCGGATTCGTCAATCTATACGGAAGCACTGGGCGTTACTCTCTACTACTGACTTTAAAATGCCCCCACTGAGATTTGCATTTAAAAGGGCAGATAACTTAAAGGATAAATTGGTACATACCTGGGCGAGACTGCAACAAAAACAAAAAGAAACAACTATCCCTCCAGGGCACTACCCCTGTGGAAACTGATCTGTATGTAGTCTCATTAAGAAGACTTTAAATGTGACCCTGAACACTGGCAGGATTTGGCATCTGAAGCGATTCAGTAATTGCAATACCATAAATGTGGTATATAGGTTGACATGCCACTGTGGTTTATACTACATAGGGCTCACAACCAGCAAGATCAAAATCAGAGTGCAGGAACATCTCAGCACCATCAAAGCAGGGAAGTTAACTACCAAATTAGTACAGCATTGTCATGAGCAGAAACACTCTTTCATAGAAAAGTCACCTGCCTATGTATTTCTATAGTGCCCTCAAAAAGGATCCCAAAGCTCATACATCAGAAACCGGCACAGACAAATGCAAAAAATGTTCCAACAATCACATTATTATATCAAAAATAATTTTTCATTTTTATTTTCATAATATCTAAATCAATTCGTCAACTTTATAGGAATACATATATACCACAATTACACTAAACAATAAATTATTACATAAACATAATCCCACACATCTGAAACATGATAATCAGTCATACTAACAAGTACTCTACCCAACACAAACATTCACGCTTTGCAACACACAGTTTCATCATAGTGTCAACAAATACATCAAGATAGTACAACTGCCAGAGGATGGTCAAATGACAAGTTCTCATATGTCAACATCCACAGGTCTGGGTAGTTAAAATCAAGCTACCCGGGACACATTAAACTCCAACGCGCGTTTCAGTGTATAGCCCCAGCAGGAGCCACACCTTCATCAGGGCGAAGATGGATAAGTGGTGTGGGACAGACAAAACACACCTAAAATCACGAAGAAATACATTATCAGTGTATTTTATAAAAAAAATTTTACAATATCAACAATTAGTACGGATGGCACTTTCTAAAAGTGATAAAGATAGCATTCACTAACAGCAAGAGTCAGTCCGGAAACAAGGAAATTCCATTTATTTAAAAGATTTTTTTTGTTTAGATTTTTCGAGAAAAGCGCATAAGGATGAGCGGAATAGGGTGCACCTAAAGATTTTGAAAAAAAGAGAGAGACAGTGTGACATACAATCAGCCAAGAAGGCATATCAGCAATTTCTTAAAATAGTGCCAATTACCACATCGTCCAGTAGACTGATGAATGATAGTAAGAACCCGTGCAGTGAGTCAAGAAATGCAGATCACCAACCCAGTTAGAAAATAATAAAAAGCAAAAGCTCTCGGATACACTGCAACAACCTACCTGTACGAAACAGGTGAGTATTCAAACAGGATACGGGCCAAAAATAGATCGACTCCAGTAGGATCTAAGTTGAAAGTCAAGGAACAGCATTACAAATATAAAATAAAGAAATATTGATACCCCACAGGGGCATAAAGTAAATAAGCAAAACAAGACTGCACTCTCAGAGCCCAATACCCACCAGAAATCATCATGTAGGGTCATAATCTGGTTTTCATTCCAGCAAGAAACAATAAAGGGCTCCCAGACGAGCCACGCATCGATATTATCAAGGGGTAATGACGGAAGGATAAGGTTAGACAGCAGTCTTCAGAGGGTTCCGAGATTTCTATGTAAAACAAAAGTAGACGAGGATTACGAGGTAATCACGAAATTTAGAAAGTAACAACTAACACAAAATTTCAGGTCATCGATGGGATACACGTATTCTGGGTGGGTACTGAATATTAATTTGGTCAAGTGTGAGGAGCGATCAGAGGTAGAGACACAGCAAGGATTGATAAAGATAAAAAAAAGGCAGAGTTACAAAACAAAAACGGGCTCGTAGAGTGTTAAGCATTGTCCGCCCGTCTCACGAGTTACATAACAACGCTGTTTCCAAAACGAAAAAAAAGGCGGGTGGCGTATGTACAACCACACGGAAATCCAGGAGGTCGGGAGAGATAAAAGTTTCACTTACCGAGATAACAAGAAAGCTGCTCCTTTTAGGACCGATTCTTCCGGGAAATCGCATGGTGGGATCCCTGATAAAGAATACGTAGGAGGAGTGCTCGTCAATTTCAGGAACTCCCGGCGCTCGAAGATACCAATCCGATGCTGGAATATGCATGATGGCAACATAAAGAATGGACTAAAAGGAATTCGTATTCTCAAATAAGGCAGCGGCCATCTTGAAATGGATCCACTCTACATGTAATCAAAGCCCCAAGGAAGCAATTACGAAGCTCATAATTAAATTATGGCATTCTCCCAGGCACAATATTCATTCAGGCCTTTTTTAACAGAGTTCAGAAGGTAGATCCAAAATACCTCTCTCTTTTTGCGAATCAATGTGGAATCTTTCCTGGATATACACAGATTTTTTCCAGGATTGACCACTTAAGGTCAGTTTCAGGATGCTTTTTATCAAGCCAATGGGAGACCAAGGGGGCTGAAAGCTTTTTAATTCGAATATTGGACTTATGTTCCCTGATCCTGGTCCTACACTCGCGTCCAGTTTCTCCAACATACATCAGGTCGCAAAAACAAATGATGATATAAATAATGTTGGAGGTGCGGCAGTTAGTCATTCCCTGGAGCACGACAGTGCGTTCCGGGGTACTGATGGTATCGCCATGGTAGCATTCGGGCACGCTTGACAGGTGCCGCAACTGTAATTCCCTTTGATGGGTACAAGGCCACAGATTGATTTTTGACTGGGACCAGAGGGTTCAGGGATCCTCCTTCTTACTAGATGGTTTTTGAGATTTTTATTTCTCTTAAACGCAAAGAGGGGTTTGGGGAATTTGTTTTCATCATTGTCCACATTTAAAAGGTACCAACACAAGTTGATAGTTTGTCTCAGTTTGTGATTGATGTTCGAGTGTTTGGTAACACAAACAAGTTTGTCCATAGGTCTCATTTCTTTGTTTCTGAACATTGTATCTTGGTTAAAATATCTGGCCCTTTTGAATGATTCCTTAATCAATTTGAGGGGATAACCCCGATTAGATAGTTTTTCTTTGAGGATATCAGCTTGTTCCAGAAAGTCTTTGATGTCGGTGCAGTTCCTTCGAAAATGAAGAAACTGACTGAAGGGGATGTTATCTCTTTGACAGTGGGGGTGGTAACTACCATACTGCAACAGAGTGGTTCGGGCAGTTGGTTTAGTAAATAATGAGACATATAGTTCATTATGTTTGTGCTCAATCCAGACATGTAAATACTCCAGTTTACAGTTACAATTGTGTTAGGTCACGTGATATGTTGACTATTGTGTAGGAGCCCATAAACATAGTGGTAGGCTGTGTAAAATGATGGACTAGTGAACACGCTTCAGGCAAAAGCGGTTGCAGTGGGAAAGGTTTTGTAAGGATAGTCTGCCGACATGGAGCCCCCGCTGTTTATGCTTTTGATAATTTAGAAAATAAATGCTTTTGAAAATGAAAACGATTTAGGGTGCCAATTTTTAAAGTTATTAGGAACAGGAAAATATTGCACAACTAGCAAAAACGTTTAGCATTTTATCCGCTATGTGTGCTAATAAAGGAGTTTATGGCAGTTTCATTACACTCCAATATGGCCCCCCAAGACCGCCGGCCGGTCACGTGATCTGTGTTCTGTTTAGGAAGTTTAAATGTGAAGCGTTCACTCAGTGGTAGTGACGGTTGAGACAACACGCTTCCAGAGGACGTAGGCGGTAAGGACTGTTGAATGAATGGAGAGGAGGGTATAATTGTCTGAAAAGCATGACTGAGAGTAGTCCTGATTAAAGGGGTGGGATGCCGGTAACTGTAAGCGGTGCCCGTCGTATCCTCACAATCAAAGTTCCTAATATGGGAGCGGCCCCAGCAGAAGTGTAATTGACCGTGAGATAACTAAAAAGTTTGTGTTTGTGAAATACGTAACTGAGAGCTGTGTAGATTGAATGGGTGCTGGTAACTTGTAGCGGTGCTCGTCGTAATCTTACTAACTAAAGTTCCGAATACAGGAGCGGCCTCAGCATAAGTGGATATTGGCCGTTCAATGGAAAAAAGTGTGTGTTTTTTAATAATTTTATCACTCTGTATATTGAAACTACGGCAGAGTGTAATCATATTGAGAAGACTCACGGATGGAGTTTTGTCTTACGAGTGACATAAGAGAAGAGCTGGTATGATGGACTGTGGCTCGTTTATGGTAATGTAAACACACGTGTAATGAATAGACAGTTTCGGACACAATGTGGAGAAGGAGAACCCTTGAGAGTAATTGGCTATGTATCTGGTTTTTTTTTACATTTGACAGTCCCTGTAAAAGAAAATTTCAGTGTCCAGTACTGGTGCCAGACGACCTCACTGCCCGGATGAAATTGCCTCAAAATTGTAGTGGCAATGAAACATGTCGGCTCAGTATGAAGCGGTATGTATAAATTGCAACTGGTTTTAACTTGAATAAGTGCACAAGCGAATAATAAAGTCGGTATCGGTTAATGTGCTACTTATCTCAATTTTATTTTCACATGGTCGCGTTTGTGGTTTGTGATATATTCACTTCACGTTTTCTTAGCACCATTTCCGTCTGTTCTGGACACTTTTCTCAAGCTCTATTGGTGGTGCACACGTGAGGTGCCATCTTGCCATCTCACCATTTTTTGAGGTGATCTATTTTCGATATACTATTCACAGCTATACTCCTGTATGTTGACCAGGGGTATTGTAGTTCAGTGACTGTCATCTGTAAAAATATGTTTTAAAAAAAATGTAAGGCATTGAAGTGGGAGGTTGCTACCTTTGAATGTAAATGAGGGGTGTATATGGGGAAAAAAATAATGGAACCCCTACCTCCACTTATATATTTGTCCTCAAAAGAGGTGCCTTGAAGATCAGGTTTTGATGTTTTGATATTGAAGTGTTGGCAGCCAGTCAGATCTCAGGCACGAGATCGGAAGGTTTCGCGGATCCATCGCGGCCATATTTGTATATCTGATAAATGTTTAATTTTCTCAGGAACTACTGAATGGATTACACCATATAACAAAATGACTGCATTCTGAACCAAGAGCTACTTTTTGCCAACTTTGCTGTAATTCTGTTCAGCAGTTTGGGCTGTAGCCGGGTCTAAAGTTTCCTAGGGAACTTAACATGGAGAAAAAGCATTTTGGGACCCCCTGTTTTTCTTGGCCCGATTGACGAATCACCCCAAAACTTTCAGCACAACAGCTAAAGTGAGTGGGCCATTAGTTTTGAGAATTCCGCAAAGATTCATTGAAGCGAGGCAGAAAAACTGCTCTCGCTTCCATGAATCGAAGTAGAATTGCTTTTGGGCAAAGGGAGCTGCATGTTAGCAGCTCGCTTTGCCCAAAAGCAATGCAGGCTCCCACAGGAGGCGGGAAGACGGCAAGGACCACAGGGGCATTCGGGCTCCACCTGCGGTCCCCAATGAAGAGGCAAGCCCCAGGGGATGGGGTCCCCTGAGTCCAACATTGCCCCAGGTAGGGGGGCCACGCAGGCACCCTACCCATTTTAAAAGGAGAATCAAAAAAAGGAAGGATTGGTCGGGGATGGGGTCCCCGGGGCTGATATCGTGTAATGGAACTTGGGGGCAATAATTTATTTTTTTTCTCTTGTGGTAGGAGTCGCAACCTTATCGTGGCTCTCAGGGCAGCAGCCCCCTAGTGCAATGTTGTGGTGGATTAGCGGATCCCCCTTAAATAAATAATTTAATAGTACATAATTCGGACATTAGTGTTGCATTTGTGAACTTTTTTTATCGAGCTAGTGAGATTGTAGTTAATAATCACATCAAATTTGATAGAGTTAGAAATAATATAAAATGTAAATTAAATTTAAATTTGAAAAGTGTATTATGTTGTAGTACATTGAATTTGTGCTTTTGTTTTGCGAATTAGCAACGGTTTCGTGAATCCGGGAAATATTTTAAAAGAGTATGGGGATATGCACAAGGACTGGCGATAACTACCGCTATCGCTAGTTAGCGGCAGTTTTCGTACCGCTGTGTACCGCTGAAAACAATTGCCTTGTTAGCGACGTATGTACAAGATGTCGGTACATGGGGATAGCTTCAGGAATCAGCAGTAAAAACTGCTGCTAACATTAGCGTGATGGCGAAAGGAATTCCGAGTTAGCAGGTGAAAACCAACGAAAGGCCCATTTGCGGCAAAAAAACTCACGTTAGTCAGCCCGATGTGAGTTTTTTTGCCTCTATAGACAAAAATAGCCGAGCTTCAATGAAAAATAGGCAAGAAAACAATGGGATGCAGAATGAAGCAGCCAGGCCAAGTGCAGCACAGATCAACAACCCCCTCAAGCCCCCCAACATCCAGGATGACCAGCCAGAGTCCCAGGGGAAAAGGAAATGCAGGGCTACATCCATGAAAAGAGGCACATTGTGGTGCAAGACCTGGGATGCATCACTTCTCATTGCTCACTCTTCGCAACACCATGGCATCCAAAACCTTGAAAGCGCGGACAGTCCCTGGGGCCCTGAGGCCCCTCTGGGCCTGTGTCTGGAGCCTGGATGCCTTACTGGTCCTGCGTCTGGAGCCTGGATGCCTCTCTGAACCTGCGTCTGGAGCCTGGATGCCTTTGCTAGTCATGCGTCAGGCGCCTGGATGCCTCCCTGGTCCTGCATCTGGAGCCTGGATGCCTCACTGGTCCTGTGTCTGGAGCCTGGATGCCTTGTTGGACCTGTGTCTGGAGCCTGGATGCCTCGCTGGTCCTGCGTATGGAGCCTGGATGCCTTTCTGGACCTGTGTCTGGAGCCTGGAGTGGGATGCAGAGGTGCTGTGGAGTCGATGAGCTGTGGTGGTAGACATTGAGGCATGGTAATTGCCCTTACCTGGTGGAGAAGTGTGGCAGGGACACAGAGACATGTTGCTGACCTGTGTGAGAAGACTGCCTTGAGCCCCTTGGAGCTGTGATTGGTAGAGGCGCTCCTGTGCACCAACGTAGGGAGGTCTGCATTGAATACTATGATCCACCATACACTGGGGTGCACGGAGGGGATTACCAATGGTGGGCGGCACCGCTCACAGATTTGGAGAGAGTGCAGCTGATTGCGCCACGGTATCAATATCCAGGTAAGGAGATGGCGGGACGTGTAACAGAGGAGGACCGAGGGTTGAGTCACCCAGGCCTAGCACCTGGTGTGACGCACCCCCAGTGGTGGCTCATTCGCAATGATGGAAGAGCATCACCCCACTGTTTACAAGCAGACTAAGGACAGCAGTTGCAATGAAGACACGGACCTAGCCTTGAGGTAAGAAGTCTTTCATTTAAATATTTACAACACCCGCTCACACACACACCCCTGCATCCCCGCTCCATCCAGTGCCCTTCCCAGCGTTTCCAACCTCCAAGCTGTCCAGTCCATGCTGTGCGCCCATGTGCAGCGAGCGTACCAATGGTGTGCCAAAAGTATATATGATGTTACAACGCATCCCATTACATCGCATTCTAATACTACCCATATTGCAACAGTAGGGAAAGTGCTGGATAGCGGAGATGAAAACATGACTATTCCCACTTCAGTCAGTGGAACCCTAAAACTAACCCTTGCACCCCAAAACACACCCTAAACCCTAAAATTCATCTTTGACCCCCAAAACACACCCTAAATAAATATATTTTACCCCATATTACACCCCGATTTAATCTCTGACCCCCAAAACTCACACCCACCCTAAAACTTAAAAAAAAACATTACTAACCTCACAATGCGTTGGAATGGAATGTGATGTAAAGGCACTTGCGTTGTTGTAGTTGTGTTGTAAATGCATTACGATGTAATGCCAGTGTTGTAATGGACGTGTACCGTGCAAGGCAATCCATAGACAAGCCTGTCTGCGTCCGTCAGCCCCTGGACCGCGCTCAGCAACAAGGCCCCTTCCTCTTGGACACACCGCTATGATGCCAGCACCCTCCTCGCATTCAACCCTGGACGCCACATCGCCTGCCAAGACCAACCTCTGCTCTGGACCAGACATTGCCATCGCCATCACTGACGGCCACTAAATTACCCCCAAGGACCACCCTGGCCGTCCAGGAGACATTGCGGTCACCTACAGAAGCACACTCTGACTAATCACACACTCCAATGACCCAACGGTGACCATGGAACACCTCAACTTCCAGATCTGGACCAACCCCAACCCCAACCCCATCCTCTGCGACATCCTCATTTGCAGGCCCCCCGAGCCAATGGACCCCCATGCTCTGATACCATTGTAGACCTCATTGCAGCCCAGGCTCTCTGATCCACTCTACTTCCACCTGGAGAACCCCAATGACCAGAACACCACCCCTTCCTGGGGAAGCCAGCCAAAATCAGACTCAAGCAGCTAGTCACCGCAGCAAGCCACATCGCAGGACACACGGTCGAGCACGTCTCCTCCGTCAGCGTGAACTTCTACTACAGCCACACCACCAGACTCTCCTGGACTGACCATCATTGTATACATCACGTCCATGCCCACCATACACCACCGCCATCATAGTCCCCCTCAGCTGGATCAAGGCCACCGAAGACCTTCTCGTCAACTACCTCAGCTCCACCGCACCGCCAACGCTTACAGGCGATAACATCACAGCGCGCAACCGCCAACGATGGATCTCCAACTGTGCCAACACCCTGGCACCGCTCAAGAAAAGACAAGGCAAAATCTAGCACAACGTTGCGCCGTATTTGCAAAGTGATGCATGTAGGCATATGTGTAACCTTGTGAAGCCCTGTCCCACATCAGGTATGATCTATGCAGGGTGTGCGTTTCCGGGCGACAAATCCTCATAGGAGTGGCACAGTAAAATCCATAAAATGTCACTGCAAACATTGTAGGACGGCACTGTGTCAGTACCGTACGCCTGCCTAATGGCAGGCAGAAGGGTGATGCAGTGCCACATGGATAGACTGGCCCCATGCATTGGTGGAGTTGCATCATGCTTGTGACACAACTGCAGCAATGCATAACTTTAGTGCAGACGGACATGTCAGGATTCCAGACGTATCTGTCATTCCTTGCCTCATGGAACCCTATCAAGTGAATACAGCGCATCCATGGTGTTGCAAGAAGGGTGTAGTGAAAAGTGTTGCAACGCTGTCTTGTCACAGCGCTGGAACACTTTTCATGACTGAGGCCCAGGAATGCGCACTATCTTATTGATTGTGCGCATTCCTGCCCTGTAGTTTTGTCACAGGGCAGCGCAGCACTGTCCAGCACCAAAACCTGCTGAAATGAGGCGCCAGGTGTTATCTCAATTTTTAAGATCAGCTATTTTCTGGTCATAAAAAACTGCCTCTAACTGCAGTTAGTGGCATTTTTTGGGGTCCTCCTACCTTCAAGGATTCCCTTGTACATATCGTGAAGTGGGGTTAGTGGATGTTTTTGCACGGGAATGTCTCCCTTGCAGGTCATTATCGCTAACAGAGGCCATCAACGTTTTCGCTGGAAAACTGCCGCTAACAGAGGTTAGCGACAGCTTGTACATATGGCGATGTATATATTTGCCACTAAACCGTCGGAAAAGTGCTTCTAAGGCAGCGTTAACTCCTTGTACATGTGCCCCTATGTTTGGTAAGAAATACATAAGATTCACTGTTGGGTTATAGGGTGGCTCTAAAAAGAGCCGTTGTTTTCATTATGACTTTGTTGGAGCTACATGTAAGTGCGGATGCACAGCTTGAGGTTGTTGAGTAACACTCTGTTCTCTTCATCTGTGAAGTGAACTCCATCACTTCTGTAGATGTCATGCATATCAAAACGTACATTGTTGTTATAGACGGAGCCCATCCTATGGTCTCTGAGGTAAACAGATACAGCTTTATTGACATTTATCGTAGCTTTATCAATCTGTGCACAGAATTTCTTGATCACTTCCATTTTTGGCTTTGGCATATATTAGAGTATACAAAGACAGTTTGAGGTAAAAGCAACATAGATTGTGCAAAGGTATCCTTCATTAGGATTTCCAGCCCTACCCCAGTCAATGTGCCTAGGTCATTGCCACCACAGTGCACAATCATGAGGTCAGGGGGTTGGAGATGCAAAAATGTTTTAACAAAAGGCATCAATTGGTGCCACTTTAATCCTCTCTGTGCAAACCATTGAATATCACCATTTTGCAAACCTAGGTCCTTGTCAATACTTCTGTGTTCAGCATACCTTTTGCACCAGAAAACATAGCTGTGCCCTATCCGTACCTCTCTTACCTTTTTCTGTACCTCTCTTGTCTCTTCCTGCACCTCACTTGCCTCTTTCTGCATCTCACTCTCTTCTTTCTGCATCTTTCTTGCCTTTTTTGTGCCTCTCTTGCCTCTTTCTGCACCTCACCTGCCTCTTTCTGCACCTCACTTTCTTCTTTCAGCACCTCTCTTGCCTCTTACTCCACTTCTTTTGCCACTTTCTGCATCTCTCTTGCCGCCTTCTGTACCTCTCTTGCCTCTTTCTGCACCTCACCTGCCTCTTTCTGCACCTCACTCTCTTCTTTCTGCACCTCTCTTGCCTCTTTCGCCACTTCCCTTGCCACTTTCTGCACCTCACTTGTCTCTTTCTGCACCTCTGTTGCTTCTTTCTGCACTGCTCTTGCTTCTGTCTGTACCCCTCTTGCCTCTTTCTGCACTTGTCTTGCTTCTTTTTGCACCCTTCTTATTTTTGCACTTCTGTTGCTTCTTTTTGCACCTCACTTTTTCAGTACCTCTTTCTGTATCTCTTGTCTCTTTCTGCACTTCTCTTACCTCTCTCTGTACCTCACTTGCCTCTTTCTGTACTTTTCTTGCCTCATTCTGCACTTCTCTTGCCTCTTTCTGCACTTCATTTGTTTCTTTCTGCAGTTCTCTTGCATCTTTCTGCACCTCTCTCTGCCTATTTCTGCATTTCTCTTGCTTCTTTCTGCACCTTTGTTCTTTTTTCTGCACTTCTCTTACCTCTTTCTGCACTTGACTTGCTTCTTTCTGCACCTTTCTTTCTCTCTCTGTACTTCTATTGGGTCTCTCTGCACCTTGCTTCCTCTTTCTGCACCTTTTTTCTTCTTTCTGTACCTTGTTTGCTTCTTTCTGCACCTCTCTTGCTTCTTCCTGCACCTTCTTCCTTATTTCTGCATCTCTGTTGCTTCTTTCTGCACTACACTTCCCGCTTTCTCCACTTCTGTTGCTTCTTTCTGCACTTCTCTTGATTCTTTCTGCACCACTCTTGCCTTTTTCTGTACCCTTCTTTCTACACCTCTCTTCCCTCTTTCTGCATCTCTCTTTCCTCGTAATGCACTTTCAGAATATGGTGAGACTTACAACAGTAACATGGGAAGGACTGGTGCTTTAAAACTCTGGAGTTCTCCTGGTTCTTTCTGTACTTGTCTTGCCTCTTTGTGGACCTCTTTTGCTTTTTTTGTACAGAGCTATTGGCTCTTTCAGCATTTCTGTTGCTTATTTCTGCACTACTTTTCCTCTTTCTGCACCATTCTTTTTTCTTTGTCTACCTCTATTGCCTGTTTGTGTACCTTTCTGTACCCCTCTTGTGTGTTTGTGTACCTCTCTTATCTCTTTCTGCATCTTCCTTTACCTCTTCTGGCACCTCTCTTGCCAATTTCTGTACCTCTCGCTTCTTTATGCACCTATCTTGTTCCTTTCTGCACTTCTTTTACCTTTATCTATACCTCTTTGCCTCTACCTGTTACTCTCTTGCCTTTTTCTGCAACCCTCTTCCCTCTTTCTGCACCTCTTTTGCCACTTTCTGTACTTCTCTTGCCTCTTTCTGCAACTCACTTGCCTCTTTCTGCTCCTCACTCTCTTTTTTGCATCTTTCTTGCCTGTTTCTGTACCTCTGTTGCCTCTTTCTGCACTTCACTTGCCTCTTTCTGCACCTCACTCTCTTCGTTCTGGACCTCTCTTGTCTCTTTCTCCACTTCTCTTGCCTCTTTTGGTATCCCATGTGCCTCTTTCTGTACCTCTCTTGCCTCTTTCTGAACCTCTTTTGCTTTTTCCGTACCTTTCTTCTGATTTCTGCACTTCTGTTGCTTCTTTTAGCACCTCACTCTCTTCTATCTGCACCTCACTTGTCTCTTTCTGTATCTCTCTTGCCCATTTCTGCTGTTCTCCTGCCTCTTTCTGTACCTCACTTGTCTCTTTCTGTACTTTTCTTGCCTTGTTCTGTCCTTCACTTGCCTCTTTCTACACTTCTCTTACCTTTTATGTACCTCATTTGCTGCCTTCTACAGTACTCTTGGTTCCCTGTGCACCTTTTTTCTTCTTTCTGCACTTCTATTGCATCTTTCAGCAACTTTCTTCCTCTTTCTGCACCTTTTTTGCTTCTTTCTGTACCTCTCTTGCTACTTTTTGAACCTCTCTTGCTTTTTCCTGCACTTCTCTTCCTTCTTTCTGTACCTCTCTTGGTTCTTCCTCTACCACACTTGCTCTTTCTCCACCTCTGTTGCTTCTTTATGTGCTTCTCTTGAATCTTACTGCACCGCTCATGCTTCTTTCTGCACCCCTCTTCCCTCTTTTTACACCCCTCTTCCCTCTTTTTCCATCTCTCTTGCCTCTTACTGTACGTATATTGCCTCTTTCTGCATTTCTGTTGCTTCTTTATGCACCACTCTTGCTTTTTCCTGCACTTCTCTTCTTTCTTTCTGCACCACTCTTGCTTATTTCTGTACCCCTCTTCCCTCTTTCTACACCTCTCTTACCTCTTTCTTCATCCCTCTTGGCTGTTACTGCACCTATCTTGCCTCTTTCTGCATTTCAGTTGCTTTTTTCTACACTTCTCTTGCCTCTTTCTGCACCTCTCTTGCCTTTTTGTGCATCTCTGTTGCTTGCTTGTACACTCCTCTTGCCTCTTCCTTCTCCCTTGTTCCCTCTTTTTGCACTTCTGATGCCTCTTTCTGTACCCCTCTTCTCTCTTTCTGCATCTCTCTTTCCCCTTTCTGCACTTCTCATGCTTGTTTTTGAACATCAGTCGCTTCTTTATACACTTGTCTTGCTTTTCTCTGCATCTCTCAAGGTTCTTTCTGCATCTCTCTTGCCTTTATCTGCACCCGTCTTGTCTCTTTTGCACTTCTCTAGCCTCTTTCTGATTTCTGATTCAATTGGAGGTCTCCCAATGCCTGGCAGAAGTCCCTACTAACATTATCTGTGGGACTGTTTAGATGTAGGTTAAGATCCTCTAGTACCAAAAATTTGTCTGTGCATAACACAGCCTCCATTATGGCTTCCACCAGACTCTCCCCAAATCTTGCTATAGGGCCTGGGGGTCTATAAATTAGCATGTCCTTCAGCGTACAGCTCTCATTTACTGTCCAGGATAGAGGAGTGGTCTAATTGACAACGTAGAACTTAGAAATACTGGTTGGTTCATCATCTTGCATCCAATATGCTCTGTAAATCTCTGGTTTGTAGAAGGGAATCTTCTGCCTATTATATATGAGAAAAATGCTGCGAGTTAGCCGTTAGATAGTATACTGGGGAATGCTAGCATTTTGCAGTCATGGCAAAAAGTGTAACATGTATGTGATGGCTAAGCAATATAAACTAAACAAAATCAATAAGTTGTTTTTTTTTCGACCTCTTCACTTGTACGCAACAGTCAAGTGGCCTCAAAGGCATCTACTGCACATGTCAATAAGCTGGCAGGTATAATTAAATATGCACCAAAAGAGTAGTAGTCGACATGATGAATCTAAAAGGGTTACACATGGCTCAGGCTAACTTTCAAAAGAGTAGAGTAGGACTAGATGACCCTAGGAAGTGGAACCATATCACTACTAGTGTCTGTCTACTGACTGTACTTACTGTCTAATACTGATGTATGTTGCATTAACTTTTTTTTCAATGTTCCAAGTGAACACTTAAAATAGGGGGAGGTTTCCAGGCATCTAAAAAAATTTTGATGTTTTTTTCTAGGCACACTACCATCCACCAGTGCCGTCGGGGCCAGCGATGCGGCCATTCCGGAGGGGGCAGGTGAACTGGAGGCACCACCAGGAGAGCCAGGGGGGGATCCAGCAGCAGTGGCCGGCGGCGGTAAGTTATTTTCATTACTTCTTCACATTACAGCTAGATGGAAGTGTGTTCACTATTTCACTGTACTGTGCGACTTACAACGGTTGAAGAAGACACCCTTTACTTAGCATTAGCAGCGTGAGTAGAGTAACCAATGGCCTCTTCTATTTGACTCCAAAATCAGCTGTGAATGTTTTATGGAGAAGACAAACTCAGATCAGATGACCTTGATGGATGTGTTGAACAAAGAGGGAAAGAACTAAGGGTGGAAGGACGGGCGAGATAAATACTATGACTGACTGGCAGAGAAGGATATGTTGTTGGAAGCATGCATAGGTGGCTGATAGTAATCAGATCAGATGCATGGGTTGTTGAAGGATGGGTGGAAGGTGAAAGAATGCCTGCCTGGGTGGGTGAAACAGTATGGGTGGAAAGTGCTAGATAGCAAAAATCAGCGTTGTTTGGTTCAAATTCAAAGCCAAGGCAAGCAAGGAAGGAGCGGAAGCATGGGTGGTTGTTGGTGAAACCAACTAAGTATGAGAGATATAAAAAAGAAGGATACACGTTTACTTTAATGGATGTATGCCTTAATGTACTATCATCAAGAGACAGTATAGGTGGAAAGTGTCACTGGAGATTCTTACTTTGAAGTAAATGTAAAAGAAACTGCGCGACAGTAGCAAAGCCTAGGGGAATATAGGTAGTATTATCAGAATACAGTACACTTGCAGTAGTTTGCAAGCACGACATATATATTTATATATATCTATATTATCAAGCGGAAACCCCTTCCTCCCACTCTGCGGACCACTCCCTACCTATTATTATTAATGTATTTTCGATTGGGGCAGCCAGCCTGCAAAGGGTGGCCTATCTGTTGTTTATGGTTATTGGTTACGCAATGAATGAAAGCAAAGTACCCTCTGCAGTAGCGGTTGGTGGTGGGAGTGTTGGCGGGCGGTGACATGGGGAGGGGACGGGTGGGTGGCACTGGCGAGTAAACTGTGTATTACGGCCAAATACAGGTAATCAACATAAAAATAAATAAAATTATTTTCAAGGTGCGCACTGCACCGCCGAATGCGATGCAGTGCGTGCAACAATTTTTTTTTTTAATGTATTGTTTAATTACCTGTGATTGTCCTTAATCCATAGTTTACTATCCCCACCCTGCACCTTCCCACGTCACCGACTCACCGCCCGGCTGCACTCCCACCACCGACCGCTACCGACCTGATGTCGTATCGTATTAGCATCTATAATATGAATATAAGCAATGATCATTGGATCCGATAAATAATCAGCCTTTTTGTAGTACCCATGGCAGGGTGTAAGTGAAATTGTGCATGCCATTTGCCCTCATGTAACAGAGTATGACCAGTGCCAACGGCCGTAAGGCGTCATACAAAAATATGAGCTTCCCCTCCTGCAGACAGTAGTAGTAAATAAAACTAATGTGAGTCTGCATCATGTGGCTCATATCTGTTTCTCTTGGGTGCAAGCTTAGCTGACGGAACTGGCATGCCGGCTACAACAAGGTTATGTAATTGGGCTAAACTACAGATAAGAACAACACGACTGGTGTACCGGAGTACATAGTACGATTATATTTATAATGTCGGAAACTTTCACAAATGTTAGAGTCCTGTGGAAATATGGATTTTTCTGGTCAGTTATGTCCCCTATCTTGGACCCCAACGGTTCTATGTGCATGTTACAAGTACATGTATGTTCCCTCCAGTTCCAGTTATGAAGACGCAAATACATGTGCGTCCACCGTTAACATGTCCTCTTTCAGATCCGCCATGAATGGGCCGGATATTTCATTCCTAAATACGAAAGGCCACCGCCTTTATATGGTTCACTTATGCCATTTTACAGTCCAGACAAGTAGGCCCTGATTCTGCCATCAAGCTTTTCTTGCTTTCTGTCTCTGAAGCTCCAGTCCGAGCCTGCATCTGTGACCATGAACTTTGTCTCATCCTCTGCGCGGCTCACGATGCCTGACATCAGCTTGCTGCCTGCCAAGAACTGTATTTCACCTTCGGAAATTATCTGCTCCGCTCCCTGCCCAATGCATTCCTGTCTAGTAGCTTAAGTAAACATTCTGCCAGCTACCGAGCAAAGGCCCGGCTTCTCTGTCTTTATGCAAGTAATTCATAGCCCTGTTACCATGGAAGATTCCTGCCCTCGCATCTAGTGTAGACACTTAGACGCTTGTACACGCACTAACAGTCAGTATAGTCAGTATAGAATAAGATTCTACTCCAAGAAGGTCTCTTTTTTGGATAACATAGTTCTTTAAACATAGGATGTTAGATATGATTTGGGATTAGGTTGACTTGACCCTCCAGACATTTGTCGCCACATGTAGAGCTAAATGTCAAGTCCCCTTCACCCCCTAGCTGCACGTCAATCACACGTCATGCTGCTGCGCGCGCATTTCTGCCAAGTATTTCTGATGACATTGCGAAATTCTTTCATGTAACCACCCTCTTATGACATCACATCTGATGACGTTCTTTAAACATACCCAGTTACGCCTATCTTTGCCACATATGAATATATTATCTCCACTATCAATTGTTACGCCTCTTGTATTTGCTTCACTGTAATGCTTATTGTATAAAAGTAATTGATTGTCAATAACGTATGTACTTCACTTCCTGAACCTTCGTGGTGATGGAACCTGGAGCAACCGATTATAATCGACCATTGGAATAAAGCCCATTCCGAACCTCTAATATCACGGATTCTGCCTCTTATTTACTGAGCTATTTTATTATGTTTCTGTATCAAATTAGGTCCCGGTAATTAAATTATTTACCACATGAATGGCGCCCGAACAGGGACACTTTCTCATCTCACGCGCCGGCGGTGCGTTGCAGGCCCGGTCTCCTGCCACAGCTGGACGGACAACAACGCGTACCAGCAGGATTTCCTGTATCTCCCTCCGGTCAAGCGGGGGCGACTGAGGCTGCGATCAACACCCAGACGAGGCGGTGAGAAGTGCGAAGTATCCCGACCAGAGCCTAGCTGAGAGAGCAAGATCCGAGGTATTCAGAGGCCCACCAGTTTCCGAAGTCCCAAGTCAAGTCCGGTTTCCGAAGTGTTCAAGTCGAGTCCAGTCCGGTTCAAGTTCAGTTCAGATCGGTTCCGAGGCCTTCCGTTCCGAGCTACCCGGTGAGTACCATTACTGGGGAGGCGTTCTGACGTGCACATAGGTTGTGCCGGTCAAGACGGGTTTGGGTACACAAATCTGGTCTGCACTGTTTCAGCAGTGTATCTGTACTGTTTAGCAGTATATCTAGTATATCAAGTATATAAATTCAGAATAATTCAGTTAAATGTCGAGTATTATGTTTTAGTGATTAAGTTTTTCTTAGATCATCGTCATCATCACCGTTGCTCATTTTAAATGTTAAATGTTAAATGTATTGATACGTCCTGCATATTGTGGTATGAATGACTGTTCATTATTGTGTTTTATTGTACTAAGTTTGTTCAAGATCAAGTAGCAGACCAGTTCTCAATATGCCGCTCTTTTCGAAACTAAGACAGATCACAACTAGAAAAGGGGTACTCGAAGAGGCTGTTCCCATTCCTCCTAGGGACACTCCAGGGTACTTCATGTATCATAAACATGGCCTAGACGCCATATTATTTCTCAATTTATGGGTAGACTACACTAAGGAATTATCAGAAAGTCAGAGGTGGCCCGCAACTGGGACCTGGGATGCAGAGTGCATCGTGAAAGTAGAGGAAGAATTATGGAAAAAGAAAGCTAGACAATCACAGAAAGATGCCATTGAATTATGGCGTAAAGAATCGTATAGACGAACAGAAAAAGCACGTAGACAGGAAGAGAAGAGTAAAGAGAATTCGAATAAAGTTCAAGAAAATCTATTAATTGAAGAAGGTACACGAGTGAAATCAGAACAAGTAGACAGACAAAGACATGCCCTTATGAAGGGTATGTATCCCCTTCTGGCCGAGGGATTACCTAAGGCTACTGCGGGGATACCAAAAGACTTGCCAAAAGACTTGCCACCCCCATTATTTCCAATAAAGGTACATCCTAAGGGGCATCCTAGAACCGCAGAAGATGTTTTTCTTTCCTCATATTTAGATGACGCAGCTCCCGAGTATGCTAACCCCGCCCCACATAGACCGTTGGCCGGGGAGGTTCAACGCCAAGATCCTGTACCTGTACCCTTACAGCATCAAGTTCTGACACAAGTTCCGGCAAGCACATCTGTTTCCACATCTGTTCCTACACAAACTTCTATAGCTGTGTCGTCCACACCTATAGTTGCTGTATCGCGTTCTACGAATCCTTTCACGCCCGATACTCCAGACGGGGCTACCGGAGGTGCTACCAATATTTTTTCCACGCCACCCAGAATAAATAAACTTACCTTTCAAGAGTCAGCACATCCACGTACCCCCAAACTCATAAATGCCCGCACGCTTAAGGAACTTCTAGTAGATTGTAGATATGACCCTGTGCCCGGCAAAGAGGACGAAATGATCCTGGCATCATTACGTATCAGACGAGCCGCGGTGTATTTAGGGAAGTTACCAGGAATGACTAAGCATCTAGATAATATATATCATTATGTCCAAACAGGGCGAGACTCTGAATGTATTAACAGAGCTATGGAATACCAGAAAGTGGAGATACAGGGGGAACTGTTACGTTTCCTCATAAATTGCGTAATCAGAAATCAAGACCGACCGGGGGTAGATCCGGAAATAATGCAAACTCTTACCAGATGGAGCCAGAATATATCAGAAGGGAGACATGATAGGCAAAAATGTATAATAGCCATGTGCAGAAAGATCCGTAAAGAAATAGAACGCCTACACGAAGAAAGATTAACGGTAGACCAGTTTGAACAAAACGAGGAGGAAGAAGGATCAGGACCGTCCACAGGACAGTCAGAAACCATAGCCTATGTAGGTAGAGGAAGATCTTGTAATAGTACTAGATATTTCACTGACCCGATACGTCCGATATGTCCAGATAATAACAGGAATTTCCAAACACCTATAATAAATATGAGATCCCCCGAGCATTCGTTCCAAGCCGCTGACAAATTACTGCGAGAACGAAGGGGTTATCATTTTCTCGATTCTATGGATGAACAAGAATTAGCCAGGTCAGCCGTTCATTGGGTTGACAGTCCCGGAAAGTATGATGATGATACAATAGTACACACAGTTTTGAACCTCACCCCAGATGAACAGCGTTTAGCTGGGATTTATATGATTCAACAACTTCTTATACTATATAAAAGCCAACATTCAGATCCTGGTCCCCTACCTGATATATTGACTGAATTACTCACGAATAAATGGAAAGGTTCAGGTACTAAGTTGATTAAGGAAATACTAGAATCTAGAAAACAGTACATTCTTTTTGTATGTCCAGAACATGTTTCATTGCCCATCAAGGAAAGACCGATGTATTACATGGATGGACAGAATCCCTTACGAGAAGTACACCCAATAAAGGGCGAGGATAATCAGTTTAAACGTGTATATGTATATACGCCCATATCGAAAATAGAATTGTTAGAAATGAAGAAAGTGGTACCCAGTCATGACAAAGACCCAGCGGGTTTCCACCGAGAAATTAAAGATATGTTACTCATGGGAGAGTATACCTATCCCGACATTATGACAATATTAAAGGTATTAATGCCTGCTGGCATTTATGAAAAACTCAAGGAAAAAGAGTGGGAGGTAGGAGACCAAAAGATAGATTGGGCAGCATTAGAAAATGAAGAAAAGGCCCGAGGTCCAGGTTCGGGGCTTGGGGACAAAACTAAAGCACTGCCAGGTTTACTAGTACAGGTACTGCCACGTTTATTAACTACGAAAAAGGAAGACTGGGGTGCAATCTCAGCCTGTAAACAAAAGCAAGATGAAGACACTAGCGATTTCTATGCCCCATTCGAAAAATGTTTTGGTATAAATAGTGGTATAAAAGCAAGTAGCGAGTCATACCCACATCTGTTTGTGACAAAATTAGTTGAAAATTCTTTGCCCCAAGTGAAGAAAAGAATATTAAAATTCGAGAGTACATGGCAAGGTAATACGCCATCACAAATGTTACAAATGTTACAGTACCATTACAATAGGATTAGAGAGGAACAAGAACATGAACAAAGACGCATGAAAGACACAAAGATGAAAATGCTAGTCTCTCAGACAGTTCCAGCTGAAGGACATAAAAAGGGTACGACACATTCCGGTGATTCGACAGGACCTGTAAAAGGGACATGCAATTACTGTAAAAGGCCAGGTCATTACGTACACGATTGTCCAGTTTTAAAACATAATATCGCTATAGGTAATACAAAAGAAAGACCACGGCCACCCAGACAGGATCAGAATGAACAAGGAGCACCGCAGCATGCACAGGCCATGCCAGCTCCACAACAGTCTATACAGTTTGTGCCAGCCGCACCAGCATTGCCAGCTGCTGCCACACAAACCACGACACGACAGCTGTACCAGACCGCACAGTATGACTATCCTGATTATCAACGATACGCATGAACCAGCCTAGAGAGGGAAGTTGACTTACCCCTTATCGAGGTCCCTGTAGACCAAGAAGGACCTTATGTACATAGTGAATTATTAGACCAAGATAGAAAATTTTTACTCGATACAGGGGCAAGTCGAACAACCATAAAACGTAGTGAAGTTCCAGGGGCACCCCTCTCAGGCTCACAGAATATTTCCCTTGGTTTTTCAGGAAAACCTATTGTTAATGAAGTATCACAGCCTCTTCCACTTACGATAGGACCCTTGACCAGAACTACAGATTTATTGCTTACTAAATCATGTCCAGAAAACTTGTTAGGAATAAAAACACTGAAAGCTCTAGGAGCTATAATATGTTGTTCTCCGGAAGGAGTAAGATTGTTTTTACGTGATTTCAAAGGTCATTATGTGTCTCGAGATATGGATTCCCGACTGCAGACTTTACCCACACATTTATGGGCACAAGGCCCTACAGATGTTGGTTGCATGAACATTACACCCTATCGAGTCACACTAAAGGCAGGAGTGGTACTACCACGAATGCGACAATACAAGTTACCCCCAGATGCTGTAATGGCTTTACTGCAAATCATTGACGAACTTATCGGCCAAGGAGTGGTTGTGGAGACCGACTCCAATGTATGTAATTCACCGATAATTCCGATTCTTAAACGAACTGATCCAAAGGCTCCCCCAGTATATCGATTGGTAATTGATCTGCGCGAATTAAATAAATGTATTGTACCACAATACCCCGTAGTTCCAGACATCTCTTCATTACTGACAGCTATTGATTCCGAAGCAACATTCTTTACTGTAATTGATCTCAAGAATGCCTTTTTCAGCGTCCCAATAGATTCGGAAAGCCAATATTTGTTCGGATTTAGTTTAAATGGACGTAGCTTTAAATTCACACGCGCACCTCAAGGATTTACAGAAAGCCCCAGCATCTATAGCCAAGCACTGAAACGAGAACTCGACAGTATCCACATGCCAGTTAACACTGCTTTGCTTCAATATGTCGATGATCTGCTGATCACCGCTCGAAGCGAACCTGAATGTGAAAAAGCATCACTGACGGTTTTACAATTTCTAGCCGAAAAGGGGCACAAGGTGTCCCCTTCTAAGCTGCAATTCTGTGTCCAGCGAGTTATTTACCTTGGTCACTCGCTGTCCAAGGAGGGAAGGCAGCTTACACCAGATCGTATTCAGTTAATAGCTAATATGCCAATACCCAAGACACAAAAGGAGGTGCGGGCTTTCATAGGCCTCACTTCATATTGTAGACAGTGGATCCCTCAGTATGCATTTCTAGCAAAACCACTCATTCAATTAACAACACAGGAGGCAGCCACATCGACTGTTCTCCCTTGGACTCGGGAACACACACTAGCTTTTGAAAGCCTAAAGAAAGCTTTATGTCAAGCACCTGTTTTAGCAACACCATGTTACAGAAAACATTTTACACTCTTTGTTACAGAACGAGAAGGTACTGCCTTGTCAGTACTCACACAGGAACAAGCAGGATCACACAAACCGTGTGCTTATTTTTCTAGTACATTAGATCCCGTAGCTCAGGCTTTGCCTGCGTGCCTGAAATCAGTGGCAGCGACAGCTTTAGCAATCAGACAAAGCGATGCCCTAGTGTTAGGACATCCATTGACAGTACAAGTACCACACGCCGTAGAGGTTCTTGTGAATCGAACGCAAACACAACACTTGACTATAGCACGACTTACAGGGTATGAACTAACATTGTTTCAGCCACATATAGAAATCAGACGTTGTAACACATTGAATCCTGCCACACTTTTACCTATAAATGGAACAGACCCATTAGCCCACGATTGTATTGATGTTATTACAATCACGACGAAACCCAGACAAGACTTGACAGATGTTCCATTGTCAGATCCAGACCTGACGTTGTATGTAGATGGTTCATGTATGAGAACAAGTACAGGAGAGTTAGTGGCCGCTTACGCAGTCACCACAGACACTGAAATTATTGAAACCAAGTGTATAAATACCTTGTCCGCTCAAGCAGCAGAGCTCGTCGCTCTGACACAGGCCTGTATTCAAGCCACAAATAAAAAAGTCAACATATACACTGATTCACGTTATGCATTCGGAGTTGTACATGACTTCGGCGTGCTGTGGCGAGAGAGAGGTTATTTAACTTCTCACGGTGCCCACATTCAGCACGGACCCCTCATTCATGCCTTACTAGATGCAATACATTTGCCCATTGCAATATCGATTATGAAATGTAAAGCTCATACGAAAATTACTGATATCATTTCTCAAGGCAATGATCTAGCTGACAGAACAGCTAAACAGACTGCTCAAACTCAAACATCCGACATGACAAAGACAATAGTCCAGACACCAACACATTGTATGATGGTTAAGGATCCCGCTCTTGATGTAATTGACATACAGACACATGCTACTCCAGACGAAATAAGGAAATGGACTGAATTAGGAGGGATCCAAACGGATCAAGGATGGATGACGAAGGAAAAATCTGTGTGGTTCCTTCCTGATTCAATGGTCCAAGTCATTATTAACACTGTCCATAGTCCAGCGCATCTAGGAGAGAAAGCTATGCTAGACAGCATTCAACATATTTGGTTCAACAAGCATTTACGAGCAGCAGCGAAACAAAAAGTTCGTACCTGTATGATATGTTGTCAGTTCAACCCAGTAAAAAGCATTCCCGTAGAGCAGGGTGGATTTCAGCCTCCTGATCACCCTTTTGAAATTCTCCAGATGGATTATATCCAGATGGAACGATGTCGAGGATTCAAATATGTTCTCGTAGTTGTTTGTGCTCTTTCCCGTTGGACGGAGGCATACCCGGTTTCAGATTACACTGCCCCGACTACTGCCAAACAGTTAATTCGAGAATTCTTCCCACGATACGGTTTACCACGTGCTGTCTACTCAGATAACGGCCAGCCGTTCTCATCCGAATTAATGAAACACGTTTCACTTTTGCTAGGATATCAGTGGAAGTTTCATTGTGTCCGACACCCCGAGGCAGCAGGTCTCGTGGAACGACATAATCAAACTTTGAAAATCAGATTGTCCAAAATATGCAGGGAGAAAGGTGTCGACTGGGTAGTAGCATTACCAGTTGCACTCTTTTACATGAGAATGGTAGCACACTCTCGAACAGGGCTATCCCCGTATGAGGTGATCTTTGGCAGACCACCAAATATGTGGGGGACGCCTATACCACGTAAAATAACTGATATTGACTGTAATATGCTGACAGATTACTTGGCTTCCTTGATGTCTGCACTACAATCTTGTCGTTCACAGGTAGCTGCAGCTTTTCCTAACAACACTGAAGTGAAACCCCATGACGTAATTCCGGGGGATCTCGTTTTGGTGAGAAACTTCGATCGAAAGACTCAGCTGGATCCTAGGTGGAGGTCGCCTCAGCTCGTGTTATTAACGACGAGGACAGCCGTGAAGATCGAAGGCAGGAAAGGCTGGATTCATTCAAGTCATATCAAGAAATTTTATGGACTACCATCAGATATAAAAACTACACCTTGTGTGTCTTCACCCATTGACTCAAAACTTCCTTTTGTTGAAAAAAGTAATGCCGAACATTATAAACTAAAGCTCAGATCCAATCAGTCAAGCAATTTGATTGTTTAAGTCCTCTCCGAGGTGAAGCGGTTGAATTGTCTCTGACATGTATCCCTTGGACCTGAATAGAGAATACACCCGAAAAATGCTGAAACGACAGGCGTACTGTAAATCACTGCGTAGTCATTGTACAGTGACGTTATTAATTTCGTTTTTCCTTAGTCTTTTAATAATTACTGCAAGTATATTGTTGCACCTATATGATCCTATTTCTAGACATGCTTATAATATTACTGCTGAACATTCTTTTAGTGAACTACCCCCGCATGAATTGTCATACAGATTTGCGCTGCGCAATAACACTTTTATTAATATGTTACATCATTCCCATCAGGTTAGCAATGCTACAAATTGTTGGATATGTGGCCGACTCCCTCCCTATCAGAACTATAAAGGAATTCTACCTCTTTTTCCATACCCGTTCACACACAACGGCTCCTGTGGAGCATGGCTTAGTTTAATTAATTCCCAAGATTCGAACTCTGCAGTTTATCAAGACAATGGGGTATGGGGAAATCTGAACTTAGTTTTACTTAAGGTCTGCCACCCCAACAAGGAGGGACTTCCCAAAAGAACAGGAACTGATCTAGAAAATGAAGTATATGGATTAGGTAACTTTACGCTCAATCTCCTGATCTTGAATGTCGAATCCGAAGCTAATCCAAGTTTGCCCGCCATGTCAGTATTTCCAGTAAAAGGTGAATTATGTGTAAAAAAGAATGGTTCCATACATATGGGCCATAGTAGATGCACCACTGTAATAGAATTCAGTGATCAAGGCAGGTCGACATTTAGAGCTTCCCGCCATTCCTATTTTATATGTGGTCAGACGGCATATGTACGTTTGCCTCTAGATTGGGATGGTACTTGCTATATTGGATTCCTTTTGCCACCTGTTTTTCTAGCTCCTCCTGATTATCACAGAAATACTCATTTAGTACACAATAGAGAAAGGAGAGATCTCCCAATAGTCGACTACACTGAAACAGCATGGGAAAAATACACAGATTTCAATAAAGGTCTCTTTCCCTATATAGGTACCGTTACTAATAGTAAGCTGATACGTAGATTGACTAGAACCCTTGAAGCAGTAGTGAACGAAACTATTTCCGCCTTAGGCAATTTAACAGAAGAACAGTCTGCTATGCGGATTGTTGTGCTTCAAAATCGTCTTGTCCTTGACGTCATCCTGGCCGATAGGGGCGGAGCTTGTAGGGTCATCGGATCAAGCTGTTGCATTTTCATACCAGAAAATTCGCCATCTGTATATAAAGCTATAACGCGCCTTCATAAGATTGTAAGCCAGATACACCAGAATCCAGGCACCTGGACTTGGTCCGGTTGGTTTTGGAGCGTGTTATCAGCCTGGGGATGGAGAGTTCTATCCTTCCTAGGTATTGGCCTTCTCATACTATTCAGTTGCTGCTTATGCCTGCAATGTGGACCAGCGATTTGTGGTCTGTGTGCCACATCGTGCATTCCACATCAAGATTTTCATTCAAGATCCCGGAAAAAGAAAGAAGAACAAATGATGCTATATGAACAGATCAATGGATTAATGAAGATTGATATCTCTTGACGGGCAAGTAGGGGACAAGAAGGGAATGTGGAAATATGGATTTTTCTGGTCAGTTATGTCCCCTATCTTGGACCCCAACGGTTCTATGTGCATGTTACAAGTACATGTATGTTCCCTCCAGTTCCAGTTATGAAGACGCAAATACATGTGCGTCCACCGTTAACATGTCCTCTTTCAGATCCGCCATGAATGGGCCGGATATTTCATTCCTAAATACGAAAGGCCACCGCCTTTATATGGTTCACTTATGCCATTTTACAGTCCAGACAAGTAGGCCCTGATTCTGCCATCAAGCTTTTCTTGCTTTCTGTCTCTGAAGCTCCAGTCCGAGCCTGCATCTGTGACCATGAACTTTGTCTCATCCTCTGCGCAGCTCACGATGCCTGACATCAGCTTGCTGCCTGCCAAGAACTGTATTTCACCTTCGGAAATTATCTGCTCCGCTCCCTGCCCAATGCATTCCTGTCTAGTAGCTTAAGTAAACATTCTGCCAGCTACCGAGCAAAGGCCCGGCTTCTCTGTCTTTATGCAAGTAATTCATAGCCCTGTTACCATGGAAGATTCCTGCCCTCGCATCTAGTGTAGACACTTAGACGCTTGTACACGCACTAACAGTCAGTATAGTCAGTATAGAATAAGATTCTACTCCAAGAAGGTCTCTTTTTTGGATAACATAGTTCTTTAAACATAGGATGTTAGATATGATTTGGGATTAGGTTGACTTGACCCTCCAGACATTTGTCGCCACATGTAGAGCTAAATGTCAAGTCCCCTTCACCCCCTAGCTGCACGTCAATCACACGTCATGCTGCTGCGCGCGCATTTCTGCCAAGTATTTCTGATGACATTGCGAAATTCTTTCATGTAACCACCCTCTTATGACATCACATCTGATGACGTTCTTTAAACATACCCAGTTACGCCTATCTTTGCCACATATGAATATATTATCTCCACTATCAATTGTTACGCCTCTTGTATTTGCTTCACTGTAATGCTTATTGTATAAAAGTAATTGATTGTCAATAACGTATGTACTTCACTTCCTGAACCTTCGTGGTGATGGAACCTGGAGCAACCGATTATAATCGACCATTGGAATAAAGCCCATTCCGAACCTCTAATATCACGGATTCTGCCTCTTATTTACTGAGCTATTTTATTATGTTTCTGTATCAAATTAGGTCCCGGTAATTAAATTATTTACCACAGTCCAAGGAAGTAGGATTAGAGATACTTACCACCAAATCACAAATGTTATGAACTGTGCTTGCTAGTGATACTGTGACACTATGTGTTGAATGATTTTAGCGTTTCTGTTTTGCTAAGAGTATTGGCTACAACATGTTCTTTTTCTTTCTTGATATAGATACTCCTTCCACACCCACTAAACCATCAAGGAAGGAGTTGGCTGCTAGGGCCCGGCGCCGGAAACTGGAGGCCATCTGCGAACATTATCCCCGGCTGGTGGCTCAGGCAGAGGAGGAGGAGGAGGCGGCTGCAGCTGCAGCCTCCTCCAATGCCCCGGGCCCCAGTCAGGCCCTGCCTCCACTTTCACGGCGCTGTGGTCCGGCATCCGCCCGCCGCCGCGCCTCTATTTCCAGCACTGCTGCCCCCCACCCTGCATGTAACTGTAGGGCATTTTGCCGCCAGCTGCTCCACCGGATGGCCCGCTTAGAGGAGAACATGGAGGAGCGGGTAGAGATCCTGGTGGACAAACACCTTAAGGCCCGGCCGACAATAGAGGACCTCGTCGTTTGCCCCTTTTTTAATTCCTTTTGTTGGTGGGTGGGTTTTTGGTCGTTGGGGATTCTTTTGGACATTGGGACTCTTCAACTTTCGTTTCTTTTTGGATATTGGTTGGGGTTAGGGAGGGGGGTGGGTTAGGTCAGAGTGGGATACTTTATTTTTGTTAGGGGATATTAAAAGTTATTCTATTTACTTATACGATGTTAATGTTTTGTGGTGGGTTACAGTTTTCAGAATTCAATTCAAGTTACATGGTTTTTTACTTTGTTTCCATACTGCTGCATGCCCACAGCCAGTGTTTGATTTAAAAGATCTGCCGATTTTGTAACACACAAACCGATAGATGCAGTACCCCTCAATGAGTTATTTTTAATTGTCATAATAGTACTGTCAGTCTCTCCTCCTAGTCCATACCTCCCGCCAAACTTATCTTACCTGTGATTGATGATGAAGTTCGGCACACTGATGGCTGCATGGTTGGTTTCCCAATTTGACGGAGAAGATGCCATTATTGTGGTGGTAGTAGTAGACACTGGCAATAGCATTTGAAAAAAGAAAGAGAAAGTCACTTGACTGAGAGACTGTGGGAGGAGTAGTAGAGCAGAACACAAAGTAAACTACAGCATGGGTGGGCAAGCAGAAGAAGATCCTTGCCCTGCCTTAGTTGAAATTCAATTAGTGTTGCTTTCACCACATCTGCCCCAGCAAGCGTGTGATCAATTGGTGTACATTTAATGTAGATATCACATCACACCTCAATATAAATCACACAGCCCGGGGGAAGAGGGTTAGGGATTGATGAATGGATGGGAAGTGGGGTTTTGGGAAAGGTTTGAGAAAGAAAAACAGACAGTATGCATGCACACAACAAAAGTAAAACACAATCTTGTAAGACGACCATGATCCATTATCAAAGAAATCGAAGTATGAAGTGAGAAAAAGCAAATGCATGCATGCTGAGGAAGATAACTTGATGGTTAATGATAATGAGTTGTACTTACTATAACTACTATTACCCAATGAGACAGTACAGTCAGGGAAGAAATTGAAATTTGCCTTGCCTGTTTGCCGCCCTCAGAGCTCAGACCGAACCCAATTACATGCTGTACCGGGCTTACTTTTATTTTTCAAGCTAGCTAAGCAAATTAAAAAATAGTTGTAGGGATCAATTACCAAACAAACCACAACACACAGTCGTAATGATTGTAGAGAAAAAAGCAATCAAATAAATTTTATGACGAATGATGATACTAAAATTACTGTATTATCCTGGTCCAAATGTGGAGTTGCATCATTCTCGTCATTCCTCTTGGTCCTCCCTTCCAAGGACACTCCGCACATCAATCTTGGGTACCACTGCCTGCCTGATGCGGATTGGTAAGGTAAGTGTGAGTTGTTTCTCCCACTATAGCACAGGTTAAATGCCGGCCTGTAAGTGTAGATGGAAAAACAAACAGGGTATTGAAAAATTACTGCATTTAAAACAATAAACTCAATTACAGTGGAGTGCAAGATGAGAAGACAACACTCTGGAGAGAACACTTTCAGACTGAGGCAGCTTGGATTGGCTACATAGTGTCTACTCTACAGCATTAAGGTACAACAACAACGGGACAGGATTCAGGAGCCAGCACAGCCACAGAACAGGAGAACCGCGGCACAGGCCAGGCACCCTACCCCTTACTTACATTTTGACCGAGCCAGAGAAATGTCATATGCACTGCAGGAACCTAGCATTTTCCAAATGAAGTGACTAAATCAATGCACCACTGTCCCTCATACCACTGCACTCTACTCCAGTCCACACCACTACATGGACATCTAGCCTAGGTCTGCCGTGGTTCTTGTTCAAACTGTTTATCTTTTAAGTCAGCTCATGAAACTCAGTTATTCCATCAATTTTCTCCGATCCAACTGACTGTGTGCAAAGATAGTATGCTCAGCAGCATCATGATGATGACCGTGTGGTACCTATTCTCCAACACCAACTCAGTCTGTAGTGACTGATTAAGTTTATAATTATAATATATTCCATATTACAAAATTGCAACGGATATTGGCTGGCACCTGCAGTGGTAGGAGTACAATGTGGTTATTATTAAACAACAAGGAAACATTAACTGTCACCACACCTGAGTCACTTTTACTTTGTCGATAAACTAGTATAGTTCTACTTCATGCACAATTATTCTTAGTCAGCCAGCATCCAATGCAATGCATGCCACCATCATTCACAATATTCACTCATTACCTGTCTTGGTGTTCTCTTTGGCTGTCTGATCTGATGCCTGCCTAGCCTTCTGGCAGTCAGTGATGAGTTTCTTTTGGCTTGGAAACAAAATGGAATATAGCTGGAGTCACGTTTCACTTCTTATGGAGGGACTGTTACAGGCAACATGTATTGTACTATTCTCCATCTCCATCCAATGTCTGGCTTGCTTGAAATGTATTTAGGGAGAGTAAGGAAGATGGAGCAGGACCCTGAGGAGTGGAGTCGACAGTTATGCACAGACGTGCAACTCCAATAGGGAAATAAAAAGAGGAGACTGTTGATGGATTTGTTGTGATTAGATTTTGAACCAGAAAAACAGATACACAGTCACACACAAATAAAGGAAGGGAGAACAATTTGAAAGCCTAGTTGTCAGGGAAGAGGAGCCCGTCCTCAAACTCTGGTGGTTCGGACAGAAGTACGTCTAACAACCCACTACTTATGTCATTGAATTCGCTCTCCTCTTCCTGCTGTGATTCACGTATTTTGTACTCCGGTTGTATAAAGTGTTGATTCATTTTGATCATGGTTAACCTCTCAACGCTTTTGGGCGGGAGACTGGTCCTTTTGACAGTAACAATGGCACCAGCAGCACTGAAAACATGCTCTGAAGAGACACTTGCAACAGGGCAAGCCACATACTTTATCGCCAGCCTGCTGAGCACTGGCCATTGGCTTCTTTTCCCATACCAATACACCAATGGGCTTTGCTCCATGAAGACCTCTGTTGTGTCATCTAGATAGGCCTGAACCATCCGCTCAATGTTCAGGGGTGCTCCGATTTCCTGGGCCTCTTTTGCCTTTGCATCAGTCATGGACGTACAATACCCTTTCCGTAGAAACCAATCACCTGCTGTTTTTTTAAATGTGCCTGATGATCCTGTTGGTGCTGTTGATGTTATTGCTGGCAGTGTTGTTGACTGTTGGGAGGCAAACGCACTGCTCTTGGCCTCTGAAGTAGAACTTGACTCTGGGTGCCCTGCAGTACTTTTTCTGCCCTGGGGGGGCAGGCCTCTAATTAAGATCCTTTAGTTTTCAAAGTCAGTGGCTTTCTCAGCTATCAAAGTTTTGTACTGGGCAACATCCACTTCTGAAAAAGGAATTACTTCATTACTGCGCAGCAATAATTTGTAACGTGGATCCAAAATTGAGGCAGTAATGTAATGTGGATGTGACACAATGTTATTTTGAATCCTTGTATTGTCAGATAAGCGAGCGACTAAGGTGTCTGCCAAATAATATGCGTCTACTTTGTCATCCACACCTGCGTACATTTCTAACACCTCCTTCAGCTCTTGCTCTAGCATGTACAACAATGGGATAGCTTGGCCCATAGTACGGTCCTCCCTGCTCACTTCACGTGTGAAGACCTCAAAAGGAAGTAGCATCTCTGTCAGGCATTTGACGAGGTCCCATTGGGCCATCTCAACTGTCATGCCTTTCACAGTAGGATCCCCTGACCTTTTCATGACATACGCATTAAGTGGTATGTACTGCTCAAACAGACGCTCAAGCATGTAATACATTGAGTTCCAACGTGTTAGCACCTCCTGGATGAGTGCTTTGACTGGCATTTTATGCTCATGTTGAATGACCCTCAGCTGCTTCCGGGCTTTAAAAGAATGGTTGAAATGTGTGCATATTCTTCTGCAGGTGGTCAGTAAGCTGCTGACTTTGCTTTCATTTTTCAGAAAGTCCTGAACAACAATGTTAATGCAGTGTGCCAAACATGGCACCCTGAAATAGCCACCATCTTTCATGGCCCTAACTACATTTCTGCCATTGTCCGTGGCAACAAAACCAATGGTAAGCCCTCTTGGTCGCAGCCACTCAAACACCTTGCTGTTAAACTCATCCAAAATGTTTGCAGCAGTATGAGATTTCTCCATAGCAAACATGGCTACAGTTGCATGTTTGCGAGTGTCTTTAAAAATCTCAGCGGTGTCAACAACACCGTCAGATATCTTATCTTTAACACCTGAAAAAGAGACCCAGTGTGCAGTGATGCACATGTAATCAGTGGCTTGGCAACTGGTCCACATGTCTGTTCTCAGGTGTATACTCTGAACAGCACTCTGTTTTAAGGCTTTACCAAGCAATTCCAGCACGTCGCGATGTAGTGCTGGAACAGCAACTCTTGCGAAGTAGTAGCGGCTGGGAACTTTCCATTTTGGGCAGATGGTGGTCACAAATTCAAGAAAACCCCCCCCTTCAACAAAAGAAAAAGGGAGAAGGTCCAGTGCTAACATTTTAGCCAGCTTTGCATTGTACAAACGTGCTATTGGGTGGTTGCGTTCATACTGCCCCTCCGGCCTACTAAACATGCTAAGAATGGTAGGCTGCATGGTATTCCTTCCTGTGGTCAACGTCGCACTTTTTGGGCCAGCAGTACTACTTGGTGTCTCAGGCTGGCTCTTACTCTTGTGCCAATGAGATGTGGCTGAGGATGTGGGCGTTACCACTGCAGTGCTGGGGACAGGGCTACTTTGTGCACCACTACCACGGAGAATGTCTCCCTCTTCTTCCTGTTCCACCGTGAGCGGACTTTCTACTCATTTATGCCCAACAGTAATGGTTCCAGTTTTGATGAGACGAAGGTGCTCCTCCCACTGGATTGCGTGGTGTTTTTTCAGATGGGTCATTTGTCCTCCGGTACCATAGTTTGCACCAAGCTTACCACGACTAACAGAGGTATGACAAACGGAGCATATAGCAATGTTCTCCTCCTTTCCGCTAACCGTAAAGAAGTCCCACAATGGGGAGCTTAACTTTTGTCTCCTGCTGGAGGTGCCACTCCCACTTCCAATGCCGGATGAACTGGAGGGTGTGTGTTGCATTTGACTCTGTGCAGTATCACTACCTACTTCTGCTGAGGTGGTGCTTGTGCTAGATGTAGGACGCTGCCGGCCCTTTGCTAATGTAAATATGGAAGCTGGAGGTCGTGGTGGTGTTACTTGTGTTGGAAGTATGCGTGCTACATCCCTCGCAGCCATTTTGGATAGTGTAAAAATGTTGGTCTCTATCTCCTCAGGCCCGGGAGTGATGTTTGTGATGACTGGCTCATCATCATCATCATCATCATCCTGCTCTTCTACATCAACATCCATAAGTGTAAGGCTTTCTGGAACCTTCCTTTTCCCATGCCTGCTCTTGTGATGTGTTTCCCTCTCAGACTCAGTTTGTGGCTTCCAAGTGGCATCTAGATCATCAGAAGGGGGGCTTTGTGAAGAACTTGATGTACTAACCCTCCTTTTCCTTGCTGGGGATTTGGAAGCCAATGGAACTTCTAAAGGAGTGGCTTCCTCTTCTTCCTCTGCATGAGGCTCAATTTCCTGAACTGCCCCTACTTCGGGAGGAACAACAGCTACTATTGCGGGCGGTGGCTGCGGCTGTTGACCACTTATCTGCTGTGTTCCCTCCTGCGTTGATTGCGTACTACTTTGAGAAAGCGATAAGTTTAGTTCAGGCTCAGCATCACTGCTTTCCATCATAAGGCTGGCTACCTCTTCCAGACTCATCTGCTTGGGCCTGGGTTGGTGGGTTGGGCCCACTGATGTGGAGGTGCTGCCCCCAGCTTGGCCCCCGACACCGCTGCTGCAGGCGTCATTTTTAGTGTACCAAAAAAGGTTTTGGGAGGCACACCAGACTTAAGTGACACTTCCTTCTTCTTCTGTTCCTTCTTCTCCATGGCAACTTTCTTGGTACCGGAGGCCCTGCTACCGGCTTTCTTTGGGGGCATCTTCAACAGATGTCAAAACAGCACTCAGTTGCACAAGTTGCAGAGATGCCTGGTCAGGTGACTCACACGTCACGTTGTGTACAGCAGCAGGACGTCGGTCTGGCACCACAACGGTGGATGATGATGACACACCTCCTCTGTCTTTTGTACACCTAAAAGCAAAAAAGCCAGAAGAACATCAGTCAAAAGATCCATAATATATATAACTTATTAGTGTCTGGTGGGTGGTCACAATTAATACATTTTATGAAGTCAGTGAACAACAACAGTATAGCCAGCCATTAAGAGACTGACAAGGCCAGGGATCCTGTTGTATTTGTACTGTGTACACTCAGGAAGAAGAATAGCAAAGAACAAAAACATAAATGTAGTCTAGCCTGTTTGCCCTAAATAAAAATTTGTGCATCTTATGGGATGGATGCAGCATCAGGGAGCAACAACAACGAACATATACACAAAAACTAAAGTCATTTATTTACAACACCCAAAAAGTGAAATCTACACCCGTAAAAAAGTAAAGGCCACATTTTACAATTCAATCCAAAGCCATACATGATGTTGAAATTTAACGCACAACACAAAAACAGTTGTTTAAATTCCATGCACCCGTGATGATTGATTAGTAGTACCCCTGGGCCTACTATACGACTAGGTCACAAGCTTGGAGGCCTATGCAAAAAGCACAATGCCTGCCTCCACAAAATGGCCGCTACACATGCTCAGGCCACCCACCACAAATAACCAAAAAGTGATTACGAAGGACAGGAACAGGAAGTTGTAGTCTCTGTGGGACTTACTTCCTCTCTCCAAAATATTTTAAAATAAATAAAAGCTTCTCCGTGCTCCAAACCTACAGCTGAATGACAACCTGAGGAGTTTTTTTAGCAAAATGCACAAAATCAGCGTTTACAAGATGGATTTATGTTGCTCGCGAGATATTGTTTGCCAGATTGCAAATGCTGCGTGTTCGGGATCGCGAACTGTACAAAAATGCTTTATCTCGTGCGCGAACACGCATATTGAGAGCGCGAACATGCCGAAAACTGTAAGTCCGCGTTGTTGCGCTGTGCAGAGTTACCAAAAGTACACGAGCTGAATCCCTAGGGTTACCTACTGGCTGAAAAGCCCTATTTATTTAAAACACACCCAAAAACTGCTATCCCACCCCAAAAAAAACCTTTTGCAATGAAACCCAAAGCCATACACGGTGTGAAAAAATAATTCAACACACAACACAAAATGTAAATTTAAATAACGCACCAAAGATTTGAGGATGACTACCTCTGGGCGTACTGGCAGACTAGGCCACAAGCTTGGAACAGAATGGCATAAGAAAGCACACTGCTTGGATGGCTCCACAAAATGGCCACCACACACCCACAACAACAAGAAATGGAAGACAGTCAATGTACGCCTACGGCAAAAGCACAATGCCTGTCTTCCTAAAATGGCCGCCACACACATGCTCAGGCCACCCACCACAAGAATAACCAAAAAGTGATTACAAAGGACAGGAACAGGAAGTTGTAGTGTCTGTGGAACTTACTTACTCTCATAAAAAATATTTAAAAAAAAATAAAAGCTTCTCCGTGCTCCAAAACTACAGCTGAATGACAACCTGAGGAGTTTTTTTAGCAAAATACACAAAATCAGCGTTTTCGAGATGGATTTATGTTGCTCGCGAGATATTGTTTGCCAGATTGCAAATGCTGCGTGTTCGGGATCGCGAACTGTACAAAAATGCTTTATCGCTTGCGCGAACACGCATATTGAGAGCGCGAACATGCCGAAAACTGTAAGTCCACGTTGTCGCGCTGTGCAGAGTTACCAAAAGTACGCAAGCTGAATCCCTAGGGTTAACTACTGGCTAAAAAGCCCTATTTATTTAACACACACCCAAAAACTGCTATCCCACCCCAAAAAAAACCATTTGCAATGAAATCCAAAGCCATCCACGGTGTAAAAAAAAAAATCAACAGACAACACAAACTGTAAATTTAAATAACGCACCAAAGATTTGAGGCTGACTACCACTGGGCCTTCTGGCAGACTAGGCCACAAGCTTGGAACAGTCAATGTAAGCCTATGGCAAAAGCACAATGCCTGCCTTCACAAAATGGCCGCCACACACATGGCCAGGAGGACACAACAACAACAAGCATAAGCCAAGGGGAACAAAGAAAAGAATTGCAGGCCTTTATGGAAAAAGAAGCACACACTACTAAACGACCACCACAAAATTGCCACAAGCCACATGGGCACTCACAGTCACAACAGGCCATGGAAAACAATGAACTGAAGCAGGCCTATAATATATGACCGGACAAAGGAGGCCTGTTAATGCTAAACAACACAGCTTTAATACAAAAATGAAAATCTACAGGGCTACGAAAGGATTGGAAAGAAGTTACACAGCAAGCACACACATCCAACAAAAGGTATTTCACACACACACACACACACCAACAGTGAAATACACCACAGCCACATTTAGCATTTCAAATAATCCTATGCCATCCATGCCCTACATGATGTTGAAAATTCTACAGACACCACGAAACATGGACCCATGGGTACCCTACTGGCTGAAATTGCAGAGAAAAACAACTAGGCCACTATTGAAAGCACAGGCCACCCGCCACAAAAATAATTTTAAAAAACAATGAAAAACCCAGAAAAATGTAGGTCATACAAGCACCAATGAAACAAACACACCAATTCTCCAACTTACTTGTAGTAAATTAAATTTCAAATCAAAAAGTCCTCAAATAAATCCAATCCAATGGTATGATGCAGCAGACAGACACAAAAAGTGATCCTTCCAGCTCCAAATCCAAATGAAAGTGAACAGCACATGCACAAAGCACTGGGAGGAGCCTGCTGGACAGGAACAGGAAGTTGTAGACTCAGGGGCACTTCCTTCCTCTTGAAAAAAAGAGTTAAAAAAATTAAAGGACTCCTCCTTACACAAAAGACTACAGCAAAATCACAATCTGAGGAGTTTTTCTGAGCAAAATGATCATTTTAGAGAAGGTTTTATGAAGATCGCGAGATATGCTTCGCCAGATTGTAGTTTTTGCATGTTCGGGATCGCGATTTTACCATGACAGCCGCCGGAAGTCAGCCCGCGCGCCCGAATGACGTGTTCGCGTTCGCACACTCTCGCGGGCTTGGGCAGCCATATTACAAATCTCGTGGCGCTCGCGAACGGACAGAAAAGCAAGCTGGCGATCGCAAAATCATGGTAAGACGTTACCGCGCGCGCGAGAATGAATATTGAGCGCGCGAGGAAGCAAAACTACTATGCTACGCGCTAGATTGCTTAGCAATCTGCAACTTTGCGAATCGCGAAGTTGCCTAAACTTCGCAAGCTCCGCGAACGGAGCGTAGTTCAACGCCCAGGCTTAGTTTGAAGCTATGATGTCTTTTATCTGCAATAAAAAGAATCCTCCTCTTGGAGAAGTTATTGATTTCTTTTGGCGAAAGGAGTATCAATCTAGAGGTGCTCCTCATATACATATGCTTTTATGGATCAAGGATGCACCCAAATTTGGAACTGATTCGGATGACACTGTTTTATCTTTAATTGAAGATTATGTCACATGTGCTATTCCAAAAAGAACAGAAGAATACACCTTAAGGCAACAAGTGCTACGATTCCAAAGTCATCAATGTGGCAAATACTGTCGATGGAAATATTAGTCGAAGGAAAAGTTTTAGACCAAATGTCGTTTTTGATTTCCACATCCAGTAATATCCAAAGGAAGAGTAAACAGTTTCATGTCAGCAGTGAGTCATACCATCACTAGAAAATCTCCCAAAAATATGTACAATTTGAGAAGTGAAGAATCAAAGTATATCAATGATTATAATCCAGTTATTCTCTCAATGTGGAATGCTAATATGGATATCCAGTATGTTGCGGACAATTCCATTGCTGTTGCTCGGTATGTAACATCATACGAAACAAAATCAGAAAATACGGAGTTGAAAGAATTGTGGGAAGAAATTTCCCATGAGAAGAGTCTTAGTCAGAAATTGTACAGTTTTAGTTTGAAGATGTTATCCCATCGAGAGATTGGAGCGTACGAATGCTCGGATCGGTTGTCGTCTGCAAGTTTATATTCAAAGTCAAGAGGGATCATTTGGGTGAGTCTAGGTCTTGCTGCAACGCAAAATCGAGTACTTAAACCTATACAAGAAATCGAATATTTAGCAGTAAATGAACCGGGAAGTACAGATATTGTCAAAACAAACATGTTGGATACATACTATCCAAATAGAAGTCATCATCTTGAGCACATATGTCTCTATGAAGTGCTGCAATTTTACAATTTTAAGAAAAATACTACAGAAAACATAAATGAAGGAAAATATGCAGTGATTGGTTCAGAAGGATGTTTGGTGAAACATAGTAAAGGAAATCTGATTAATCACAGGAAACTGAGTTGTGATTCTGCTGATAAAAGAGAATTTTACTATTTAGCACTTTTACAACTGTTCAAGCATTGGCGTACGGAATTGGAATTACTTGGAGATTTTCAGTGCTATGAAGATTCTTTCAATGCATGTAGAGATAGCATTGAATGCCCAGTTTTTGCAAATTATCTGAAAATGTTGAATGAAGAAATTTATCAAGAAGCTTCTATTGCAGCTGAGATTGCTAGAGACAGTTCTCAAGACAGTCAAAGTTCTGGATCTCTGAGTCAAGATCCACTAGGGCAACCAATTCTTGAAAATAAAGCAGCAATCGCCATGAATGAAGTGGAAACAGCAATGCATCAAGCTCAAGAAGATATTATGGACTTAGAAAATTTGGAAGGACAACTAAATATTGAACGGAAAGAAATATATCAGCAAGTTAGACAACAGATCGACCATGGTTTTCTTCATGAAAAGAAAGAATGCACATGCACATCATTTCAACCTATCCGAATGTATATCAGTGGTCAAGCTGGTACAGGAAAACGTTTCTTGATTAAAGTTTTGACCACTTATCTACGGAAAATAACTGACTCACATTTGTCTTGTGTTGTAACTGCTCCAACTGGATTGGCAGCACACAACATTAAAGGAATTACATTACATTGTTTACTAATGCTACCCGTGGAACATAAAAATAAATTGGAATATCACAAGCTATCTGGAGAAGGTTGTTATGAAGTTTCAAGAGTGCTAAAGAAAATGAAACTTCTGATTATTGATGAGGTGAGCATGGTCTCAAACGTAATGCTTGCCTTTGTGCATTTAAGAATGCAGCAAATTTTAAAAACAGAATACGTTGTCTTATTTGGAGGAAAACATGTGATAGTTTTTGGTGATCTACTGCAACTTACTCCTGTAAAAGGGCAACCAGTATTTAAAACGCTTGTGCACGAAGACACCACAAAGTCTTTGGGAAGTGTTGGAAACGTTAACATTTGGTCATATTTTGAGTACAAAGAACTCATTAAAAATATGCGACAAGCAAATTATGAAGTTTATGGAACTATTCTTCAAGATATAAGAATGGGAGTATTGACAGAACATGGCAAACAAGCTTTGCAAAGTCAGCTACTTACCAACTTGTTTCAAAATGAAAATATAGATCCTGCAAAAATATACAAAACAATTGCAGAAAATAAATCTATAATCTGACTCATGCCAACACTGCGAGAGTGTTGTACATTCAATGAAGAACTTTTAAAGCTGGAAAATGATCAAATAATAAAAATGGAAGCCATTGATAAAATAGAGCATGAAAGAATTACTATTATTTTGACAGAAAAACTGAAAACAAAAAAAATGCTGGTTTAGAAAAGAATTTATATGTATGTGTAAACTGTCGGCGTAATTTGGATGTGGAAAAAGGTTTAGTAAATGGAGCAATGGTAAAAGTTGTTGATTATGGTATTTTATCAACAAAAAGATGGAATTGAATTTTTGAAAATCAAATTTGATCAGATTGAAGAAGTAAAATAAAAATTGCTCGTTGTTCTGCTCGTTTTTTGCTTGTTAAAGGTTCGTATGTTCATAGAAAACAGTTTCCTTTCTTTGGCATATGCGGTGACTATTCATAAATCTCAAGGTTTAAGTGTAGACGGTGCTTTGGTAAATATTGGAAGTACCGTATTTAAAGAGGGTATGGCATATGTTGCTTTGTCCCGAGTCAGAACTTTATCAGGATTGTATTTCATTGATTTTGATGAGAGAAAGATTAGTGCAGATGTAAATTGTGTAAGAGAGTATAATTGGTTAAGGAGACTGTATGCTCCCAATCTAGGTGAATATCCAGTATATGAAAAGCCTGTAGTAGGTCAAAAAAGAAGATATGAGAATATCTGTAGTGAAGTTAAAGAGAAGAAAGAAAATCAGAATCAGGATAATGTTGAAAATCCAAGCAAAAAGAAAAAGGACAGTATTGAAGCGATTGTCAGATATCAGTTAGAAAATAGTTCAGGTATCAACTGCTATGCTAATGTAGTGGTAAATGTTGTATTTTTTCTAGAAAATCTGCTACAGCAAATTATGGAGAAATGAAGAAAAAAGGTTTTGTTCCTTGTTGTATTCTATTTTTGAAAAATTGAGAACTGATAAAAGTAAAATCCAAAGTGTTTCTGATATTCGGAATCTTTTGGATATATGTTCTGGTGTACGCAATTTACACAGAATGTTCAACAAGATGCTCAGGAATTTCTAATGTATATGCTTGCAGTATTAGAAGAGGAAGGAATACAAATTGAAAATCTATTTGGCCTTTGTTATAAATGGGAACATGAATGTGAAAATTGTACGTTTACTTCTACCACTAACATAGACACTGAGAGATTTATGTATTTAAAAAATACCAGACAGTAAAACAGTGTCTTTCAACAAATTAGTTAAAGCAGCAAATCAAGACATGGAGTGTAGCCAATGCAAATCAGAAATGTTATCAACACTATTTTTTAAAAAAATTGGACAATATATAATTTTAATGATACAAAGTTGTACAGCCGATGGAAGAAAATTGGAAACTTTAATTAAAAATGTTGTAGCAAGTCAACTATCAATATCAGGAAGAACTTTTGTAGCAGTAGCAATTATTTTCCACGATGGACCTTCTATAACATCTGGACATTACACTGTCTATTTAAAATGCAATAAAGGATGGACATATTGTAATGATGCTCATTTAGTTTTTAGATATCGTATGCCAAACGAATTACCAAATTCATACATAATATTGTTAAACCAAAGTTCTAAGAACATAATATGGCCTATTGGGAATATGTTAAAGTGTATAAATATGATTACATTGGACAATTTTAATAGAAAGGATTTCAGGAATATCATTTGGCTTAGAGGAAAGATATTAATATGAACTAAGCACTTTTTCTGGGATATTCTGGCACGATATATTATAAAGAACATCATTTAGAGTATAAGGAATTTATAAAGATTTGTTGATTGAATTATTATTTCAGTTCTTTATTATTGTAGTAACAATATTCTCTTGCAATGAAGCATTTTATATATGTGTGAATTGTATTATATGCTATGTTATTTTTACGCAATGTGCAAAGATAGTTCACTATGTTGAAAATATTTTTGACACAGATTTTTTATTTTTTCAAGCAAACTTCTTGATTGGTTTTTTTTGCCTGCTGTTATGTGATGAGTAACATTGAAATCACTATTTATAGTAGAATTCAATATATTCTGAGAACAGCAAAAAAGGCAAACAAAATAATTTATATTATTCTTAAATTATGTTGTATTTATAAAATGATATTATATATTATAACTGTATTTTTTCTTCTCTTTTACAGATCCTAATTCTAAAGTTTAAAAGTTTTTAATCTTTAAAATATAACAAACAACTGCAAAAAATGTTTACAATATTTTGATATCTACTACTGTAAAGGTAAGGTTAAGTAATCGAAACACTATCCATCCACTACTACATTCATCCAGGCACTAGTACCTTTAAACGCCTACTCACTGCTTATTAATGTCTAAAATACCTCAGGTACTAACCATACAGTCCACCAATCACTATGTTACTGCAGTTTTTAAGTCATTTACTACTAGCATGAACTAATTCAATACCTCTGTCAGTACCCAAGCAGTTATGCATTTTCTCAGATTATCTCCTTGCAATACTCTAGCCATTCAGTAGAACTATGTCCTTATCTAATCACTGTACCAAAACACCAGCACTTATAAACTCACCCTGCTGTCAACTAACAGCACTCTACCTACTTAGTCACGGTCTATGCACTTGTACAATGATTCAGGCATGAAGAGACACAGTGCTACAGTCAAATGTGCACAATCGATGCAGGCCCCTAACCCCCTATAGACTACTGATTCACTCCTACAATAATCTAAGTAGTTCTCATGCAGTGCACCAATCACACTGTCACTCTCTCCACTCTTGCAATAATTCTGATAAAACCATGTCCTTATCTAATCTCTGTGCTGAAACACAAGCACTTATAAACTCACCCTGATGTCAACTACCAGCACTCTATCTACCCAGTCACTGTCCATGCACTTCTACAATGACTCAGGCATTAAGACACGGAGTGCTATAGTGAAATGTGCACAATCTATGCAGGCCCGTAACCCTCTGCAAACTACTGATTCACTCCTGCAATAATCCAGATAGTACTCATGCGGTGCCCCAATCACACTGTCACTCTCTGTCCACTCTTGCAATCATCCTGACAGAACCATGTCCTTATCTAATCTCTGTGCCAAAACACAAGCACTTATAAACTCACCCTGCTGTCAACTACCAGCACTCTACCTACTCAGTCACTGTCTATGCACTTGTACAATGATTCAGGCATGAAGAGACACAGTGCTACAGTCAAATGTGCACAATCTATGCAGGCCCCTAACCTTTTGTAGACCACTGATTCACTCCTGTAATAATCTAGATAGTACTCATACAGTGCCCCAATCACACTGTCAGTCTCTGTCCACTCTTGCAATCATTCTGATAGAACCATGTCCTTATCTAATCTCTGTGCTGAGACACAAGCACTTATAAACTCACGCTGCTGTCAACTACCAGCACTCTACCTACCCAGTCACTCTCCATGCACTTGTACAATGACTCAGGCATTAACACACGCAGTGCTACAGTCAAATGTGCACAATATATGCATGCCCCTAACCTCCAGCAGACTACTGATTCACTCCTGCAATAATCCAGATAGTACTCATGCAGTGCCCTAATCACACTGTCACTCTCTGTCCACTCTTGCAATTATCCTGACAGAACCATGTCCTTATCTAATCTGTGTGCCGAAACACAAGCACTTATAAATTCACCCTGGTGTCAACTACCAGTACTCTACCTACCCAGTCACTGTCCATGCACTTGTAGAATGACTCAGGCATTAACACACGCAGTGCTACATTCAAATGTGCACAATGTATGCAGGCCCCAAACCCCTTGTAGACTACTGATTCACTCCTGCAATAATCCAGATAGTACTCATGCAGTGCCCCAATCACAGTCAGTCTCTGTCCACTCTTGTAATCATTCTGATAGAACCATGTCCTTATCTAATCCCTGTGTTGAAACACAAGCACTTATAAGGCCACCCTGCTGTCAACTACCTGCACTCTAGCTACCCAGTCACTGTCCATGCACTTGTACAATGAGTCAGGCATTAGCACACGCAGTGCTGCAGTCAAATGTGCACAATCTATGCAGGCCCGTAACCCCCTGCAGTCTCTAGATTCACTCCTGCAAAAATCCAGGGAGTAGCCATGCAGATCACCAATCAGAGTGTCACTCTCTGTCCACTCCTCCTATCATTGTGACAGAACCATGGGCCCGATTCCCAGAACTAACTTAAGACAAAATCCTAAACATACTACCATTTTGGTATTCACAGAAGGCACTTACTCATTTTGGTATTCACAGAAGGCACTTACTCATTTCGGTATTCACAGAAGTTAGGAGTCCTAATTTTAGGACTCCTAAATGCCTTCTGTGAATACCAAAAGTCTTAAAGTTGGGATTTTTCTCAGTTTAGTAGTAGGAAAGTTAGGACTCCATCGCATTTGGCGATGCTGCGCACACAACGAAATTTGTTTTCTTTATTTTTTTCGTAACTTACCTGCAATCGGCCGTATGCCACATTTTGCAACCCCCCACCCTGCCCCTCCTCTGCCCCACGTCACCGCCCCGGTAACACGCCCTATACGGGCCGTCGCTGGATACATTAGAGGATTGCACACGTGGTGAAAATGTGATTTTATAAGTGTATGACTAGTGATTTTGTGGTTCTATAATGTCTAATTTCGTAGTTAGTATATAAGTAAATGTGCACAATCTATGCGGTACCTTTACCTCCAGCACACTAGTGATTCACTCCTGTAAAAATCCATTTAGTAGCCATGTAGATAAGCAATCACACTGTTAGTCCCTGTCCACTGCTCCTATCATCCTGACAGCACTATGTCTGTATCTACTTTTTGTGCTGAAACACAAGCAGTTAGAAACTCACCCTCCTGTCAACTACCAGCACTCTCACTATCTAGTCAGTCTCCATACACCTGTAGAATGCCTCAGGCATTAAGACACATAGTGCTACAGTTAAATGTGCGAAATGTATGCAGGCCTGTAACCCCCAGCAGATTTCTGATTCACCCTCTCAATAACCAGGTAGTATTTATGCAGTGCCCCAATTAGCCTATCAGTCTCTGTCTACTCCTGCAATTATCCTGACAGAAGTATGTCCTTATCTAATCGCTGTGCTAACACACAAGCACTTAAAAACGCATTCTCCTGTCAACTATCAGCACTCTCACTATCTAGTCAGTCTCCATACACCTGTAGAATGCCTCAGGCATTAAGACACATAGAGCTACAGTGAAATGTGCTCAATGTATGCAGGCCCCTAACCCCCAGCAGAGTACTGATTCTTTCAAGTAGTGCCCCAATTAGACTGTCACTCTCTATCCAGTCCTGCAATCATCCTGACAGAACCATGTCCTTATCTAATCTCTGTGCCAACACACAAGCACTTAAAAACTCACCCTCCTGTAAACTACCAGCACTCTCACTATCTAGTCAGTCTCCATACACCTGTAGAATACCTCAGGCATTAAGACACACAGTGCTACAGTTAAATGTGCGCAATGTATGCAGGCCTGTAACCCCCAGCAGACTTCTGATTCACCCTTGCAATAACTAGGTCGTATTCATGCAGTGCCCCAATCAGCCTATCAGTCTGTGTCCATTCCTGCAATTATCCTGACAGAAGCATGTTCTTATCTAATCGCTGTGCCAACACAGAAGCACTTAAAAACTAACTCTTCTGTCAACTACCAGCACTCTCACTATCTAGTCAGTGTCTATACACCTGTAGAATGCCTCAGGCATTGAGACACATAGTCCTACAGTTAAATGTGTGCAATGTATGCAGGACCTTAACCTCCAACAGAGTATTAATTCACCCTTGCTATAAGCCAAATACCATTCAAGTAGTGCCCGTATTACACTGTCTCTCTCTATCCAGTCCTGCAATCATCCTGACAGAACCATGTCCTTGTTTACTGTCTGTTCCAACACACAAGCACGTAAAAACTCACTCTTCTGTCAACTCATAGCACTCTCACTATCTACTCAGTGTCCATACACCTTTTTGAATGTCTTAGGTATTAAGACACATGGTGCTTTAGTGAAATGTGCGCAATGTATGCAGGCCTGTACTAACCAGCAGACTACTGATTCACCCTTGCAATAAGCCAGGTAGTATTCATGCAGTGCTTTAATCAGCCTATCACTCTCTGTCCACTCCTGCAATCATCCTGACAGAAGTATGTCATTATCTAATTTCTGTGTCAACACGCAAGCACTTTAAAAGTCACACTCCTGTCAACTACCACCACTTTCACTATCTAGTCACTGTCCATACACCAGTAGAATGTCTCAGGCATTAAGACACATAGTGGTACAGTGAAATCTGTACAATGTATGTAGGCCTGTAACCCCCATAATACTATTGATTCACCCTTGCAATAAGCTCAGTATTATTTATTCAGTGCCTCAATCAGCCTATCAGTCTCTGTCCACTCCTGCAATTATCCTCACAAAAGCATGTCTTTATCTAATCGCTGTTTCAACACATAAGCCCTTAAAAGCTCACCCTCCTGAGAACCCCCAGCACTCTCACTATCTAGTTACTGTCCATACACCTGTAGAAAGCCTCAGGCATTAAGACACATACTGCTACAGTGAAATGTGTGCAATGTATGCAGGTCCGTAACCCCCAGCAGAGTACTGATTCACCCTTGCTATAAGCCAGGTAGTATTCTTTTAGTACTTCAATCAGCCTATCAGTCTCTGTCCACCCCTGCAATTATCCTGACAGAAGCATGTCCTTATCTAATTTCTGTTTTAACACACAAGCACTTAAAAAGTCACCTTCCTGTCAGCTACCAGCACTCTCACTATCTAGTCTACTCCCCGGCTCCTCCGGACTTCGGCCGCCATATTGGGGGTAGTTTTCCTGGACGCCGGGCGGCGCCAGATTGTGAGAGCAGACCAGCTGTCACAAGGACATGCTGGCCTGCATATAAGGAGGGCATTCTAGGCGGGCTCCCTCTCTAAGCAACATCTTCTGACCTGGGATACTAACAGCGCATTTCACCGCACAGCAGTGTTGGACGCAGCAGCGTTTTTTAAGTGGACCCCGTTTTTTTATTTAATTTAATATTTCATTTGTATTCTACCCTGTTTTTATATCCTACCCTTGTCCCTCACTTGCACGATAATTGTCAACTCACCGCTCTTTGGCGGGTCCCTGGATTCCCCGGCTCCTCCGGACTTCGGCCGCCATATTGGGGGTAGTTTTCCTGGACGCCGGGCGGCGCCAGATTGTGCGAGTAGACCAGCTGTCACAAGGACACGCTGGCCTGCATATAAAGCGACCCTTCTACGCGCAGCGTTTTGCGCGCAGCGTTTTGCCGTAGTGACGCCGGAGTCACGCCAGAGTCCAGCCCGTCCGCGCCCGTCAGCGTCCCGGAGGCGAACGGAGCGGCGGACGGGGCTGTATCATTGCAATTACCAACTCCTGCTGCCACTATGGTATGTTATACGTCGCTCGAGCTTCGGTCTCTGCAAAAGGTGTCCTGCGCTTGTTGCAAAGTCTTTCCCGGCCGATACAGGGGTAAGAGACGATGTCCTGGTTGTGGTTGGTTCACAAGCAATGCTCCGGCCACTTTACCAAATAGGGAGGTGGACAGTGTGAAGCATCTCTATCTGCTTTTAAATACTAGATCAGTGCGCAGACATGCTCAGGATATCTATGATCTCCTGACCACTGAAAAACTGTTATGTCTGATGTTGACAGAGACATGGTTAGGGGATTCTTCTAATCCCGACATAGCTACAGCAATTCCCCCAGAATACAATATCTTCAGGCAAGATAGATCGGAGGGGAGGGGTGGGGGTGTGGCACTTGTAGTGAATAAACTCGTCGCATGCTCCATTATTCCCATGGATGCCATCACAGGATCTGAATCCCTCGCTTTCTCTATAGCATTGTCGCCTCATCAATCTCTTAAAGGGCTTTTAGTTTACAGGCCCCCTGGACCGGCTGGATCCTTCTTCGACGAGCTCCAGTCGGCAATTTCGGTGCTGGTTCTGAGAGCTGAGCCCTGTGTATTGGCCGGGGATTTTAATTTCCACATGGATGAGGGATTGGACCCTGACACGATCAAATTGACTGATGTCACGGCCCCCCTAGGTCTTGCCCCCTACCTCTCTATCCAACGCATGACAAGGGTCATACCTTGGATTAGGTCTTTTCCACGTCCCCCATAGAGGTGCTGGCACTTTTGCTGGTGCTTTGGTCAGATCATAGGCTGGCCAAATTTTATGTACTGGGCATAAAGAAACCATCGAGCACTGCTCCTAGGCAGCAGGGACGTGCCCCTAGGGTGTATCATCGGGTGACTCCTGAAATGTTGGCTCAGGCATCTCTTGATCATCCCTGCCCTCTTACGGGAGACTTGGAGAGGGATTTAGAGTCACTGCAGGCGTGGTTAACGGATAGGCTGAATGATCTAGCCCCTGAGATGGCCCCCCGATTAATATCTAAGCGGGTCTCGGCCCCCTGGTTTACTGAAGCACTGTCGGCTTCTCGACGGCAGTGCAAGGTGGCTGAAAGGGCTTGGCGGTCACAGTATGATCCCGCGGCCAGGCTTGTCTACAGGATAGCGGTTAAAGCATGCCATCGGGATATCCTCCTTGAAAAAAAAGGCTATTTGGCAAGGAGGATAGAGGCTGCCTCTAACTCCTGCAAGGAGATTTTCACGATCGTTATGGAATTTACGGCCCCACGGCATAATTCGACCCAGGCCGCTCCTTCTGAGTCGTGGGTTTCTGCCCTTGCCAACTTTTTTACCACCAAGATTAAACTGATCCAGGACTCTCTTCCCTTGAGGGTGGCTGAAGTACCTCCCAGCTCCGAGGACGGCTCAGTTCCGTTGGCCCCTTTGGGCCCAGTCCTGGCAGATTTTCCGCCAATCTCAGTTTTCTCGTCATTAGCACTTATGGCCAACCTTAAATCTGGGTCGCCTCTTGACCAATGCCGGGCCAAATTCCTGGCGAAAATGGCTGAAGTTGTAAATCCATTGGCGAACCCACTTTTGAATCTCTCCTTGAGACGGGAGGTGGTCCTGCAGGCCTGGAAGCAGGCGATGGTTATTCCCCTTCTCAAGAAGCCTGGCCTGGACCCTGAGGCTTTGGCCAACTATAGGCCTATCTCTCTTCTCCCTGCGCTGGTTAAGATCTTGGAGAAGCATGTGCACATCGTGCTTTCCAATTTTTTGGAATCTCACAATTTGCTGCACCCCACTCAATCTGGCTTCCGCCCCAATTTAAGCACCGAGACGGCGCTTTTGGAGGTGTCCGAAGCCATTAAAGAGGCACTGGACTCGGGGGGCAAAGCTATGCTCGTAATGCTTGACTTGTCGGCGGCCTTTGACACCGTCCCCCATGAGGGTCTCCTCGCCAGACTTCATGAGATCGGTCTGAGGGGGACGGTGCTCAGCTGGTTTAGATCATTCTTGGCTGGCCGTCGACAAACGGTCTGGGTCTCACCCAGCTCTGCCGTGATGCCGCCTTTGGGAGTCGGAGTTCCGCAGGGCTCTGTGTTGAGCCCGACTCTTTTCAACATCTTTATGACCCCTTTGGCGGCATTGGCGGAGTCTTTTGGGGCCCAGATCATATCCTATGTCGACGATACCCAGCTCCTCTTTACGTGCAGGAAAGGAGAAGATTTTGATGGAGAGAGTATCCGTGAGTGCCTTGGGGCTGTTTTTAAATGGTTCCAGCTTAACAGCCTCAAGTGCAACTCAGATAAATCTGAGGTACTCTTCTTCGGATGTCCATCTGACCCACATTGGCAGGAATGGTGGCCTGTTAATATGTTTCCTCCAGCGTGCTCGTCCCAGCTAGCAAAGAATTTGGGGATCAAGATTGATAATGGTCTGACGTTAAGATCTCAGATCCTTGGTCTTACGGGAACATGTTTTGGCCTCCTCAGGATGCTCCGTAAGTTCCTTCCTCTGCTCTCAGAAGATCATAGGAAGACGACGGTGCAGGCCTTAATTGGTTCAAGACTGGACTACTCCAACGTCCTATATCTTGGCCTGCCGGAAGATCTCCTGCAACGGTTGCAGGTGGTCCAGAACTCGGCCGCGCGGGCCATCTTTGGCCTGTATAGGCGAGCCAGAGCCTCCGGTCTTTTGCAGTCACTCCACTGGCTGCCTATCCGGAAACGGATAGTTTTTAAGGCCTTGACCTTGGCTCACAAGGCTCTCCACGCTTCGGGAGCAAAATATTTCCAAAGGAGGCTTGCCTTTTACCATCTGGCCCGATCTCTGAGGTCTGAATCATTGTTCCTTGCTGTGGTCCCCCGATTAAAAAGGGCTCGCATTGGAGGTCGCTCTTTTAACCCCTTGTGTGCCCCGCCCTTTCCCCGCCCTGTGCCGGGCGTTGAATTAGCGGGCAGGGTTCATGACGAGATAGTCTCGTCATGGGCACAGCGCAACCGCGGCCCATGACGAGACTATCTCGTCATGGGCACTCAAGGGGTTAAGCTGCTGGCGCCACAGCGTTGGAATACTCTGCCTTTGGCATTACGCAGCACCTCTAATTTGCTGACTTTTAGGAAGGGCCTCAAAACTTGGCTTTTTGCCCTTTAGTTCCCTCTTCTTTCTTTCTGCTGGGCCCGTTTTATTTTATTGTGTTGTGTTATTCTGCTACAGGTTGTCAATAAATGCGCCGGGACACTCTATGGAGTAGCCGTGTGCTATAAAAGACTAAACTAACATAACATAACCTTACATAGTCAGTGTCTATACACCTGTAGAATGACTCAGGTAGTAAGACACATAGTGGTACAGTGAAATGTGTGCAATGTTTGCAGGCCCCTAACCCCTAGCAGAGAACTGATTCACCCTTGCAATAAGCCAGGTAGTATTCATGCAGTGCCCAATCAGACTGTCATTTTCTGTCCACTCCTGGAGTCATCCTGACAGAAGCATGTCCTTATCGATTCTCTGTGCCAACACACAAGCACTTACAAACTCTCCCTGCAGTCAACTACCAGCAGTGTAAATATCCAGTCAGTATCCATGCACTTGTAGAGTGACTCAGGCATTAAGATAAGTAGTGCTACAGTGAAATGTACACAATCTATGTAGGCTTGCAACCACTACTGCCAGACTACTAAATCACCCTTGCAATAAGACAGGTAGTATTCATGTAGTGACCCAATCAGCCTGTCATTCTCTGTCCACTCCTGCAATCATCTTAACAGAACTATGTCTTTATGTAATCACTGTACCAAAACCTAGGGATTTATAAATTCAGCATTCTCTTTTGTTGCAGTACTCTAATTATTCAGTCAGTATTTATGTACTTATGCAATGACCCTGGTAGTAATACATCAATATTACAAACACCTATCCAGTACTTCATGCAGTCCTCTAAACACATAAACACTACTTATGTTGTCCTTCATTTTTCAAACTACTACCTCTGTATTGCAGAAATTTATGAACATTATAGCGTACATCCTTTACATTCTAAAGAAGTGTTGGGGAATACTATTGAATTATTCCAAATGAAGAAAGCGAAGAGGAATCCCTTAAGTGTTTGGGAAAAGACTTTGGAAGCTCGTTGTTTTCCCCAGTTTTTCCCGACGAACAATCAATACAGATTCCTGCATCAGAATATCGGACAACAAGATTGTATGCAGAAGATCCTAGATTTTGACAATGTATCCCATATATATTAGATCTTTTGTTTGAGAGTGACTTGTCTGGACTTTCATATGAAATCAACCATATATTAAAAACAGGAGTACATCCTCGAAATGTTTCTGCAAAGGAATTTATGGAAAAAGTACATCAGAGAGATGATCATTTGGAATCTCAACTGATTAATTTGATGGCATGTCAGCCTGGTACTAACGAGTATTTGTATCACCGTCATGGAGAACTTAAATGCATGTTAAGGAATTTAGGAACTCCAACGTGGTTTCTTACCCTAAGCAAATTCAAATATTCAAAACATTGAATTCAAAACTCCTAGAGAATTGTGTTCTTTGAATGAAACATTATTTATATTGCGCAGCTATGCCCAATGGGCGTCAAGGCGCCTAATCCAAATAAAGACTGTGAGCGAAAAGAAACAGAGCCTACTGGTAAGCATTGATAAAGAGCCAAGTTTTCAATGACTTCCTAAAGAGGTCAAGGGAGGGCAGTGTTTTGATTTCCAGGGGGAGTGAATTCCACATCAGAGGAGCCAGTATGGAAAAAGCTTTGCTCCCCCATCTAGCCTTCTTGGCTCTGGGAATTACCAGTTGATTAAGCTCACTGGATCGGAGACATCTACTCGGAACGTATCTAGAGAGAAGTGATCCAAGGGCATCAGCCGGGCCTGCAGTTAAAGCCTTATATGTAAGGCAGAGGAGTTTAAAAGTGATCCTTGAGGGGATGGGGAGCCAGTGGAGGTTCTTCCTCGCTAAGATCATCGAGGCCAGCCAGGGCAAAGCGAGAGCAAACCGCGCTGCCGCGTTTTGTATGACCTGCAAACGCTGAAGCAGGCCCTTGTTGGCCCCGGCGTACACTGAGTTGCAGTAATCAAGCCTTGAGCCAACAAGGGCGATCACCACCTGTTTCCGTGCCTGAGGGGACAAGTAGTGTACGATTCTTTTCAAGGTCTTGATGACTCCCCAACAGGTAGCCACCGTTCTGTTGACCTGAAGCTCCATGGAGAGCTGGGTGTCGAAGATGACGCCTAGGTTCCTGGCAGACTGTGTTGGTGTTGGGCAGCTACCTAAAGAAGGAGGCCACCAATCATCTGACCATATGCCCTGGTCCTTGCCAAAGACCAGGACCTCTGTCTTGTCCCCGTTCAACTTTAGGGAGTTGGCAATCATCCACTCTGCAACAAGTTGCATGCAGGCCCTAAAGTTAGAAGCGGTTTCACCCACAGAGTGAGTCAGGGATACCATAATCTGCGTGTCGTCGGCATACGACACTACCTCCATCCCCTGAGATCTTACTAGTCTTGCAAGTGGGGCCACGTAGATGTTAAACAGGGTCGGACTCAATGCCGACCCCTGTGGCACCCCACATTGCAAAGACTTAGCGGGGGAGAGGTATTCACCTAGCATGACACGCTGCTCTCGTTGTTGAAGAAAGGAGCTCAGGAGACTGAGTGCCGGTCCTTCTACCCCTGCCTCCCTTAACCTAGTTGTTAAGTAAGGGGAGACAGGGTGTCAAATGCTGCTGAAAGATCCAGCAGCACCAGTACGGTGGTTAGACCCAAATCCACTTTTCTGCGGATGTTGTCCATGACTTTCGTCAAAGCAGACTCCGTGCTATGCAGCTTTCTAAAGCCATGTTGGGACCCGTCCAAGAAACCAGAGGTATCGAGGAAGTTTGAAAGATGGAAATTCAAATGGGTCTCCAACATCTTAGCAGGGGCCGGCAGCAGAGAGATGGGTCTAAAGTTCTTCAGTACTCCAGGGTCCAAGGTGGTCTTTTTCAGCAGCGGCTTCACGATGGCTTTCTTCCAAAGTGACGGGAAGATGCCCTGTTCCAATGCTCCATTCATGACTTCCAGCATCGAAGGAAGAATGATCTCTCTGCAGTTCTTCAGTACTTTCAGAGGAACTGGATCGAGTGGAGATGACGATTTAGTTTTGTCCAACAGGCTATTAAGATCCTCTAGCGAAAGGGCAGGGAAATGATCAAGGGAGTGAGAGGATTCTTTAGTCCAAGCTTCCAGATGTTTAATTTGGGAGAAATCCTCGGCATTAAGCGAGTTCCCCTGCGACTTTAGAGCTATGTAGATATCATCTATCTTTTTGTAGAAAAAGTCTGATATATCATTGCATAGCTCCTGGGAAGCTACTACAGGATCGGGGGCCTGGAGAGAGCACAAAGAGTCCACTATTTTGAAAAGCTCTTTGGAGGATGTTAAAGAACAGGTTAAATTGGAAAAATAATCCTGTTTTTCCTTAATGACTCTCTTTTTGTACTCACGAAGTAGGCTCTTATAGCCTTCTCTATCCTTGAGATCCCAGGATTTACGCCACCTACGTTCCTTCTGTCTGCAAGTTTGTCTGAGAAGCCTCAGATCGACGGAAAACCAGGGGGCAGTTGGCTTCTGTCTAGCTGCAGCTTTCAGGGAAGGAGGAGCTAGTTCGTCAGCGGCTCTGGTGATGGCATCAGCAAGTTCTTGGGCCGACTCATCCACCTTCCGCTGAGTTGAAATATGGGCATTGAGAATAAAAGGGGCTACAGCCTCCTTAGTAAAATTTTTGAAGCTCCTTTTGAATTGTTTTTTACCAGAGCCCACAATGGCAACGGGGCAGGGAATGTCTAGAAACAGCGGGACTGCTAAATGGTCAGACCAGGTGATCGGGACCGGTGTCCCAACCCCTAATCTAGGGTCGTTGGAAAAGATCCCGTCAAGGATATGCCCCGCCTTATGAGTCGGGTGGAGAACTCGTTGTACAAAGTCACATGCCTCCAGAGAATTAAGCAGAGAGCAGGTCTCTTTCGAAGTAACATCCTCTAGGTGAAAATTAATGTCGCCCAGAATAGTGAGATGGGGTCTACCAAAATAAGGTTCCAAAATTCTAAAAAGTTCTGAGCAAAAATTAGCTCTAGACCCAGGGGGCCTATAAAGTAGTATGCCAGAAAAGGAGCTCACCGGGGTATGCACAATACAAAAGTATAGCGCCTCAAAAGGATCCGTAGAGATCGATAAGGGTTTTATGGTACATGTGAGAGTAGATTTAAAAAGAATGGCTATTCCACCCCCTCTACAGCGTTCTCTGTCTAACCTTAGAAAAGTGTATCCTTCAGGAATGGCCAGAAGCAGATCATGGCCAGAAGACTCAGTAGCCCACGTTTCTGTAACAAAGATCCAGTCAGGGTTCCTTGAACTAACAAAATCGTGAAATTCAATCCCATGTTTGATCAATGAGCGCGCATTGATCAAAAATCCCTGTTTGGATTGGGAGGTATGACTGGCCGGCAAAGAAGAGATTGAATAAGTGCGGGCCTGAGTAGGACCGGCAAAAGGAACGTTGCACGAGGGACACAGGTGGGCGCGACACAATACCTCGGGTCTGAGCTGATGATGGCAGCAGAGCGCAGGGGGTCTAAGGGACAAAAGGGTGCCATATAGGTCCCCCCGAGAGGAAGGCGCGTCAATGCCTGGGGACCCAGGGTCCAGCCCGTCCTGCAGCGCGTCCTCAGCGCGGACGGGCGCAGACGGGCTTGCCTTTGGCGCGCCTTCGGCGCGCCGCCGGCGCGCCCGCTGCGCCCGCCCGCTGCGCGGACGTGCGGAGCAGATGTTTTTATCCATTGGTGAGTGAGGAGGGTAGGAGGGACGATGGACTGCACCGTCTCCCTTCCCTTCCCAAGATGGCGGCTCCGGTGGGTGGGGGGGAGTGCCCAGCGTCACTCACAGCTGAGCTGCGCTGTCCTGTTTGACTGCTGCCTGGAGGGAAGTAATCTCACCCCAGGTAAGAACAAAGATAAAAACGGGCTATTTAAGATATATACAATTTTTTAAAATGGATCAGTTCTTACAATTTTTAGATGCTGAAGGCAGCGTTCGTAGTGGCAAAAGTATCTGTGCAATTCATCTCAATTAAAAATAACACAGAAAGATAGCAGCGCAAGCGAGCGCTAAGAGCCCCGGCTTTCCGCCTCAAGGCGAGTGATTAGCACAAAATAACAAGCAATCTTTGGATCCTTTTAATGTATGCAGATATTTCAATCATAGGTTTGAAGCTATGATGTGTTTTATCTGCAACAAAAAGAATCCTCCTCTTGGAGAAGTTATTGATTTTTTTGGGAGAAAGGAGTATCAAGCTAGAGGTGCTCCTCATTTTCATATGATTCTATGGATCAAGGATACACCCAAATTTGGAACTGATTCGTATGACACTGTTTTATCTTTTATTGAAGATTATGTTACATGTGCTATACCTAAAAGAACAGAAGAAAACACCTTAAGGCAGCAAGTGTTATGATTCCAAAGTCATTGATGTGGGAAATACTGTCGACGGAAATACAAGTCGAAGGAAAAGTTTTATACCAAATGTCGTTTTGGATTTCCACGTCCAGAAATATCCAAAGGAAGAGTGAACAGTTTCATGTCAGCGGTGAGACATACCATCACTAGAAAATCTCCCAAAAATACGTACAATTTGAGAAGAAGTGAAGAATCGAAGTATATAAATCATTATAATCCAGTTAATCTATCAATATGGAATGCTAATATGGATATCCAGTATGTTGCGGATAATTCCATTGCTGTGGCTCGGTATGTAACATCATACGTAACAAAATCAGAAAAGACGGAGTTGAAGGAAATGTGGGAAGAAATTTCCCATGAGAAGACTCTCAGTAAGAAATTGTACAGCTTTAGTTTGAAGATGCTGTCACATCGAGAAATTGGATCATACGAATGTTCGGATTGGTTATCGTCTGCAATTTTATATTCAAAGTCAAGAGGAATTATTCGGGTTAGTCTAGGTCTTGCTGCAACGCGAAATCGAGTACTTAAACCTGTCCAGGAAATTGAATATTTAGCATTAAATGAACCGTTAAACACAGATATAGTCAAAACAAACATTTTGGATAGATACTATCCAAATAGAAGTCCTCATCTTAAGAACATATGTCTCTATGAAGTACTGCAATGTTACAGTTTTAAGAGAAATACTACAGAGAATTTAAATGAAGCAAAATATGCAGTGATTGGTTCAGAAGGATGTTTGGTGAAACATACTAAAGGAAATTTGATTAATCGTAGGAAACTGACCTGTGATACTCCTGATAAAAATGAATTTTACTACTTGGCACTTTTACAACTCTTCAAACCTTGGCGTACGGAACTGGAATTACTTGGAGATTTTGAGTGCAATGGAGATTTTTTCAATGCATGTAAAGATAGCATTGAATGCACAGTTTTTGCAAATTATCTCAAAATGTTGAATGAAGAAATTGATCAAGAAGCTACTATTGCAGCTGAGATTGCTAGAGACAGTTCTCAAGATAGTCAAAGTTTTGCTCCACTGAGTCAGGATCCTCTAGGACAACCAATTCTTGAAAATGAAGCAGCCATCGCCATGAGTAAAGTGGAAACAGCAATGCATCAAGCTCAAGAAGTTATGATGGACTTGGGAATCTTGGAAGAACAACTAAATGTTGAACAGAAAGAAATATACCAGTAAGTGAAAGAACAGATTGACCATGGTTTTCTTCATGAAAAGGAAGAATGTACATGGACATCATTTCAACCTATCCGAATATATGTCAGTGGTCAAGCTTGTACAGGAAAAAGTTTCTTAATTAAAGTTTTGACCAGTTATCTACAGAAAACAACGGACTAATCTCTGTGCCAACACAGAAGCACTTCTAAAGTCTCCCTGCAGTCAACTACCAGCAGTGTAAGTATCCAGCCACTATGCCTGCACTTGTAGAATGACTCAGGTATCAAGACACACAGTGCTACAATCAAATGTGCACAATCTATGCAGGCCTCTAACCCCCAGCAGAGTACTGATTCACCCTTGCTATAAGCCAGCTAGTATTTATGCAGTGTCCCAATCAGCCTATCAGACTCAGTCCACTCCTGCAATCATCCTGACAGAATCATGTCCTTATCTAATCTCTATGCTAACACACAAGCACTTAAAAACTTACCTTCCTGTCAAATACCAGCACTCTCACTATCTAGTCACTGCATACACCCGTGGAATGCCTCAGGCATTAACCTCTTCTATGCCCATGACGAGATAGTCTCGTCATGGAGCGCGGTTGCGCTGTGCCCATGACAAGTCTATCTCGTCATGGACCCCGCCTGCTAATACAATGCCCGGCACAGGAGGGGGAAAGGGCGGGGCACTGAAGGGGTTAAGACACTTACTGCTACAGTGAAATGTGTACAATCTATACAGGCCTGTAACTCCCAGCTGACTACTGATTCACCCTCCCAATAAGCCAAGTAGTATTCATGGAGTGCACTAATCAGACTGTTATTCTCTATCCACTCCTGCAATAATGCTCACAGGATCATGTCTTTATCTAAACTCTGTGTCAACACAGAAGCACTTAAAAACTCACCTTCCTGTCAACTACCAGCACTCTCATTATCTACTCAGTATCCATACACCTGTAGAATGCCTCAGGGATTAAGACACATAGTGCTACAGTGAAATGTGCGCAATGTATGCAGGCCCCTAACCCCCAGCAGAGTGCTGATTTACCCTTGCTATAAGCCAGGTAGTATTCATGCAGTGCCCCAATTAGATTGTCAATCTCTGTCCACTCCTGCAATCATACTGTCAGAAGGATGTCCTTATCTAATCTCTTTGCCAACACAGAAGCACTTAAAAAGTCTCTCTGCAGTCAACTACCAGCACTGTAAGTATCCAGCCATTATGCATGCATTTGTAGAATGACTCAGGTATTAAGACTAGGGGTGGGCGGAATTTGCGAAATTCACTTTCGCAAATTATCGTGAAAATGTTAAAAATTATCGCAAACACGTGGAAATATCGCGAGGATGCAGAAGTTTTTTTCCCGCATGTTCGCGAGATTTTCTGCATGGTTGCGGTTCGCCAACTTTCCCATGTGGTTGCTCGTGGGCGCGGCCATCTTGTTTTCAGTTGTCTCGCGGTGGATGATCGCGAGAAGAAAGACGTGATCGCGTAACGCATGACGTCACTGCGGGCGCGAACTGTCGCGAGACATCACACATGGTTAAAAACCATACAACATCTCATGGAGAATGCGACCGGATCAAGAAAACTTGTCGGCGAATGCAGGGATTCAGGTAAGGCGATCGCGCGCACGCGAGAATGTATTATTATACAGCGCAAGCAAGAAACAAATTATCGCCAAGCTGCGGAATGTGGAAATTTTGACATTTTCGCGCTTTCCGCGGAACGCGAAAATGTCAAATTATCGCAATTTCCGCAAACGGAACAACATTTTAGCCCAGGCCTAATTAAGACACGCAGTGCTACAATCATATGTGCACAATCTATGCAGGCCTCTAACCCCCAGCGGAGTACTGATTCACCCTTGCTATAAGCCAGGTAGTATGCATGCAGTGCCCCAATAAGATTGTCAGTCTCTGTCCAGTCCTGCAATCATACTGTCAGAAGGATGTTCTTATCTAATCTCTGTACCAACAACGAAGCACTTATAAAGTCTCCCTGCAGTCAATTACCAGCAGTGTAAGTATCCAGCCACTATACATGCATTTGTAGAATGACTCAGGTATTAAGACACAGAGTGCTACAATCAAATGTGCACAATCTATGCAGGCCTCTAACCCCCAGCAGAGTACTTAATCACCCTTGCTATAAGCCAGGTAGTATTCATGCAGTGCCCCAATTAGATTGTCAGTCTCTGTCCAGTCCTGCAATCATACTGTCAGAATGATGTCCTTATCTAATCTCTATGGCAACAAAGAAGCACTCATAAAGTCTCTCTGCAGGCAACTACCAGCAGTGTAAGTATCCAGCCACTATGCATGCATTTGTAGAATGACTCAGGTATTAAGACACGCAGTGCTACAATCAAATGTGCACAAACTATGCAGGCCTCTAACCCCCAGCAGAGTACCGATTCACCCTTGCTATAAGCCAGGTAGTACTCATGCAGTACCCCAATTAGAGTGACAGTCTCTGTCTACTCCTGCAATCATACTGTCAGAAGGATGTCCTTATCTAATCTCTGTGCCAACACAGAAGCACTTAAAAAGTCTCCCTGCAGTCAACTACCAGCAGTGTAAGTATCCATACACTATGTATGCATGTAATAGCCCTTTGCAGCTGTTTGTGCGCCAGTGCAGGAAGAAGCACAGAGTTGCGACATATTTATGTAAATATGTCACATCCCTGTGCTTCGGAAGTGCAGCAGTGCAGTGCAGCTAAAGAGCTTGCACTGTAACGCAGCAGTACTTTCTCATAAATCTTCACTTATAAATTCACCATACACTACTAATACATTCTTTCAGTCATTCATACTCTACACATATATTCAAACAACCTTTCAAACATTATTATACACATATAGTTCTTTCTTTAACCAGAGAAGTTAGTTCTGTTAAGAACTTTTTTTTCTTCTTTTTTTCTTTTATATATTTTTTTATTTTACTAAACGATTTTATATTTTTGGGTGTTTTTTCAAAAAAAGAAAGAATGAAAAAAACAGGAAACTTCAGGAATTATTTTGCATTCCAAAAAAACAAAGCAAACAAAAAACTAGCAACGATGGTTCCATTGTGCAGCACAAACTGCTTCTACAGACTGCTCCCCAAAACAAATGAGTTTTTTGCACTTCACGCAGTGCTGCTCTAGGAAAGCAAACTCAGGGCGTATGCCTGGTGCAGATGTAGAAGTTGATGTCCCAGAAGTACTTGGAACTGCAGCTGGAGGGTTCCTTTCTGCTCGTCTACACTCCTCCCGAGCCAGATTCACCGGATGAATGGCCTTCAGATGTTTATACATCGAAGCAATACCGCAGGAATACTTCTTTTCACTACTGCCTCTAAATAGTACTTTCTCACAAATCCGGCAGGTGACCTTGTGGCTTCCACCTTCTTCTGCCCTGGTGGAAAGGTGAAGAATTTCCACACCACTGATTCTGGCCTTTTAGGACGTGAAGGCTCCGGCAAAAAATCTTCTTCTGAAGAATGTTCTTCCTCCTCTTGCTGCTGTCCTGAAGCCATGATCTTATATTTTTTTTTTAAAACACCCCAAAAAATGGGGAAAAAAAGGTTCTTGAAAGCACAGAGTTCAGTCTCCAAAGATGCTCAAAGGGGTCCTTGAATAGTTACAATGGGAAATGTTATGAACCAATCAAATCTTTTTTTTTTTAGGTCACATGGGATCCGCGCACCCTGCGCTTACGAAGCACGCACCTGGCGCGACTTCGCGAAAATATATTTTAAAGTAACATACCTTTATTACAAATAGAAATATATTATTTTTATGAATACCTTAGATAATCTCTAGCCCTAAAATGTATATTAAAGACACATACATATCAATTTGGAACATAACTTTTTTTGCATGAGTCGCGCACCCAGCGTGCCCCACATATGATGTCACACGGGGCCCGCCACAGCGCAAGCGCCGTGTACCGTAATGTGCATGTGTCACGAATTAGCGGGAGCAGGAGTCGCGCATCAGTAGCATACCTATCGCGCACAACACGTAATATTATACGTATATCACTGGAAAACACACACCCGTCGCACACCATACGCGGATCCTTCACAACTTTTCCAATATGGCGGCTGTAATACGCACACCCATCGCGTTAGGTACGCTTAGGGTGCTCGACTCCAAAATTTCTTTAAAAAAAAAAAAAGAAAATAATATAAATATATTAAAATAAAAAAAATAATAATAATACAGTATATTTCAGTTTTAATTTAAAAAAATGTTTTAAACAATTTTCAGAAAAGTATATAATACTGTTTAATAAATAATATATTAACAAATTAACAGTTTTAAAAAATCATCAAATTCTGTACAAATAACATATGTATAACTACTTTCATAATTAAAAATTAGCATTTAAAAAACCTTGGAAATTCACTGAAAAAAACATAGGTTTCAAACACGTTGTAGTTAGGAATTAGCATTTAAAAAACCTTAGAAATTCACTGAAAAAAACATAGGTTTCAGACATGTTATAGTTAGGAATTAGCATTTAAAAAACCTTAGAAATTCACAGAAAAAACCATAGGTTTTTAGGAAAGTTATAGTTAGTTGGACATTTCACTCGTACAAAACCCGTGAAATTCCCCCGTTATAGTTAGTTCACTCGCGCCCCCGCAATGCACTGCTGATGACGTCACATATTACATCACTCATGACATGGTCAGTGACATCACTGATGACATTACTGATGACATCACTGATGACATCTCAAATGACATCACTGATGACATCACTGATGACATCATCCATGTGATCATTTCATGCATCTTCTCACATCCTAATATAACTTTTGATACACCCACTCTAAATTACAGACTGCCATTCTCAAAACCATAGACACTCAAAGACCAATAACTAGATACCCACTCACTGATTCTTAGGTCTACACACACATCCACTCACTCACATGCACAGTCACTCATACTTACGGTCACTCAGTACAGGACTATCACATGCACTCATACACCTATATAGACACTCACACACCGCCACTCATTCTTAGAGGTACTCACACACCTAGTCAGTGATGTTAAAATGTTATCACACTCCCATTTCCTCGCCTATACAGTTATACACACACCAGCTCACTTACTCATACAAATACTAGTACATACTTATGCTCTTATACAATCAATGATACAAGCACAGACTCATCCATGCAGCCACTCTCACAATCACACACCCTCAGTTATAGCCATTTATATACTCCAACACACATATATACTGCCTTTCACATATGTACTTACTCACACATATACAACTGAGATATACATTCACTCACTAACACACCCATACACACACTCACCCACCCATACAGTCCATCACAGATGCACTCTTGAAACCATGCACCCAGTTAATCACCCACTCACACATCTATGTACAGAGTCACACACACCCCACCCACACAAACACTCAGGCACCCATACAGATTCTCAGACAACCAATCAATAACACATATAGACACTCATGTAGCTATTCCCAAACCCATGCAGCCGCTTACACACCAACAGACAGACGGATTCAGACATTCACACAGTTTACTCACTAACCCATGCATTCAGTAAGATAAGTTTAATCACTCTCTTATAGAGTCAGTCACGCACCTACTAAATCATCCGTTCAGACACTTATACACCCACTCATTCTTCAATACGCCTTTCCCTATATATATTAAACATATTTAAACTTTACAGAAACACACAGTCACTAGATGATGTCATCAGTGATGTCATTTGAGATATCATCAGTGATGTCACTGACCATGTCATGAGTGATGTAATATGTGATGTCATCAGCCGTATATTGCGGGGGTGCGAGTCATAGTTAACTGAACTAACTATAACGGGGGAATTTCACGGGTTTTGTACAAGTGAAATGTCCAACTAACTATAACTTTCCCTAAAACCTATGGTTTTTTCAGTGAATTTCCAAGGTTTTTTAAATGCTAATTCCTAACTATAAAGTGTCTGAAACCTATGGTCTTTTCAGTGAATATATATATATAGCACCCTTAAGCTTTTTAGAAACACTTAGTCACTGGATGATGTCATCAGTGATGTCATTTGGGATCTCATCAGTGATGTCACTGACCATGTCATGAGTGATGTAATATGTGATGTCATCAGCAGTGCATTGCGGGGCGTGAGCTATAGTTAGCTCAGCTAACTATAACGGCTGAATTTCTCTGGTTTTGTACGAATGAAATCACCCGTGAGGGTCTCAAGGCGCTGGGGGTGGCATCTCCAGTCAGTTGAAGAGCCAGGTGTTGAGGTTCTTCCTGAAGGTATGCAGGGTTGGGGAGAGCCTGATGTTGACTGGGAGCTCATTCCAGTTCTTGGCTGCGATTTAGGAGAAGGCTCTTCCGCCTGCTCTCATTCTGCGGATGCATGGGGTGTCTGCCAGGGCAAGATCGGCGGAGCAGAGGTTTCTTTTGGGTATGTGGAAGGAGACTCTATCATTGAGGTACTTGGGTCTGATGTTGTGAAGGGATTTGTAGGTATGAGTGAGAAGTTTGAAGGTCACTCTCTGCTGGACGGGGACCCAGTGGAGGCCTCGTAGGTGTTGAGTCATGTGTTCCTGCCATGGTGTCCCGAGGATGAGTCTAGCTGCGGCGTTCTGGATGGTTCGGAGCTTGTGTAGAAGGGTTCTGTTGATTCCGGCATAGAGGGCATTGCCATAGTCCAGTCTGCTGGTTACAAGTATGTGGGTGATGGTCTTTCTGCATTCAGGGGGTATCCATTTGAAGGTCTTTCGGAAGATGCGAAGGCAGGTGAAGCTGGTGGAGGCGACAGAGTTTATCTGGCAGGTCATGGTGAGGGAGGAGTCGAGGATGATGCCGAGGTGCCGTGCATGATCTGTGGGGGTGGGTGGGCTCCTAAGGGCAGAGGGCCACCAGGTGTTGTCCCAGGCAGAGGTGGCGGTGGAGGTGGAGGGTCGGTGGCTTTGCTGGAGGGTTTGGTGAATTGCTGTATGATGTTTAAGAGTTCTTTGGCATTGGTTGCATTGGTGTGGATTTTGTTCTTGATGAAAGTCTGCTTGGTGTCTCTTATGTGCCAGTGGTATTCGTTCAGGGCATTCCTGTGGTTGTTCAGGTTTTCTGTGGTTTTCCGGTTTCGCCAAGTTTTCTCGAGGCGTCGGCAGGAGAGCCTGGCTTCTTGGAGTTCAGTGGTGAACCAGGTGGCCTTCTGGGGGTGTTGTTTGGCAGGGTGGCGGAGGGGTGCGAGCTTGTCGGTGCAGCTGGAGATCCAGCGGTGAAGTTCTTTGGCTGCGAAGTTAGCGTCAGTCGTGGCGATCAGGGGGTCATATAGGAGGGTAGTGTTGAGGTGTTCCTCTGTGATCTTGCTCCAGCTCCTTCGTGACTGGCGTGGGCAGGTTTGGGTGCGGTGGTGGTGTTGAAGATAAAGTGTACGCAGTGGTGGTCAGTCCAGAGGGGCTGCATGGGGTGGCTGAAGCAGATGTTAGTCCCTCCTGCGAAGATGGGGTCAATGGTTTTTCCTGGTCTCTGAGTGGGGGTGGTGATGAGTTGCTTCAGTCTGAGGTTGGAGAGGTTGTCGAGGAGGGTGGTGGAGTCAGGGTCGCTGTGGTTGTCGGGGTGGAAGTTCAGATCTTCGAGTAGGATATAGTCTGTGGAGGTGATGTGTGGGGCGTGACGAGGTCGGTGATGTAGGTTGCGGACTGGGTACGAGGTCCCAGGGGTCTGTAGGTGAGGGTGGTGCGTAGCCTGGTCCTGGGACTGGTCTGGATCTGGAAGTGGAGGTGTTCAGTGTTAGGGTGGGGGTCATTCATGCTGGCGGTCGAGAGTCAGAGGGAGGTTTGTGTGTGTTGGCGAGTCCTCCTCCCGGGCTGTGGGGACGTCCTCTTCCTCTGGATCTCTTGTCCGTCGGGGATGGTGGTGGCGCTGTCGGGGTGGGAGATGGCATTGGTCCAGGTTTCTGTGAAGAAAGACCTGCATCCTCCTGTGAGGAGGATGCAGGTCAGGTCTTCGGTGGTGCGGGCGTCCAATGAACCTTCGGAGGCTGTGGGGGCGCTGTTGATGGTGAAGGATCATTGGCAGTGCCTGCAGGAGAACTGTCCGTGGCTAATGTTGGGTGCGGCTCTTTGGCAGTCGGTGTGTCTTCTGGGGTTGAATGCATGGAGGGCGGCAGAGTCATATCGGCAGGGCCTCATAGATCCAGGGTTCCTGGCGCTGGTCACAGTCGGGTCGCAGACGGGTGCAGACAGGCTTGCCTTAGGTGCACCTTTGGTGCGCCAGCAGCGTGCCAGCTGCGCGCATCCACTGTGCGACCATGCAGTGGTTGCGATTAAGTAGGGGAGGGGGGAGGGACATGCAGCTGGGAGGTGGGAGCAGGGGTGGGTTACAGCAGGAGCGACAGGAGGACGAAGGGCTTGGCGCAGGCGGGAACTGAATCAACAGCAACAGAAATACAACAGCAGAGGTATAAGGGGTAAACAGTGTTAAGTAGTGCAACAATAAGGGCACAATAAACAAGTGTTTAAGCAAAACTGAGGGACAAAAATAAAAAGAGGAGATCAGCGTTCAGTACACTACAATAAGGGCACAATGCAGGGGGAAAAGAGAAAATACCGGCACAGTCAGAGAGGCAGCGGGCACTAGCGAGGTGTGGTCTTGAACGCTGCCTGGGAGGACCACAGGCAGAGTGATGTCATTTGAGATTCATCAGTGATGTCATCAGTGATGTTACTGACCATGTCATGAGTGATGTAATATGTGACGTCATCAGCAGTGCATTGCGGTGGCGCGAGTTATAGTTAGCGGAACTAACTATAACAGGAGAATTTCTAGGGTTTTGTACGAGGGAAATGTCCAGCTAACTATAACGCCCCTGAAACCTATGTTTTTTTTCAGTGAATTTCTAAGGTTTTTTAAATGCCAATTCCTAACTATAACGCCCCTGAAACCTATGGTTTTTTCAGTGAATTTCAAAGGTTTTTAAAATGCTAATTCCTATCTATAACTTATCTCTAAAGCTATCATGTTTAATGATTTTCAATGGATTTCTATATTTGTCAAATTCAGTGTGTCAATTACATTAATTATGTTTTTTTGAAATTCTTTTTTATCACCATTTTTTTAATTTATTTTTTTAATTAATTCTTTTAAAAATTTCAAAAATAATATTTGTTTTTATTGGGTTTTTCAAACATATTTTTTTATAATTTTAAAAATATTTCTTTAACTATATGTTCAAAACTTTATTTCATATATTTTTTTTCCATGTTTTTGGATCCGCGCACCCTATGCGCACCATTCTCGATCCCTACGCGTTAGCATCCGCGCATGGTATGCGTTGGGTACGTGTTTAGTGTGCGATCGCAATGCGACTGGTACGCAACTCCCAGCCTATACGCGACATGTTCGATGTACGTAACGCGACGTTTACGCGCTTCCGCAATGCGTCATCTGCGTCTATGACGCGGTAGGTGCGCGGATCCCGCGAAATATTTAACATTTAAAAAAACATATATATGTATTTCATTTGAATATTAATTGAAGACAAACTATGAACTAGTCTTAAAATGAATATATTTGTACATATAATCCTATATTTCTTTTTAATTCAATTTCGCGGATGCGGGCTGGGTGCGTGCTGCGTATGCGCACGGTGCGCGGATCCCATGTGACCTGCAAAAAAAGAGATTTGATTGGTTCATTAAACTTCCTGTTCTAACTATTGAAAGACCCCACCCAATTCAATCATTCTTCTTTGACCTTCTTTGGAGGAGCCTCTCTTTGCAGAGAAAAAGATTTTTTTAGACTAAGTTTACACGTAGCTCTAACTTTTTTCTGCCAAAAATGCCTTCAGGGCAGCAGGCATCACCTGCATCTCCTCATACATCTGAGGATGAATTTTTGGAGGAGACACCACGCACACCACGTTTTTCTTCAGTGGTGTGGAAATGTTTTACTTTTCCCGAGGGGCAAACAAAGACCAGTGCCACCTTGGTCACGTGCAAGATTTGCAAAAGAGTGCTGTCGCGAGGGGATCCTAACAAGAAATACTCGTGCGGCATGGCGAGTATGATGAAGCACCTAAGGACCCTTCATCCGAACAATCTTGCACGAGAAGAGTGCAAACGGATGAGAAACACTCCTGCTCCTGCGCCTTCCACCTCATCGCAGCCGAGCACTTCAAGAGTGCATCCGTTAGCCAAAAACTTGGACAGCCGTCCTCAATTTCAATATTTAAAAGTGCTCTGCACTAAGTGCAATACGACTTTGTGGTACGGCGAGCAGTCGATCGATCTGATCTGCCGCCAGCAAGAAAGTCACATTTGCTAGTTTTTTTGTTGTTTTTTTTATTGTTCCCTGAAGTTCATTGTTTGGTTCCTCCTGTTTTGTTTTTTGCTTTTTTTTTGCAGAAAAACCCAAAAAATTTAAAAATTGTTCAGAAACCCCCCCCCAAAAATATAAAAGAACAAAGAAGAAAAAAAAAGTTCTTGTAAGAACTAACTTTCCTGGTTTAAAAAAAGAGCTACATTTCTTTGTTAGTGTGTGAAAGTTTAGATGAATGTATGTGTAGTACGTAATTGAGTGAATGAATGCATTAGTAGTGTATGGTGAATGTATAAGTGCAGAACTATGAGGAAGTGCTGCATCATCACACAGTAACCTCTTTAACTACAGTGTGCTGTAGTACTTCCGAAGCACAGGGATGCAACATATGTACATAAATATGTTGCTAATCTATGCTTCTCTCTGCACGACTGCTTAAACTGCAGCCATGTGGTGACACAGGCACCCTTGCACCATAGTAGAAGGATATCTGTGTCATGAGCTGTTTGTTTTTGTGCTGGTAGACACACCTTCCTGCACAAAAACAATTAGTAAAGGCATTTTTCTCCTTCAATGTATGCTGAGCATTGTAGCATGCATTGAAGATATAAAAATGTGGAGAAATGAAAACAATTCTCCTTGTTGTGCTTTCCTACACCAATTTTAGAATGGTGCAGCATTCACACACATATCGAGATTTATGATTTCTGACAAATCTAGACATGTGTCTTGTTCTATGAGTATTCAGTGCAATCATGCACAACAACACTTATAGAACACCCTTACAACGTAATCTGGTGTGCATAATGAGGTTGTATTTACATGGAGTATAAAAAGTGCACAGAGTGCCTTTTCCTCTCTTTGTAAATATGAAAGAGTGTCTTGAGCAATAACTATGTTACAAAAAGTGACATATTTCCAGTTTAAAAATTCCTTGCGAATGATAGAAGGTAAGCACAGAGTTTTGTCTGCAAAGATGTTCAAAGAAGAATGATTGAAATAATTGCGGTCCTTCAATAGCTACAATGGGAAATATTATGAACCCCTCAAATCTCTTTTTTTGCAGGTCACATGATATCTGATTATGGTCAGATTTCAAAACTACATAGGTATAAACAGAGTGTTTTTAGAAACGTGTTTCAACTTTGTAGCTTCTTGCAGACCTCCTCCTTCTGCATATTGAGACTTAGTTAAACTTACCTTCACAGTAAAAGCAATAAAAAATGGTATACATTTTTTCCGGATTTTCATTGCAATCTAAATTCATATAAATTGCTTATTTTTAAATTTGGATCTGTGAAAGAAAAGGAAAAAAAATTATAACATGTAATAATACATTTTTTACAACACATCATAATTTCCACAAAGTAATTTGTTTGCCTTTTTTGTTCTCAGAATATATTGAATTTCACTAAAAATAGTGATTTCAATCGTACTCATCACTTAACAGCGGGCAAAAAAAAAACAATCAAAAAGATTGTTAAAAAAACAACAACATGCTATTCTCAGCAAAATACCACAAGATACAAATCACAGATATATGAAATGCTTACAGCTAACAACATTTTATAAGTTTAACATACAAAAACTGTAAATGTTGTCGCTTTAAAATATTCACCGAATCTAAGGATGAATTTTTGGAGGACGCACCACGCCCACAACATTTTTCTTCAGTGGTGTGGAAATGTTTTACTTTTCCAGGAGGGGCATACAAAGATCAATGCCACCTTGTTCATGTGCAAGATTTGCAAAAGAGTTCTGTTGCAAGGGGATCCTAACAAGAAATACTCGTACGGCACGGCAAGTATGATGAAACACCAAAGGACCCTTCCTCCAAACAATCTTGCACGAGAAGAGTGCAAACGGATGAGAAACACTCCTGTTCTGTATCTGTAAAAAAGAATCCCAAATAAATGTATATTAATACTTTCAAATTTATACTATTCCATGACTGTACAAACACATTTTATATAACTGACTAAGAAACTATAGCCCTGAACCCCAAATGTGACAATGGTTAAAACACTACATGCATAGTGCATACTACTTGGAAGCAGTTCATGCCCTAAAGCCTACCTCACTAAAAGACTACATGCTAACTGACTGAATGATTACAGTACTATAAGGAGACACACTGGGTGAGTGGCAGGGTGTTTGCTAGAAGTTTATGAATACTGACTGGGGAATTGAAGGTGTGAAAGACAACTGTGTAGGTGGTTAGAGGCCTGCATGCATAGTGAATAGGCATTTGAAGCAGTCTATGTGCTAAGGCCTGGCTCACTGCATGAGTACTTGGGAACTGACGGAATGATTAGAGTACAGCAAAGAGAGTGCCTGGGTGAATTTATAAGTGGTTGGCCTTTGACACAGTGAATGGATTAGTACTTGGTACTGAATGGGTCACTAGAGGAGTGCAAAGGGAGTGACAGGATGTTTGCTGGACTTTATGGATACTGACTAGGGAATTGAAGATGTGAAAGACAAGTGTATAGCACTGCATAGACATTTGAAGCAGTCTGTGTGGCAATGTATGGTTCACAACATGAGTACTTGGAAACTGACTAAATCATCAGACTACTGCTAGGACAGTGCCTGGGTAAAACTTTTACATTTTCAGTTCTGGCACAGTGAAGAGAATAGTACATGGTACTGCACTTTAGTGTCAAACCCTGACTCATTTTATCAATGCATAAGCAAAGAATAGCTTCTAAAGCTACTAAAACTTGACAACATGACCGATTTTAAAACAGTTATCTGTCAGCAAATACACGATGTTACCAAATGCTTCTATCACAATCCTTACCCAAATACACACAGACTCACAGTGTGATTTTAGACATGCAACACTATCCCAGAAGTTTACCAAAACTCATTCACTAGTCTAGAAGAGGTAAGGGTACTGCACACAATCTACATATTTAAGTACAGCACATTAGTGTCAAAGCATGACTCATTTAATCAACGCATAAGCAAAGACTGGCTTCTAATGCTACTAAAACTTGACAACATGACAGGTTTTAAAAGAGTTATCTGCCAGAAAATACACAATGTTACCAAATGCTCCTCTCACAGTGGTTCCCAAATGCACACAGACTCACAGTGTGATTCTAGACAACAACCACTATACCTAGAAGTTTACCAAAAATCATTCGCTACTGTGGAAGTGATAAGGGAACTGCACACAATCTACATATTTCTTGACTGCACTTTTGTGTCAAAGCCTGACTCATTTAATCAAAGCATAAGCAAAAACTGGCTTCTAATGCTACTAAAACTTGACAACAAGACAGGTTTTAAAACAATTATCTGTCAGCAAATACACGATGTTACCAAATGCTTCTCTCACAGTGGTTCCCAAATGCACACTAACTCACAGTGTGATTCTAGACAAGCACCACTATCCCTATGAGTTTACCCAAACTCATTCACTACAGTGGAACTGGTAAGGGAACTGCACACAATCTACATATTTCATGGCTGCACTTTTGTGTCAAAGCCTGACTCATTTAATCAAAGCATAAGCAAAAACTGCCTTCTAATGCTACTAAACCTTGACAACAAGACAGGTTTTAAAACAGTTATCTGTCAGCAAATACACGATGTTACCACATACTTCTTTCACAGTGGTTCCCAAATGCACACAGACTCACAGTGTGATTCTAGACAAGCAACACTATCCCGATCAGCTTACCAAAACTCATTCACTACTGTGCAAGGGGTAAGGAGACTACACACAATCTACATATTAAAATACAGCACATTAGTGTCAAAGCATGACCTATTTTATCAATGCATAGGCAAAGACTGGCTTCTAATGCTACTAAAACTTGACAACATGACAGGTTTTAAAACAGTTATCTGTCAGCAAATACACGATGTTACCAAATGCTTCTCTCACAGTGGTTCCCAAATGCACACATACTGACTGTGTGATTCTAGACAAACAACACTATCCCTTGCACTATACCAAAACACATTTCTTCATCTAGAAGGAGTACTACATTTTAGTATAGAAAGATAACTCATTTCACACATTCATAAACAATGACTGGTTTCTAATTATACCAAAATATAAACACAGCACAGTTATCTGTCTGCAAACACATGAAAAACACAAATGCTTATCACAGAATGGTTTCTACATGCACACACACTGTCAATAAGATTGTAGAGAAAAAAAGTACTCCCTACACTTTAGCAGGAGAAATAAAATAGTCTACATACATCCCCTCACAATTAAATAACTCACCTTTCAAGTTGTTTTGTAGATTAAGAAGTATATCAGTCACACACCAGATTTTCTTTTACAGAATCTCTGCACTGTGCACCTCTCAGCAAAAACAAAGAATGGAAAAGTTTCCCTTTCATTTTCCACACATATACATGTAAACATCAAATCACAATCCTTCACACATAAATTCAAAAGCAAACACACATTTCTATTGGTTAAACATTTCAACCCTTTCCAAATGAAATACATTTCAACCCTTCCCCCAATCTGCCTTCTGCCTGTTACCATAGAAACAGGTCATGGAACACTGCACTGAGCACACAGGTCACAAGTTCAGCACACAATGTTGCTAAACAAGACCGCAAGTGTACTTGACTTTTCAACATATCAGCTTATCATATATAATGTTCCTTACAATCAGTTTTTGTTAACCAATAAGAATCATGCCTTTAAAAAACAGAAATATACACCCTACCTTTCAGTGTAGAAAGTTGTCATACAACCAATGATTTCTTGTCTCTTTTCAATTTTTTTTCCTTGGATCCACGCACCCAACGCGAGAGGATCCGTGCACCAAACGCGGTAGGATGTTTTTTTTTTAAAAGGGGGCCCCAGGGGGTCCTTCTGGGACCCCTAAGCACCTCTACAGGGTCAGAGTATTTCCACTCTGCCCCCTTTATATGTTTTACACACTTATTCCCCTTGCTTCTTCAGCCTCGCTTCTACCGAGGCAGAAAATGGCTTCCAACAGTTCCTGGTTTCGAATGTAGACAGACTCTCGACAGCCAATTAGCATTCAGCACGCGATCGGGAGGGTGCACGCTCGGTTCGAGGAGGGTGCGCTTACAGTGCGGGTAGGGTGTGCAGATCCTCCCCGGCCATAGATATATATGTACTTTTAACTCTAATTTTCTCAGGAACTACTGAACGGATGCACACCATTTATGCAAAAGGCACAAGTCTGAACTGAGGACTACCTCTTTGCCAAATTTAATGTCATTCCTTTCAGCGGTTCGGGCTGTAACTGCGACAACAGATCCTATGGAAAAATGCATGGGGAAAACGCGTTTTGGGACCCCCCTTTTTTCTCAGCCCCCGCTTGACTAATCACCCCAAAACTTTCAGGGTAGGAGCGGAGCGGAGCTGGCCAAAAGTTTGTAAAATTTCGCGAGGATTCGTCAACCGGCGCCAAAGTTATTCAAAATAGAATTTTCAGATTTCCTATGGAAACACGGTACTAACTATAACTATCTACTGGCGACCGACAGTAGATAAAATATATATATATATATGAAACTCCAAATCCTGGCCCGGCAGTCACTCCAAGAAAACACAGGCATGGACCTCAGACCACCCAGCATGAATCACGGAGACTTTAAATTGAAGTTGAAAGCAGTGAAAACATTTATTGATAGAAAATCGCCACCAAATGATCAGGCATAGTGCCTGCCATGACGCGTTTCGCTCGCATTGCGCCAGCTTCATCACATGACGTCTCTCGTGATCTAAAGGCAATTTGAATGAATAAGGCAGAAAACATGCTCAACTGCCTATCCACACTAGTGAACACCGTGAATAATAATGAAACACAGACTAAATATCGGCACCATTTCCAATAGTTAAAAGATAGTTAAGAGGCTATCAGAATCTCTCAGAAATATATCATTACAGTGTCACTATGTTTGGGAGATAAAATAAATCCCATAAGCATGAGAATATCAATGTAAATATGTAACTAAAGTGGCAGTGCTTATATCAATCATATAGTTGTAAACCCGCCATTATAAAGTTGATACAATGCAAGTGCATACATATTTAGTAAATGGACTATTATATCAAGGCAAAAAGTAAAAAACAAAAAACAGTGATGAAATCACATATTTAGATTGAATATAAATACAAATATCAATATGGATAATGTCATTTATAAAGTGCAAGTGCACCTAGCTAATTGCTCATCAATAAATTAATACCATGCCAATACAAAGAATTATAAGGTGGGAGATGACATTGATATTATAGCACATGATCACAAAATTAACTTACACATAAATACATTAAAACCACTCAACATGTAATGGAATTGATATAATTCATAAACACCTTTTAAAAGCATATCATAAAAAAATTAGATTTAGCATCAATGCTTTATATTGTATTAGAAACAGAAGAATGCTGAATTATAAAAAAAGGAGAAAAAGAGAATGTGTGCAAATGTGCAAAGGTGTGCAAAATACCTAATGTGCAAAAATAGTAAAGTTAAATAGCAGCAGCTGATTCCCTGAAAGAACTACTTTTTCATATAAAAGTCAACATCATACAATTCGAAAAGATGTAAAATCCTCGAGTTGTCTTGATAATTGATCAGAATTGGAAATGATCAGAAAAAGATTAATGAAAGGCAATACAAAAGGACTAGTATATAGAGGCACATTCATGTAATGATATGTGTAAGCTACAGAGAAGAGAAGACAAAACTGGCAAAAATGTTTAAAATTTATAAAAATGTATTAAAAATTATGCATATCTTCATTGGTGTTAAGTCCATTTGGCATCTTAGTATCGAGGGCTAAGATAAAGTGTGTCTCTAGTTGCCTTAATTTTTTCTCTTTGTTCCGTCCCCGGCTGGGGTTGGGAACGGCACCAAGCACAGAATAAGTAAAGTCTTTTAACTGATTATGATGGACTAGCTTGAAGTGCCAGGCAACCAGATAACTAACATCCGAATTGACAATAGCCCTGCTATGTTGAAGAACACGCTTATGTACAGGAAGTTTACTACTACCTATATATGCTAGGCCACAAGTGCATCTGAGACTGTAAACAGCAAATTCTGTACGGCAAATCAGGTAATCCATAATCTCAACTTTTATGTCACTAAAAGCCGTCACATAATGAGTCATGTTATAAGCAAAAGTGCATGCGCGGCATGAAGTGCATTTATGGAAACCCTTACTAACCAACCATGATCGTTTGGGGAGGATTTCAGGACTCGATTTGACCAAGGCATCCCTCAATGAGGAAGCCCTCCTGAAAGGGATATCAGGTAAGGCCGGTAAAATAGACCCCAAAGTAATGTCAGTGAGCACAATTGGCCATTGGGGGTAGATTATTTTTTGAATCTTTTGTTCCTGTACGCTAAAAGTGGTTATTAACCTTATTTGCCATTTGTCTGTAAGCGCTACATCCACACTATTGATAGTTTCCCTAGGTTTGAGCAGATCTTCTCTTGAATGTTTATTGGCTTTCTCCAAAGCCAGAGTCAATTGTGTCATTTTATAGCCTCTGCTCAAAAATCTAGAGAGAGCCTCCTGCTGACATGTGTGTGTGTCACTAGCTGAACTACAGATTCAGCGAATCCACAAGAATTCGCCATACGGAATGCTTTTGATCAGATGGCGGGGGTGTGAACTTCCTGCATGTAAAATAGAATTAACGGCAGTTTGTTTGCGGTGTAATTTGGTATGGATTACATTGTTGTCGATGTATATAAGTGTATCAAGAAATTCTGCACTTGTATCACTAATATGAGCAGTACATTTTAAATTAAGCTCATTTTGATTAATGATATTGATAAAACCCTGAGCCTTCTCATATGTTCCTTTCCAAATTAAACAAACATCATCTATATAGCGCCAGTAATATGCGACATGTTCATACAGCTCCCTGTGTGTGGCCATGAGGACATGCTCCTCCCACCAGCCCACGTGAAGGCATGAGTAACTGGGAGAGAAGCATGCCCCCATAGCCACACCCCTAAGCTGTTGATAAATTGTTTGATCAAAAGAAAAAAGTTGTTATTCAAACACATCTCTGTCACTTCCATCAGCATATCGTTATGTTTTTTCATGCCAATATCTCTTTTGTCCAAAAAATATTTGGGAGCTGACAACCCATCCAAATGATTAATACTAGTATAAAGGGACTCAATGTCCATAACTATAAGTAAAAATCCGGAATGCCAAATAACTTTATCAAGTTTGCTCAGAAAGTCTGTAGTATCCCTAATGTAGGAAGGTAACAAAGTTACGTGAGGTTGGAGAAAAAAGTCTACATATTAAGACATATTTTCAAGCAGACTTTTCTGTGCTGAAATGATTGGACGTCCAGGAATAGGAACAGTCTTTTTATATATATATATATATATATATATATATATATATATATATATATATATATATATATATATATATATATATATATATATATATATATATATATATATATATATAAATTCACTGAAAAAACCATAGGTTTCACACATGTTATAGTTAGCTGGACATTTTATTGATAAAAAACCAATGAAATTCCCCCGTTATAGTTAGTGCAGGCAACTATAACTCACGCGACCGCAATCCTCTGCTGATGCTAATACTGTATTTAGACACTTATTTGCCCATGTCTTCTTCCATTAAATTTTAGCTATACATATATTACAAATATTTTTTTTTCATAAAGACACATATGTCATCAGCAGAAGATTGCGGTCGCGTGAGTTATAGTTGCCTGCACTAAATATAACGGGGGAATTTCATTGGTTTTTTATCAATAAAATGTCCAGCTAACTATAACATGTGTGAAACCTATGGTTTTTTCAGTGAATTTGCAAGGTTTTTTAAATGCTAATTCCTAACTATAACGTGTGTGAAACCTATGGTTTTTTCAGTGAATTTGTACGTTTTTTTAAATGCTAAGTTACTTTACGCCATTCGTGGCGTGCGCGCCCAGTTAACGCAGTCAGTTCGTTCCGTGCGCGCACGGTGCGCTTCGCGCACCGCGCGCCCACTTTACGCAGTTAGTGCCGTGCACGCACGGTGGTCACGCGGTGTGCTGCGCGCACCGCGTGCCCACGTTATGCGGGATGGGCCATGTACGCACGATGCGCTTCGCGCACCGTGCGCACATGGGGGACATATTATGCGCATCTTTGTGAAATTTATTCTTTGTTTATTTCTTACCTCTAATAAGCCATGCACAAATGGTGCCCTTCGGGCAACATTTGCACACGGGGTGTGGATAATTTTTTTTAAAAAAGTTTTTTTACCGTACGCGTACGGTAAGCGTAATCGCCGATTTTCCGAAAAAAAAAAAAAATTTTTTTTGGGCTTGGGGATTGTTTGGGGACCCCTATATCAATGCTGGGTGGTTAGGATCTCAAGAAACTGCCTCTTTAGACATTTTTTGGCATCGTTTTTGCTGCCCAACTCAGAGAGCGAGAGAGAAAATGGCGGCCGCCGCTTCCTGGTTTCGACCGATTCGAATGTTTACTAAGATCTAACAGCCAATCAAAATCGCGCTCGCGCACGCCACCGTACGCGTACGGTAAGCGCACCGTAAGCGCACCGTAAGCTGGCTCAGATATATATATTGATTTAAAGGCTATTTTCTCTGAATCTACTGAACAGATTTACACCAAACCTACAAAAGGCACTTCCTTGACCTGAGGACTACCTCTCTGCCAAATTTCAAGTAATTCTGTTCAGCCGTTCGGGCTGTAGCTGTGTCTAAAGGTCCTATGGACAAATGCATGGGAAAAACGCGTTTTGGGACCCCCCTTTTATCTCAGCCCCCGCTTGACGAATCCCCCCGAGACTTTCAGGGTAGGAGCGGAGCATAGCGCCCCACCTATTTTGAAAAATTTGCGAGGATTCGTCGACCGGCGCCAAAGTTATTCAAAATAGAATGTTGCGGATTTCCTATGGAAACGTGGTCCTAACTATAACTACCTACTGGCGACCGCCAGTAGGTAATATATATATATATATATATATATATATATATATATATATATATATATATATCCAAGCTACCACTTCCACCAGCCTTGAAACTCCTTCAACTGCTTTGCGAAGTAAGTACACGAGCCAAATTCAAGTGCAAATTTCATTTATTTGCCCAGAGTGACGGCCATAACGTTTCTGCTCCTCAGAGCCTTGCTCACATGACAACGTTTTACTTGTGATGCCACAAATTTAAAGTGCTAGTGCTGATTACAATCACATCACATGGTGGAGTCACATGGGTGGATCATCATAGACATAGAAGAAATTAGTAGAACAAGGCTGACGAAAAAACCATAATACTATACAGTATAGCTACATGTTATACAATATAATTTGAAAAACATGTAATAAAGACATACTACTTAATAGCGGCATAAATGCCCGTACGTCCTATAATGTATTCCAATATGCCAACTCATCAATGATACATAAAATGAGACAGCCTGTTACTTGTAATCCACATTGTTGTTGGTATCGAGGTCAGTAAAAACAGCCTGTTCACTATGTCTGAACAAAATATAATAATTGGATCTCACCTGGGACCAATGTAACGGAAAAAACTGTATAGTGCAATTGTGTAAAGTGTGTAAGTGCCTGTGCTAAATAAGTGCTAAAAGATGTATAAATCATGAAAATCCATATTGATAAATGGTCATAATCACAGGAGAGGTACAAAAGGGGGTGGTGATGGACGGAGCATCAGAACCAATCAAACACTCACACCCAGTCAACAGATCTGGGTTTATCCATCACCGTTCTTTAGCCCACTCTGCCACCCCAGTTCAGACATGGCCAAATGCAAATCAGTCTGACCCTGTGCCTCATGGGAACAGTCCAGCCCGAACTGCCAAGCCATGCCTTCCCTGGACCGGAAACAAGCTTCCTAGGACCGGTTTCTGGCATTTCCTTTGTTTTCTGCTTTGTTCGCCATAAGTTGGCAGGGTATGCTCAGACGTGAGTCCCTTGCTCACTTTGCCACTGGATTCTAGCATGCCTGGCTGAGGACGGCTGAAATGCCAGAAACCGGTCCTAGGAAGCTTGTTTCCGGTCCAGGGAAGACATGGCTTGGCAGTTCAGGCTGGACTGTTCCCATGAGGCACAGGGTCAGACTGATTTGCATATGGCCATGTCTGAACTGGGGTGGCAGAGTGGGCTAAAGAACGGTGATGGATTAAACCCAGATCAGTTGACTGGGGGTGAGTGCTTGCAATGTTCAACACTCCGTCCATCATTTCCTTTGTTTTCTGCATAATCACAGGAGAATCAATAAAAGTCAAATAGTGACATAAAGGACACAGTTATTACCATCACATAAACGAATATGTGAAAAAATCAAGAGTTGAAGTTAGGTAGGGCATGCTGGTATATCATTAATAAAATTGAGTGATAGTAGTATATAGGGTTCATCAACATAAGAAATAGGAATAAAAGCCCTCAAGGATTTGTTCACATGGATGGATGATGTATATAGATGTGCAAAAATGCAAAATTCACATATAAAGTGCAATTTGTCAATAATAAATAGTAAAATACTAAATAAATAACCATAAATTTACATAGTTAAATAATTTAAGACAAATGACTAAAACGCTAAAAAATTGCCAAGTACACATCCGATATCAATTCCAATAAAAAGTTTACAAGGTAAATTCCAATGAGTGATAAAAAACGAGGGATTGTGCAATCATCACCAACAAGTATCATTATATACTTAAAGATCAAACTCAAGAATATGAAGTATATGAATCAACTAAACCCAAACACGTGTGCAGGTCCTCTGTCATATTTAACCCTGATGGTGCCTTGGTATTGAGTTGTAAGATATAGCGTGTTTCCAATCTACGTAGGTTAGACTCGCGGTCCCCTCCCCTTCTACTGGGCTCAATGGAATCAATGACATAGTAATTGAGTCCCTTAGTGTCACTTTTATGGGTTTCTCTAAAGTGTCGAGCGACGGGGTAGGTATTATCTTGGTTGGAGATTGCACGTAAATGTTGCAATATGCGCTTGTGCACCGCTAATTTTGTGCTACCCACGTAGCTAAGGTTGCATGGGCAAGTAAGGACATAGATCGCATACTCGGTTTTACACGTCAACAGTTTGTTGATCTTGTGTTGTCTGTTGCTGAATGGATCAACATATGCTTTAGTATTAATACCATGGGTACAAGCCTTGCAAGTCTTACACTTGTAAAACCCACTATTGAGCTGCAGCCAAGAAGTTTTATCAATGGTTTCTGGATTTGTTTTAACCAAGGCTTCTCTCATAGAGGGGGCCCTACTGTAGGTGATAATGACTGGCTGTGGGAGCAGAGGACCAATAATCGGATCACTCTGTACAATGGGCCAATTCCTGTTTATGATTCTGCGTAAATCGTCTTGTTGTTTGCTATAGCCCATGATGATTCTAAAGGCATTAGGTGACTTTTTGTCATTACCTGCTTGATTACTTTGCATTGTGATAACACCAGTAATACCAGAAGTGGGTTTCAGCAGTTCATCACGGTTAAGTGCATTAGATCTTGTAATGGCACTCTCAATAATACCCTCTGAGTAGCCTCTCTCCCTGAATCTTTGTTTACTCAAGGTCTGTGCTGCTTTTAGATCCGTGTCATTGCTGCATATTCGCTTAAGACGCAGCATCTCCCCATAGGGTATACTTTTATTAAGATGGGGCGGATGAGCACTTGTTGCGTGCAGGGTGGAGTTGCCCGCAGTTGGTTTGCGGTATAACCTAGTCTCAACTTTACCAGCTTGTATGTAAACTTCTGTATCAAGGAAAGTGACACTTGTTTTGCTACATGTTGCAGTAAAATGGAGGTTAAGATTATTTACGTTTAAAATCTCAATAAAATCATTGGCTTCATCCAAAGAACCATTCCATAATACAAACAAATCATCGATGAACCGTAACCAAACAACCACTTTATCATTAAGGTATTGGGCATGATCCTTCTGAAGGACCATCTCCTCCCAGTAGCCCATATGGAGACAGGCGTAGCTAGGGGAAAAACTAGCCCCCATAGCTACGCCTCTCAGTTGACGGTACAGTAAGCTGTTAAACATAAAATTGTTATTGAGCAGGCAAAATTCTAGCATCTCAATCAGCATTTCATTATGGGCCCCAAACTGTGTTGGTTTTCGTGAAAGAAAATACTTGATGGCCTGGATACCATCTTTGTGACCAATGCTGGTATATAAAGAGGTTTTTCTTTCTTCAAAAAATTAAATTCCGCTTCCGAAATGAGTTTGTGTCTCTTCCAGTTGATCAATTTGCCTCGGAACTCATTGTTAGATATCTGGATGGCTGCTGCAGTTGTACGAGTGTAGCATTCTCTATTGTTAAGTTGATTCAAGGCTTCATGGTCATAGTATTCCTTAGTCAACAAGACAATATTGCCACCCTTATAATTTTGACGGATAATGACCTTTCTGTCACTTTTAAGCTTCGAAATGAGCTGATTGTATTGTTGTGTTTGCCGGTTGTATCAACGTCTTTTCAACTGGGTTTCCTTATGTAGTACCTTTAACTCAACAACCACATTTTCATTAAATATATCTAATGCATCATGGGGCATGATAGGGTTGTATGTGGATTTGGGTCTGAATGGTGTAACCGGCCCCTGTAGGTTGGTATCTTCCTGACATTTCGGGTTGCTGTATTGGCCTGTGCCCTCGGTGTCCCACAAGTCCTGCATGGCTTCCTGTAGAGATGTTTCAAGTGCACTATCGACAGTGTTGCGTCGATTACCCTGCAATGCAAAGGATTTTTTGAGTTTGAGCTTACGTACAGCTTTATAAACATCAAGACGCGTAGCCACATAATCAAAATTATTCTGTGGCGCGAATGAGAGGCCTAAGGAGAGGATCCTCTTGTCATCATCTGTTAACTCCAACGATGTCAAATTGATAATAGTGTTTGCGTTTTCAGGAACTATTGATTCTTCGCCCAGTGTCCTCTTCCTCTCCTCCTGTTTTGATTTGAGGCCCCTCTTCCTCGCCCTTTGCCTCTGCCTGGATTTGAAGTTTGAGCGTCTACGACGTAATCCATTGTTATATATATATGCCGATGAGTGGTAGTCCTTCTTGAGCAGCACTCGAGGAGACGGCGGAGGTTACCAGCCTCAGTCAAGGATATGGACAGCTTAGAAGTAGCAGGTTGGTTAAAGCAGCCTTTGCAATGCCTGACGCGTTTCGCTGTGTAGCTTCTTCGGAGGCTTCAAAGGAAGTGCAGTGGTGTGCCTGCTCCCCTATTCATTGGCCCACAATGACACGCCCCTGATTGGAGCTGCCCAATAGAATGCTGATATAGGCATTGTGGGGGATGTAGTGCATATATATACATATCTATATATGATATTTTTAGGGTATAGGGTTATAGGGTGGGTTTGGGTTTTCGTCGAGAAGGGTATTTTTAGAGTTTATGGTGGGTATGTGTTTTTTTTTAAAGATATTTGTATTGATATGAACATAAAACGTACATCACATGTCAAATAGTTTCACATAGTGCACCACATTTATAACATCCACATGGTCAATGAATTCAATAATGACTTAGGTCTATGCGGCGATCTCAAATCTGTCCCTTTGACTTATTCCCATATCTACAGTTGGCGAAGTACACAGCTCACCTCGATACACGTTACACTTATCCCATTTTCTATCCCATTTCTTAGGACAACCTCAAGATTTAAACAAATCTTTCTCAGCTATTATGCATTTATCTAATTCTTGCATCCAACTGTTTGGTGATGGTTCTTCCCCCACCCCCCACTTCATTGCAATAGCCTGCTTGACTAGTGTGTATCCCAAAATAGTCATTTGTTGTTCCACTTCTGTTAGGTCTGTTGCCTCCCAAATATTAAGAAACCCTAGGCATGACGTAAGGTTAATTTCTTTATCTAGCGCCCTTTGCATGTGTCTTGTGGCTCTTCCCTATAGAACTTGTATGTGGGGGCATTCCCAAATAATTTGGTAAAAAGTTGCTTGCTGGCTGCAACGACGAAGACACATCGAAGCTGACCTGTGCCCAATTTTTGCTAACGTGACCCCAGTGAGGTATATTCTGTGAAAAACTTTTAATTGGATCAATCGGAGCCTTAGAGAAATGGCTGTTTCTTTCGAGGACATTAATGCTGTTTGCCAGTTATCGTCCTCTATCTGTCCGATATCTGCTTGCCACCTCTCCAGAAGAGTGAAAAATGAATCAGGCAGGTTATTGCATAATTTCTTGTATGTCAGTGATACGGCCTTCTCCAAGATATGCTCCAACAGCAATCGATCCTCTAAAGATGAGGACTCAGTGAGATTGGTGTAGTCAGAAAGGGCTCCTGTTAGGGCATGACGCATCTACAAATAACAGAATATTTCCCCTTGAGCTAGTTGATATTGGTTCTTTAATTGCATGAATGTTAACATTTTACCTTTTTTGATTAGGTGGCCAATAGACAAGATGCCAATAGTATCCCACTTGTCAAATCCCGGTTGATGACACGCAAGCCTAATTGTTGGATGGACCAAAGAGGAGTGACTTCAGTTAGTCAACCCGACCATCCTAAAACTTCGAGTGGCTTGATGCCATATCTCTACTGTGTGGGCTATCGGACTTGGGCTATTGGACCTAAGTATCGATTTTTCCGGACTTAAGAGTAGAGGGCTCCTAGGTAGCCCTTCCTGCCCATTTGATATTTATCCAGCTGGTATGCAGGGTCTGCCGGCGACCGATATATCCAATGGTTCACCACTATCAATTGGGAGGCCCAATAGTAGAGTTTCATATCAGGGAGGGCGATACCAACATCATACCAGCCCTTCGTCAATTTTTGTATAGTTATACGGGGCGCCCTCCCATCCCAGAGTAGAGTTCTAACCTCACTGTCAATATGTCTAAAGTACAAGTCGCGGACCTTGTTTGGACAGTTTTGAAGAATATACAAAAACCGGGGGAGCGCCAGCATCTTAAAAAGGGAAGCTCAACCCCAGAGGGAAAGGGGGAGCGACCTCCAATGCTTGAAATCGTTACAAAGTCTCTCCAGTGTAACAGCCAGGTTTTTATCATAAACGTTCTAAGGGTCTGGAGTTATGAAAACTCCCAGATATCTGAATCCTAATGTAGCCATCTCCACCTCACACCCTAAAGGTAGCCTCGGTATTGAACCCCGAATTGCAAAAATCACCGACTTACTCCAGTTTATGGAATAACCGGAGTATTTTCCAAAGTTTGTAAATATATTCAGGATTCTATGCACCAAAGCATAGGGGAATGCGAGATATAACAGGACATCATCTGCGTACAGAGATATTCTGTCTTCCTGCCCCTCAGCCCATTTAAGCCCTCTGACGAGTGGATCCTTCCTCACCCATGAGGCCAGAGGCTCAAGAATTAGTGAGAAAATCAGGGGAGACGGGGCAACCCTGTCTAGTGCCTCGCTTCATGGAGAACTTTCAAGACACACGTTTGTTGACCCTAACCTGCCCTTCTAGATCAGTGTAGAGCAATTTAACCCAGTTCCTGAATTTCGGGCCACACCCCGGCTACCGAAGCACCTCAAAGAGATATGGCCATTCAATAGAGTCAAACGCCATATTGGCGTCTAGTGACATTACCACTGCATCTTCTGCTATGACGTGTTTGCGGCCAAGGACATTATGAAGCTGGCGGATATTTAATGCCATGTTTTGGACGGGCATGAAGCCAGACTGATCTGCATGGTCTAATGATGGAAGCTTCAAGATCAGACGAGTTGCAAGGAGTTTCGCTAAAGTTTCCGCCTCCACATTTATAAGCGATATAGGCTTGTAGGAACCACAGTGGTCCGCAGGCTTCCCTGGTTTACGGATGACCACAATGGAGGCCAGCCATTGGTATTCCGTCAGAACTCCTTTTTGGTAAGTTTCATTATTTATTTCGCGCAATTGTGGCGCGACATGTAGAGCAGTCATTTTAAGGATTTCAATGGGAACCCCATTGGGCCCCATCGCCTTACCTGATTGAATACTATTTATTGCCAGACGGATTTCTTCATCCGAGAGATCCTCCTCCAATGTTTCTCTATCTTCTTGGGACAAGGGACAAGGTAGGCAGCTGAATGTCAGCTAGCAGTTGCTGCGAGTCGCCCGCTGTGGCAGTAGTCGTGGAGGTATAGTCTACCTCCAAATGATCCGCAAATGCAGTGGCTACCTCTTGCTGGTCTGAAATAAGTTGTTGATTATCGAGTGTCAGTTTAGGCACCCATCGCTCATTCTGCTCCCTTTTCTCCAACCACGCCAGCAGTTTACCAGCTCTATCCCCATCTCATAAAGCCTGTGCCGTGTGGCTAGTGTACGGTCCCGTTCCCCCTCTAAAAGCAGAGTTTTATATTCTGCTCGCTTAAGGTCCAAGAGATGGGCTGTCTTGTCATTAGGGGACTGTGCGTGGTTGAGTTCAAGCTGTTGGAGATCATTCTCCAACTGTATTAGTTGCTGCTGTTGTTTTTTCCGATAGATCACCTTAAGCGCTAATGCCTGTCCTTTTAAGATCGCTTTAAAAGCCTCCCATACTTTTTGTGCCGAGTCAACGGACCCCACATTATCAGTAAAGTAGTGTTTTGTATGTGTCAGTAAACCCTCCTGTACATCCGGGATCTTTAGTAACCAGGGGTTGATCACTATCGTGTTATGTTGCCTCTGATTATGATAGGTGAGCTCCACCCATACCGGAGAGTGATCAGAAATGCCTCGTAGTATGCAGTGTGGGTTGTGCAGATTACCGATGTGTGCCATGTGAGTCAGAAAATAATATATTTGTGGTGGGTGTGGGATTTTGGGCGGGAAGGGTAATTTTAGGGTTTAGGTTTTTGGGTGGGAAGGGTATTCTAAGGGTTTAAGGTGAGTTTGGATTTTTGGGTGGGAAGGGTCATTTTAGGGTTTAGTGTGAGATTGGTTCTTTTTTTGAGTGGGAAGGGTAATTTTAGAGTGGGTCTTGCTTTTTTGTGTGGGATGGGTGTTAAAAAATATATATTTCAAATATATATATATTCACTGAAAAAACCATAGGTTTCAGAGACGTTATAGTTAGAAATTATCATTTAAAAAACCTTAGAAATTCACAGAAAAAACCATAGGTTTCAGGGATGTAATAGTTAGCTGGCCATTTCACTCGTACAAAACCATAGAAATTCCTCCGTTATAGTTAGTTCTGCTAACTATAACTCGCGCGCCCGCAATACACTGCTGATGATGTCACATATTGCATGGTCAGTGACATCACTGATGACATCACTGATGACATCTCAAATGACATCACTGATGACATCATCCACATGACAATCTGATACACCTTATCTTACACTAGTATAACCAGTGAATTTCAAAGCTTTTTTAAATGCTAATTTCTAACTATAACGTCTCTGAAACCTATGGGTTTTTTCAGTGAATTTAAGTGTGATAGCAGTTATACCTATTTTTTGGTATTGATTTTCTACAGTTTTTTAACTGTTTATTTATAAATATTTTTTTCATTAAATAACATTATATATTTTTCTGAAAATTGCAACAAAAAAAACATTCAAATTGAAATATTGATTAATTTTTTTGTTTTCATTTTTTATTTTAATATATTAATATTATTTTATTTTTTCGGAGTCGCTCACTCAAAGCGTACACATCATGGTGGGTGCGCGGATTCTAGGCGCCATTTTAGAAAAGTTGTGAAGGATCCGCATACGGTGTGCGACGGCTGTGTGTTTTTCAGTTACATCATATACATTTAATATTACGTGATGTGCACGATTGGTATGCACATTACGGTACGAGATGCTTGCGCCGTGGCTGGTCCCGTGTGATGTCATATACATGCTGGGGCACACTGGGTGTGCGACTCCCGTAAAAAAAAATTATGTTCCAAAATGATATGTATGTGTCTTTAATATACATATTAGGGTAAGAGATTATCTAAGATATTCATAAAAATAATATAAACGTATATTATTTTAAAATATATTTTCGCGAAGTCGGGTGCGTGCATCGTGAGCGCAGAGAACCAGGTCAGCAGAGCTGCTGTAGAGCCAGAGAAACCAGGTCAGCAGAGCCATTGTAGAGCCAGAGAACCAGGTCAGCAGGCGCTGCTCTAGAGCCTAAGAAGCAAGTCAGCAGAGCTGCTCTAAAACCAGAGACCCAGGTCAGCAGAGCTGCTCTAGAGCCAGAGACCCAGGTCAGCAGAGCTGCTCTAGAGGCCGAGAAGCAGGTCAGCAGAGCTGCTTTAGAGGGAGAGAACCAGGTCAGCAGGACTGCTTTAGAGCCAGAGAACCAGGTCAGCAGAGCTGCTATAGAGCCAGAGAACCAGGTCAGCAGAGCTGCTTTAGAGCCATAGAACCAGGTCAGCAGAGCTGCTTTAGAGCCAGAGAACCAGGTCAGCAGAGCTGCTCTAGAGGCAGAGAACCAGGTCAGCAGAGCTGCTTTAGAGGGAGAGAACCAGGTCAGCAGAGCTGCTTTAGAGCCAGAGAACCAGATCAGCAGAGCTGCTCTAGAGCCAGAGAAACCAGGTCAGCAGAGCTGCTTTAGAGCCAGAGAACCAGGTCAGCAGAGCTGCTCTAGAGCCAGAGAACCAGGCCAGCAGAGCCGCTCCAGAGCCTAACAACCAGGTCAGCAGAGCTGCTCTAGAGCCAGAGAACCAGGTCAGCAGAGCTGCTGTAGAGCCAGAGAAACCAGGTCAGTAGAGCTGCTTTAGAGTGAGAGAACCAGGTCAGCAGAGCTGCTTTAGAGGGAGAGAACCAGGTCAGCAGAACTGCTTTAGAGCCAAGGAACCAGGTCAGCAGAGCTGCTTTAGAGCCAGAGAACCAGGTCAGCAGAGCTGTTGTAGAGCCAGAGAACCAGGTCACCAGAGCTGCTCTAGAGGGAGAGAACCAGGTCAGCAGAGCTGCTCTAGAGCCAGAGAACCATGTCAGCAGAACTGCTTTAGAGCCATAGAACCGGGTCAGCAGAGCTGCTTTAGAGCCAGAGAACAAGGTCAGCAGAGCTGTTGGAGAGCCATAGAACCAGATCAGCAGAGCTGCTCTGTTGCCTAAGAACTAGGTCAGCAGAGCAGCTCTAGAGCCAGAGAACCAGGTCAGCAGACCTGCTGTAGAGCCAGAGAAACCAGGTCAGCAGAGCTGCTTTAGAGACAGAGAACCAGGTCAGCAGAGTTGCTCTAGCTGACACTGACTGACTGACACTGACTGACTGACACTGACTGATTGACACTGACTGACACTGATTGACTGACACTGACACTGACACTGACTGACACTGATTGACTGACTGACTGACACTGACTGACTGACTGACACGGACTGACACTGATTGACTGACACTGACTGACTGACACTGATTGACCGACACTGACTGACTGACTGACACTGACTGACTTAAACTGACTGGCTGACTGACACAGACAGACACTGACTGACTACTCTCTACTACTCTCTACTACTCTCTCTCTACTACTCAATCTCTACTACTCACTCTCTACTACACTCTACTACTCAATCTCTACTACTCTCTACTACTCACTCTCTACTGCTCACTCTCTACTACTCTCTACTACTCACTCTCTACTACTCTCTACTATTCACTCTCTACTACTCTCTCTCTACTACTCACTCTCTATTACTCACTCACTACTACTCTCTACTACTCACTCTCTACTACTCACTCTCTACTACTCTCTACTACTCTCTACTTCTCTCTACTACTACTCTCTACTACTCACTCTCTACCACTCTCTACTACTCACTCTACTACTCTCTAGCACTCACTCTCTACTGCTCTACTACTCACTCTCTACTACTCTCTACTACTCTCTCTACTACTCACTCTCTACTACTCACTCTACTACTCTCTACTACTCATTCTCTACTACTCTCTCTCTACTACTCACTCTCTACTACTCACTCTCCACTACTCACTCTCTACTACTCACTCTCTACTAGTCTCTACTACTCACTCTCTACTACTCACTCTCTACTACTCAGTCTACTACTCACTCTCTACTACTCACTCTCTACTACTCTACTACTCTTTACTACTCTCTACTACTCACTCTCTACTACTCTCTACTACTCACTCTACTACTCTCTACTTCTCTCTACCACTTACTCTCTACTACTCTACTTCTCACTCTCTACTACTCTCTCTCTACTACTCACTCTCTACTACTCACTCTACTACTCTCTACTACCCACTCTCTACTACTCTCTCTCTACTACTCTCTACTACTCACTCTCTACTACTCACTCTCTACTACTCACTCTCTACTACTCGCTCTCTACTACTCTCTACTACTCACTCTCCACTACTCACGCTCTAGTACTCGCTCTCAACTACTCTCTACCACTCACTCTACTACTCACTCTCTACTACTCTTCTACTCTCTACTACTCTCTCTACTTCTCACTCTCAACTACTCTCTCTACTACTCTCTCTCTACAACTCTCTACTACTCACTCTCTACTACTCGCACTCTACTACTCTCTACTACTCACTCTCCACTACTCACTCTCTAGTACTCGCTCTCAAATACTTTCTACTACTCACTCTACTACTCACTCTCTACTACTCTTCTACTCTCTACTACTCTCTCTACTTCTCACTCTCTACTACTCTACTACTCACTCTCTACTACTCACTCTCTACTACTCGCTCTCTACTACTCTCTACTACTCACACTCCACTACTCACTCTCTAGTACTCACTCTCAACTACTCTCTACTACTCACTCTACTACTCACTCTCTACTACTCTTCTACTCTCTACTACTTTCTCTACTACTCACTCTCTACTACTCGCTCTCTACTACTCTCTACTACTCACTCTCCACTACTCACTCTCTAGTACTCGCTCTCAACTACTCTCTACCACTCACTCTACTACTCACTCTCTACTACTCTTCTACTCTCTACTACTCTCTCTACTTCTCACTCTCAACTACTCTCTCTACTACTCTCTCTCTACAACTCACTACTACTCACTCTCTACTACTCGCACTCTACTACTCTCTACTACTCACTCTCCACTACTCACTCTCTAGTACTCGCTCTCAAATACTTTCTACTACTCACTCTACTACTCACTCTCTACTACTCTTCTACTCTCTACTACTCTCTCTACTTCTCACTCTCTACTACTCTACTACTCACTCTCTACTACTCACTCTCTACTACTCGCTCTCTACTACTCTCTACTACTCACACTCCACTACTCACTCTCTAGTACTTGCTCTCAACTACTCTCTACTACTCACTCTACTACTCACTCTCTACTACTCTTCTACTCTCTACTACTTTCTCTACTTCTCACTCTCTACTACTCTCTCAACTACTCACTCTCTACTACTCTCTACTACTCACTTTCTGCTACACACTCACTACTATTTGCTCTCTACTACTCGCTCTCTACTACTCACTCTACTACTCACTCTCTACTACTCTCTACTACTCACTCTCTACTACTCCACTACTCTCTACTACTCACTCTCTACTACTCACTCTCTACTACTCTACTACTCTCTCTCTACTACTCACTCTCTACTACTCTCTACTACTCACTCTCTACTACTCACTCTCTACTACTGTCTCTACTACTCTCTACTACTTTCTCTCTACTACTATCTACTACTCACTCTCTACTGCTCTCTGCTACTCACTCTCTACTACTCACTCTACTACTCACTCTCTACTACTCTCTACTATTCACTCTCTACCACTCACTCTCTACTACTCACTCTCTACTACTCTCGACTACTCACTCTCTACTACTCACTCTCTACTACTCACTCTACTACTCTCTACTACTCACTCTCTGCTATTCTCTCTACTACTCTCTACTACTCTCTACTACTCACTCTCTACTCTCTACCTCTCTCTACTACTCTCTACTACTTTCTCTACTACTCACTCTCTACTACTCACTCTCTACTACTATACTACTCTCTCTACTTCTCACTCTCTACTACTCACTCTCTACTACTCTCTCTCTACTACTCTCTCTCTACTACTCCCTCTCTACTACTCACTCTACTACTCTACTACTCTCTCTCTACTATTCACTCTCTACTATTCATTCTCTACTACTCACTCTACTACTCACTCTCTACTACTCGCTCTCTACTGCTCTCTACTACTTACTCTCCACTACTCGCTCTCTACTACTCGCTCTCTACTACTCTCTACTACTCACTCTCTACCACTCACTCTCTACTACTCTACTACTCTCTACTACTCTCTACTACTTTCTCTACTACTCACTCTCTACTACTCACTCTCTACTACTATACTACTCTCTCTACTTCTCACTCTCTACTACTCACTCTCTACTACTCTCTACTACTCACTCTCTACTACTCTCTACTACTCATTCTCTACTACTCTCTCTACTACTCACTCTCTACAACTCACTCTCTACTACTCACTCTCTAGTACTCGATCTCTACTACTCACTCTCTACTACTCTATTATTCACTCTCTGCTACTCTCTCTCTACTACTCACTCTCTACTACTCACTCTACTACTCACTCTCTACTACTCTCTCTCTACTACTCTCTCTCTACTACTCACTCTCTACTACTCGCTCTCTACTACTCTCTACTACTCACTCTCCACTACTCACTCTCTAATACTCGCTCTCTACTACTCACTCTACTACTCACTCTCTACTACTATACTACTCTCTACTACTCTCTCTACCACTCACTCTCTACTACTCACTCTCTACTACTCTCTCTCTACTACTCACTCTCTACTACTCCCTCTCAACTACTCTCTACTACTCACTCTCTGCTACTCTCTCTCTGCTACTCTCTGCTACTCACTCTACTACTCACTCTACTACTCACTCTACTACTCACTCTCTAATACTCACTCTCTACTACTCTCTACTACTCACGCTCTACTCTCTACTACTCACTCTACTGCTCACTCTCTACTACTCTCTACTACTCTCTCTCTACTACTCTCTAATACTCTCTACTACACTCTACTACTCACGCTCTACTCTCTACTACTCACTCTACTACTCACTCTCTACTACTCTCTACTACTCTCTCTCTACTACTCTCTACTACTCACTCTCTACTACTCTCTAGTACTCTCTCTCTGCTACTCACTCTCTACTACTCACTCTCTACTTCTCACTCTCTACTACTCACTCTATACTACTCACTCTACTCACTCTACTACTGTCTACTACTCACTTTCTGCTACTCTCTCCACTACTCTCTACTACTCTCTACTACTCATTCTCTACCTCTACCTCTCTACCTCTACACGTCTACCTCTCTCTACACGCACACATATGCACAAATATATATACATATATATGCATATGCATTTATATATATGTATGTGTATTATCTACTGGCGGTCGCCAGTAGATAGTTATAGTTAGGACCTAATTTCCATAGGAAATCCGCAACATTCTATTGGGAATATCTTTGGCGCCGATTGACGAATCTTCGCGAAATTCTCCAAACTTTTGGCCAGCTCCACTCCGCTCCTACTCTGAAAGTTTTGCGGTGATCCGTGAAGCGGGGGCTGAGAAAAAAGGGGGGTCCCAAAACGCGTTTTCCCCATGCAATTTCTCATGAAATCTGTTGTCGCAGCTATAGCCCGAACCGCTGAACGGAATGACACCAAATTTGGCAAAGAGGTAGTCCTCAGTTCGGACTCGTGCCTTTTGCATATTTGGTGTGAATCTGTTCAGTAGTTCCTGAGAAAATTAGGGTAAAAAAGTTATTGATATCTATGGCCGCGGCGGATCCGCGGACCATACCCGCACCGTAAGCGCACCCTCCCCGAACGGAGCGCGCACCCTCCCGATCGCGCGCGAATGCTAATTGGCTGTCGAGCGTCTCTCAACATTCGAAACCAGGAACTGTTGGCGGCCATTTTCTGCCTCGGTAGAAGCGAGGCTGAAGGTGGAAGGGGAATAGGTGTGTAAAAGATATAAAGGGGGCAGAGTGGAAATACTCTGACCCTCTAGATCTGCTTAGGGGGTCCCAGAAGGACCACCTGTGGCCCCCCTTTAAAAAAAAAAAAAAGCGGCGAAATGCGCGCATGGTGCGCGCATCCTATCGCGTTGGATGCATGGATTCTCTCGCGGTGGGTGCGCGGATCTACAGCAACGTTTTTTGAAAAACGACAAGAAATCATTGGTTGTATAACAACTTTCTACACTGAAAGGTAGGGTGTATATTTTTGTTTTTTAAAGGTATGATTGTTATTGGTTAACAAAAACAGATTGTAAGGAACATTATATATGATAAGCTGATATGTTGAAAAGTCAAGCACACTTCCTGTCTTGTGTAGGAACATTGTGTGCTGAACTTATGACCTGTGAGCTCAGTGCAGTGTTCCATGACCTGTTTCTATGGTAACAGGCAGAAGGCAGATTGGGGGAAGGGTTGAAATGTATTTCAGTTGGAAATGGTTGAAATGTTTAACCAATAGAAATGTGTGTTTGCTTTTGAGTTTATGTGCGAAGGATTGTGATTTGATGTTTACATGTATATGTGTGGAAAAGGAAAGGGAAACTTTTCCATTCTTTGCTTTTGCTGAGAGGTGCACAGTGCAGAGATTCTGTAAAAAAAAATATGGTGAGTGATTGATATACTCCTTAATCTACAAAAGAACTTGAAAGATGAGTTATTTAATTGTGAGGGGATGTATGTAGACTATTTTGATTTTAATCAGACTAATGTATTTTTCCTGCTAAAGTGTAGGGAGTACTTTTTTTCTCTACAATTTGTGTGCATGTAGAAACCATTCCGTGATAGGCATTTGTGTTTTTCATGTGTTTGTTGATAGATAACTGTGAAGTTTTTATATTTTGGTAGAATTAGAAACCAGTCATTGTTTATGAATTTGTGAAATGAGTTATGTTATGTTTCTATACTAAAATGTAGTACTAATTCTAGATGAAGAAATGTGTTTTGGTATAGTGCAAGGGATAGTGTTGTTTGTCTAGAATCACACAGTGAGTCTGTGTGCATTTGGGAACCACTGTGAGAGAAGCATTTGGTAATATCGTGTATTTGCTGACAGATAACTGTTTTAAAACCAGTCAGGTTGTCAAGTTTTAGTAGCATTAGAAGACAGTTATGGCTTATGCTTTCATTAAATGAGTGAGGCATTGACAGTAAATTGCAGTCGTGAAATATGTAGATTGTGTGCAGTTCCCTTACCACTTGTACTGTAGTGAATGAGTTTTGTTAAGCTCATAGGGATAGTGGTGCTTGTCTAGAATCACACTGTGAGTTAGTGTGTATTTGGGATCAGTGTGAGAGAATCATTTGGTAACATCATGCATTTGCTGACAGATAACTGTTTTAAAATCTGTCATGTTGTGAAGTTTTAGTAGCATTAGAATCCAGTCTTTGCTTATATGTTGATTAAATGAGTCATGCTTTGACACTGATGTGCTGTACTTAAATATGTAGATTGTGTGCAGTACCATTAAATCTTCCAGACTAGTGAATGAGTTTTGGTAAACTCCTAGGATAGTGTTGCTTGTCTAAAATCACACTGTGAGTCTGTGTGCATTTGGGTAAGGATTGTGAGAGAAGCATTTGGTAACATCGTGTATTTGCTGACAGATAACTGTTTTAAAACCTGTCATGTTGTCACGTTTTAGTAGCATTAGAAGACAGTTATGGCTTACGCTTTCATTATATGAGTCAGGCATTGACAGTAAATTGCAGTCATGAAATATGTAGATTGTGTGCAGTTCCCTTATCACTTCCAGTGTAGTGAATGAGTTTTGGTAAACTCCTAGGGATACAGGTGCTTGTCTAGAATCACACTGTGAGTCTTTGTGCATTTGGGAACCACTGTGAAAGAAGCGTTTGGTAACATCGTGTATTTGCTGACAGAAAACTGTTTTAAAACTTGTCATGTTGTCAAGTTTTAGCAGCATTAGAAGCCAGTCATTGCTTATGCGTTGATTAAATGGGTCAGGCATTGACACTAAAGTGCAGTCGTGAAATGTGTAGATTGTGTGCAGTTCCCTTACCACTTCCACTGTAGTGAATGAGTTTTGGTAAGCTCCTAGGAATACTGGTGCTTGTCTAAAATCACACTGTGAGTCTGTGTGCATTTGGGAACCACTGTGAGAGAAGCGTTTGGTAACATCGGGTATTTGCTGAGAGAAAACTGCTTTAAAACCTGTCATGTTGTCAAGTTTTAGTAGCATTAGAAGCCAGTCTTTGCTTATGTGTTGATTAAATGAGTCAGGAATTGACACTAAAGAGCAGTCGTCAAATATGTAGATTGTGTGCAGTTCCCTTATCACTTCCAGTGTAGTGAATGAGTTTTGGTAAACTCCTAGGGATACTGGTGCTTGTCTAGAATCACACTGTGAGTCTTTGTGCATTTGGGAACCACTGTGAAAGAAGCGTTTGGTAACATTGTGTATTTGCTGACAGAAAACTGTTTTAAAACCTGCCATGTTGTCAAGTTTTAGTAGCATTAGAAGCCAGTCTTTGCTTATGCGTTGATTAAATTAGTCAGGCATTGACACTAAAGTGCAGTCGTGAAATATGTAGATTGTGTGCAGTTCCCTTACCACTTCCACTGTAGTGAATGAGTTTTGGTAAGCTGCTAGGGACAGTGTTGTTTGTCTAGAATCACACTGTGAGTCTGTGTGTATTTGGGAACCACTGTGAGATAAGTGTTTGGTAACATCGTGTATTTGCTGACAGATAAGTGTTGTAAAACATGTCATGTTGTCAAGTTTTAGTCGCATTAGAAGATAGTTATGGCTTATGCTTTCATTATATGAGTCAGGCATTGACAGTAAATTGCAGTTGTGAAATATGTAGATTGTGTGCAGTTCCCTTACCACTTGCACTGTAGTGAATGAGTTTTGGAAAACTCATAGGGATAGTGGTGCTTGTCTAAAATCACACTGTGAGTCTGTGTGCATTTGGGTAAGGATTGTGAGAGAAGCATTTGGTAACATCGTGTATTTGCTGACATATACAAGTTTTAAAACCGGTCATGTTGTGAAGTTTTAGTAGCATTAGAAGCCAGTCTTTGCTTATGCTTTGATTATATGAGTCAGGCTTTGACATAAAAGTGAGTCCAGTACTCTAATGATTCAGTCACTGCCTAAGTATTCATGCACTGAACCAGGTCTTAGGACATGGACTATGTCAAACCCATATCCACTATGCATGCAGTCCTCTAACCACCTACACACTTGTCTTTCACACCTTCAATTCCCCAGTCAGTATCCGTTCACTTCCAGCAAACACCCTGTCACTGCCGTTGCACTCCTCTAGTGACCCATTCAGCATCATGCACTAATCCATTCACAGCGCCAAACCCTAATAAATTCACCCAGGCACTCTCCTTGCAGTACTCTAATCATTCAGTCAGTACCCAAGTACTCATCCAGTGACCCAGGCCTTAGTATATGGACTGCTTCAAACCCTTATCCACTATGCATGCAGTCCTCTAACCACCTACACAATTGTCTTTCTCACATTCAATTCCCTAATCAGTATCCATACACTTCCAGGAAATACCCTGTCACTCCCTTTGCAGTCCTCTAGTGACCTATTCAGCACCATGTACTAATCCATTCACTGTGCTAAAACCCAAACACTTATAAATTCACTGAGATGCTATCTTTGCAGTACTCTAATCATTCAGTCAGTGCCTAAGTATTCATACACTGAGCCAGGCCTTAGCACATGGACTGCTTCAAACCCCTATGCACTATGCATGCAGTTTTCTAACCACCTAGACACTTGTCTTTCACACTTTCAATGTCCTAGTCAGTATCCATACAATCCAGCACTTGACACTGCCTTTGCACTCCTCTAGTGACCCATTCGGTACCAAGTACTAATCCATTCCCTGTGCAAAAAGCCTAGCACTTATAAATACTCCCTGAAAGTGTAGGGAGTACTTTTTTTCTCTACAATTTGTGTGCATGTAGAAACCATTCCGTGATAGGCATTTGTGTTTTTCATGTGTTTGTTGATAGATAACTGTGCAGTTTTTATATTTTGGTAGAATTAGAAACCAGTCATTGTTTATGAATTTGTGAAATGAGTTATGTTATGTTTCTATACTAAAATGTAGTACTAATTCTAGATGAAGAAATGTGTTTTGGTATAGTGCAAGGGATAGTGTTGTTTGTCTAGAATCACACAGTGAGTCTGTGTGCATTTGGGAACCACTGTGAGAGAAGCATTTGGTAATATCGTGTATTTGCTGACAGATAACTGTTTTAAAACCAGTCAGGTTGTCAAGTTTTAGTAGCATTAGAAGACAGTTATGGCTTATGCTTTCATTAAATGAGTGAGGCATTGACAGTAAATTGCAGTCGTGAAATATGTAGATTGTGTGCAGTTCCCTTACCACTTGTACTGTAGTGAATGAGTTTTGTTAAGCTCATAGGGATAGTGGTGCTTGTCTAGAATCACACTGTGAGTTAGTGTGTATTTGGGATCAGTGTGAGAGAATCATTTGGTAACATCATGCATTTGCTGACAGATAACTGTTTTAAAATCTGTCATGTTGTGAAGTTTTAGTAGCATTAGAATCCAGTCTTTGCTTATATGTTGATTAAATGAGTCATGCTTTGACACTGATGTGCTGTACTTAAATATGTAGATTGTGTGCAGTACCATTAAATCTTCCAGACTAGTGAATGAGTTTTGGTAAACTCCTAGGATAGTGTTGCTTGTCTAAAATCACACTGTGAGTCTGTGTGCATTTGGGTAAGGATTGTGAGAGAAGCATTTGGTAACATCGTGTATTTGCTGACAGATAACTGTTTTAAAACCTGTCATGTTGTCACGTTTTAGTAGCATTAGAAGACAGTTATGGCTTACGCTTTCATTATATGAGTCAGGCATTGACAGTAAATTGCAGTCGTGAAATATGTAGATTGTGTGCAGTTCCCTTATCACTTCCAGTGTAGTGAATGAGTTTTGGTAAACTCCTAGGGATACAGGTGCTTGTCTAGAATCACACTGTGAGTCTTTGTGCATTTGGGAACCACTGTGAAAGAAGCGTTTGGTAACATCGTGTATTTGCTGACAGAAAACTGTTTTAAAACTTGTCATGTTGTCAAGTTTTAGCAGCATTAGAAGCCAGTCATTGCTTATGCGTTGATTAAATGGGTCAGGCATTGACACTAAAGTGCAGTCGTGAAATGTGTAGATTGTGTGCAGTTCCCTTACCACTTCCACTGTAGTGAATGAGTTTTGGTAAGCTCCTAGGAATACTGGTGCTTGTCTAAAATCACACTGTGAGTCTGTGTGCATTTGGGAACCACTGTGAGAGAAGCGTTTGGTAACATCGGGTATTTGCTGAGAGAAAACTGCTTTAAAACCTGTCATGTTGTCAAGTTTTAGTAGCATTAGAAGCCAGTCTTTGCTTATGTGTTGATTAAATGAGTCAGGAATTGACACTAAAGAGCAGTCGTCAAATATGTAGATTGTGTGCAGTTCCCTTATCACTTCCAGTGTAGTGAATGAGTTTTGGTAAACTCCTAGGGATACTGGTGCTTGTCTAGAATCACACTGTGAGTCTTTGTGCATTTGGGAACCACTGTGAAAGAAGCGTTTGGTAACATTGTGTATTTGCTGACAGAAAACTGTTTTAAAACCTGCCATGTTGTCAAGTTTTAGTAGCATTAGAAGCCAGTCTTTGCTTATGCGTTGATTAAATTAGTCAGGCATTGACACTAAAGTGCAGTCGTGAAATATGTAGATTGTGTGCAGTTCCCTTACCACTTCCACTGTAGTGAATGAGTTTTGGTAAGCTGCTAGGGACAGTGTTGTTTGTCTAGAATCACACTGTGAGTCTGTGTGTATTTGGGAACCACTGTGAGATAAGTGTTTGGTAACATCGTGTATTTGCTGACAGATAAGTGTTGTAAAACATGTCATGTTGTCAAGTTTTAGTCGCATTAGAAGATAGTTATGGCTTATGCTTTCATTATATGAGTCAGGCATTGACAGTAAATTGCAGTTGTGAAATATGTAGATTGTGTGCAGTTCCCTTACCACTTGCACTGTAGTGAATGAGTTTTGGTAAACTCATAGGGATAGTGGTGCTTGTCTAGAATCACACTGTGAGTTAGTGTGTATTTGGGAGCACTGTGAGAGAAGCATTTGGTAACATCATGTATTTGCTGACAGATAACTGGTTTAAAACCTGTCATGTTGTGAAGTTTTAGTAGGATTAGAATCCAGTCTTTGCTTATGCATTGATTAAATGAGTCATGCTTTGACACTGATGTGGTGTACTTAAATATGTAGATTGTGTGCAGTACCATTAACTCTTCCAGAGTAGTGAATGAGTTTTGGTAAACTCCTAGGATAGTGTTGCTTGTCTAAAATCACACTGTGAGTCTGTGTGCATTTGGGTAAGGATTGTGAGAGAAGCATTTGGTAACATCGTGTATTTGCTGACATATACAAGTTTTAAAACCGGTCATGTTGTGAAGTTTTAGTAGCATTAGAAGCCAGTCTTTGCTTATGCTTTGATTATATGAGTCAGGCTTTGACATAAAAGTGCAGTCCTGAAATATGAAGATTGTCTGCATTTCGCTTACCACTTCCACGGTAGTGAATGATTTTTGGTAAACTCCTCTGTATAGTGGTTGTTGTCTAGAATCACACTGTGAGTCTGTGTGCATTTGAGAACCACTGTGAGAGAAGCATTTGGTAACATCCTGCATTTGCTGACAGATAACTAATTTAAAACCTCTCATGTTGTCAAGTTTTAGTAGCATTAGAAGCTAGTCTTTGCTTATGCATTGATAAAATGAGTCAGGGTTTGAAACTAAGGTGCAGTACCATGTACTATTCTGTTCACTGTGGCAGAACTAAAAATGTTAAAGTTTTACCTAAGCACTGTCCTAGAAGTAGTCTGATTATTTAGTCAGTTTCTAAGTACCAAATAGATTGCTTCAAATAAAAGTGTTCTGACATACTATACACTTGTCTTTTACACCTTCATTTCCCTAGTCAGTATCCATACACTTCCAGGAAACATCCTGTCACTTCCCTTGCAGTCCTCTAGAGACCCATTCAACTGCATGTACTAATCCATTCACTGTGCCAAAACTCAAACACTTATAAATTCACCTAGACACTCTCTTTCCAGTACTCTAATGATTCAGTCACTGCCTAAGTATTCATGCACTGAACCAGGTCTTAGGACATGGACTATGTCAAACCCATATCCACTATGCATGCAGTCCTCTAACCACCTACACACTTGTCTTTAACACCTTCAATTCCCCAGTCAGTATCCGTTCACTTCCAGCAAACACCCTGTCACTGCCGTTGCACTCCTCTAGTGACCCATTCAGCATCATGCACTAATCCATTCACAGCGCCAAACCCTAATAAATTCACCCAGGCACTCTCCTTGCAGTACTCTAATCATTCAGTCAGTACCCAAGTAATCATCCAGTGACCCAGGCCTTAGTATATGGACTGCTTCAAACCCTTATCCACTATGCATGCAGTCCTCTAACCACCTACACAATTGTCTTTCTCACATTCAATTCCCTAATCAGTATCCATACACTTCCAGGAAATACCCTGTCACTCCCTTTGCAGTCCTCTAGTGACCTATTCAGCACCATGTACTAATCCATTCACTGTGCTAAAACCCAAACACTTATAAATTCACTGAGATGCTATCTTTGCAGTACTCTAATCATTCAGTCAGTGCCTAAGTATTCATACACTGAGCCAGGCCTTAGCACATGGACTGCTTCAAACCCCTATGCACTATGCATGCAGTTTTCTAACCACCTAGACACTTGTCTTTCACACTTTCAATGTCCTAGTCAGTATCCATACAATCCAGCACTTGACACTGCCTTTGCACTCCTCTAGTGACCCATTCGGTACCAAGTACTAATCCATTCCCTGTGCAAAAAGCCTAGCACTTATAAATTCACCTAGGCACTCTCCTTGCTGTACTCTAATCATTCAGTCAGTACCCAAGTAGTCATGCAGTGAGCCAGGCCTTAGCACATGGACTGCTTTAAATGCCTATGCAGTATGGATGTAGTCCTCTAATCACCTACACAGTTGTGTTTCACACCTTCAATTCCCTAGATAGTATTCATACTCTTCTAGCAAACACCCTGTCACTCACCCAGTGTGTCTCCTTAGATTACCGTAATCATTTAGTCAGTTAGCATGTAGTCTTTTAGTGAGGTAGGCTTTAGGGCATGAACTGCTTCAAAGTAGTATGCACTATGCATGTAGTGTTTTAACGATCGTCAGACTTGTGGTTCAGGGCTATAGTTTCTTAGTCAGTTTTTGTATAAAATGTGTTTGTACAGTAATGGAATAGTATACATTTGAAAGTTATTAATATACATTTATTTGTGATTCTTTTTTACAGATACAGAACAGGAGTGTTTCTCATCTGTTTGCCATCTTCTCGTGCAAGATTGTTTGGATGAAGGGTCCTTAGGTGTTTCATCATACTTGCTGTGCCGCACGAGTATTTTTTGTTAGGATCCCCTCGTAACAGAACTCTTTGGCAAATCTTGCGAGTGAAGAAGGTGGCCTTGGTCTTTGTTTGCTCCTTGGAAGAAGTAAAACATTTCCTCACCACTGAAGAAAAACATTGTTGGTGTGGTGCTTCTGCAAAACATTTTCTTCAGATTCGGTAAATATTTTAAAGCGGCAACATTTACAGTTTTTGTAAGTTAAACTTATAACATTTTGTTAGCTGTATGCATTTTATATATCTGTGATTTGTTTCTTGTGGTATTTTGTTGAGAATACCATGTTGTTTTTTTTTAACAATCTTTCTTATTTTCCAGGTCTGTCGTCGACATCCATTGTCCCCACAGTAGTGTTCCGCCTTGTTGTTTTTTGTTATTGTTGTTACATTTTGTTTATTAGTTTATTGTTCATATATATGTTAATAAAAAAATAAAGTTTGAAAATAGTTTTTTGTTTATATATTTATTATTATAAAAAATAAAGTTTGCACAAAAAATTATTAACGTTTTTGGTTGTTCTCTTAACTGCTGTGTGACTCTTTCTTGTTCTTATTACTGTTATTTGATGGAGTCCACCATGGTGTTAAATTTTGGGGCACTTATTGCTGGAATACTGGTGATATCTGCAGTTTGCACCAACTTCTGAATAGTGTGTTAGATTTATCTCAACTTTACTTCCGTTAAAGTGCTGATAATGAAATGGAGAGTAGCCGTTCCCGTGCAAAAAGACACGAGGTGCACCTTTGCGATTTATTCTAAATACTAAAATCCTGTATTGTATTGCACTGAGGTATTGGCTGCACTTACAGTGTACACACAAAATCTATTAAGAAATCTCATTGTATTTATATTGATTGGGAATAGTGCGTCAGTTTCTGGATCTTGACGAGATACACTGCTCAGTTCGTATATTGTTGTGCACACGAAAAAAATCACATCACAACTTTCACACCAATTGCAATGCGAAACAAATTCCGGCGATAAGACAAGTTAGCACCAGGGATTTTACACCTGCTTTCTGCTGGTGTTAAGCAGGACAACTACCTGCACCATGAAAGGGAACACAGCCAAGAGCCACACCAGAACACCCACAGGTGCCATAGAGTCAATCAGCATGATACAGGGATACCAATGAGGGCCAGAAGACTCATCTCAACAACTCCAGGACCGCCAATGCCCCCAAACCCACATCTTAGTAAGTGTGTCCCTGTGGTCATTGTCATAGCATGATAGGCACGAGCCCTGCAACATCACAGTGTGCTGTCACCTCAGTGTTGGCAGTGAGCCTGGATGTGTAGCTACGTATGCATCCTCCTGCATGCACAACTGGTGTGTGCTGGTCTGTTGTTCACAGGTCAGTGCAGGGGTGTGCCTATCTGGCAAGGGGAACGGGGTGTCTCAGACATGTCTGTGTACAGGAAGTGCGGTAAGTGTGTCTCTGTGTTCTGGTGTGGCCTGTTACAAGAGCCGCAGCAGTCTATGTTGTAAAGTGGCATGCACCACCTCCAAACGGCACTGTGATGTTGTAGTTGGAATGTAGCAGGACATGCGCAAATAGGCATTACAATGGCGTGCCGTATGAGTGCACGAGATACAACAGCTCACCGTACAAAAGTTTGGGGGCTCGTGGGAGGGAGGAGCAGCCGTTTGGCAACATAGCACACAGTGAACTCGACCATGTGCCACATGCTGGGCATCTCCTCCATGATGAGCACTGTCGCAGACATCCCACAACACCAATGACTGGACTTTGTACACATCCTGTATGAATGCCGCGTGGTTTTCACTTCTATACTCGTTCAGTGGTGTGATGTTGGCAGGTTGTGTGACTTGTGCTCCTTGTTGGTGTGTTTCATTTTGGCCATTGTTAGTCTATATGTGTGTTGTACTTAATTGTGCATGTGTGCCATTCTGCCCATCTCCCCCCCTCCCCCCACTCCCTGCTTCTTCCTCTTCCTAGTGCTGTTGTGTCTATAATTTTGTTGCTGCACACATAAATACAAATGAATTAGAATAGTTCCTTGATTCTTTTAGGTTTCAAAACTTCTCTATTGGTTTCTTTTTAATTTTCCATATGAACCATTTTTTAAAATATTCAACAACACATAGAAGTCAGAAGTGCAACGTATTCTATCAACACACTTTCTAGAACATTCTACAATACGTGCAGGTTAAAAGTTCATCAATTTTTTAAAACTTTATGATATAATTTTGTAACATTTTCTTGAACATTTAACGACACGTGCAGGTTAAAAGTTGACGATTGTTTTAAGTTCGAACAGTGCCTTCCAAATGCAAGTAGCAGGTGTGGTTGAGCTGAGCAAATTTTATCCTATGACATATACTCCACGTTGAAACGGCTTTTTCTTAACCAATCACAAAGATGCTTGTCCACAAAACTAATGTGCACCCTACTTTTAAAAAAGAATGGTTTTCATGATATCTTCAGAGATAAGTTATAGATAGGAATTAGCATTTTAAAAACCTTTGAAATTCACTGAAAAAAACATAGGTTTCATGCACGTTATAGTTAGGAATTGGCATTTAAAAATACTTTGAAATTCACTGAAAAAAACAAAAGTTTCAGGGGCGTTATAGTTAGGAATTGGCATTTAAAAAACCTTAGAAATTCACTGAAAAAAACATAGGTTTCAGGGGCGTTATAGTTAGCTGGACATTTCCCTCGTACAAAACCCTAGAAATTCCCCTGTTATAGTTAGTTCAGCTAACTATAACTCGCGCCCCCGCAATGCACTGCTGATGATGTCACATATTACATCACTCATGACATGGTCAGTGACATCACTGATAACAACACTGATGACATCTCAAATGACATCACTGATGACATCACTGATGACATCATCCATTGAGTATGTGTTTCTGAACAGTTGTATTATGTTTAATATATATAGGAAAGGCCTGTTGAAGAATAAGTGGGTGTACAAGTGTGTGAATGGATGATGTTCTAGGTGTGTAACTGACTCTATAAGTGAGTCATTAAATGTATCTTACTGCAGACTAGTGACTAAACTGTGTGAATGTCTGTATGTGTCTGTGTGTTGGTGTATAAGTGGCTGCATGGTTTTGTAAATAGCTATATGAGTGTCTATATGGGTTATTGATTAGTTGTCTGAGTATCTGTATGGGTGCCTGAGTGTTTGTGTGGGTAGGGTGTGTGTGACTCTGTGACTAGATGTGTGAGTGGGTGATTCACTGGGTGCATGGTTTTAAGAGTGCATCTGTGATGGACTGTATGGTTGGGTGAGTGTATGTATGGGTGTGTTAGTGATTAAATGTATATCTCAGTTGTACATGTGTCAGTAACTACATATGTGAAACGCAGTGTATATGTGTGTAAGAGTATATAACTATCTATATCTGAGTGTGTGAGATTTTGAGAGTGGCTGTATACGCCATAGTGCAAGGATATCTGTGTCATGTGCTGTTTGTTTTTTCTGCAGGAAGACACAGAATTTGTTAGTATTTTTATGAGTAAGTGAACTTGAGTGTGTTTAACTGTATAGGTGAGTAAATTGGACCGTGATTAATTATTTGCATGACTGACTAGATGTGTCAGTACCTCAATGGATGATTGGCGGTGTGTGAGTATCTATATAGGTGTATAAATGCACAGAGTGACTGTAAGTATGAGTGACTGTAGAGGTGAGTGAGTGGACATGTATGTAGACCTAAAAGTCAATGAGTGGGTGAGTAGTTATTGGTATTGGAGTATCTATGGTTGTCAAATTGGCCGTCTGAAATTTTGAGTCGGTGTATCAAAGGTTATATTAGGGTGTGAGAAGATGCACTAATTTATCACATGGATGACGTCATGAGTGATGTCATGAGTGATGTCATTTGAGATGTCATCAGTGATGCCATCAGTGATGTCACTGACCATGTCATGAGTGATGTAATATGTGATGTCATCAGCAGTGCATTGCGGGGGCGCGAGTTATAGTTAGCTGAACTAACTGTAGCAGGGGAATTTCTAGGGTTTTGTACGAAGGAAATGTCCAGCTAACTATAACGCCCCTGAAACCTATGGTTTTTTCAGTGAATATATATATATAAACATACATATATAAACATATATATAATCTGCATATCTATATAAATACAAATATAAATGCATGCATACATATACTTATACATATATGCATACATATGCATGTTATGTACATGAACGTTTGAAAAACACTTATAAAAGCAAAGCTAAAAAGCCACCTAATTACAAACAGAATTGCTTTAACTGAAACGAGGGTGAGACCTATTGCATTTTCAATGCTTGTTTACTTTGGTTCCATCAAGAAGGCATTCAGATGTGTCACACATTTGCTATAAATTCTGAATGTTAGCACTCTAGTTGCTCATTAGATCACTGTAGTAAAGCTACTGCTCACCAGGGAAGTCTGCTGCTGGTATTCAAAGTACATGTTTCAGTCTGCATGTCATAATGTTTTAATGAAATAGAAGAGGATTTGAGAAGTCAAAATGTGCCCTAATTTTTCTTTCTGCAGCACTAATCATAATTTCTATGGCAAAATGAACCCCCTCATTTTGTTCCTTTGCATATTAAATGTTTTAAGTGTTACCACTTTATTCCAATCAAGATGGCTTCAGCTGTGCCATACTTTTGTCATAAGTAAGACTGTTGGCACTCTAGTTGTTCTTTAGAACACTCTGGGACATTCTGTCATTGAGCTATACTTGGGCTACATCTGGGTGATATTTGTGCTACATTTGGGCTCTTTTGTCTCTGGTGGCCATGTTGGGAGACTTATTTCTTATGAAGTTTCCTATTTTCCTCATTTACTACAGTCTCCTGAGTAGGAAATACTTTCAGTTTTTTACTTTGATTCCATCAAGAAGGCATTCAGATGTGTCACACATTCGCCATAAATTCAGAATGTTAGCACTCTTGTTGCTCATTAGATCACTGTAGTAAAGCTACTGCTCACCAGGGAAGTCTGCTGCTGGTATTGAAAGTGCATGTTTCAGTTTGCATGTCAGAATTTTTTAATGAAATAGAAGAGGATTTGTGAAGTCACTCAAAATGTGCCCTAATTTTTCTTGCTGCAGCACTAATCATACTTTCTCTGGCAAAATGAACCCCCTCATTGTGTTCCTTTTGAAATTAAATGTTTTAAGAGTTACCACTTTATTCCAATCAAGATGGCTTGAGGTGTGCCATACGTTTGTCATAAGTAGTACTGTTAGCACTCTAGTTGTTCTTTAGAACACTCTGGGAAGCTGCAGTACAACACAAAGGAATCAACTGACAATCTCTTGTTGGATGAACATGTTTTTCTGAGAATGTCAGATTTCATTCTCACAGACTGAGAAAGATAACGTGAATTTACAGGAAATATGCTCTCAGTTTAGCTCATAGATCACCTTCCAAACCTCTGTGGGAAAAGCATGAGAAAATAGTTTTCTCTCAAACATGATTCATGATATCCCAGCAGAAGGCTTTTTCACATGGTAAAATCACCTTAGAACACATCACAGTTCCTAAAAGGAGTATGGTACCATCAACAAATGATTTATAATGTAACTAAAGTCTTAAAACCTTCTATTAACAGCAATGCTTTTTAATGAGGTGCTATCAAGTATATTGGTCCCAAGATGGCTGCCAACACTTCTTGGATGAAGTGCTGACAGCCAATCAGAACTCACGATGAAATGTGTGGTTAGGCTCCGCCCAGATATATCTATGGTTTTACTTTTTATTTTCTCAGCAACTACTGAATGGATTTACACCATTTAAACAAAAGGCATGAGTGTGAACCAAGGGCTACCTCTTTGCCAAATTTTGTGTAATTCCATTCAGCGGTTTGGGCTGCAGCTGCGATTAACGGTTCCTATGGAAATTTGCATGGGGAAAACTTGTTTTGGGACCCCCTTTTTTCTCGGCCCCCGCTTGACGAATCACCACGAGACTTTCAGGATAGGAGCAGACCAGAGCGCACCACCAGTTTTGAGAATTTCGTGAAGATTCGTCAACCGGCGCCAAAGTTATTCCAAATAGAATGTTGCGGATTTCCTATGGATAATAGGTCCTAACTATAACTACCTACTGGCGACCGCCAGTAGGTAATATATATATATATGTCTGTGTGTGTATATATATATGTGTGTGTGTGTATATATATATATATTACCTACTGGCGGTCGCCAGTAGGTAGTTATAGTTAGGACCACGTTTCCATAGGAAAACCTCAACATTCTATTTTGAATAACTTTGGCGCCGGTCGACGAATCCTCGCGAATTTCTCAAAATAGGTGGGGCGCTACGCTCCGCTCCTACCCTGAAAGTCTCGGGGGGATTCGTCAAGCGGGGGCTGAGATAAAAGGGGGGTCCCAAAACGCGTTTTTCCCATGCATTTTTCCATAGGACCTTTAGAACGAGCTACAGCCCGAACGGCTGAACAGAATTACTAGAAATTTGGCAGAGAGGTAGTCCGTAGGTCAAGGAAGTGCCTTTTGTAGGTTTGGTGTAAATCAGTTCAGTTGATTTTGAGAAAATAGCCTTTAAATCAATATATATATCTGAGCCAGCTTACGGTACGCTTACCGTACGCTTACGGTAAGCGTACGGTGGCGTGCGCGAGCGCGATTCTGATTGGCTCTTAGATCTTAGTAAACATTCGAATCGGCCGAAACCAGGAAGCGGCGGCCGCCATTTTGTGTATTTCACTCTGAAAAAAAAGAGTGAAAACAAGGAAAGGGGGCAATGAGGAGAGTTACAGACCCCCTAACAATTGTAAGGGGGTCAAAGAAGGACAGAAAAGTACAAAGAAAACATTTATTGATTTTAAAAAAAATCACGGGGTACGCGTACGGTAAGCTCACGGTAAGCGTACGGTAAAAAAAATAAAAATAAATAAATGAAAATCAGATTTAAGAGTTTAGAAATTAGGGAGCTCTAAAAAGAGCTGTTGTGTTTATGGAGTCATTTTTTTAGTGGTACCTACAAGTAAGTACCGATGCAGAGTCTAAGGTTCAAGAGGAAGACTCTGTTCCCTTCATCATTGAAGTGCACACCATCTCCTCTATAAATGTCTTGCATGTCGTAACGCAAGTTGTTGTGGTAAATGGCACCCATACCATAGTCACGGAGGAAAGCAGAAACAGATTTGTTGACGTGCTTTCTTGCTTTGTCAATCTGTGGACAGAAATGATTGGACCAGTTCCATTTTTGCCTTTGGCATATGTTGGAAAACACAAAGGCAGTTTTAGGGAAAAGTGAAAACAGTTGTGCAAAGGTGTCCTTCATAAGCATTTCCAGACCTACCCCAGTCAAAGTGCCTAGGTCATTGCCACCACAGTGCACTATTATGAGGTCAGGGTGTTGGATTTGCATGAAGGATTTCACCAATGGCATCAATTGGTGCCACTTTAACCCTCTCTGACCAATCCATTTAATGTCTACATTTGGCAAAGCAAGGTCTCTCACCATATCTGTTTTCTCTGCAAACTTTTCACTCCAGAAGACATAGCTGTGCCCTACAATCCACACTGTGAACATCTTCAAAGGAGAACTGGATGCACTCAGGAGGTGTCTTTCAGTAGAATGGCAATATGAAAAGAAAGACAGTTTGGAAATGGAGGCATACATATTTTTTACAAAACAAAAAGAACTGATTGGCTGTTTCATACCATTCTAGAAAAAAAACTAGGCTGTATGTGAAAATTAATAGAAGCATGTTTTGTATTGGTACAAAAAAATGTGTAACCAAAGAACAGTACTATGGATTTGCAGTTAGGTTTGAAAAGTCAAGCACTCTTGCTCTGTGGAATTGAAACATTGTGTGTCGAACTTCTGACCTAACTGCACACAGCAGTGTTCCATGAGCTGTTGCTATGGTAGCAGGCAGAAGTCAAGTTGGGGGAAGGGTACTAGGCAGAAGTCAAGTTGGGGGCAGGGTACTTTTGGAAAAGGGTTGGTTTTCAACCAATAGAAATGTGTCATTACATTTGAAAAAAAGGGGGAAGCACTGAGATTTGAAACTTACATGTATATGTGTGGAAAAATAGAGGGAAAGTTTGCCATTATCTGGTTCTGCTGAGAGGAGAGAGGTGTACAGAACAGAGATCCTGGCTCTGATAATCTGCTGTTTGAGTGACACATTTCTTTCACAACTAACTAATTTTAAAGGTGAGTTTACAGTTTGAGAGGGGATGTATGTGGTAACTTAAGAAATGAATAATAGAAATGGGAATTGTTTTTGTTGTAGTTACACATGGTGGATTCATAATGTGTCAGTCTGTAAAAGAGATTTTCACTTGGCCCGAAAAAAAAAGAGCAGTAAGTGTGCTTTCAAATTGGCAAAGAAATTTCGTTTTGGCACTAATGTGAAAACATGACTCTGTGTGCATAGAAGAATTATAGGCAGAAATGTATTGCGTCTTGCTCTGGTGATTTCACAGTTGCAGTAGATGGAAAAGAGGAGCGAATATTTGGGGGAAGAAGCAGAGGTTTAGCACACACCCATGTGCTTGCCATGTATAGTCATGCACAGTAATTAGAAGCGAGTGGGGTTTTCAGGTTTAAGTCTGTAATGCAAATACATTCAGCATCACTAAGGCTGGTTGCCCCTGCTGGAGTGTAGGCAGTCACAGAGAATACACACGGTGGTGGTCTGAAAAAAAAACAGCTTGGACATGTGCATTTAAATAAATTTAAAAAAAAGGTTTCAGAATGTGTCAGTCTGTAAAAGTGATTTCAAAGTGTAAAAAGAGATTTTCACTTGCCCCCGAAAAAAAAAGAGCAGTAAGTGTGCTTTCAAATTGGCAAAGAAATTTCGTTTTGGGACTAATGTGAAAACATGACTCTGTGTGCATAGAAGAATTATAGGCAGAAATGTATTGCGTCTTGCTCTGGTGATTTCACAGTTGCAGTAGATGGAAAAGAGGAGCGAATTTTTGGGGGAAGAAGCAGAGGTTTAGCACACACCCATGTGCTTGCCATGTATAGTCATGCACAGTAATTAGAAGCGAGTGGGGTTTTCAGGTTTAAGTCTGTAATGCAAATACATTCAGCATCACTAAGGCTGGTTGCCCCTGCTGGAGTGTAGGCAGTCACAGAGAATACACACGGTGGTGGTCTGAAAAAAAAACAGCTTGGACATGTGCATTTAAATAAATTTAAAAAAAAGGTTTCAGAATGTGTCAGTCTGTAAAAGTGATTTCAAAGTGTAAAAAGAGATTTTCACTTGCCCCCGAAAAAAAAAGAGCAGTAAGTGTGCTTTCAAATTGGCAAAGAAATTTCGTTTTGGGACTAATGTGAAAACATGACTCTGTGTGCATAGAAGAATTATAGGCAGAAATGTATTGCGTCTTGCTCTGGTGATTTCACAGTTGCAGTAGATGGAAAAGAGGAGCGAATTTTTGGGGGAAGAAGCAGAGGTTTAGCACACACCCATGTGCTTGCCATGTATAGTCATGCACAGTAATTAGAAGCGAGTGGGGTTTTCAGGTTTAAGTCTGTAATGCAAATACATTCAGCATCACTAAGGCTGGTTGCCCCTGCTGGAGTGTAGGCAGTCACAGAGAATACACACGGTGGTGGTCTGAAAAAAAAACAGCTTGGACATGTGCATTTAAATAAATTTAAAAAAAAGGTTTCAGAATGTGTCAGTCTGTAAAAGTGATTTCAAAGTGTAAAAAGAGATTTTCACTTGGCCCGAAAAAAAAAGAGCAGTAAGTGTGCTTTCAAATTGGCAAAGAAATTTCGTTTTGGCACTAATGTGAAAACATGACTCTGTGTGCATAGAAGAATTATAGGCAGAAATGTATTGCGTCTTGCTCTGGTGATTTCACAGTTGCAGTAGATGGAAAAGAGGAGCGAATTTTTGGGGGAAGAAGCAGAGGTTTAGCACACACCCATGTGCTTGCCATGTATAGTCATGCACAGTAATTAGAAGCGAGTGGGGTTTTCAGGTTTAAGTCTGTAATGCAAATACATTCAGCATCACTAAGGCTGGTTGCCCCTGCTGGAGTGTAGGCAGTCACAGAGAATGCACACGGTGGTGGTCTGAAAAAAAAACTGCTTGGACATGTGCATTTAAATAAATTTAAAAAAAAAGGTTTCAGAATGTGTCAGTCTGTAAAAGTGATTTCAAATTGAAAAAAGAGATATACACTTGCCCCCGAAAAAAAAAGAGCAGTAAGTGTGCTTTCAAATTGGCAAAGAAATTTCGTTTTGGCACTAATGTGAAAACATGACTCTGTGTGCATAGAAGAATTATAGGCAGAAATGTATTGCGTCTTGCTCTGGTGATTTCACAGTTGCAGTAGATGGAAAAGAGGAGCGAATTTTTGGGGGAAGAAGCAGAGGTTTAGCACACACCCATGTGCTTGCCATGTATAGTCATGCACAGTAATTAGAAGCGAGTGGGGTTTTCAGGTTTAAGTCTGTAATGCAAAAACATTCAGCATCACTAAGGCTGGTTGCCCCTGCTGGAGTGTAGGCAGTCACAGAGAATACACACGGTGGTGGTCTGAAAAAAAAACAGCTTGGACATGTGCATTTAAATAAATTTAAAAAAAAAGGTTTCAGAATGTGTCAGTCTGTAAAAGTGATTTCAAAGTGTAAAAAGAGATTTTCACTTGGCCCGAAAAAAAAAGAGCAGTAAGTGTGCTTTCAAATTGGCAAAGAAATTTCGTTTTGGCACTAATGTGAAAACATGACTGTGTGTGCATAGAAGAATTATAGGCAGAAATGTATTGCGTCTTGCTCTGGTGATTTCACAGTTGCAGTAGATGGAAAAGAGGAGCGAATTTTTGGGGGAAGAAGCAGAGGTTTAGCACACACCCATGTGCTTGCCATGTATAGTCATGCACAGTAATTAGAAGCGAGTGGGGTTTTCAGGTTTAAGTCTGTAATGCAAATACATTCAGCATCACTAAGGCTGGTTGCCCCTGCTGGAGTGTAGGCAGTCACAGAGAATACACACGGTGGTGGTCTGAAAAAAAAACAGCTTGGACATGTGCATTTAAATAAATTTAAAAAAAAGGTTTCAGAATGTGTCAGTCTGTAAAAGTGATTTCAAAGTGTAAAAAGAGATTTTCACTTGGCCCGAAAAAAAAAGAGCAGTAAGTGTGCTTTCAAATTGGCAAAGAAATTTCGTTTTGGCACTAATGTGAAAACATGACTCTGTGTGCATAGAAGAATTATAGGCAGAAATGTATTGCGTCTTGCTCTGGTGATTTCACAGTTGCAGTAGATGGAAAAGAGGAGCGAATTTTTGGGGGAAGAAGCAGAGGTTTAGCACACACCCATGTGCTTGCCATGTATAGTCATGCACAGTAATTAGAAGCGAGTGGGGTTTTCAGGTTTAAGTCTGTAATGCAAATACATTCAGCATCACTAAGGCTGGTTGCCCCTGCTGGAGTGTAGGCAGTCACAGAGAATACACACGGTGGTGGTCTGAAAAAAAAACAGCTTGGACATGTGCATTTAAATAAATTTAAAAAAAAAGGTTTCAGAATGTGTCAGTCTGTAAAAGTGATTTCAAAGTGTAAAAAGAGATTTTCACTTGGCCCGAAAAAAAAAGAGCAGTAAGTGTGCTTTCAAATTGGCAAAGAAATTTCGTTTTGGCACTAATGTGAAAACATGACTCTGTGTGCATAGAAGAATTATAGGCAGAAATGTATTGCGTCTTGCTCTGGTGATTTCACAGTTGCAGTAGATGGAAAAGAGGAGCGAATTTTTGGGGGAAGAAGCAGAGGTTTAGCACACACCCATGTGCTTGCCATGTATAGTCATGCACAGTAATTAGAAGCGAGTGGGGTTTTCAGGTTTAAGTCTGTAATGCAAATACATTCAGCATCACTAAGGCTGGTTGCCCCTGCTGGAGTGTAGGCAGTCACAGAGAATGCACACGGTGGTGGTCTGAAAAAAAAACTGCTTGGACATGTGCATTTAAATAAATTTAAAAAAAAAGGTTTCAGAATGTGTCAGTCTGTAAAAGTGATTTCAAATTGAAAAAAGAGATATACACTTGCCCCCGAAAAAAAAAGAGCAGTAAGTGTGCTTTCAAATTGGCAAAGAAATTTCGTTTTGGCACTAATGTGAAAACATGACTCTGTGTGCATAGAAGAATTATAGGCAGAAATGTATTGCGTCTTGCTCTGGTGATTTCACAGTTGCAGTAGATGGAAAAGAGGAGCGAATTTTTGGGGGAAGAAGCAGAGGTTTAGCACACACCCATGTGCTTGCCATGTATAGTCATGCACAGTAATTAGAAGCGAGTGGGGTTTTCAGGTTTAAGTCTGTAATGCAAATACATTCAGCATCACTAAGGCTGGTTGCCCCTGCTGGAGTGTAGGCAGTCACAGAGAATACACACGGTGGTGGTCTGAAAAAAAAACAGCTTGGACATGTGCATTTAAATAAATTTAAAAAAAAAGGTTTCAGAATGTGTCAGTCTGTAAAAGTGATTTCAAAGTGTAAAAAGAGATTTTCACTTGGCCCGAAAAAAAAAAGAGCAGTAAGTGTGCTTTCAAATTGGCAAAGAAATTTCGTTTTGGCACTAATGTGAAAACATGACTCTGTGTGCATAGAAGAATTATAGGCAGAAATGTATTGCGTCTTGCTCTGGTGATTTCACAGTTGCAGTAGATGGAAAAGAGGAGCGAATTTTTGGGGGAAGAAGCAGAGGTTTAGCACACACCCATGTGCTTGCCATGTATAGTCATGCACAGTAATTAGAAGCGAGTGGGGTTTTCAGGTTTAAGTCTGTAATGCAAATACATTCAGCATCACTAAGGCTGGTTGCCCCTGCTGGAGTGTAGGCAGTCACAGAGAATACACACGGTGGTGGTCTGAAAAAAAAACAGCTTGGTTTCATAATGTGACAGTTTGTTATACAGATTTTCACTTGCCCAAAAAAAAAGAGGAGTTTGTGTGCATTCAAATTGGCAAAGAAATTTCGTTTTGTGACTATTGTGAAAAGAAATGTAGTAATATATTTAAATACAATAAAGAATTTTTTTTTTAGTTTTTTTGCAGGTATTGCTGAAGAACAGTGAACAAAATTTAAGATGCCTACAAAATCTCGAGTTCAAAAAACGCTAAAAAAAAAACTATATTTGAGGACAACTGGAGGACCAAAGTTAGTAGAAGATGCTGATGTTGGGAAAAAGAAAAAATCTTCTGGTAAGCAAAAAAGACAATTCCTAAACAAAATATTGAAAACAAACAAAAATGTACAAAATGTCTGTTCTCGGAAAAATGTAACAAAACCTACAGAACAGCAAAAAATTGAGGATTTAGTTAATGCAAATATACCTTCTGCAATTGAAAAGTTTAACATAAACAGAAAAACAGCATTTAAAGAGATACGTAGAAAAATGTTTCAGAGAAGAGTTATGTCCAATTTGATAAAGGATATAAAGAAATATAAGCAAAAGGCTAAATATTATAAGAGAAAAAAAGAAATTGAAGCCATTGCAGCAAAGGCATTAGAATTAAAAAGGAAACTATTCATATTAATTTTGAATAGGATGCGTACATTAGATAAAATGGTTAATGTACTGAAATCACAAAGCAAAAGCAAAAGAGTAGTGAACAGAACAAATTTTTGTAAAGTGTTTTTAGGAAAGTGGATGCATAGCTCAAGTAGTGAACCTTTTTTTAATGAAGAGAGCTATTTTCAAAGTAATAGTTTGCTGCATGCAGTTGACACCAGAGGTCGTTCATACGAAGTAAAAAATGGTTGCATAATGGAGAAGGAGATAATGGTTCCAAGAGATGAGGTACAAGTGATGGCAGATGAGGCAATGGGGAGACGTCCTAAAGCCCCAGTGTACACTTGGAATTGTAGTAGTATTTGCACTGTGCGTCAGGAATCTATTGACAGATTTCGAGAGTTTCTAAGAGAATATAGTAAAAAAAGTGTAAAACAAAAGATTAAGGTGCTTCAAAGTCTGGATCCATGCAGAGTGAGAGAGAATACTGGTTTGCAGGGTCATTCTCTTGCTTGTCTATCTAGAAAAGTGTGCAATAGTGTTTTCCATCATTTTAGGATGCTGGCTGTTCATCATACTGAAATGAGAAAGTTTGTGAGACGGTTGTATTTTGCCAAAAGTCCAGCAATAAAGTTAAATGAATTGAATAGGGCTCTGTTCCGAGGAACGGTATCAGATGTAGAGAAGGTTGTTGATGAAATTCAGTTTTGTTACTTTGGTCCTGAACAAAACAGTGCAGAGAAGGACACAGTAAATGAGGCAGAAGTGGAAGAGAATGTAGAACCTTGTGTAAGTAAGACATTTAATGATCACATAACAAAATTTGCAATAGTCTCTAATGAAAGACCAAATGTTACTTGTATTTGTTGCCGCAGAACTCATTATAGAAAACAAACTAGGAATGTTGATCTCTACAGAAAGAGTGAAAATGAAGATAATTATAAGTGGATGGATTTTGCAACATATATATTTCTTGAAAATTGTTTTGAATTGGGTGAAGATCAGCGTATTTGTAAATACTGCTACAACAAGTTAGAGGAAAATAGAATGCCGACCAGAGCTGTACATAATAATTTAGAATTGGATGCTATTCCTGCTGAACTTTCTGAATTAAATACATATGAGTCTATACTCATTCAATGTGTTCATCCGTTCCAGACCATAGTACGTATGGAGCCCAAAACTGGTAAATTACCTCCTTCAGATTTAGTGAGAGGTTTAAAAGGTAGAGTGGTGTATTTGCCCTTGGATTTGAAAAAAAATATGGAAACTATTGATGCGGATACTTTGGAAACTGAACCATTAATTATTCTGGTTAATGGTGTACCTACAAAGAATAAGAAGATTTGGCAGGAGCTGGTAGATGTGCGGAAAGTACAAAGAGCAAATTTGTATTTGAAAAAAAATAACAAATGGTATGAATCAATTTATATAGTAGAAGAAGAAGAAGAAGAAGATTTACAAGGAGATACAGAAACACCAAGTGGACAAATTGAAAAAGTGGACAAGTCAAAGGAAGAAGAAATTTATGAACATTTTAGCATACATCCTCTCCATTCGAAAGAAGTTATGGGAGACAATATTGATCTCTTTCAGATGAAGAAAGCAAAAGGAAATCCCGTGAGTGTATGGGAGGAGAGCTTGGAAGCTCGATGTTTTCCCCAGCTGTTTCCTAAAGGAAAAGGAGGACGATACGATGAACGTCCGGAACAGATTCCAGCTTCTGAGTATCGGACTACAAGACTATATGCTGAAGATCCCAGATTTCGACAAAGTATCCCTTATTTGTTCCATCTTTTATTTGAAAGCGACTTGTCTGCACTGTCTTATGCAGTAAATCACATTTTAAAAAGTGGAGTACATTTACAAAATGTGTCTGCTAAGGATTTTATGGAGAAAGTGCAGCACCGAGATGATCATTTGGAAACACAACTGATCAATCTGATGGCTTGTCAGCGTGGGACAAATGAATATTGGTACCGACGCCATGGTGAACTAAAATGCATGTTACGCAATTTAGGAACACCAACATGGTTCCTTACCCTAAGCTGCGCCGAGTACGCTTGGGATGATTTACTGGATTTTCTACGAGAGGCCAATTCAAACATTGAAAACATCGAATACAAGACAGCAGGAGAACTGTGCTCATTGGATCCGGTTAATGTTTGCAGATATTTCAATCATAGATTTGAGGCTATGATGTCCTTCATCTGCAATAAAAAAAATCCACCCCTTGGAGAAGTAGTGGATTTCTTTTGGAGAAAAGAGTACCAGGCAAGAGGTGCTCCTCATATTCATATGCTGCTGTGGATCAAGGATGCCCCAAAGTTTGGAACAGATACTGATGAAGCAGTGTTATCTTACATTGAAGAATATGCAACATGTGCTATACCTAAAAGCACAGAAGAGTACAAGTTAAAGGAGCAAGTTCTACGTTTCCAAAGTCATCGGTGTGGAAAATACTGTCGACGGAAATACAAGAGCAAAGAAAAATACTACACTAAATGTCGATTTGGATTTCCTAGACCTGTTCTTACAAATGGAAGAGTCAACAGTTTTATGTCAGCTGTGAGACATACTATCACAAGAAAATCACCTAAGAATACCTACAACCTTAAAAGAAAAGAAGAATCAAAAAATATAAATGACTACAACCCAGTCATTTTATCCATGTGGAACGCTAACATGGATATACAGTATGTTGCTGACAATTCCATTGCTGTTGCTCGATATGTAACGTCTTACATTACGAAATCAGAAAAAACAGAATTGAAGGAAATGTGGGAAGAGATTTCTCACGAGAAGACTGTCAGTAAGAAGCTGTACAGTTTCAGTTTGAAGATGTTATCGCATCGAGAAATTGGATCCTACGAATGTTCAGATAGATTATCTTCTGCAAGTCTCTACTCGAAGTCAAGAAGAATAATTTGGGCAAGTTTAGGCCTTGCAGCAATGAGAAATCGGGTACTGAAATCTGTTGGAGAAATTGAATATTTGGCACAGTTCGAACCTGAAAGTACAGATATATTGAAAACAAACATGTTGGACACATATTATCCCAAGAGAAGTCATCATCTGGAGAACATGTGTCTCTATGAAGTGCTGCAGAACTACATTTATTCACGGAAAGCTGCAGAAGACATCAATAATGGAAAATATAAAGTCGTTGGTGAAGAAGGATGTTTGGTGAAGCAAACCAAAGGAAGTTTGATAAATCACCGGAAGCTGAGTTGCGACACTACCGACAAGAAAGAATTTTACTACTTGGCTCTTTTACAGTTGTTTAAACCATGGCGTTCAGAGGATGAACTACTGGGAGAATTCCAGAGCTATGAAGATTCTTTTAATGCTTGCAAAGACAGCATACAATGCAGTACATTCTCAACTTATCTGCAAATGTTAAATGAAGAAATTGAACAGGAAACTACAATTGCAGCAGAAATTGCTAGAGACAGTTCTCAGGACAGCCAAAGTTCAGGAACATACAGTCAAGATCCCCTAGGACAACCAATCGTTGAAAATGAAGCATCAATAGCCATGAATGAAGTGGAAACGGCTATGAATCAAGCTCAAGAAGCATTTATAGACTTAGAAAATTTGGAAAGACAACTGAATCAAGAGCAGCAACAAATTTATGAAGAGATCAAAAACAAAATTGATCACGGATTTCTACATGAAAAAAAAGAGTGCTCATGCACATCATTTCATCCAATCAGGATGTATGTAAGCGGACAAGCTGGCACTGGAAAAAGTTTCCTAATTAAAGTCATCAGAAGCTACCTAAAGCAAAAAACAGATTCTACTTTGTCTTGTGTGGTTACTGCTCCAACTGGGTTAGCAGCATATAACATAAAAGGAATCACCTTACATCGTTTGCTAATGTTACCAGTGGAGCATGAGAACAAAATACAATTCAACAAGCTAACTGGAGAAGCATGCTTGGAAGTTTCAAGAGTATTGAAGAAGATGCAAGTTCTCATTATTGATGAGGTGAGCATGGTATCAAACTTAATGCTTGCCTTTGTGCATTTAAGAATGCAGCAAATTTTGAAGACAGACTATGACGTGTTATTTGGTGGAAAACACGTCATCGTTTTTGGGGATCTTTTGCAACTTACTCCGGTTAAAGGACAACCAGTGTTTAATACTGTGACACATGAAGACACGAAGAAGTCATTGGGAAGCATCGGTAATACAAATATTTGGTCCTTCTTTGAGTACAAGGAACTTACAACTAATATGAGGCAAGCAAACGATGAAGAATATGGAAGTATTCTGAAAGATATCAGGATTGGACTACTCACAGAAGCTGGCAAAAAAGCATTACAGACTCGGCTGCTACATAATTTATTTCCAAAGGAAGAAATAGTTGCAGAGAAGATATACAAGAACATTGCAGAAAACAAAAGTGTCATCTGCTTAATGCCAACTCTACGTGAATGCTCAATATTCAATGAGGAGCTTTTGAAATTGGAAAAGGAAGAGATCATGAAATTGGAAGCAGTGGACAAAATTGAGGATGGAAGAATTACTGTCACAGTAACAGGCAAACTGAAAAATAAATTGGACTCACTAGAGAAGAACATCTCCAAAACAGCAGGATAAGAAAAAAATCTATATGTTTGCATGAACTGTAGAGTGTTTTTAAGGAGAAATTTGGATGTTGAAAAAGGCTTAGTAAATGGAGCGATGGGAAGAGTTGTGGGTTTTATTAATTATCAGAAAAAAGATGGAATTGAATGGTTAAAAATAAAATTTGATCAGATAGAGGAAGTTAAAGACATTTGTCGTTGTTCAGTTCGTTTCATGCTTGTGAAAGACTTATATGTACGTAGGAAGCAGTTTCCGTTTTCTCTAGCATATGCTGTAACTATTCACAAGTCTCAAGGATTGACTGTAGATTGTGCATTTGTGAACATTGGATCTAGTGTGTTCAAAGAAGGTATGGCATATGTTGCTTTGTCACGAGTCAAAACATTATCAGGTTTATTCATGATAGACTTCGATGACTCAAAAGTTAGTGCTGATACAAACTGTGTAAAGGAGTATAATAGATTAAGAAGAAGCTATGCTCCTTATTTAGGTCAGTATCCTGTGTTGGAGAAACGTGTAGTTTCTCGTAAAAGGAGAAATGAGAATATCTGTAATGAAGATGTAGAGAAGAGGAAAAAAAAGAGGAGTGATGTAATTGCAAGCAAAAAGAATAAGGAAAATGAAGAACAGGTTGTAGGATGTCATTTTGAAAATAGCTCTGGTGTCAACTGCTACGCAAATGTAGTGCTGAATGTTGCTTTTTATCTGGAAAGTTTGCAAGAGCAGATAATAATAAATCAGGGAAAAAGATTCTGTTCAGAGCTCAGTCTCCTTTTTCAAAAGCTGAGTAAAGATAAAACTCAAATAGAAAGTGCTACTGATATTAGAAAACTTTTAGATGTATGTTCAGGACGAACACAGTTTTCTCAAAATGAACAGCAAGATGCTCACGAATTTTTGATGTATTTTCTTCAGGTAGTGGAAGAAGAAGGAGTTCCCATTGACATTTTTTTTGGTCTCTCTTATAAATGGGAACATAGTTGTGATAATTGTTATAATATAAGTGGTTCTATTGTTGATAATGAAAGGTTTATTTATTTGACATTGCCAGAGAGTAAAACAGTCACTTTTGCAAACTTAGTTAAAGATGCTAATCATAGCATGAAATGTGGTGAGTGTAATTCTGACATGTTATCAACATTAATTTTAAGGGAATACGGACAGTATGTAATTTTAATGATGCAACGATGTAGAGCTGATGGATCAAAATTGGATACTTTAATAAAGAAGTTTACAGGACAGCAATTATCAATTTCAGGAAAAACTTTTGTAACTGTTGCAATAATTTTCCATGATGGACCTACTGTTACTTCTGGACATTACACAGTTTATCTAAAATGTGAAAAAGGATGGACACTGTGTAATGATTCCCAATTGATTTTCAAACAACGTTTGCCTTTTGATTTAGCAAATTCCTATCTAATCTTCCTGAAACCTAAATTTTAGAGAGACTTGGCAAGATCTGGACAAAATAATTTTACCATTTTACAGGATTACCATTGCAATTTTGTAGAAAAAAGATTTTTAAAATTATCATTTGGCCTAAAGGAAAGATAACCAATTGTAATGTGGACTTTTTAAATTTTTAATGCAATTTTGAAAAACCAATAATTTAGAGATTATCGGTAACTTCTGCACATTTTAAATTTTGGAATGTTATTGGACTGCCACTGGAAATTTTTTCAAAAATAATTTCAAAAATTACTATTTGGCCATGTGGAAAAGTAAGCAATTCTATTGTGGACTAAATAAATTATTCGAAAAATTTTCGTGAACCAAAATGTTACAGATAATCGGTGAGATCTGGACAGATTAAACTTTAGAATTTTAATGGTTTTCCCTTGGAAATTTATTCCAGGGAAAGAATAAAAAATACTATTTGGCCTAAAGGAAATAAAATCAGATGTATTTTGGAGTTATTTGAGATATATTATTGTGAATGTACTTCTGAAACAAAAATATCAGACGGTATTTTAAAGAAAAAAGTATTGTTTTTAGATGACATTTTTTAAGAATAATATGCATTTCTGTAATGATAAGTTTAAGTGAGAAGAGATTCTGGGCTTTTTTAATACAATCTTTGAGATTGTTATTTTTTTTTGCCCGCTGTAAAATGATGAATGCAATTGCTTTCACAATTTATAGTGAAATGCAATATATTCTGAAAACAGCAAAAATAAGGCAAAAATATTTTTTGGGAAAAAATGTAAATATGTGTACTGTATTATAAAATGTTTTAAAAATATTAATACTTTTTTCTTTTTTTTCAGATCGATATAGAAAATTTTCGTAAACTACAACCATTTTAAAAACTATTTTTTAAAAAAACAAATGAATAAATATTTTTTCCAGTGAGTATGGTAAGTCAATAGTAATAATTGTAGTCTTTCAAGGACCTTGTAATGTGAAAAATGATTTTTAGTGTTTTTTTTAAAAAATAAAAAAAAGGTACGCTTACCGTACGCGTACGGTAAAAAAAAAAAAAAAAGTTTTTTAAAAAAAATGTAAAAAAAAGATGAAAGATAAGGTTGGCTCTTAAAAGAACCGTTGTGTTCATGCAGGGACAGAGGAAAGGAACCATGGGAAAATCATTCAAAGCTACAAATGTGCTGATCTATTTTGTTATTCACTAGGGAAACACTGGTCTCCCTATAACAAATTAGAGCTTTACAAAATGTGCAATGAATATCAACCTTCCGAAATCGAGGGTTCATTTCCAGAGGGCCAGCAAAAGGAGATTCTCCCCCCACAGATGAAGGGCTCACCTGACCTGCAGAAGAAGGAGTAAGCCCTGCAGGTGATGGTCCAGGCTGAGCTGCTGTGGATGTACTGGCTCGTCTTTCTGAAGAGTTACCTCCAAAAAGATGACCATGTGTCCTTCTGTGTACTTCCTGGAGGTGTCTCTTCATGGTGTGATTCCCAAAGGAATACTTCCTGTTAGGATTACCTCTAGAAAGTACACGCTGACACAGCTTGCAAGTAACTAAGGGTGCATTCACCTTTTGCTGGCCTTCTGGAAAAGTAAAATAATCCCAAACATAAGAAGGTTTTACTTTCCTCGCTCTCTGCCTCAAGACAGTGCTGCTGGTGCTAGCCTCACTCTCAGAAGAGCTCTGCTGTTCTGCCATCGTATCCCAAAGACAAACCAGCTCCTTCTCCCAAGGGATCACAAGCAGAAATGAGGGGAATGGGTGTGGTGTAGGAGAGTTCTAGAACTGAAAGTAGTTTCAACCAATCAAAAGTTGTGTTTCAAGATCACATGACCTACAGTACGCTTACGGTACGCTTACGGTGCGCTTACGGCAAAAAGTACGCGTGCGCGTAAAAAAGACACGCGCTTGCGCACATGCGCATAACAGTCATTTCCCGGCACTTCCGCGTAACGTGCGCGTGTTGCGTAAGCGCGCACGCGTCCCGCGCGCAGTACGCGCGGCTACGCAAAGTGCGTAACTATACGCAAGCAGCGTAGATAGATTACGGACGTTGCGTAAACCGTACGCTTACCGTGAGCTTACGGTACGCGTACTATAAAAAAAAAAAAAGAAAAATCAGGAAATAAATTTTACATGTTTATTTAAAAAAAATATATATAAAAAAAATATTTAAGGATTTTAAAAATTAAAGCATAGTCTTTATAAAAGATAAGAAAATTAAAATAAAAATATGTTTGAAAAAAATGAAGAATATAAAAAAAAAATAGCATTTAAAAAACCTTGCAAATTCACTGAAAAAACCATGGGTTTCACACACGTTATAGTTAGGAATTAGCATTTAAAAAACCTTGCAAATTCACTGAAAAAACCATGGGTTTCACACACGTTATAGTTAGGAATTAGCATTTAAAAAACCTTAGAAATTCACTGAAAAAACCATAGGTTTCACACACGTTATAGTTAGGAATTAGCATTTAAAAAACCTTAGAAATTCAGTGAAAAAACCATAGGTTTCACACATGTTATAGTTAGCTGGACATTTTACTCGTAAAAAACCAATGAAATTGCCCCGTTATAGTTAGTTCAGCTAACTATAACTCGCGCGCCCGCAATGCACTGCTGATGACGTCACATATTACATCACTCATGACATGGTCAGTGACATCACTCATGACATCACTGATGACATCTCAAATGACATCACTGATGACATCACTGATGACATCATCTAGTGAATGTGTGTTATTCTGAAAATTAAATATGTTTTATATATGTATATCTCATGGTCGATGGAAGAATAAATGGGTATATAAGTGTCTAAATGGATGATTTGTTTTTGAAAAAATGATTGTGTAACTGACTGATTAAGTGTATCATAGTGAATACATGGCTTAGTGAATAATGTTTAAATATGTAAATATCTGTATCAGTCTCTCACTTTGTGTATAAGTGGCTGCATGGGTTGGTGAGTAGCTACATGGGTGCCTATTTAGGTTATTAGTTGTTTTTTTGAGTATCAGTCTGAGTGTCTGCATGGTTCGGTGGGGGGTATTACGTAGTGCATCGGTGCATGAATGAGTGACTCACTGTTTGTATGTGTTGAACACAGCATGTGTGCAGGACTGTATGGGTGGATGAGTGTGTGTATGGGTGTGTTAGTGAGTGAATGACTGTCTCAATAGTGTCTTCAGGAGTAACTACATACGTTTTAAACTAGTATATGTGACTATTGGTGTATATATGTGAGTATATGTGAAAGTGAGAGATTGAAAGAGTTCCTGTATGAATAAGTATGTGTTTCTATAAGTGATTGTTTAAAAGACTAAGTATGTGTAAGTTTCCGTAGAAGTAAGTGTGGTGGTGTGTGTATAACTGTATATGCAAGTAAATGTATGTTTGATTCTTTATTAGCATGAGTGACTATGTGTGTGAGTAACTCTATGGATGAGTGGCATTGTGTAACAGGATGTATAGATGTATGAGTACATATGATGAGTGAGTACATGTATGAGTGACTGTATAGGACTGTTGGTGAATGAGTGGATGTGTATGTGGATCTTAGAATTACTGAAGAGGTTGTTGTAACTGGTATTGGTATGTCCATTGTTTTGAAATTTTTAGTCTCTATTTTTGAATGTGTGTATCAAAGCTTATATTAAGGTGAGAGGAGGTCTGCCACTCTATCACAAGGATGATGTCATCAGTGATGTCATCAGTGATGTCATTTGAGATGTCATCAGTGATGTCATGAGTGATGTCACTGACCATGTCATGAGTGATGTAATATGTGACGTCATCAGCAGTGCATTGCGGGCGCGCGAGTTATAGTTAGCTGAACTAACTATAACGGGGCAATTTCATTGGTTTTTTACGAGTAAAATGTCCAGCTAACTATAACATGTGTGAAACCTATGGTTTTTTCACTGAATATATATATATATATATATATATATCACGGCTCCAAAGTCCCATTAAATGCAGCTTTGCCGAACTCTTAAGGCGGGTGCCTTTCTCGTGAGAACGGGGACTCACGTAAATATCACAGCTCAAGCATGTGCGATTACAGCACACTTAGGCACTCTCGGGATGGATTTAAATCAGCTTTATTAGTGCAGACGCGTTTCAGCCTGTAGCCTTCATCAATGCATAAAGTTGAAATTCTTAAAACACAGCGCGCAAAACATGACGTTTAAATGATCACTGCTGTTTCCTTATTGGTAAGTTTCTAATGATGGTAATCAAGAGAGGACTGCAAAAGTTATTTCTTGCAATACTGGCTGCCATGTAAGCAAGGTAATGTATTCACAGTATTCATTATATTGCAAATGTCACCTTTATTTTCATATCGAGTTCTTACTTCCAGGAATAAGAGGACACAATTCCTTTACCTTGCTTGTCAGGCATGCCAATGTTATTTGCAGTTCCTTGCGCTGTGAATGAATACTCCCTCGCCAAGCCTCTCGATGTTATACCAAGATGTGGTTCCGTGGGTAGCAGTACAATTCCTGCGTTCCCCAAATTTGAATAATTTGCGATGCTCTCATCGACGGAGGTCTCTTTTAGAGGCGGTTCTGGTCACTGCTCATAAATCACGGCTCCAAAGTCCCATTAAATGCAGCTTTGCCGAACTCTTAAGGCGGGTGCCTTTCTCGTGAGAACGGGGACTCACGTAAATATCACAGCTCAAGCATGTGCAATTGCAGCACACGTAGGCACCCTCGGGATGGATTTAAATCAGCTTTATTCAATTTAAAAATAGCTTTATTCGAGAATAAACTCATAAAAGCTTTACAAACAACATTAAAAAACTGTTATAAAACATTTAAATCGGTTAAAAAAGAGTTAGAAAAAGTGTAATAAAAAATGTATCACATACATTGTCACATAAAATTTACAGATAAAATATGTACACTCTGATTAATGACCTCCAGTTCATTCATTTATCTAAAAACTTTTGTCTAATGGACCATGACCAGCCAATAAATTTAGAAGTGGCTATTAGTATAAACAATGAAGAACTAGTACAAATAATTCTTAGTGCCACTACACTGCTGGTCGTACCTAAGTTCTTACACATGGGAGTAAGCCAGATGCGTCTGGGCTCTACATAGGATTTGCATGCAAATAAAAAGTGACCGATTGTTTCGTCATGTGCTCCACAGGATGGGCAAGAACTGTTTGAGGGGCCTCCCCACCTGCCTGTTAGGGATTTAAGAGGGAGAGAACCTGCTCTAATCTGGAAAAGCAACTTCCTATCCCTTGGGCTAGTGATAGTGTCCCAGTATGGTGCTAGGCTTGGGAGGAACTTTGCTTGCAGAAATTTTCCAGCCATAGTCTCTTGGTTGATTTCATTCCAAGTCCGTTCTGCCACCTTCTCCCAATAGATCTCTTTAAGTTTAGTCTTTGTTGGAAAAGTGACCACCTCCGGATTTTCCCATAACATGTAGAGGCCTAGTTTGCCCAGCATTTTCCTTAGTTCATTTAGCCATCCTATTTTGTGGTACTCATCTGCATTGATTATATCCTTAAATCCTTCCGCATAGTGTAAGAGTTCGGGTGTAGTCCAAAGTCTACGCCAATACATAATAGGTCTTAATCTTGCTAAGTCAATTAATGCCTTTCTGCCTAGATCATACCTTAATGGCAGCAGGGGGGTGCTCTTGGGAAGACTTGTAATAAGTCGAAAAAACTTATTTTCCGAAGTTTGTAGTTTCCCTAGGTTCTCATAGCCCCATAACTCTGCACCATAAAGTGATGATCCTAAAGCTTTGGCCTCATATACCTGGAGCACAGGTTTTACTGGTTTTGTTAGGGATTTTCTGTGCTCAGAGCCAAGTGCACCAACTATTTGCCTATGCTTTATACTTGCAGTATCTATATGTTTGGTCCAACTTAAATCGTTTGATATGTGGATTCCCAAATATGTAAAAGCATTGACAATCTCCAATGGGCAGTCATTCATAACAATATGAGGTTTATGGCCACGAGGAGGGTTAAAAACCATTGACTTAGTCTTAGACACATTAATTTCTAGTCTGTGGTCCTTACAAAATTGATCAAAGATTATTAAAGCGTGTTGTAGACCACTTGGGGTCTTGGATAAAATCAGAGTGTCGTCGGCGAACATTAAAATCGGTATCTTGGTACCAGCCAGTAACGGGGCATCAACATTCTCAGCCAACATGCGGGAAACAACTCCATTAATATACAGTGTAAACAAAGTGGGGGCCATAGAACATCCTTGTCGTACCCCACGCTTCACTGGAAAGTCAGAGGTTACCTTACCATGCCCTCCCCACTGAATCTTCGTGTAATTTGCCTCATGGAGCCTCATTAACATCGTTAAAAGTTCTTCAGGGATGCCCAGGTTCTTCAACACTTGCCACAGTTTGGGCCTTGGAACGAGGTCGAAGGCGGCCCGTAAATCTACAAAGACAGCGTACAGGCTACCCTTCCTTAGTAGCATGGTTTTCCATTGTAGAAGGGAAAAACGAAAGACCTGATCCATTGTGCTTACAGATTTTCGAAAGCCTGCTTGAAATGGTGATAAGGCGTTATTTTCCTCGGCCCAGTCCAAAAGTCTGTTGACAACCACCCTACCTATCACCTTTTGGATGGTGTCAATTAGGCTTATGGGCCTATAATTTCCTGGTTGTGATTTGTCTCCTTTCTTATAGATAGGAATTATAATTGCACATTGCCATGACGCCGGTATATTAGCGCCCTGAGCAACCACATTCAATAGGAGAAGGATGTATTTACACCAGCGCTCCTTGTCGTTGAGGAAAAGGTCCGCCGGCACCCCATCTAGACCCGGGGCTCTACCATTTGAAACTGTACTCAAGGCCATCATAACCTCATTACTGCAGAATAAATTGTCTTTATAAAAAGAAGGTCTATGTTCAGTCATCAAGTTATTGGACTGGGTGTCTGCATACTGCGGCTTGAAGTAGTTGATCCAGTCCTCCTGGGATACATTATTATCAGGGGGCTCTGGTGAACCCCCCGTGCCCCATTTGACAATGTTCCAGAATAGTCTAGAGTCATTTTTGTCGCTTGCTTCCTTTAGCTCTCGCCAATGCTGCTCATCCCACAGTTTCTTCGCATTGGCTATGCTTTTTCTGTACGCAGTTCTGGCAAGACGAATAGACACCATATCCCTCTCCCTGATCGCAACTCCTAAGGCTACTCTAGTCTGCCTACACTCAGCATTATACCACTTCACTGGTTTGTCATTTCTTATGTCACCTTTCTTTGCTGGTTTCTGGAAATAGTCCTTAATAGCTATGAAGAGGTTCTCATGGATTTTGGTTGCTTTATCACTCCCTTGATATTTAGGGTTTGATTGTTCAAGAAGTGTTACCGCTTCATCAACCTGGGAATTAATGCTGTTTATAGTTTGCTGGTTAGCCTTAACATGCAACCATTTCAGCCTGCGCATATCATCGGTTGGGACAATCAAAGGGGCATTAACTACCTCACAGGCCTCCCCCATACTATATGGAGCCCACCATTTGTGTTTAACACATAACGGATTGTGATCGCTTTCTATTCTAGTTTTAACCTCCATATCGATCACTTGTCCCCAAAGCTTTAGACTACATAGAACGTAGTCTATTCGGCTACTGTGTCTCCCGTTGTCAAAAGTGCAAGCCCCCAACCTGTCACTTCTTGTCCTTCCATTTAATGCCCTCAAGCTATTTTCATAGCAAATTGCATTTAAGGAAATGATATCCTCAGACCATCGGGTGACAGGTTTCAGATGTAATTTGGGGACACCCCATTGCCTATCTTCCTCATCTCCAGCCCAGTCATCTTGAATAGCCAAGGGTTCATAAGTTCTGTTTAAATCACCCGCTACCACAATTATGTTATCAAGCGAGTGAATTTCTAGGAGGGAAACCAAAGCTGCACAAACTTCTGACCTTCCTCCCCTATTGCCCCTGGCATAGACATTATAGATGTCAAAGCAACCCTTAGGACCCGAGTCGATTCTAATAAGTTGAATGTCTCTACTTCTAGTGTCAATTACTTTAACAGTAAGCGCTAAACATTGGCGTACCCAAATAGTAAGGCCACCCATTGGACGTCCCTTGACACCTTTTATTGCTGGGATGTAATAATTCAGGAAGCCTTCATTAAAGCATGGCTCACAGAGCCAGGTCTCCTGGAAGATACACACATCGTATGAGTTTACAAAACTTCTCCATTCCTGTGAGTCATGCTTGGAGCCTAACCCCGCTATGTTCCAGGAGACTAGCGTACCATTACCTCCCCATAAATCTTCTGAGATTCCATTAACGGAAGATACAACCGGAATTGCAGACAGACCCAGCTCTTCTACATTGACAGGTCTTACTATTGGACTAGTCTCAGAAGTATCCCCGAAGGTTACACCCAGTTCGATATTAGGTTTTGGGGGGTAAACTTCATTCACGTCTGTGGTGTTCTCTATTTCTAAGGTCCCTATTATTTCTATTTGGTCCACGAGCTCCTCAGTGATCCCAATCCCATCAGTTTGGTATATTTGATGTCAATCATTGCAATCCAGTCCTGAGCAGCTTCTCTCGTGAACTCCACCCATGACTCGAGAGGTGAGCTCTTGGAGCTGGGGGCAAGATTTTCTTAACTGGATCTTATATTGTGCAGGGGCACTAGTCCTGAATTCTAGGGCAAAGAGGTTTTCAGCAAGGGAGGCATGCTTCATTGTAAGTTCTATGGAGTCATATTTGTGATTAGGGGCGCTAATACGTTTTGCCTGCAGGATATCTTCCCTTATCACTGACCGACAACCTCTCACATGACGCAACCAATGGATGGCTTTGTTTGTGAGCGAGTCGGGTAACTCCCTATTGTGTTTAGCAAGTTTGGGGACACTGGTCATGTAGATTTTATTTGAAGGGTGTCCTTTGTTAGTATCGCTAGTCCCTCTTTTCCCCTGGATGCTAGCAGCTGGTATTTTATTATTTTCACAAGCTCTAGGCATTACGGTTGTTCCTTCTTTCGTATTTCTTAACTTCTGTTGGGTATTTTGGGCATTAGTTTTGACTCTAGGAGCATTAGATATAAGTGCTTCTTGTGGTCTTGTCTGTATGGCAGGTCTATTCTCACTCGGATCAATCGAGTGTGGTACGATTAAGTCATTACCATTACCCTTAGCTGAGGCTTGATTGTTTTTTCGTTTCAGGGGGAAGCTATTTTGCAGACTTTTTATTGCATTCGGTTGGATTTTTCTTCCTCCCTCGCCCTCACCACTTACTAATATGCTTAGGTTCTTCACTAATGATTTTAGTGACTCTATTTCATCTCGGAGAAGGATGACAAGATTTGTTAAGTTGGATACTTCTTCGCTCACAGCTACTCCCTTTCTACTGCTGTGATTGAGGACAGCGTCCAAGATAGCCATCTCGCCTTCAGCTGGGGTAGTATCTGTTTCTAGTGACATTGATTGATCGGCGGGGGGCACATTATGAATGTCAGCCAGGACTGTGAACCTATTATGACAGGGTGTTACAGGGACAACAACCGCTGGTAAAATATCACTGGTCGCGCCTTCCAGTTGATCCTTGGCTGCATGTTCCTGGTTGTTGTTTTGTATGATCACACAGTCCCTATTTTCAATGTCATTATTGGCCAATGTTTTAGATTTTCTTTTGGCCCGAAACATTGCTGGTATTATTGGTAAAATGTTGTTGGCTTCTTGGGGTTCTTGTGTGTCCCCCTTCTCACTTGGGACCTCCCCGCTACACTGATGCTAATCGGAGTCGATGATCTCCCTACACTCATCGACAAGAACATTAATTCGCTCCAGAACATCCTCGGATGCATGGCTGGCCACTTTTCTAGATTTCTTACCCTTCCTTTTTTTAGGGGGTTTTCCGTCTCCTCCCCCGGCCTCCATAGACTTTCGTTTTCCCATGGCCCAGGTATACGTGCACCTATAGTCAATGTAGACCTGCACACAAAACTTATGTTTATGTCTGTCTTACCATGGGCGTAGAGGTGGCGATGTTAGAGATGTGGCCCTGCCATGCCTCGGTCTGCCCCGGACGGCCACAGACGGCCCGCCCTCTGCCCGGGCTCCGCCCGCGCGCGTCCTGCGAGGCGGGAGCGGCTGCTTGTTCTTAACTGCCTCCAGGAAGGAAGTGGGAGGTGGCAGTCGACGCCCCCGTCCCAGGGGACACTGGGAGGTGTAGTCCACTTTATCCTTCCCCGCTCGGCGACCGCGTAGTTGGAGCTGCGGCAGCGGGGGAAGGGAAGGAAATATCCGCGTTCCTGCAAGGACTTGCCTAGTCCCTTTGGCGGTGAGTTTTGGCCAGGAAATGTCCCCCACTCAGCCGGAGCGGCTGCTTGTTCTTAACTGCCTCCAGGCAGGAAGTGGGAGGTGGCAGTCGGCGCCCCCGTCCCAGGGGACGCTGGGAGGTGTAGTCGACTTTATCCTTCCCCGCTCGGCGACCGCGTAGTTGGAGCAGCGGCAGCGGGGGAAGGGAAGGAAATATCCGCGTTCCTGCAAGGACTTGCCTAGTCCCTTTGGCGGTGAGTTTTGGCCAGGAAATGTCACAGCTCAAGCATGTGCAATTACTGCACACGTAGGCACTCGCTTGAGCTGTGATATTTACGTGAGTCCCCGTTCTCACGAGAAAGGCACCCGCCTTAAGAGTTCGGCAAAGCTGCATTTAATGGGACTTTGGAGCCGTGATTTATTAGCAGTGACCAGAACCGCCTCTAAAAGAGACCTCCGTCGATGAGAGCATCGCAAATTATTCAAATTTGGGGAACGCAGGAATTGTACTGCTACCCACGGAACCACATCTTGGTATAACATCGAGAGGCTTGGCGAGGGAGTATTCATTCACAGCGCAAGGAACTGCAAATAACATTGGCATGCCTGACAAGCAAGGTAAAGGAATTGTGTCCTCTTATTCCTGGAAGTAAGAACTCGATATGAAAATAAAGGTGACATTTGCAATATAATGAATACTGTGAATAAATTACCTTGCTTACATGGCAGCCAGTATTGCGAGAAATAACTTTTGCAGTCCTCTCTTGATTACCATCATTAGAAACTTACCAATAAGGAAACAGCAGTGATCATTTAAACGTCATCTTTTGCGCGCTGTGTTTTAAGAATTTCAACTTTATGCATTGATGATGGCTACAGGCTGAAACGCGTCTGCACTAATAAAGCTGATTTAAATCCATCCCGAGAGTGCCTACGTGTGCTGTAATTGCACATGCTTGAGCTGTGAAATATATATATATATATATATATATATATATATATATATATATATATATATATATATATATATATATATATATATATATATATATATATATATATATATATATATATATTATATATATCCAACCATACTCCTCGATTTGCCAGTTTCCAGGGCGCAAAGGAAGAGCGCGGACCACCGAAGTTTGTCACACTGCAATGTTTATTGGAACTCCCAAATGGATGCAGCAGCCATATATATATATTACCACACACTTCCCCAAGGAAAATAATAGGTCGCACTCCGGTATTTCCTTTTAAAAAAGATTTGAATGCTTTCAAAGCATTCAAAGCTTTTTTGAAAGGAAATACTGGAGTGCGACCAATTATTTCCCTTGGGGAAGTGTGTGGTAATTTTCAGCGGCCGGGCTCGGTCACGAGGTAACGCACAGATAGCAGAGCGCCGTGACAGTTCAAGGAGCCAAAGGAGGATTTATATATATATGTGTGTGTATATATATATATATATATTCACTGAAAAAAACATAGGTTTCAGGGGCGTTATAGTTAGCTGGACTTTTACCTCGTGCAAAACCATTGAAATTCCCCCATTATAGTTAGTTCAGCTAACTATAACTCGTGTGCCCACAATGCACTGCTGATGACGTCACATATTACATCACTCATGACATGGTCAGTGACATCTCAAATGACATCACAGATGACATCACTGATGACATCATCCAGTGAATGTGTGTTTTTCTGAAAATGACATATGTTTTATATATGTATATCTCAAGGTCGATGGAAGAATAAATGGGTATATAAGTGTCTAAATGGATGATTTGTTTTTGAAAAATTGATTGTATAACTGACTGATTAAGTGTATCTTAGTGAATACATTGCTTAGTGAGTAATGTTTAATTATGTAAATATCTGTATCAGTCTCTCACTTTGTGTATAAGTGGCTGCATGGGTTGGTGAGTAGCTACATGAGTGTCTATATAGGTTATTAGTTGGTTTTTTGAGTATCAGTATGAGTGTCTGAGTGTCTGTATGGTTCGGTGGGGGGTATTACATAGTGCATAGGTGCATGAATGAGTGATTCACTATTTGTATGTGTTGAAGACAGCATGTGTGCAAGATTGTATGGGTGGATGAGTGTGTGCATGGGTGTGTTAGTGAGTGAATGACTGTCTCAATAGTGTCTTTATGAGTAACTACATATGTTTTAAACTAGTATATGTGACTATTGGTGTATATAAGTGAGTATATGTGAGAGATTGAAAGAGTTCCTGTATGAATATGTATGTGTTTCTATAAGTGATTGTTTAAAAGACTAAGTATGTGTAAGTTTCTGTAGAAGTAAGTGTGGTGGTGTGTGTATAACTGTATATGTAAGTAAATGGATGTTTGATTCTTTATTAGCATGAGTGACTATGTGTGTGAGTAACTCTATGGATGAGTGGTGTTGTGTAACAGGATGTATAGGTGTATGAGTACATATGATGAGTGAGTACATGTATGAGTGACTGTATAGGACTGTTGGTGAATGAGTGGATGTGTATGTGGATCTTAGAATTACTGAATAGGTTGTTGTAACTGATATTGGTATGTCCATTGTTTTGAAAATTTTAGTTTCTATTTTTGAATGTGTGTATCAAAGGTTATATTAGGGGGAGAGGAGGTCTGTCACTCTATCAGCAAGGATGATGTCATCAGTGATGTCATTTGAGATGTCATCAGTGATGTCATGAGTGATGTCACTGACCATGTCATGAGTGATGTAATATGTGACGTCATCAGCAGTGCATTGTGGGCGCGCGAGTTATAGTTAGCTGAACTAACTATAACGGGGGAATTTCAATGGTTTTGTACGAGTGAAAAGTCCAGCTAGCTATAACGCCCCAGAAACCTATGTTTTTTTCAGTGAATTTCTAAGGTTTTTTAAATGCTAATTCCTAACTATAACGTGCCTGAAACCTATGGTTTTTTCAGTGAATTTCAAAAGTTTTTTAAATGCTAATTTCTAACTATGCCTACAGAGATAGGACATGTGAAGAAAGAAGAAAAAACGCACAGAAAGAAAAAAAAGAAATGCAGAAAGAAGCAAGAGAAGTCCTCAAAGACGAAGAAAAGTGCAGGAAGAAGGATAACATGCAGAAAGAACAAACAGAAGAGCAGAAAGAAGCCTTGTTGCAAAATCATCCTGTACCCTCAACTTTTTCAGACGGATACTGGTGGAAACTGAGTCTGACCAACCAGTCCTAGAGCCAGTGCTATGTTAAAAGACACTCAGAATACAGTGAAAACACCTACATACACTGGGGCACACTATGTTTTGGGGTCCCCCTGTGATTAGCATGACCTCCTCTGTAAGCCCCTAGTATATAATAGGGCAGGGGATTAAAACTACCTCTTAAAACGCGCCAGAGGGCGTGTTTGCACACGTCACCTCAGGCCCCGTCCCCTTCATTCCCCACTGTGTAAACATGCCCTGTGGCCATTTTAAGTTGGGAGATTAAGTCCCCTTGAATCCTGAGGGTCCCTAGGGTCCAACTAGACCCCTAGGAACCTCCAGTAAGCGCCACAGAGCTGCGTTGCAGAGAGATGTAAAAAGGGGCACGGCCTAGACCACCTCTCTGCAACGCAGCGCAGTGGCGCTTACTGGAAGCACCTGGTGGGCTAGTTGGCCCCCAAGGTCCCTCAGGATTGAAGGGAAATTATTTCCCCAATTTAAAACGCACCCCAGGGCTTGTTTGCACATGTTAACTCAGGCCCCGTCCCCTCCCTTCACCACTGTGTAAACACGCCCTGTGGCCGTTTTTTGTTGGGAGATTAAGTTCATTTGAATCCTGAGGGTCCCTAGGGTCCAACTAGCCCACTAGGTACCTCCAGTAAGCGCCACAGAGCTGCGTTGCAGAGAGGTGTAAAAAGTGGCACGGCCTGGACCACCTCTCTGCAACGCAGAGCAGTGGCGCTTACTGGAAGCAGCTGGTGGGCTAGTTGGCCCCCAGGGTCCCTCAGGATTGAAAGGGAATAATTTCCCCAACTTAAAATGCACCACAGGGTGTGTTTTCACACGTCACCTCAGGCCCCGTCCCCTCCCTTCACCACTGCGTAAACCCGCCCTGTGGCCGTTCTAAGTTGAAAGATTAAGTCCCCTTGAATCCTAAGGGTACCTAGGGTCAAACTAGCCCACTAGGTACCTCCAGTAAGCGCCACAGAGCTGCGTTGCATAGAGGTGAAAAAGAGGGGCGTGGCCTCAGAACACCTATCTGCAACGCAGCTCCCTGGCGCATACTGGAGATACCTGTTGGGCTAGTTGGCCCTCAGGGACCCTCAGTATTGAAGGGGAATTAATTCCCCAACTTACAACTGGCCAGGGGGCGCGTTTGCAGAGTGCTGCAAGGAGGGGGCGTGGCCTCCGGCGTGATGCCGGTCTTTTATCTATTTTATTTTTTTAAGAAGGAGGGCTGTGTGGCCCCCCTTCTTTTTCTAATTTACTGGCCCTGGAGACCCCATCCCCCAGGGCCTGCACCCTAACTTTTTTTGTTGAAAAAAATAAATGTGGCCCTCCCAAGGCCTTAATCGGCCCGGGTCATTTTTTAATTCTTTAGTAGGGGGCTGCGTTGCCTCCCTCCTCAGGCCACTTATGGCCCCGGGGACCCCATACCCCGGGGCCGGCCTTTGTTTTTTATTATTTAAAAAAAAAATATATATTTATAGAAACACCTAGGACATGCTGGACAAACCGTATGTACCTATCACCATGACGATTTGCGTGATATTCATTAAAAGGCGACTATGCATAGAATGAATCCACATGGAATGTATTTACACCGCTAGTGAAGCTCTGACATGTCTGACGCCCTACCGTGCCTAATTCCGGTGCCCCTGCCAGTGGGTACTCTCCAAGTAGACACCCTTGGCGTTTATTTATACAAACATGGGTAGCTATTGACGGGCACATTTAATATACACGCACACTAAGCCATTCAAAGGGGATTCGACAAAAATGTGACTAAACTATGCAAGAAACTCCCCTCACGGTTAATAAAACACACATCCACCGCCGGATGTGGAATACTTTTTATTTTACTCTCTGGAAAGGAGACGAACCTCACTTGAGAGTCACAGCGTGCTCCTGGCTGAGCCCAATGCTGTGTTACACCCACCAGTGCCCGCCGAGTGCCTTACACCTCTGTGTTGTATTTCACCAGCTAGTGCGTATGCTATGACACTCTCTAGCCCATGTGCACTGTTACACCACCCCATGAATATGTCATGCCACACTTGCCTTCACACGGGTTATATTGCCCCATCTAACGTGCCTTCCTCGATGCCTATGTTATAACGCACAGTGCTATGCCATACATATTACAATCTGGGATCTGGGATCCATATCTTTGTCACAATGCATATGCAACGTTACACTCCCCAGCACATATTTTATATTACAACTTTAGAGACTAGTTAGGTTACACAACACTGCCCTGTGCATATTACACTCCAAGGCGCATATCGCATAGCACACGCTAGTGCCTGTGCTATCTCGTGCTCTCCAATGAATCTGTCATTGCGCACAATGTATTGCATATTATATTTCACGCCCCAGTTCATCTTATATCACACTTTTTGGTGCATAGTTTATACCATATACTATATCTAGTTTTCATTTTCAATCGTGCTCCCAGGACTATGTTCTATATAACACTGCGTCCACCTACCCTTTTCACGGGCATTACATTTTGCGATGGGGTGGAGGGTCAGGGGGTGTTTCTGCCAAGTGAGCCCGGAGTCACAGTCACAAAAGTCCTCTTCTTCCTGAATAAAAGTGAAATTATGCTGCATATTTTAAGTAGTTCGCACAGACACACATTTAAAAAAAAATAAAGTTCCTAATACCCACCTTCTCTGAACAGTTAGCTTGCTGTCCCATCCACCTCCTCCCTATCCTCTGTTGTCTGAATCCACGGACTAGCCTCCTCCCTCCTGCCATGCATGGTCTGATGTGCTGCCACTGCCCTCCATTTAGCATGATGTACCAGTCCACTCCTCCTGCCCTCCAGTGCCCAATTCTATGGCCCATCATTGACCTCCTGCTTAGCCTCTGTGCTTAGCTTGCTGCCCCTATTCTCCTTCCCCCTGCCCTCTTTGTGCATGCCCCTGCTCCATCCTTTTTGCCCACCATGTTCCATGGACCTGCCACTCCTATCTACTCTGAGTGTTCTGTTGAGCTGCACTCCCCTCCCACCTGCCTAGCATTGTGAGATGACTGTAACCTGTCCCTGCCACCTCCACCCTGCCTGTCCACATGCCATGCCCCTATCCCCTTCCTCCTGTCCTCCATGGTTCATTTTACTGCCACACCCTTCTGCCCTCCCTGGTCTGTTGTGCTGCAACTGCTCCTCCTGCCTGCCCCGTGCGGTCTGTTGTGAGGCCCCTTCCCCTGAACTCTCTTGTCTGTACCCAGGTCATGACCCTCCCTTCTATCCTCCATGGTATTTATGCATGCCCCTGCACCCTCCTTCTTGCCCATCATAGCCATTGTGCTGCCGCTAACCCTCCCGCTTGCCATGCATGGTCTTCTGTGCTGCCATGGCCCCTCCCACCTTCCCTGTGTGGTCAGCTAGCTGCCCCTGACCCCCTCCCACCTTCCCTCCATGGTCTGTGTGTATGCCATCATAGTCTCACTGTTGCTCTCCATGGTGTGTCTTGTTTCTAGTGCCCATCCTGCCTGACCTCCATGGTCATCTTGCTGCTCCTGCCCTGCCCCCTTGCCCCCAGCCCTCTGTTTCCATGTGCAGACCCCTATTCCCTCCCTCCTGGCTTGTCTGCTCCATTGTAATGCCCCTGATCCGTCCCTCCTGCCCTTTATGGTCTGTTATGCTGCAGCTTTCTCTCCTGTCTGTCCATTATGGTCAGCTAGCTACCATTGCCTCTTTCCACTCTGTTCTCTGTTGTCCATGTGCATGGTCCTGTCCCCTCCCTATTGCTTTCTATGGATTGTTGTGCTGCACTCCCGTCCCGCATGCCCTGTGTGGTGTATTGTGCTGCTGCAAACCCTGATGCCTGCCCTGTAGGGTCAGTTTGGTGCACTTCTCCATGTCCCGCCTGTACTCTGTTATCCGAGTCCATGTCCCTACCAGATTTCCTCCTGCCTACCATGATCCAATGTACCATACTTGCGAACATTTTGAACTTGGTAAGAGGGAGATTTTGAAACAAAAGTTGGGGGATTGATTTTCCCCTTTGAGTTACATTGAAAAAGAGGAGATTGTAGACAGGAGACAGATCAAATAAAGCCCATTTGAGCTTAAAAACATTGGACGTTTCCTGGCTGAAACTGGTCAGCTGGCATGTATGGTTGTACTACTCTGCCTCCTCCTTCTGCCCACAATGGTCTATTATATTGCCACAGCCTCGCTAGCCAGTCCTGTATTGTTGGTTTGTTGCCCTAGCCCCCATTTCCACTGCCCTCCATAGTCTGTTGTGCTGCCACTGCCCTTCCTGCCTGCCCAGTGTGGTCAAATTTTTGCCTCTGCACTCTCCTACCTGCCTTCAATTTTCAGAGTCCGTGCCCCTAACCTCTGCCTCTCAACAGTATCCCAATGAACAACTAGATTGCTAACATTCTATATTTATTACAAAAGTGTGGAACGCCTGACGTCATCTTGATGCAATCAAAACTGTAATACCTAGAACATTTCCTTTAGAAATTACATATATGAGAGGGACTTATTTGCATCAAAATTATGGTTAGTGCTCTAAAAAACTAAAATGAAGACATATTTTCGGAGTTTTCAAATAGCGACAAAGAACTTGTAATCTTTATGTTTTTTTATCCAGTTGACCACTTGATTAAATGTTGCACTTAGGGGAGAGGATGTGGTGTTACTTCCAGAGCTGCACACTTTGCAACTGGGGAACCAGGTTGGAGTTTCTGTTTCAGCTCAACATTCTGTGATTCTGGTCAAATCACTTAATCTCCCCATGTCTACAACCAAAATGAATTTGATCTTGTGTGATGTAACCAATGCTCATGTAAAGCACTCCAATACCTGACAAGTCTGCACTATATAAAACTGCAAATACACAAAAAATAAGTGTTTTGCACACTTCTGTCATTGGGCTACATGTGGGCTACACCTGGGTGATATTTGTGCTGCATTTGGGCACTTTTGTCTCTGGTGGCCATCTTGGGAGATTTATTTGTTATGAAGTTTCCTAATTTCCTCATTTACTGCAGTCTCCTCAGTAGGAAATAATTTCAGTATTTTACTTTGGTTCAATCAATAAGGCATTCAGATGTGTCACACAATTGTCATAAATTCTGAATGTTAGCACTCTATTTGCTCATTAGATCACTGTAGTAAAGCTACTGCTCACGAGGGAAGTCTGCTGCTGGTATTCAAAGTGCATGTTTCAGTCTGCATGTCAGAATTTTTTTATGAAATAGAAGAGGATTTGAGAAGTCAAAATGTGCCCTAATTTTTCTTTCTGCAGCATGAATCATAATTTCTATGGCAAAATGAACCCCCTCATTTTGTTCCTTTGTAAATTAAATGTTTTAAGTGTTACCACTTTATTCCAATCAAGATGGCTTCAGGTGTGTCATACTTTTGTCATAAGTAAGACTGTTAGCGCTCTAGTTGTTCGTTAGAACACTCTGGGACATTCTGACAGTGGGCTATACTTGGGATACATCTGGGTGATATTTGTGCTACATTTGGGCTCGTTTGTCTCTGGTGGCCATTTTGGGAGACTTATTTGTTAAGAAGTTTCCTAATTTCCTCATTTACTACAGTCTCCTCAGTAGGAAATACTTTCAGTTTTTTACTTTGATTCCATCAAGAAGGCATTCAGATGTGTCACACATTTGCCATAAATTTAGAATGTTAGCACTCTAGTTGCTTATTAGATGACTGTAGTAAAGCTACTGCTCACCAGGGAAGTCTGCCGCTGGTATTGAAAGTGCATGTTTCAGTCTGCATGTCAGAATGTTTTAATGAAATAGAAGAGGATTTGAGAAGTCACTCAAAATGTGCTCTAATTTTTCTTTCTGCAGCACTAATCATACTTTCTATGGCAAAATGAACCCCCTCATTTTGTTCCTTTTTAAATTAAATGTTTTAAGAGTTACCACTTTATTCCAATCAAGATGGCTTCAGGTGTGCAATACATTTGTCATAAGTAGGACTGTTAGCGCTCTAGTTGTTCTTTAGAACACTCTGGGAAGCTGCAGTAGAACACAAAGGCATCAACCGACAGTCTCTGCCCTTGATGGATGTACATGTTTTACTGAGATGGTCAGACTTCATTCTCACATGAATGAGAAAGATAATGTGAATTTACAGAAAATATGCTCTCAGTTTAGCTTATAGATCACCTTCCAAACCTATTGTGGGAAAAGCATGAGAAAATAGTTTTCTCTCAAACATGATTCATGATATCACAGCAGAAGGCTTTTTCACATGGTAAAATCACCTTAGAACACACCACAATTCCTAAAATGAGTATGGTACCATCAACAAATGATTTCTAATGTAACTAAAGTCTTAAAACCTTCTATTAACTGCAATGCTTTTTAATGAGGTGCTATCATGTATATTGGTCCCAAGATGGCTGCCAACACTTCTTGGATGAAGTACTGACAGCCAATCAGATCTCACGATGAGATGTGTGGTTAGGCTCCGCCCAGATATGTATGTGATTTTACTTTTGATTTTCTCAGGAACTACTGAACAGATTGACACCATATATGCAAAAGGCACATGCCTGACCTGAGGATTACCTCTTTGCCAAATTTCAAGTAATTCTGTTCAGCCGTTCGGGCTGTACCTTGGACTAAAGGTCCCTATGGAAAATTGCATGGGGAAAATGTGTTTTGGGACCCCCCTTTTTTCTCAGCCCCTGCTTGACGAATCCCCCCGAGACTTTCAGGGTAGAAGCGGAGCGGAGCGCCCCACCTATTTTGAAAATTTCGCGAGGATTCGTCAACCGGCGCCAAAGTTATTTCAAATAGAATGTTGTGGATTTCCTATGGAAACACGGTCCTAATTATAACTATCTACTGGCGACCGCCAGTAGATAATATATATATATATATATATATATATATATATATATATATATATATATATATATATATATATATATATATATATATAACAGCCACAAGTCCTGGAACAATCCGATAGGATCCAAAGAAAGCAGGTACGGACCACTTCGTGGAGATAGTTTTCTTTTTATTGACGGTGCAAATTATAGTGCATAGTGCATTCTCAAGCAAGTGCTCAGCTCAGCCTGACGCGTTTCGACTGCCCACGGCAGTCTTGATCACATATATATATATTACCTACTGGCGGTCGGCAGTAGGTAGGTATAGTTAGGACCTATTTTCCATAGGAAATCCGCAATATTCTATTCCCAATAAGGCTGGCGCCGGTTGACGAACCTTTGTGAAATTTTCCAAACTTTTGGCCAGCTCCGGTCCGTCCCTATCCTGAAAGTTTTGTGGTGATTCGTCAAGTGGGGGCTGAGAAAAAAGGGGGGGCCCAAAATGCGTTTGCCCCATGCAATTTCCCATAGGACCTGTTGACGCAGCTACAGCCCGAACTGCTGAACGGAATTACACCAAATTTGGCAAAGAGGCAGTCCTCAGTTCAGACTCGTGCCTTTTGCATAAATGGTGTAGATCCGTTCAGTAGTTCCTGAGAAAATTAGAGTAAAAAAGATAGATATATCTATGGCCTCGGAGGATCCGCGCACCCTATGCACACCCTAAGCGCACCCTCTGCGAACCGAGCGCGCACCCTCCCGATCACATGCTGAATGCTAATTGGCTGTCAAGTGTCTGTCTACATTCAAAACCAGGAACTGTTGGCAGTCATTTTGTGCCTCGGTAAAAGCGAGCGGCACAAAAGGGGGTGGTGATGGACAGAGCATCAGAACCAATCAAACACTCACACCCAGTAAACAGATCTGGGTTTGATCCATCACCGTTCTTTAGCCCACTCTGCCACCCCAGTTCAGACATGGCCATATGCAAATCAGTCTGATCCTGTGCCTCATGGGAACAGTCCAGCCCGAACTGCCAAGCCATGACTTCCCTGGACCGGAAACAAGCTTCCTAGGACCGGTTTCTGGCATTTCAGCCGTCTTCAGCCAGGCTTGCTTGAATCCAGTGGCAAAGTGAGCAAGGGACTCAACGTCTGAGCATACCCTGCCAACTTATGGCGCACAAAGCGGTACAAAAGGGTGTGGTGATGGACGGAGCATCAGAACCAATCAAACACTCACACCCAGTCAACAGATCTGGGTTTGATCCATCACCGTTCTTTAGCCCACTCTGCCACCCCATTTCAGACATGGCCATATGCAAATCAGTCTGACCCTGTGCCTCATGGGAACAGTCCAGCCTGAACTGTCAAGCCATGCCTTCCCTGGACTGGAAACAAGCTTCCAAGGACTGGTTTCTGGCATTTCAGCCATCTTCAGCCAGGCTTGCTTAAATCTAGTGAGAAGCGAGGCTGTTAAGTAAGGGAAATAAGTGTGTGAAAGATATAAAGGGGGCAGGGTAGAAATACTCTGACACTCTAGTGTTGCTTAGGGGTCCCAGAAGATCACCCTGGGGCCCCCCCTTTTTTTTTTTTTAAACGGCAAAATGTACGCAGGGTGTGCGGATCCGACCGGAAAAAAAAACCCCGAAGCACGGGCTTCTGCGCTTCATTAATAATTAGCCCCGGGTGGACCAAATCCCGGGGGCATAATCTTTATAAGTTAATGGGGGAGGGGGGCTGCGTGGCCCACCTCCTGGAGCCCTTGAGGGCCCTGGGGACCGCCACTCCCCAGGGCCGGCTCCTACAGTGTCCTGGGGTGCCCACCCCCAGGACACTGTTGTTTGCTATGAGACGGTGGGAGTCTCCCACCCTCCCAAGGCAAACTTTGTTAGGATTTTGAAAGAGAGACCTACTCTCTCTTTCAAAATCCAAACGATATTGCTTTTCCACACGGGGAGCTGCATATCAGCAGCTCCCCATGTGGAAAAGCAATTCCGGCTCCCGAAGGACGTGGGGAGCCGGCTGGGACCGTGGGGGCATTGGGGCTCCCCCCACAGTCTCCAATGTTGTTTAATAAACCCCGGGGATGGGGTCCCCGGGGATAATAAAAATTAGTGATAGGGGCTATTTTCTTATTATTTCTAATTAGGAGTCGCGCATCCTAACGCCTTGGGTGCACAGTTTCTCTTGTGTTGGGTGCATGGTTCCTAACGCCTTGGGTGCGCGGATCCAAGGAAAAAAACCTGAAATTTTTGGGAGATAAACATCAAGCTTAAGTGTTTTGTTCTTGAGTGGCTCCAAAAAGAGCCGTTGTGTTCATTGAGAGTTTTTGGTACTTATAAGTAAGTACCTATACAGAGCCTAAAGTTGTTGAGGAAGACTCTGTTTCCTTCATCAGTAAAGTGTACTCCATCTCTCCTATACATCTCTTGCATATGAAAGCGCAGATTGTTATTGTAAATGGACCCCATTCTATAGTCTCGGAGAAAAGCAGAAACAGATTTATTCACATTTTTCCTAGCTTTCTCAATTTGTGGACAAAAATGATTGGACCAGTTCCATTTCTGCCCTAGGCATATGTTAGAATACACAAAGGCAGTTTTGGGAAAAAGTGTAATCAATTCTGCAAAGGTGTCCTTCATAAGCATTTCCAGACCTACCACAGTCAAAGTGCCTAGGTCATTGCCACCACAGTGCACTATTATGAGGTCAGGGTGTTGGATATGCATAAACGATTTTACCAATGGCATCAATTGGTGCCGCTTTAACCCTCTCTGTCCAATCCATTTAATGTCTATATTTGGCAAACCTAGGTCTTTGTGAATGCATTTGTTTTCTGCATACCTTTGGCTCCAGAAAATATAGCTGTGTCCCACAATCTACACTCTAAGCATCTTGAAGGGAGGTCTGGATGCACTCAGATGGTTTCTGTAAATGAAATGGCAGTTTGAAAAGTAAGATTTTTATAAAATGGTGGCTAAGATGCAGTTTTGAAAAAAGACAAGAAATCATTGGTTGTTTGACAACCTTCTACACTGAAAGGTAGGGTGCATGTTTCTGTTTTTTAAACGCATGATTCTTATTGGTTAACAAAAACTGATTAAAAGGAACATTATATATGATAAGCTGATATGTTGAAAAGTCAAGCACACTTGCTGTTTTGATTAGCAACATTGTGTGCTGAACTTGTGACCTGTGTGCTCAGTTAAGTGTTCCATGATCTGTTTCTATGGTAACAGGCAGAAGGCAGATTGGGGATAGGGTTCAAATTTATGTCATTTGGAAAGGGTTGAAATGTTTAACCAATAGAATTGTGTGCTAGCTTTTGAATTTATGTGGGAAGGAATGTGATTTGATGTTTACATGTATATGTGTGGAAAATGAGAGGGAAACTTTGCCATTCTTTGGTTTTGCTGACAGATGCACAGTGCAGAGATTATGTATAAGAAAATCTGGTGTGTGACTGATATACTTCTTAATTTACAAAACAACTTGAAAGGTGAGTTATTTAATTGTGAGGGGATGTATGTGGTCTATTTTGATTATAATCAAACTAATGTGTTTCTCCTGCTAAAGTGCAGGGAGTACTTTTTTTTGTCTACAATCTTATTGACAGTGTGTGTGCAGACAGATAACTGTGCTGTTTTTATATTTTGGTACAATTAGAAACCAGTCATTGTTTATGAATTTGCAAAATGAGTCTTGGTTCTACACTAAAATGTAGTATTCGTAGATTAAGAAATGTGTTTTGGTATAGTGCAAGGGATAGTGTTGTTTGTCTAGAATCACACAGTGAGTCTGTGTGCATTTAGAAATCATTTTGAGAGAAACATTTTGGTACTAATCTGTAGTAGTAGATTTTGTGCAATATGTACAATCACCTAAGATCCTGTAGACTAGTAAATGTATTTTGTACAAGGGATAGTTGGCTGTCTACAATCACACTGTGAGTCTGTGTGTATTTGGGTAAGCATTGTGAGAGAAGCATTTGGTAAAATTATGTATTTGCTTGCAGATAATTTTTTTAAAACTGGTCATGTTGTCAAGTTTTAGTAGCATTAAAAGCCAGTCTTTGCTTGTGCACTGATAAAGTAAGTCAGGCTTTGACACTAAAGTGTAGTAATTAAATATGTAGATTGTGTGCAGTACCCTTACCCGATCCAGAGTAGTGAATGAGTTTTGGTAAACTCCTAGGGATAGTGTTGCTTGTCTAGAATCACACTGTGAGTTTGTGTGCATTTAGGAACCACTGTGAGAGAAGCATTTGGAAACATCATGTATTTGCTGACAGATAACTGTTTTAAAACCTGTCATGTTGTCAAGTTTTAGTAGCATTAAAAGCCAGTCTTTGCTTATGCAGTGATAAAGTGAGTCAGGCTTTGACACTAAAGTGCAGTACTTAAATATGTAGATTGTGTGTAGTACCCTTACCCCTTCCAGACTAGTGAATGAGTTTTGGTAAACTCCTAGGATAGTGTTGCTTGTCTAAAATCACACTGTGAGTCTGTGTGCATTTGGGTAAGGATTGTGAGATAAGCATTTGGTAACATTGTGTATTTGCTGACAGATAACTGTTTTAAAACTTGTCATGTTGTCTAGTTTTAGTAGCATTAAAAGCCAGTCTTTGCTTATGCATTGATAAAATGAGTTAGGTTTTGATACTAGAGTGTAGTACTTAAATATGCAGATTCTGTGTAGTCCCCTTACCCCTTCCACAGTAGTGAATGAGTTTTGGTAAACTCCTAGCGATAGTGTTGCTTGTCTAGAATCACACTGTGAGTCTGTGTGCATTTGGGAACCACTGTGAGAGAAGCATTTGGAAACATCATGTATTTGCTGACAGATAACTGTTTTAAAACCTGTAATGTTGTCAAGTTTTAGTAGCATTAGAAACCAGTCATTGCTTATGTATTGATAAAATGAGTCAGGCTTTGACACTAAAGTGCAGTATTGAAATATGTAGATTGTGTGCAGTACGCTTCCCCCTTCCAGACTAGTGAATGAGTTTTGGTAAACTCCTAGGATAGTGTTGCTTGTCTAAAATCACACTGTGAGTCTTTGTGCATTTGGGTAAGGATTGTGAGAGAAGCATTTGGTAACATCGTGTATTTGCTGAGAGATAACTGTTTTAAAAACGGTCATGTTGTCAAGTTTTAGTAGCATTAGAAGCCAGTCTTTTCTTATTCATTGATAAAATGAGTCAGGGTTTGACACTTAAGTGCAGTACTGAAATATATAGATTGTGTGCAGTCTTCTTACTTCTTCCACAGTAGTGAATGAGTTTTGATGAACTCCTAAGGATAATGTTGCTTGTCTAGAATCAAATTGTGTGACTGTGTGCATTTGGGTAACCATTGTGAGAGAAGCATTTGGTAACATCATGTATTTGGTGACAGATAACTGTTTTAAAACCCGTCATGTTGTCAAGTTTTACTAGCATTACAAGCCAGTCTTTGCTTATGCATTAATAAAATGAGTCAGGCTTTGACACTAAAGTGCAGTACTCAGATATGTAGATTGTGTGCAGTACCCTTACCCCTTCCAGACTAGTGAATGAGTTTGGTAAACTCCTAGGATAGTGTTGCTTGTCTAGAATCACACTGTGAGTCTGTGTGCATTTGGGAACCACTGTGAGAGAAGCACTCTGCGCCTCAAAGCACCACCACTTTGGTGGGTCCGGGATCCGGGGATCGATCTTGGCTGCCATTTTGGCTTGGGGCATCACTCTCAGCGGCGGATGCCATCTTGGATCGGACTCGCGCGCATTGGGTGACGGGAGAGCCTACTTAAGGCGGCTCCTTGCGTGGCGGTGTCCCTGACCACCGACCACTTTGCATAGCTCGCGCTGCACTAGCGCTGTGTTCTTAACAACTGTCCCGTTTTTGTATTTGGGTTTGTATTTTGTTGCTGCACTTACCCCTGCTTTTAATTGCATTGCCTCGCGCGGCTGCTTGTTTGTAGCGCGTGCCCTCTGGCCCCTCACTGCATTTAAAAAAAGCGCACTCTGCGCCTCAAAGCACCACCACTTTGGTGGGTCCGGGATCCGGGGATCGATCTTGGCTGCCATTTTGGCTTGGGGCATCACTCTCAGCGGCGGACGCCATCTTGGATCGGACTCGCGCGCATTGGGTGACGGGAGAGCCTACTTAAGGCGGCTCCTTGCGTGGCGGTGTCCCTGACCACCGACCACTTTGCATAGCTCGCGCTGCACTAGCGCTGTGTTCTTAACAACTGTCCCGTTTTTGTATTTGGGTTTGTATTTTGTTGCTGCACTTACCCCTGCTTTTAATTGCATTGCCTCGTGCGGCTGCTTGTTTGTAGCGCGTGCCCTCTGGCCCCTCACTGCATTTAAAAAAAGCGCACTCTGCGCCTCAAAGCACCACCACTTTGGTGGGTCCGGGATCCGGGGATCGATCTTGGCTGCCATTTTGGCTTGGGGCATCACTCTCAGCGGCGGACGCCATCTTGGATCGGACTCGCGCGCATTGGGTGACGGGAGAGCCTACTTAAGGCGGCTCCTTGCGTGGCGGTGTCCCTGACCACCGACCACTTTGCATAGCTCGCGCTGCACTAGCGCTGTGTTCTTAACAACTGTCCAGTTTTTGTATTTGGGTTTGTATTTTGTTGCTGCACTTACCCCTGCTTTTAATTGCATTGCCTCGTGCGGCTGCTTGTTTGTAGCGCGTGCCCTCTGGCCCCTCACTGCATTTAAAAAAAGCGCACTCTGCGCCTCAAAGCACCACCACTTTGGTGGGTCCGGGATCCGGGGATCGATCTTGGCTGCCATTTTGGCTTGGGGCATCACTCTCAGCGGCGGACGCCATCTTGGATCGGACTCGCGCGCATTGGGTGACGGGAGAGCCTGCTTAAAGTCGCCTCCCCCGCGCAGCGGTACGCGCAGGTGGTAGCCCTCGCTTAGCCTGAGTCGTGCCAGAGTCCTGCCCGTCTGCGCTCGTCAGCGTCTCGGAGGCGGCGGGGCGGCTGAGGACTCTGATCGGAAGCGGGTAGTATGTTACATTATACCTCAGCCACGCTTCGAGGATTGCGCACTACATCTAGCCTGTGTCGTTCTGTTTTCCCCGGTCGACACAAGGGCAAACGCCGCTGCCCAGCGTGTGGCTGGCTGCCCACTAGGTCACTCTGCTGTGCCCCTAGGGCTTCTAAAGTACATACTAAACATCTCTGCCTGTTGTTGAACACAAGATCGGTAGGGAGACATGCGCAGTTTATCTACGATCTTCTAGTCAGGGATAATCCCCTCTGCCTGCTCCTGACCGAAACTTGGCTGGGAGAGGCGTCCAATCCGGACATCTTTTCTGCGATCCCTCCGACCTATAACATTTTTCGCCAAGACAGGGCAAAGGGTAGGGGGGGCGGAGTTGCTGTGGTGGTGAGGAAGAACATCTCTTGCTCTGTTCTTCCTGTTAATTCCATTGAGGGCTCTGAATCCCTCGGCTTCACGCTTAGACTGTCTCCAGTTCAAGCACTCAAGGGTCTGTTGGTTTATAGGCCTCCTGGCCCGGTGGGCTCTTTCTGGGAGGACCTCCAGACAGCCATCTCGGAGCTGGCGCTGTCTGCACAGCACTGTTTGCTGGCAGGCGATTTTAACTTTCATCTCGATGTCACGGATGATCCGAATGGGGTTAAACTGCTGGATATTACATCTCCGCTTGGCTTGGCACCGTTTGTGTCAGGGCCTACACATGAGAGAGGGCATACCCTCGATCAAGTGTTCTCCTCTGTCCCTATTGTTGACATCGAAATACGGCCGGTGCTCTGGTCGGATCACAGCTTGATTGGGTTTTCCGTGTTGGAAAATGGGCGGTTTGACGTCTGCGCCCCCACGGTGCCCAGAGCGGCCTCGAGAGCGATGCACAGAGTGACGCCTGATATGTTGGAGCAGGCGCTCACGGAACATCCCTGCCCCCTCTCGGGGGATCCGGAAACAGACACAGAGGCCCTGCAGCTATGGCTTACTGAGAGATTAGACGATCTTGCACCAAGGGGAACCCCCCGGTCCTCGGTGATACGGCAGTCGGCGCCGTAGTTTACGGAGGCGTTGCGTCTGACTCGCAGTCAATGCAAGGTTGCCGAGCGGGCCTGGCGCCTTCACTATGACGGGGAGGCCAAACTTACCTATAGATCGGCGGTGAAGGCCTACCATCGCGACATTTTGGGTGCCAAACGGGATTATCTTGCTAGGAGGATTGAGGTGGCGGCGAACTCCTGTAAGGAGATCTTCACGATTGTGAAGGAGTTCACGGCCCCCTCCTCCTACTCATCCCAGCCTGTTCCTTCGGACGCGTGGGCATGTGATCTTGCCACTTTTTTCACAGATAAGATCAAGGCAATTCAGGCCTCCTTCTCGGAGAGCGTGGCGGAGGGTTGCTGTGGCCGTGGGGCCGGACTCGGAACATCGTCCCTGCCTACGGCAGTTCTGGCTGACTTTCCTCCTGTTTCCAGTGATATGTCCCGGGCCCTGCTGGCCAGTCTTAAATCTGGCTCCCCACTGGACCCCTGCCCTGCCAAATTCTTGGCCGGGATGGCGGCAGTGGTGAATCCCTTGGTTAACCCGATCCTCAATGCCTCCTTGAGGGAGGGGAGTGTCCCTCGCACCTGGAAAAGGGCGATGGTGATCCCCCTTCTGAAAAAGCCTGGCCTTGATGCCGAGGTTCTGGCTAATTACAGGCCAATTTCACTGCTCCCGGCCTTGGCTAAGATCACCGAGAAGCATGTGCATGGTGTATTGTCGAGCTTCTTGGAATCTAATAAACTGCTCCATCCATCCCAATCCGGGTTCCGTCCTAATTTTAGCACGGAAACGGCGTTGGTGGAGGTCTCTGAGATCATCAGGGAGACCTTGGATGTGGGTGGCAAGGCCATGCTAGTCATGTTGGACCTGTCGGCGGCCTTTGACACCGTCCCCCATGAGGCGCTCCTTGCCAGGCTTCATGACATCGGCCTTAGGGGGACGGTGTTCAGATGGTTTTCATCTTTTCTAGAGGGCCGCCGCCAGACGGTCTGGGTGTCCCAGAGCTCCGCCGAGATGCCGTCATTGGGAGTGGGGGTTCCCCAGGGGTCTGTATTGAGCCCGACATTGTTTAACATCTTTATGTCCCCCCTGGCGGCTGCGGTGGAGGCTTACGGAGCCCAGATCGTGTCCTACGCTGACGACACGCAACTCCTTTTCACATGTGCTAAAGATCAGCCATTTGATGGGAAGAGAATACGGGACTGTCTGGATATGGTCTTTGGCTGGTTCCAACGGAACAGCCTAAAGGCCAACTCCAGCAAGTCGGAGGTGCTATTCTTCGGCTGTGTCATCGATCCCGAGTGGCGGCAGTGGTGGCCGGCTGCCATGTGTCCCCCAGCGCAGTCTTCCTTGGTGGCCAAGAATCTCGGCGTTAAGCTTGATAACCAGCTTTCTCTTAGATCTCATGTTCTTGGCCTGGCTGGCGCCTTTTTCGGGGTTCTGAAAATGCTCCGCAGGTTTCTTCCACTACTTTCTGCGGAGCATAGACGGATCACGGTGCAGGCGCTTATCGGATCCAGACTAGATTATGCTAATGCCCTTTTTTTGGGTCTTCCTGACTATTTGGTCCAGCGTCTGCAGGTGACACAGAACTGTGCGGCGCGCGCAATTTTTGGCTTACATAGACGCGCACGGGCTTCTGGTCTTCTGCAGACGCTGCACTGGCTCCCGATCCGAAAGCGGATTATGTTCAAATCCCTGACACTGGTACATAAAGCTTTGTTCGGCTCGGGTGCTGGCTATCTCCAGAAGAGATTGGCCTTTTATCGTCCTGCCCGCTCACTGCGCTCGGAATCCCTCTTCACGGTTGTGGTTCCACGCGTGAGGAAGGCACGGATCGGGGGGCGCTCTTTCAGCTACAAGGCCACCCAGCTGTGGAACTCGCTCCCACTGGCACTGCGCAGTACCTCCAACCTGCTTCAATTCAGGAAGAATTTGAAGACTTGGCTTTTTAATCTTTCTGTTTAAGCGGACTCTCTTCTTCTTTTTTTGCGCCTCTGCTCTTATTGTTATGTTGTTATACACTGTAGTTGTATGTGGAAAGCGCCGGGACGCTCTTTTAGAGTAGCCGAGCGCTATATAAACGCATTTTAACATAACATAACATAACATAACATTTAAGTACTTGACATCTTTGCATACGCATAACTGCTTAAAAACCTTTCCTGTTCTCAAGTTTTGGTAATAGTAGAAGGCAGTCCTTGCTTATGTATTCACCCAGGAACTGTCTTTGCAATACTGTAAACATTCAGTTAATATCCAAGTACTAATGGAGTGAGGCAGGCCTTAGTACATAGACTGCAACAAACCCCTATCCACTATGCATGCAGGCCTCTAACCACCTACACACTTGTCTTTCCCACCTTCAATATCCCAGTCAGTATTTATACAGTTTCCACAAACACCCTGTTACTCCCCTTACACTTCTCCAGTGACCCATTCAGTACCATGTATTAATCCATTTACTGCGCCAAACGCCAAATAATTATAAATTCGCTGAGGCACTCTCCTTGTACTTCTCTAATGATTCAGTCAGAACCCAGGTACTTATGTAGTGAACCCGGTTTTAGCACATGGACTACTTCAAATGACTATCCATTATGCATGCAGGCCTCTAACCACCTATAGAATTGTCTTTCACACCTTCATTTGCCCAGTCAGTATCTATATACTCCAATAAACACCCAGTCACTCTCCTTGCACACCTTCAGTGACTCATTCAGCAGCATGTACTAATCTATTCACTGCGCCAAAACCCCAAAACTTAAAAGATTTATCCAGCCACTCTCCTTGCAGTAGTCTAATGATTCAGTCAGTACCCAGGTACTCATGCAGTGACCCATGCCTTAGCCCATGGACTGCTTAAAATGTCTGTCCAGTATGCATGTAGGCCTCTAGTCACCTAAACATTTGTCTTTCGCTTTTTCAATTAACTAGTCAGTATCAAGAAACTCCAGTAAACACTCTTTTAGTCCACTTCCACACCTCTACTGACTCATCTGGAACTATGTAGTAATCTATTCACTGCACCAAAACACAAAAACTTAAAAAGATTAATCCAGGCACTCTCCTTGCAGTAGTGTAATGATTCAGTCAGTACCGAAGTAATCATGCAGTGTCTGAGGTTTTAGCTCATGAACTGTTTAAACATCTATCCAGTATGCATACAGGCCTCTAGTCACCTACACACTTGTCTTTAACTTCTTTAATTAACTAGTTAGTATCTATATACTTCAATAAACATCCTGTCACTCATCTTGCACTCATCCAGTGACTGATCCAGTACCATGTACTAATCTCTTCACTGTGGCAAAAATGAAAAACGTAAAAGTTTTACCCAGGCACTCTCCTAGCAGTAGTCTAATTATTCAGTCAGTTCTCAGGTACTCATGTAGTGAACCATGCATTACCACATGAACTGCTTCAAATGTCTATGCAGTATGCATGCAGTCTTCTAACATTCTATACACTTGTCTTTAACAGCTTCAATTCCCCAGTCAGTATCCATGTACTTCCAGCAAACATCCTGTCACTCCCCTTGCACTGTTCCAGTGACTTATTCAGCACCATGTAGTAATGCATTCACTGCGCCAAAACTGAAACGCTTATAAATTCACCCAGGTACGCTTTATGCAATAGTCTAATCATTCAGTCAGTACCTAAGTACTAATAGAGTGAGGCAGGCCTTAGCACATGGATTGATTCAAACGTGTTTCCACTATGCATGGAGGCCTCTAACTACCAACACAATTGCCTTTCAGACCTTCAATTTGTCTGTCAGTATCTATAAACTCCAATAAATACTCTGTCACTTTAATTGCACACCTACACTGACTCATTTGGCAGTAAGTACTAATCTATTCACTGCACTAGAATCCAAAAACTTAAAAAGATTCACCCAGTCACCCTGTTTGTAGTACTCTAATGATTCAGTCAGTACTCAGGTAGTTTTGCAGTGATCCAAGTGTTACTCTATGGACTGTTTCAAACGTCGATCCACTATGCATGTAGGTCTCTAGCCACCTACACACTTGTCTTTCACACCTTCAATATCCCAGACAGTATTCATACAGTTCCCGCAAACACTCTGTCACTCCCCTTATACTTCTCCAGTGACTTATTCAGCACCATGTATTAATGTATTTATGGCACCAAAATACAAATACTTATAAATTCATCCTGGCACTCTCCTTGCAATACTCAAAATATTCAGTCAGTATCCAAGTACTATTGGACTGAGACAGGCCTTAACATATGGATGGATTCAAACACGTGTCCACTATGCATGTAGGTCTCTAATCACCTACACATGTGTCTTTCACACCATCAATATCCATGTCAGTATTCATACACTTCTAGCAAACACCCTGTCACTCACCTAGTGTGTCTCCTTATAGTACTGTAATCATTCAGTCAGTTAGCATGTAGTGTTTTAGTGAGGCAGGCTGTAGGGCATGAACTGCTTCAAAGTAGTATGCACTATGCATGTAGTGTTTTAACCATCGACACACTTGTGCTTCAGGGCTATAGTTTCTTAGTCAGTTTTTATATAAAATGTGTTTCTACAGTAATAGAATAGTATACATTTGAAAGTTATTAATATACATTTATTTGTGATTCTTTCTTACAGATACTGTTTTTCAATGTTAAAATAGAGAAATCATGCCAGAAAAAAAGAAGAAAAAGAAAAGAACAGAGACAGGAGGATTACTTGAAGAAACATCAACTACAAGTATTGAATGAACAAGATAATGTGGCTAAAAAGAAAAAATCTTCTGTAAAGATCACAAAGCAATTTATTAAAAATGTTTGTAGGACCAAACAGAATGTACAGAATGCTGAAACCACTGAGAATGCTTCAACTAGAAAAACAAATTCAAAATAAGAGGAATAGCAAAAAAGCAAATGGTCAGTCAAAGGAGACAAAGTATGGTAAAAGAAGGCAAAATCAGTATAAGGAATTACGCAAAAAAATATTTTACAAGAGAGTAGTATATAATTTGCTGAAAGATGTGAAGAAATATAAAAAGAGAGCTCTATGTTATAAAAAGAAGAAGCATACTGAAAACATTGTTGAAAAGGCTTTTGAAGTAAAAAGGAAACTACTCATTTTAGTATTAAACAGAATTCAATCACTAGATAAACCAATCCATTTAATGAAAGCCAAAAGTAGGAGGAAAAGAGTAATTAATAGAAAAAAATGTTGTGATGTTTTTTTGGGAGAATGGAAACACAGTTCCAGTTCAGAGCCTTTCTTTAATGAAGAGAGTTATTTACAGAGCAAAAAATTATTGTATGCAGTTGACACCAGGGGTAGAGGTTATGAGGTTAGAGATGGTTGTCCAATTGAGAAAGAGAAATTGGTTGAAAGAAATGCAGAAGAAGTGATAGCTGATGAAGTTCTAGGGAGACATCCTAAACACCCTGTGTACACTTGGGATTGCAGTAGTATTTGTAGTGTACGACAGGAATCTATTGATAAATTGTATGTAGTTTTTTACGAGCATATAGTAGAAAAAGTGTTAAACAAAAGATTAAGGTGTTGCAAGGACTAGACCCTTACAAAGTGAGAAAAAATACTGGTTTGCAAGGTCATTCTCGGGCTTGTCTTTCTAGGAAAGTTTGTCAAAGTGTTTTCCATCATTTCAGAATGCTGGCAGTACATCATACTCAAATGCGGAAGTTAGTGAAAAGATTGTATTATGCAAAAAGTCCAGCACTAAAGTTAAATGAGTTGAACAGTGCTCTTTTGCGTGGGTCAGTATCAGATGTGAAGAAGGTTTGTGATGTATTGAGTTTTGTTACTTTGGTCCTCAGCAAGAGAGTGCAGAAACTGACACATTAGTAAAACAAAATGTTGAAGACAATGTAGAACCCGTAATTGCAAAAACTTTGGGGATGAAATCACAAAGTTTAAGGTAATTTCAGGTGAAAGACCAAATGTTTCTTGTATTTGTTGTCGGCGAAGTCACTATAAAAATCAGACTAGGGGTGTCAATCTATATTTAAAAAGTGAAATAGAAGATAATGATAAGTGGATGGAATTTGCAACTTATTTGTTGGTAGAGGATTGTTTTGATTTGGGATCTGAGCAGCGTATTTGCAAATATTGTTATAACAAATTAGATGAGAATAAAATGCCTGCTAGAGATGTTCATAATAATCTAGAGTTGGTTGCTATTCCTCCAGAGCTGATAGATTTAAATACGTATGAGTCTATTCTCATTCAATGTGTTCACCCGTTTCAGGCTATTGTTCGTATGGAGCCTAAAACAGGTAAATTACCTCCATCAGAGTTGCAAAGAGGATTGATAGGAAGAGTTGTGTATTTACCGTTATATTTAAGGAAAAATATTGAAACTATTGGTGTAGACCATGCTGAAAATGAGCCACTAGTTCTTCCAGTTAATGGTGTTCCTACTAAGATGAAGAAAATCTGGCAAGAGTTAGTGGATGGTAGAAAAAGTAAAGTACTGTGTTTGTAGGAGAAGAAGAAATAGATTTAGCAGAAGATTCTGAAACATTAAGTGGACAAATTGAAAAAGTGGACATGTCCAGGTGTGAAGAAATCTATGAACATTAGAGTGTACATCCACTTCATTCCAAAGAGGTGATGGGGAATACGATTGTGAGTTGTTTCAAATAAAAAAAGCAACAGGAAGTCCCATGAGTGTATGGGAAGAGAGCTTGGAAGATCGTTGTTTCCCGCAGTTGTTTCCAACAGGAAAAGGTGGACGATATGATGAACGTCCTGTGCAGATTCCTGCATCTGAATATCGGACAACAAGATTATATGCAGAAGAGCCAAGATTTCGACAATGTATCCCTTATATCTTTCATCTTCTGTTTGAAAGTGATTTGTCAGGACTTTCATATGCAGTAAATCACATTTTAAAAACTGGAATGCATCTGCAAAATGTAACTGCAAAGGATTTTATGGATAAAGTGCATCAGAGAGATGATCATTTAGAATCTCAGTTGATTAATCTGATGGCATGTCAGCTTGGGACTAATGAATATTGGTACCGTCGTCATGGAGAACTGAAATGTATGCTACGGAACTTCTGCATGGTTTGTTACACTAAGCTGTGCTGAGTATGCTTGGGATGATTTACTTGAATTTCTTTGAGAGGCAAATTCCAATATAAAAAATATTGAATACAAGACACCTGGAGAATTGTGCTCCTTGGATCCTGTTAATGCATGCAGATATTTCAATCATAGATTTGAAGCTATGATGTCTTTCATCTGCAATAAAAAGAATCCTCCTCTTGGAGAAGTTGTGGATTTCTTTTGGAGAAAGGAGTATCAAGCAAGAGGTGCTCCTCATATACATATGTTGTTATGGATCAAGGACGCCCCCAAATTTGGAACAGATTCAGATGAAACTGTTTTGTCTTTCATTGAAGATTATGCCACATGTGCTGTACCCAATAGCAGAGAAGATAAAAACTTAAAACAACAAGTCTTACGATTCCAAAGCCATAGGTGTGGAAAATACTGTTGACGAAAGTACAAGTCAAAGGATAAGTTCTATACTAAATTTCGTTTTGGATTTCCACATCCTGTATTATCCAAAGGAAGAGTGAACAGTTTTATGTCAGCTATGCGACATACCATACACAAGAAAGTCTCCGAAAAATCCCTATAACTTAAGAAGAAGCGAAATATGACTACAATCCAGTTATTTTATCCATGTGGAACGCTAACATGGATATTCAGTATGTTGCGGACAATTCCATTGCTGTTGCTCGATATGTAACGTCCTACATTACTAAATCAGAAAAGACTGAATTGAAAGAAATGTGGGAAGAAATTTCTCACGAGAAGACTCTAAGTAAGAAATTATACAGTTTCAGTTTGAAGATGTTATCGCATCTTGAAATTGGAGCATATGAATGTTCAGATCGGTTATCATCTGCAAGTCTATAAAAGTAGAAGAATCATTTGGGTGAGTCTAGGCCTTGCAGGAATGCTACATCGGGTACTGAAATCTGTTCAAGAAATGTAATATTTATCAGAAAAAGAACCAGAAAGTACAGATATTTTGAAAACGAATATGTTGGACACATATTACCCAAACAGAAGTCATCATCTTGAGAACATGTGTCTCTATGAAGTGCTGAAAAACTACACTTTGAAACGGAATACTACAGAGAACATCAATGATGGAAAATATACAGTGATTGGTTCCGAAGGATGTCTGGTGAAACAAAGGAAAGGAAATGTAATCACAGGAAACTGAGTTGCGACACTGCTGACAAAAGGGAATTTTACTATTTAGCCCTTTTGCAAATGTTCAAACCGTGGCGTTCAGAATTGGAATTACTTGGAGATTTTCAGAGATATGAAGATTCATTTAATGCTTGTAAAGATAGCATACAATGCAGTGCTTTTGCAAATTATGTAAAAATGTTGAATGATGAAATTGATCAAGAAGCTACAATTGCAGCTGAGATTGCTAGAGACAGTTCTCAAGACAGTCAAAGTTCTGCTGCACTGAGTCAAGATCCACTTGGACAATAATTGTTGAAAATGAAGCAGCGACTGCCATGAATGAGGTGGTAACAGCAATGTATCAAGCTCAAGAAGATGTAATACAGTTAGGAAACTTGGAAGAACAACTAAATGTTGAACAGAAACAAATATATCAACAAGTGAAAGAGCACATTGACCATGGATTACTTCATGAAAAGAAAGGGTGCTCATGTACATCATTTCAACCTATCCGAATGTATGTGAGTGGTCAAGCTGGACCAGGAAAAAGTTTCTTAATTAAAGTAATTGCAAGTTATCTGCAGAAAACAACTGAGTCGCATTTGTCTTGTATTGTCACTGCTCCAACTGGGTTGGCAGCACATAACTTTAAAGGAATTACTTTACATCGTTTACTAATGCTACCAGTAGAGCATGAGAACAAATTGGAATACCACAAGCTATCTGGAGAAGCTTGTTGTGAAGTTTCAAGAGTCCTGAAGAAAATGAAACTTCTCATTATTGATGAGGTGAGCATGGTCTCAAACTTGATGGTTGCCTTTGTGCATTTAAGAATGCAGCAAATTCTTAAAACAGAGTATGACGTGTTATTTGGAGGAAAACACGTCATCGTTTTTGGAGATCTACTGCAACTGACTCCGGTAAAAGGACAACCGGTATTTAAAACACTTGCACATGAAGATACCAGAAAGTCTCTTGGTAGTGTTGGTAATGTGAACATTTGGACTTATTTTGAATACAAAGATCTGACAACAAATATTCGACAGGCAAATGATGCTGAATATGGAAGTATTCTTCAAGATATAAGAATTGGAATTCTTACAGAAACATGGCAAACAAGCTTTGGAGAGTCGATTACTTTGCAATGTGTTTCCAAATGAAAATGTAGTTCCTGCAAAAGTGTACATGAAAATTGCAGAAAATAAATCAGTGATCTGCTTAATGCCAACACTGCGCGAGTGTTCCATATTCAACGAAGAACTATTGAAACTGGAAAATGAAGAAATTATAAAAATGGAAACCATCGACAAAATAGAGCATGAAGGAATCACTACTATTTCGACGGGAAAGTTGAAAACAAAACTGGATTCTTTGGAAAAAAAATATCTAAAACAGCTGGTTTAGAAAAGACACTATGCATGTGTAAACTGTCGGGTAATTGTAAGGCGTAATTTGGATGTAGAAAAAGGTTTAGTTAATGGCGCAATGGGTAAAGTGGCGGATTTTGTTAATTATCAGAAAAAAGAAGGAATTTAATTTTTAAAAATTAAATTTGATCAGATTGAAGAAGTTAAAGAAATTGGTCGTTGTTCAGTTCGTTTTTTGCATGTTAAAGATTTATATGTCCGTAGGAAACAATTTCCATTTTCTCTGGCATATGCAGTGACTATTCATAAATCTCAAGGATTTAGTGTAGACAGTGCATTGGTGAACATTGGATCTACCGTATTTAAAGAGGGTATGGCATATGTTGCTTTGTCGCGAGTCAGAACATTATCTGGTTTGTTTTTGATTTATTTTGATGAGACAAAGGTTACTGCAGGTGCAAACTGTGTAAAAGAGTATAATAGGTTAAGGAGGGTGTATGCTCCAAATTTAGGTCAATATCCTGTATTTGAAAAGCGTGTGGTTGGTCGAAAAAGAAGGTTTGAGAATATCTGTTCTGAAGGTGTCGAGAAGGGAAAAGAACAAGATAATGTTGTGATTGCAAGTAAAAAGAAATCGGACACTGTTGAAGAGATTGTTGGTTATCAGTTTAAAAATAGTTCAGGTGTCAACTGCTATGCTAATGTAGTGGTCAATGTTGTTTTTTATCTTGAAGGTTTGCAAGAACAAATAATGCCGAATCGGCAAAAAAGATTTTGTTCTCTGTTGCATTCTGTTTATGAAAAATTGACAACAGATACAAGTAAAATACAATCTGTTTCAGATGTTTGTAATCTTTTGGATGTGTGTTCTGGTTCTACACAATTTACACAAAAAATCCAACAAGATGCTCAGGAATTTTTAATGTATATGCTTACCATTTTTTAAAATGAAGGTGTAGAAATAGAAAATATTTTTGGCCTTTCTTACAAATGGGAACATCATTGTGAAAATTGCATGTATACATGTACCACTAATGTAGTCACTGAAAGATTTCTGTATTTAACATTACCAGACTGTAAATCAGTGTCTTTCGATAAATTAGTTAAAGGTGCAAATCAAAACATGGAGTGTAGCCAATGTAAATCAGAAATGATATCCACATTATTTTTAACAAAATATGGACAATACATCATTTTAATGCTGCAACGTTGTACAGCTGATGGAAGAATATTGGATACTTTCATAAAGCAATTTGCAGCAACACAACTATCAATATCAGGAAGGACTTTTGTAGCAATTGCAAACATTTTCCATGATGGTCCTTCCATCACATCTGGACATTACACTGCCTATCTAAAATGTGACAAAGGCTGGACCCTTTGTAATGATTCCCAGTTGGTTTTCAAACAACGTTTGCCTAGAGAATTACCAAATTCCTACCTAATATTTTTAAAGTCAAAGTTTTCGGAAGATAATTCACTCTCTGAGGAATTTATTATTATAATTTAATAGGACTACCATTGGACAATTTACTTTTTTTTTTTTTTTTTTTTATTAATTTTCGCTTAACATGACAAAAAGCAAGAAGAAGAGCACATAACCTAGACAAACGTGGTTCTCAAGACAAAATAGGAAATCACAGTCCAGAACACAAAAAGCATACAGTCTCAACAAAAAGTTACAGTAGGCCCAAACGGTATTACTTGTTGTGCCAAGCCGAGAGAGGGGCCCAAATCTTTAAACCCTTATCCCGCCTCTTTCTCCCGCTTTTTAAAAGAACTGCTGATTCCAAATTATAGAGGGCAAGAATTCTCGCTCTCCAATTCAAAAAAGACGGGGGTGAATGGTTGATCCATTCAGAAGTTATACATAAGCGAATTACAGACATTGCAATGCAAAGAAAGGCAGATTCAAAAAATGATCTATCCAAGCTTGGATCCGTCACACACCCCATAATTACTAATTCAGAAGAAAGTTCTGCCTGGATGTTAAGTGAATTATTAATAAACACTTGAATGTCATAGAGAAAGCTATGCAGTTTAGCACATGAAAAGAACATATGAACATCATTGGCTGCCTCCAAACCGCATCTTGGACAACCCTGAACGCCACCACCTCCCCATTTAAAAATCTTAGCTGGAGTAAAATATAAATCATACATAGCCATGTAACTTTGTGAGCGTAAGCTGCCAGAAATTAATACAGAATTAGAGAGGTCCAGGTCATAGGAGATATCTATATTTGCCTTTCCAAATTTACCTCCCACTTTAGCCGTCTGAGACAAAAGATCGTCAGGGAGACCTTTTAAAAGGATTTGATCAAGGATGCTCAGACGGTTCCTCTTTAGAATTGCCTCCATGAGGGCATTCTTACTTAGTGCATTAGAGGAATTACTCATGAGGCGGTCTATGTAGCTGCGTAACTGTAAATACTTAAAAAAATCACAGGAAGCCAAAGCATATTTATCTTGTAGAAATGTAAAGGAAGCCATTTTGCCCTCACAGAGTAAATCCCCCATTGGCAATTTACATAAAAGGAAGTGCAAAAATACCAATTGGCCTCAAGGAAAGGTATATGTTTGAATTATGGACTTTTTTGTGCTCATTGACTCTGTGAGTATTTTAAAGCGACAACATTTACAGTTTTTATAAGTTAAAGTTATAAAATGTTGTTAGGCATAAGCATTTCATATATGTGTGATTTGTATTTTCTGGTATTTTACTGAGAATAGCATGTTGTTTTTTTTTAAACAATCTTTTTGATTGTTTTTTTGTTGCCCGCTGTTAATTGATGAGTACGATTGAAATCACTATTTCTAGTGAAATTCAATATATTCTGAGAACAGCAAGAAAAGGAAAACAAATTACTTTGTTGAAATTATGCTGTGTTGTAAAAAATGTATTATTACATGTTATAACTATTTTTTCTTTTCTTTCACAGATCCTAATTCTAAAATAAGCAATTTACATATATTTACATTGCAAAAAAATCTGAAACAAAATGTATACCATTTTTAATGTCTATTACTGTGAAGGTAAGTTTAACTAAGTATTAATATGCAGAATGGGCATATCTGTTAGAAGCTACAAAGATTGAACAAGTTTTTAAAAACACTCTGTTTATACCTATGTAGTTTTGAAATCTCTCGGTTATCGGATATCATGTGACCTCCAAAAATACTGATTTGAGTGGTCATAATATTTCCCATTGTACCTATTGAAGGACCACAATAATTTCAATCATTCTTCTTTGAGCATCTTTGCAGACAAAACTCTGTGCTTACCTTCTATCATTCGCAAGCAATTTTAAAACAGAAATATGTCACTTTTTGTAACATAGTTATTGCACAAGACACTCTTTCATATTTACAAAGAGAGGAAAAGGCACTCTGTGTACTTTTTCTACTCCATGTAAATACAACCTCATCATACACACCACTTTGCGTTGAAAGGGTGTTCTATAAGTGTTGTTGTGCATGATTGCACTGAATACTCATAGAACAAGACACATCTCCAGATTTATCAGAAATCATAAATCTCGATATGTGTGTGAATGCTGCACCATTCTCCAATTGGTGTACGAAAGCACAACAAGGAGAATTGTTTTCATTTCTCCTCATTTTTTATTCTTCAATGCATGCTAAAATGTTCAGCATGCATTGAAGGAGAAAAATGTGTTTTCTGATTGTTTTTGTGCAGGAAGGTGTATCTTTCTGCACAAAAACAAACATGAGACAGATATCCTTGCACTATGGTGCAAGGGTGCCTGTGTCACCACATGGCTGCAATTTAAGCAGCCGTGCAGAGAGAGGCATAGACTTGCAACATATTTATATACATATGTTGCATCCCTGTGCTTCGGAAGTACTACAGCACACTTCAGTTCAAGAGCTTACTGTGTGATGCTGCAGCACTTCCTCATAGTTCTGCACTTTTACATTCACCATACGCTACTAATGCATTCATTCAGTCAATTACATACTACACATACATTCATCTAAACTTTCACACACTAACAAACAAATATAGCTCTTTTTTTAAACCAGGAAAGTTAGTTCTTAGAAGAACTTTTTTTTTACTTCTTTTTTCTTTTATATTTGTTTGTGTTTTTTTTTAACAATTTTTAATTTATTTTGGTTTTTCTTGAAAAAAAAAGGAAAAAACAGAACTGGAGGAACAAAACAATGAACTTCAGGGAAAAAAACAAAAAAAACTAGCAATGGTGACTCTCTTGCTTTCGGCATATTAGATCGATTGACTGCTCCCCATAGCATAAAACAGCATTGCATTTTATGCAGAGCACTTTCAGGTATTGAAACTGTGGACGGATGTCCAAATTTTGTACAGAAGGATCCACCCTTGAAGTGCTTGGCTGTGATGGATCTGGAGGAGCAGGAACAACTCTCATTCTGCGGCATTCTTCCCGAGCAAGGTTCACCGGATGAAGGGTCTTCAGATGCTTCATCATGCTGGCAATTCCGCAGGAATATTTTTTGTTTGGATCCCCACGGGACAGCACCCTCTGGCAGATCTTGCAGGTCACCAAGGTGGCATTGGTTTTTGTTTGCCCCTCAGGATAGGTGAAAAATTTCCACACCACAGATGAAAACGTGGTGGGCATGGTGGCTCTTCCAAAAAATCATCCTCAGATGAATGAGGAGATCCTGGAGATGCCTGCTGCCCTGAAGCCATTGTTTGTAAAAAAAAAAGTTTGAGCTAAGTGAAAACTTAGTCAAAAAAGCTTCTTCTCTGCAAAGAGATGCTCCTCCAAAGAAGGTCAAAGACGAATGATTGAAATGGGTGGGGTCTTTCAATAGTTAGAACAGGAAGTGTAATGAACCAATCAAATCTCTTTTTTCAGGTCACATGGGATCCGCGCACCGTGCGCATACGCAGCACGCACCCAGCGCGCATCCGCGAAATTGAATTTAAAAGGAATAAGAAATATAGGATTAGAAGTAAAAATATATTACTTTTATGAGTAGTTTAGAGTTTGTCTTCAATTAATATTCACATGAAATACATATATATATATGTTTTTTTAAATGTAAAATACTTTGCGGGATTCGCGCACCCACCGTATCATACACGCACATGACGCATCGCGGAAGCGCGCAAGCGTCGCGTAACGTGCATAGTACGTGACCCGTATAGGCTTGGAGTCGCGTACCGGTCGCATTGCAATCGCGCACCAAACACGTACCCAACGCATACCGTACGCAGATGCTTTCGTGTAGGGATCGAGAACGTTGCACTTAGGGTGCGCGGATCCTAAAAAAATTGGGAAAAAAACTTACAAATAAAGTTTTGCAAATATAGTTTACAAAATATTTTAAAAAATATTTACAAAATTTAAAAAAAAAAACAATAAAAACAAATAATATTTTTTAATTTTTAAAAGAATTAATTGAAAAAATAAGTTAAAAAATGGTGATAAAAAAGTATTTAAAAAAAACATAATTAAAGGAATTGACACACTGAAATAGAAAAATGTAGAAATCCAATGAAAATGATTAAACATCATAACTTTAGAGATAAGTTATAGATAGGAATTAGCATTTAGAAAACCTTTGAAATTCACTGAAAAACTATAGGTTTCATGCACGTTATAGTTATAGTTAGGAATTGGCCTTTAAAAAACCTTAGAAATTCACTGAAAAAACCATAGGTTTCAGGGGCGTTATAGTTAGCTGGACATTTCCCTCGTACAAAACCCTAGAAATTCCCCCATTATAGTTAGTTCAGCTAACTATAACTCGCACCCCCGCAATGCACTGCTGATGACGTCACATATTACATCACTCATGACATGGTCAGTGACATCACTGATGACATCACTGATGACATCTCAAATGACATCACTGATGATATCACTGATGATATCATCCATGTGATAAATTAGTGCATCTTCTCACACCCTAATATAACCTTCGATACACTGACTCAAAATTTCAGACGGCCATTTTGAAAACCATAGAAACTTTTGTTTGGGCAGTGTAGGGGGTCGTGCTGGGGATCGTGTTTTAAGGTTTAGAGCAGTGGTGTTCTGGCAGTGTAGGGGTCGTGCTGGGGGTGGTGTCTTAGGGTTTAGGGAAGTGCAGTGGTGTTCAGGCGGTGTAGGGTATCGTGCTGGGGTAGTGTTTCAGGGTTTAGGGCAGTGCAGTGGTGTTCGGGCAGTGCAGGGGGTCGTGTTGGGGGTGGTGTTTCAAGGTTTAGGGCAGTGCAGTGGTGTTCGGGCATTGTAGGGGGTCATGCAGGGGGGTGGTGCTTCAGGGTTTAGGGCAGTGCAGTGGTGTTCGGGCAGTGTAGGGGGTCGTGCAGGTGGGTGGTGTTTTAGGGTTTAGGGCAGTGCAGTGGTGTTCGGACAGTGTAGGGGGTCATGCTGGGGGTGGTGTTTTAGGGTTTAATGCAGTGCAGTAGTGTTCGGGCAGTGTAGGGGGTCGTGCTGGGAGTAGTGTTTTAGGGTTTAGGGCAGTGCAGTGATGTCTGGGTAGTGTAGGGGGTCATGCTGGGGTAGTGTTTTAGGGTTTAGGGCAGTGCAGTGGTGTTCGTGTAGTGTAGGGGGTCATGCTGGGGGTAGTGGTTTAGGGTTTAGGGCAGTGCAGTGGTGTTTGGGTAGTGTAGGGGGTCGTGTGGGGGTAGTGTTTTAAGGTTTAGGGTAGTGCAGTGGTGTTTGGGTAGTGAAGGGGACCGTGTTGGGGTAGTGTTTTAGGGTTTAGGCTAGTGCAGTGGTGTTTGGGTAGTGTAGGGGGTCGTGCTGGGGTAGTGTTTTAGGGATTAGGGTAGTGCAGTGGTGTTTGGATAGTATAGGGGGTCGTGCTGGGGGTAGTTTTAGGGTTTAGGGTAGTGCAGTGGTGTTTGGGTAGTGAAGGGGGCCGTGTTGGGGTAATGTTTTAGGGTTTAGGCTAGTGCAGTGGTGTTTGGGTAGTGTAGGGGGTCATGCTAGGGGTAGTGTTTTAGGGTTTAGGGCAGTGCAGTGGTGTTTGGGTAGTGTAGGGGGTCGTGCTGGGGGTAGTGTTTTAGGGTTTAGGGTAGTGCAGTGGTGTTTGGGTAGTTTAGTGGGTTGTGCTGGGGTAGTGTTTTAGGGATTAGGGTAGTGCAGTGGTGTTTGGGTAGTGTAGGGGGTCGTGCTGGGGGTAGTGTTTTAGGGTTTAGGGTAGTGGAGTGGTCTTTGGGTAGTGTAGGGGGTCGTGCTTGGGGTAGTGTTTCATGCTGGGGGTAGTGTTGTAGGGTTTAGGGTAGTGCAGTGTTGTGAAGGATAAAAATCATTCGTTCGGTTTATTTGCGCCATCTAAAGTTAGCACAATGTATCTATGATAGTATTCTGAGCGCATAAACGCCTATTGATATGTTCTAGGAGAAGCGTTTTGTTTCGTTTCTTCCTACACGACAAAAAGGGCCGAAAACCATACTGTAGCCATCTTGGTTTGCGATAGACCATGTGTCAGATCACGTGGTTTCCTTTGCCTACCATCTTCATGATTTAGTTTGTACCAGCCCTGGGACAGGTTAGTTGTATTTACGGCCGAGGCCCAAGGTCACATCTGCTGCAGGGAGTATCAAGCAAATTCCTTCAGGCCCTGGGATGAAAAGGGAGTCACCCTGCCGACCTCCTCTGTATAGATAGCAACTCTTTGTGTAAAACTGAAACTTAACACTGTATGAGCTCATTCAGGAGCCCATGGACTAACTGGTACTTTTCCACTTGTATGGCTTTGAATGCTGGATCTGTTATGTATATAAGTATGGTTTTGTCAAGGAGCCAGCAGTCTTCCTCGGTGCACCTGATGGGTGTGGATCGATGAGGCTCCTCTATATAGAGTTCGCTTTGGCCAATAAAGCTTTTTAACCTTCTCCGTTTCCGAATGACCATTATTATATATATATTGCGGGTCACTGGTAAGTGTGGCCCTTGGGATATTTATTCGAGTACTTCAGTTGGCAACTCTGGTGGGACCCCGTGATAGGGTATTTTCCTCCCCCGTATTCGGGTGGCAGGATTGAGGGCGTCCTGGTCGGGTTGGTGGAGAGGAGGGATTTTATTTTTTCTGACTTTTGACGCTTCCACTCCGCGTTCCCGATCAGGGTGTCCTCTGCTGCTGGTAGCCCTTCACCGGGGTCCTACGGGCTTAACCCAGGAGCTGACCGTGTTGGTCCCAAGAAGTTGGCAGCGGAGAACGAACGTCCGTATCAGGGTGCACCCGGTGAGTAATTTGTTTGTTTGACACACGCTTTTGAGCGGTGCATTTGGAACAGTTAACTGTGTTTTGATTTGGGGGTCATGAGTACCCCAGGAGGATTACGGAGGTCTTGCAGGGTGGTCCGGTAGGGGCTGACTGTAGAGACTCCGGGGATCTTTTGTGATTTGGAGACACTGCTCAGATGCCTAGTTGTTACCTGTGTGTAACACACGGCCGGATTGTATTCAGAAAAGCCTGTGACTGTAATTGGGTAGCCATGAGACATGCCTGAGGTGATGGATGCTTGCACCACACCAGAACGGTCTCTGTGGTGAACCAAGGAGGTCATAGGATGGTCTGTAGTCCAGTCCGTGGTCGCACCTGTCTGAATGCCTCTTGCCAGTCTTTTTGGAAGACTGCTCGTTGTGATTCTGTCGGTCCGGTATTTTGAATAATTCTCCACGAACGGGAGTCGACGGGCTCGGTTCGTTTGTTTGGATGCATCAAGTTTGAATAAGTAGGTGGAGGTTGAACTGCAGAAAACGTTATATAGGAACAATCAATCTGTGTTATATGTGATACAAGAATTTGTTTGTACGTTATTGGTGTTTGTCTGTTAACTAACAATGCCGTGTTTCAGTAAATTGAATTGTTTTGGTTGTTGTTGTCGGACTGGTGGCTCCCGTCTGGCCGAAAGCCAGCCTGCCCCACCGGAGGGCAGTCCCAACCATTTCATGCACATAAAACATGGAATAACTCCTCTATTGTTTAATACTTTGTGGCATAAGTATACCAGAGGTAATAAAGAATTGCAATGGCCCCAAACGGGTTCCTTTGATGAAAAGAAAATTGCCTTTTTACAGGACCAGTTATTTTCCAGATGCAGTAGGCAGTCTATGTTTGATGCATTAAACACCTGGCAGAAGGAATCTAAGCGGAGGCGAATGAGAGAAGAGAAACTAGCTAGAGTTAAGGCAGGGCAAACAGTTACTCAGAAGGCTATTTCCTACGACAGAGCCCGAACAGAAGAAGGGATTGAATGTGTGAATCGTGAGTTCAGATTACAGACCGATAAAAGTTACGTGACTCGGCCCGACGCCGAAGATGAAATCGGAGATTTATTGGACTTACGCCCGCCACCCCCATATGTCCCACAACGGTTATACCCGGCAGCACCGGTTGCCCCGGTATCAGCCGTTGCAGATCCAGCGGCCCCTGCGCAAGTCTCAGCTGTGACGACGGTAGCTCCTACTGCGTCGGCACCTCCAGCCCCTTCCCTTCTTGCACCCCAAACCAATTTGTCCCGGTTGTCCTCGTCTGTTACAGAGATTATGACTTTATTGCCCAATTTGTTGTCCTTCAGCTGTCGCCGGGGTCAGCCCATTCTCCCCCAATGTTGACCTCTTCCTCGGCAACCGCAACTCCCTTACCAGCTGCTTCCACTCCGATACGCTCCCCCGGTCTTCTTGAAGGCAAGAAACTATTTACCCGGTCAGCCATAACACTGGAGGAAAGAGAGGTTGTGGCGTTACAAGCATCGCAATGGATGCGACACCCTATTTACACTGTGCCCGACATATGGAGCACTATGAAAAATTTTGAGCCTTGATGCAACAGCATGCGTTAGACCATATGGCTGCATGCCTGATATCACTATGAGAACAAGTTCATGCGAGGGGGAAGGCTCCGGCAATATTGTATACCATTCATGATCATGCGCACAAATTTCAATTAACCCCAGACGAGGTGTTCAAAAATATTAGTACATTGGTTAGTTATAGAACCCGACTTGAAACTGCTGGTCCTGCGGATTCCACGCATTTTCCAATGCGTGAGGTCCACCCCATCTATCATCCAGAAATTACCGAAATAAGAGATGCTACGGGAGTGGTTACCCGTCCGCAAGTTGATGCTCGCTTTCAGGAGCAGTGGGTGTACACCCCGTGGAAACGTAGTGAAGTGCTGTCATTAAAGGCTCATTTGCCTGACCCTAGGAAAAATCCTACGCCATATTATAAAGAACTTACTGAAGCCGCCTCATCGGCGGTAATGACATTGGCCGATATAGAATTGTTCTTTGCCTTATTAGTACCAGTGGATATCTGGCGTCAGGTACATGACCAAGACCATGTGACTGAATTTGGGGGAACATGGGATCAATTGAAAGATTGGGATAAAGACCGAAAACCTGGAGATAAGCCCAGGGCTGAAATATTAACGTTACCTGACAAAATAATTACATACATGCATTCGCTCATCCCGCCTAGGAAAGTGGATTGGGATAAATTGACTGCATGCCGACAGAAGAAAGATGAGAGTGTGTCGGATTTTTTCACTAAATTTGAAGGTGTTTTCATTGACTTCAGTGGCCAGGACGTATCCAAGGAGGGTGGTATACGCCTGTTTGTCAATAGGTTTGTGACTAATTTACTGCCCGAAATCTCGACCCGACTCCAGGCCGCAGAAAGTACTTGGACAACGTCTACTCCTTCGATTATATTAAGTATGGCTCAATATTATGAGCACCGAGAGAATGAAAGTAAGGATAAGACGGAAAAGAAAGCAAAGGATTTGAAAACGCGGGTCCTGTTACAGCAGGTTGAGAGAGGCCGCGGAAGGTGTCGGGGAGGGCCGAGCTATGCTCCACGAGGGGCGGGCCAAGTCCCGGGTGGAGGATGAACTGATTTAGGCATAAACCAATGCGCATTTTGTAAACAGGAAGGGCATTGGCATTCCCAGTGTCCGTTGTTATATGCGCAAAACAACAATACACGAGGCCAAGGGAGAGGACGCGGTGGTGGTAGTCGAGGTGGACATACACGACAGGAGGAGCCCGAACAAGGTGGGAGTAGTCAGAACTATTTTGATCATGGTCAGGGAAAGCAGTACTTCAATGAAGAATGTGGCAGCGATGCATTGACACACTATCCTCGCGCATAGGACAGCCAAAGGCAGAGTAGGGGACGTGTGTCAATTCCTATAGATCAGAACGGACCTTATGTTAGTGCACATTTAATGGGCGCATCGGGTAAGTTTCTAGTTGACACAGGAGCTATGAACAGTTCGGTTTCACATGCCCTTGTCCCTGGGGCTGCTCTGTCTGGCCAGGATAATGTGTCCGTAGGTTTCTCTGGAACTCCGGTGGTGAGCCCCATTTCCCGACCTCTTTCTTTTACCTTGGGCCCTATTTCTATTGATTCACCATTCCTTTTAACATCGCAATGTGGAGAGAATTTATTAGGCATAGACTTATTGAAAAAATTGTATGCTCGTATATATTGTTCCCCAGATGGTGTCTATTTGACTGTCCAACCACCTTCGGTGCAGTATTTTTCCAAGACAGACACCTTACCCCCTGAATTCGCAAGGATTCCAAGAACCCTTTGGGCTACCGGAGACACTGATGTGGGTTTGTTGAGGATAACCCCAATTTCAATTACCTTGAAGCAAAATGCTCGGTTACCGAAAATACCGCAATACAAAATTGTCCCTGCAGGTGAACGAGCCTTGTTGTCCATTATTCAGGATCTGATCCGATCTGGAGTGGTGGAAGAGACAACCTCCAATATGTGTAATAGTCCCATTCTTCCTATTCTTAAAAGGGCCCCCATAGATTGCAATCCTGATTATGTAGATACATATCAGTCAGTCAAAAAGGCTTTATTTCGATATGAATATATCTTAAAAAGCAAAACTACAACATTGTACAATAAGAAGATAAAAAGGAATCAGTGCATGGAGAGATAAACAAACATTTCATACTGCTACTGATGCCAATAAATTAGCTAAAAACAGGTACGAATATTGGATAAAAAACAGATTAAACAACATACAAAAGCCTAGATGACCTGATGCGCCAAGCCCATCCTAGGAACTTGGCTAAACCACAAGCAAAGAGGGGCCTTGGGTCATTTTTTAATATTCGTAGGGCTTCTATACAATGTCTGGTTCCAAGTTCTCTGCAAAGTGGTTTTAACCACCTACTCCGGGGGGCTGCATAAGCCGGACATTCAAACAAAAAATGGGGAACAGACTCAGACCTTTTATCACAAAATGGGCAAAGGGAAGTTGTTTGAGATGGAACCTTCCACCTGGATGTTAGTTCTCCAACAGGGAGTAAACCTATTCTGAATTGAAAATATAGGGCCCTGTCTTTACGATTGGAGATGACGTCCAGGTAAGGTTCACAGAAGTGAATTTCTTTGACCAAAAGGAAGTCCAAAGTGGACCTGCACAGATTGACATTACTGCTTCTGATGCCCGCCACCCAGCTCCAATAAATCTTTTTCAGCTCAGACTTAGGAGGTGCGGTTCTATTAATCCAGGCCTCGCCAAGACCAAGGCAGAAGAGGAGACGCTTGACCTCCCTCAGCCAATGGATCTTGGACCAGCCTGGTGACCCCAACACCTCGGTTAGGCCATCCGCGTAACTGGATAATTCTGGTGTTCTCCAAATTCTCGCCCATAGGAGGAGAGGGCGGAGCCTAGCCTGATCACTAATTGGCCGTGTGCCCAGATCCAAAAGCAGTGGGAGAGTTGGAGTGCTATAAGGGAGCCCCATAAGATCTTTATGGAATTTATTTTCAGAACGGGACAAATGGTCCACCTTATAGACCCCCCAAAGTTCAGCCCCATAGAGAGCGGCGCTAACCCCCCTTGCCCTCTATATATCTAGGACAGGAGCAATAGGTTTCAGGGATGAGGCACGATGTTCCTTAAGCAAGGCACCCACCACCCTCTTATGGGTCAGCAACATCTTTTGATGGTGACACTTCCAGCTCATGGAGTCGCAGAGGCGAATACCGAGGTAGTCAAACTCTGACACTCTCTCGAGGGTAGCTGAGTCCAAAGACGGTGGTTTGGCCAACCTTTTTGGGGGGTTAAGGACCAAATACTTGGTCTTAGCTGTATTAATAGCTAATCCTCTCGTATCGCAAAAAGACTTAAAGTTAGTTAATAGACTCTGCAAACCCACCGGGGTTTTATAAATCAGAAGGGTATCATCTGCAAATAGAAGGGTGGGTATTCTTCTACCGGCCAGGGATGGTGCATCTGCAGGGTGTTGTAGCAGGTGCTCCACCACTCCGTTGACATACAATGAGAACAGAGTGGGGGCAAGGACACATCCCTGGCGTACCCCTCTATTTACAGGTATACGTGCTGTTTTTTGCCCCTGATTTCCCCACCTAATCTGGGCAAAATTATCAGAATGGAGGTTTATCAACAAGCTCAGCAAATAAGGTGGTATACCCTGTTCGCTGAGCACACTCCATAGTTGGCTACGGGGAACTAGGTCAAAGGCAGTCCGCAAATCTATAAAAGCAAGATACAGACTGCCTTTGCCCAGTAGAACCACTTTCCAGTATAGCATCAGAAGACGAAAGGATTGCTCTATTGTCCCCGTTCCTGTTCTAAAACCAGCCTGAAAGTCTGAGAGAATACCCTTTTCCTCTACCCATTGCAGTATCCTTGCCAAAACCACTTTTCCAGCCACTTTTTGTGAAGTATCTAAGAGGCTTATTGGGCGATAGTTAGCTGGGTCGTTGCGACAGCCTTTCTTAAAAATTGGAACGACCTTGGCACCCTTCCATGAAGTCGGAAGGGATGCCCCTTCAAGACTGGAATTCAGTAGGGTGGAGATAAGTTTTCCCCATTCGTCTGGGTTGATGCGTAGCAAATCTCCTGGGATGCCATCCGGGCCAGCAGCTTTATTGGGCGCAAGGGTATTAATCGCTTCCACCACTTCCTTAGATGTGAACACAAGCTCGTCCATAGACTGAGAAGGTGCATGAGGGTGGCATATTCTCAAACTTTCCCCCTGGTCCTGGGCCATTGAATAGAGTTGGGAAAAGTGATTAACCCACGCGCACTCAGGTACGTTACAGGTAATCATTGTGTCCACAGGTCTCTCTCTAGTTCTGAGTAGGTCCCAAAATCCCTTTGCATCCTTCCTTAGACTAGCGGCCTTCAGGTCACACCAAAACTGGTCTTCCCATTCTGTCTTTGCCTTTGTTAATACCCTCCTGTATTTGCCCCTAACGGTACAAATCAGAACTCTATTCTTGGATTTTACTGCCTTTAGAAGTTCCCGTTTGGCCATACGACATGCAGCTGAAAACCACCCAGCAGGGCCCTTCCTGCCACCACTCTTATTGACCCTCTTCCCCCCAGTGGGGGCTATGAATAATTCGCCTATAGCCTTTGTGGTTCATTTAAAAACTGCAGGTACCTCTTGCACACTGAATGAGGGGGAGTCTAGGCAAGGTATAATATTAGCCATTACAGATTGTACCTCCAGCATCTTGGCCTCATTACCAATGATATTTTTCCATTTCAGGCGCCTACCACAGTTAGAGGGGCACACTTCATGGGTTGTTTTCCACACATGCGGGGTTAGGAGAGGAGACCAACCCTTCCACAGTGGGGACAGAGACAGGGTTAGAGGGTTGTGGTCGCTATCAATAGAAGGCCGAACCTCCATGTCCACCAGGAAAGACCACAACCGAAAATTCAGCATAATGTAGTCAATCCTAGAGGAATGCCCTATTCTGTTAAACGTATGTGCCCCCATTTGGTCTGATTTGGATCTACCGTTAGTTGCTCTGAGACCATGCTCCAAACAAAGAGCATTGAGGTCAATTGCATTTTGGGTCCATCTTCTAATAGGAGTAATTGACAACGGAGGGATGCCTCTCCTTGCATCATCGTCACTAATGCCCAGCACATCGTCCACAGCAAGAGGTTCGAATGTGCAGTTAAAATCCCCAGCTAATAAGACAAGGGAGTCTGGACCACAGCGCTTAAGTTCCTCATAGATGCCAGATGGGGCAAGAATAGATAAACCACATCTAGTGCTTCTAACATAGATATTGAATATTTCAAGCACTCCTCCACCAGACGGGCCTCTTACTGATAGTCTCAAAAGGTCCGGGGAATTAGTGGCTGTACATTTAATAGAATACCGCAGGGAAATGCTTACCCATATTAGCAGGCCTCCGGAGGGGCGCCCTTTGCCTCCGTTCGGTCGAACTGCTGGTGCAAAATAAGTAGTGTATCCCAGCTTATGTTGTGGATCCATGCACCAGGTTTCCTGGAACAACCAAATCGCAAAAGATTCGATAAATATGTTCCAGTCTGGGATGCTTATATTCCGAGCTAGGCCGGCAATGTTCCAGCTTACTACCTTCAGAGGAATGCTGGGAGTCTCTCCCTGCCCTAAAGCCAATGCTCCTATAATGGGAGTATAATCCATGGCAATGTCCTTATCGCCGACAGGTGATACCACAGAAAAAGGAGTTTGAAAGCCTTCAACAGGTGTCTCCCAGCTAAGCTGGGACAACGCCTGTAAATGTCCCCTAGGCGTAAGAAAAGGGAGGAGGGTAGTGATGGAAGAGCTCACCTGCGGCTCTCCAAGGGGTAAACTAGCAATTAGTGACTCCCCAGATGGTTCAATGTATAGCTCACTTATAGAGGGAATTACCTGTCAATAACCTTGCCAAAATCGACCCTGCAACTGGCCAGGACTATTATTAAATAGGCTGAATTGAGAAATACAGCCACAAATTTGTCTACTGTCCCGACCTTCCCACATATGGGTTCCGGTCTGCCTCGGCAGAGTTGAGGGATTAAAATAGCTGAGGTCACAAGTGCCAATTGAACCCATGCTTCCTACTAAGCTATGTTCCTTCATGGGACCTCTACATATGAAACTGGCAATCCTTGAGTCTTCAAAATTCACTATGATACAATCGCCACAGATAGATTTTTCCCTAGTACCAATCCAACCAACTCTACGTACATGTATTATCCGGCCCCCCCAAAACTCGGGCAGGGGTCTGTTCTCTTTGAGCCAGAATAAGGTCTTATTGAACAATTCAGTATAGGACTCACTCTTACCTGGACTAAGAAACGGAACCCCGGTCAAGACGACTACATAGGGCTGGCACTCAGGAGGGAGATTTATAATAGAGTCCCTCCCACAGGGAGGGGCCTCACCTGGATGCATCACATGGGCTTTTGCAGTTTCCACTAAGTTAGAAGTTGGGATCTCTAGTGCGCTATCAGCTAATGGAGATATAGCTGTAATAGTAAAATTTCCCTCACCTGCGCTAGCCGAGGCCGGGGGACAAACCGTCTTTTTGCCTGGGATAGTGGTAGTAACTTTAGGAGATTTGAATTTCTCAGCAGGCTTAGGGAGAGAGAGGCCGATGGTACTGGAAGTACCAGCGACAGACACCGTAGAGAGCAAGTTATGATTAATCGCTTCCAAAACAACTGGTGAGTTGTCGACTGTAGAAACTAAATTGTGTTGGGCAGTAGACGTCACCTTTTTGGCAAATCCCCCACCTAAGCTGTCATCCCTAGATCTTAGCTGCACTTTTATAAAAGATTTCAATGAGAAAAAATTATCTAGAGTTGTCTGCTCCATTTTATCCATTCGCTCAGTTAGCCCTCTAATTTTATCTAATACTGGCAAAAGTAAAGATTTCATTATTTCCTCCATTTTTTTAACCAGGGGAGAATCTGGGGAGAGGGGCGCTACACTACCAACAGTCTGAGTATTGAAGGCGGTAGTTGCATTCCCCTCAGTGGTGCCCTCTTCTTTATCTTCCTGGAATAATCTAGAGTCCCCCCCTATTACCCTATTAAAAACGCCCCTCCTGACAGCCGCCCGCCTCTGATTTTTACAGGTTTTAGAGAGTCTATTTTTCTGTAGGGTAATAAATCTTCTAGTCTTTAGGGGGACTGGCTGGATTTCCGCCTGCACCATGGTAATCACCGGGGTAGGTGAGATTAGGGGAATGGTGGGGTCAGCCGAGTGAGAAATAGAAATGGCTGACTTGCTTACTGCTACGACTGGGGCCACATGACTTTGGGCATTAAGTGCCGTAGCCGTCAGATTCTCAAGCCCTTCTATATTGGCTCTCAAGGCCGCCACACGAGGATGGTCCAAAGGAGAGGGGGCAAGAGGGTGCAGGAGTGAGTCCAATACACGCTCCGGTGAGGGTATCTGAGCTATCGGGCCGATCGAAGATCGTCTATCACCAAATGGGCTACCAGATAGCCGCCGCTCAGCCATAGAAATTTCTTTGTCGATGACGTTGGCCACACGGGTAATAAACTGATCCATAGTTCCCGCCATACCCCCCACGCTCCCCCTCAGGCTTTTGCCTGAGCGAGTTGACATTACTAATACAAGGGCAAACCGTGAAGCAAATCAAAACAAACCCCAGCAGAGTGTGTAATAGGCAAGAGGTAAATAAAGAATATATATGGCGAGAACAAGCAAGTATCAAGGAAAGGAGGCCCTGACACACGAACAACTAACATATGTAGGGCGGCTATTTCAAGAAATGTTCAATAGTCACAACCCAGTCCGAATCCACAACAGGGGGTGATTAACAGTGTTACTCAATGACAGTACCTGGTTAGGGTCGGATGCATCAGTACCAGTGATTTAGAGGGGGGGCCCAGCCCAGCCTCCTGCAGCCCCTGACGGCCACAGATGGCCCGCCCTCTGCCCGGGCTCAGCCCAGCGCCGTCCGCGCGCGTCCCGTGACGCGGGAGTACAGCAGCAATTTATGGCGCCTCCAGGCGCGATGATGTTGCTTCCGGGTTCCTTTCCCAGGTCGCTAGGGTAGATGGGATATGTGGTTCCTCCACTCTGCGGCCGCTTCGAATGTCAGCGCGGCGGTGGGAGGAAAGGCGACCCTTCGTTAGTATGCCCGGGGCAGCAGCACTCGTATGTCAGGTAGGCAGGTCTGTGCTAATGTTGGCGAGTGATTAGTCCCCCGCTCCCCCGGAATAAAAAAGCAATTTATGGCGCCTCCAGGTGCGATGATGTTGCTTCCGGGTTCCTTTCCCAGGTCGCTAGGGTAGATGGGATATGTGGTTCCTCCACTCTGTGGCCGCTTCGGATGTCAGCGCGGCGGCGGGAGGAAAGGCGACCCTTCGTTAGTATGCCCGGGGCAGCAGCACTCGTATGTCAGGTAGGCAGCTCTGTGCTAATGTTGGCGAGTGATTAGTCCCCCCATACATATCATTTTGTGATTGATTTACGAGAGATAAACAAGATCGTGGTACCTCAGTACCCCGTGGTACCTGATATAACCACCATATTAACTATGATTCCTCCTACAGCTCGATATTTCTCTGTGATTGGTCTGAAAAATGCTTTCTTCAGCATCCCCATTCATCCTGATAGCCGATATCTTTTCGGATTCTCATTAGCTTGTCGCAGCTTCAGGTTTTGTCGCGCTCATCAGGGCTATACAGAAAGCCCTAGTATTTATAGTCCAGCACTTAAAGCCCTATTGGATACTCTAATTTTGCCCGATGGTAACGTATTGTTACAATATGTAGATGATCTATTGGTGGCTTCGGATACTGAACAGGGTTGCCGGGATGCTACAGTTCAATTGTTGCAGCATTTGGCCAACCATGGTAATAAGGTATCCTTGTCTAAATTTCAATATTGTCGACCGGAGGTGACTTATTTAGGTCATCTCCTGTCGAAGGAGGGTAGGTGTCTAACTCCTGATCGTATAACAGCTATATCTAACATGTCTGTTCCTTGCACGCAATGTGATGTCCGCGCTTTCCTTGGCATAACCTCTTACTGTCGCCAGTGGATTCCTAACTTTTCCCTTCTGACTAAACCCCTACTATACTTGACAACTAAAGATGTGCATGAACCTTTACCTTGGACTGTTGGTTGTCAGGATGCTTTTGTCTCTTTGAAATCTGCTCTTTGTTCTGCTCCTGTGCTTGGCACTCCTGACTACCGGAAGCCTTTTACACTCTACGTGCATGAGGTGGACGGTTGCTCGCTTTCTGTGTTAACACAGGGTTTTGGTGGTAAGCAAAAACCTTGTGCATACTTTTCGGCGGTATTGGATACTGTCGCCAGAGCACTTCCCAGTTGTCTAAGGGCCACGGCGGCTGTTGCGGTGGCAATTCGACAATCAGAAGGGCTCGTCCTGAATACTGACCTCACGGTGATGGTGCCTCACGCTGTGGATGTATTACTAAACAGGACCAAGACGCAGCACTTAACTAGTGCGCGTCTTACAGGGTATGAATTGACCCTGTTTGCACCCCATATCACTATCAAAAGATGTGCCACTCTGAACCCCGCCACATTACTACCCCTCCCTTCGGAAGAGCAAGATCAGGACATACATGATTGTATGTTTCGAACAGAGGAAGAGATGAAGGGACGGATAGACCTGACAGACACTCCCTTATCTGACCCACAAGGGGAGTTACATGTCGATGGCTCATGTTCTAGGTTACCGAATGGCACTACCACATCTGCCTATGCGATTACCACTCTGCAAACTGTAGTTGAAACGGCCAAAGTGTCTTATCAATCTGCCCAGGCTGCCGAATTAGTAGCCTTGCTTCGAGCTTGTGAGTTAAGTGAGGGTTTGAGAGTGAATGTCTACACCGATAGCCAATACGCTTTCGGTGTAGCACATAACTTTGGAAGGTTATGGGCGGAAAGGGGTTTCCTTACTTCACACGGCCAGAAGATAAGGAACGGCCCGTTGGTTTTGAGACTGCTGACTGCCCTGACCTTGCTAAAGGAAATTGCTGTGGTTAAATGTAGCGCCCATAAAGCTGTGATCGATGATGTGGGCAAAGGAAATGCATTTGCTGACAGAATCGCTAAAGAAACTGCCACCACCTCTATGTTTGTAGCCAGCTCACCGAGAGGAATGGTAGAAACAGAAATATTCAATAGCACTATGGATAGTGTTAGAGAAATACAACAAGAAGCGACCCCTGAAGAACTAGTGTATTGGCAAGAACAGATAGGGAAACTAGATGAAAATGGATGTTGGATCGACCTGTCAGACAAATGCAGGTGGTTACTGCCAAATGCATTTGTGAATGTAATAGTATCCATGGCACACGGCCCTGCGAATATAGGCGTTAAGGGTATTTGTGCAGTATTAGATTCCATGTGGTATAACACCAATATTAATAAAACTGCAACACATTTGGTTCAGAACTGTATGATTTGTTTACAGCATAATCCAGGGGGTAGTATCCCTGTACTGAAAGGGAATTTTGCGCCCCCTACCTTACCCTTTGAGGTGTTACAAATGGATTTCATTCAATTAGAGGGGGTAAATAATCTCAAGTATGTTCTAGTAGTGGTTTGCGCATTCAGTAAATGGGTGGAAGCATACCCCACCAAGGAGAATACCGCTCTAGCCACAGCCAAAGCTCTAGTAAAGGAATTTTTTCCTCGCTATGGTTTGCCACGTGTAATTTGGAGTGACAATGGAAAACATTTCAATGCCAACCTTATAGAACACATTTGTAGTGGTTTGTCCATTAGGCAGAAGTTTCATGCTGCATGCCACCTCCAACAGGATTTTAAAGTTGAAATTGGCTAAGCTGCAAGACACCACAGGGTTGAAATGGCCTGACCTGTTACCCCTAGCACTATTGTCTGTAAGAACCACTCCTCACTCACGTTCTGGAATATCACCATATGAGGTGATATTTGGTAGACCCGCTAATATCTGGGGTGTACCGAGACCGAAATCCTTTAGGGACATCGAGTACCCAATGTTGACAGATTATATTTATGCATTAACTAAAGATCTTTGTTCCATTTATCAACAGATATCAGGGGTATTGCAGCCCCTGCCGGAGGGTCCTGGACATCGTCTTGAACCTGGACAGTGGGTTTTGATCCGGAATTACCAGTGAAAATCGAGCTTGGATCCACGCTGGACCAAACCCCATCAGATACTCCTTTCCACCAGAACGGCTGTTAAGGTTGAGGGAAAATGGCACTGGATTCACGTGTCACATTTGAAAAGAGTTCCTCTCCCATTGCCGGGTGACCCGCAGGATCAGAGAGAAGGGTCAGTGCATGACGGTGAGCAGTTCATTGAAGATTCATCTCTCTCTGAAGCCCGAGAAGAAGTGGACGGGCTAGAGGGAGGTACTGTGAGTTCAAAAACGCCTACAGCGGCTGGCCCTGCAACCAGCTCAGCTCCCGGTAATGCTGCATCCGACCCGAAAGACCGCACTTCCAGTATTTCATTTGATCCTACTGTGCCTATTCTTTTCCCTGATCCCCGAACACCTGGTCATGTTCGCTATGACCTGCGGCCCGACAAAGAGCAAAGATACCAGGTTCAGTCTAAAGAAAGAGAAGAGAGACTTGAGTAAAAACTGGTATGACCTAAAAAAACACTGGTCTGAACCAGTTGAGAGCTCGGAACTTTCAGTAAAGCTCTGTTCAGAACGAAAATAGAGACATTGATTGATTAGTGGGGCCTAAGGTGGAGTTTCCAGTAAGAGCTGCGTCAAGTGCAGCCCCAACGCGAGAAGTTTTTGCAATTTTCTTGTTTTGGTATTTTTTCCTTCTTGATGAACAATAGGAGTCTGCCTGTGAGGCTCTGAACGGACACAGGAAAGAAGCACCCTCTGGCACGTTGGACTGCAAGTAGGCTCACTCCCCTTAGATTATATTTAGACTTTTAGCAAGAATGTATCCCTTTGCTCGCTTTGTTCCCGAAGAGGAGCGACCTATAGCTCCACGTCCTCTGTACCCATATATGCCTATGTTTTCTGCTTGGAGCTTGCGTATTAAGATAGTATTCATAGCTATAATAACTGTATCACTAGTAACATGTTTAAGTGTATTCATTTATTTAGAATGTCGTCATCCTGTGCATACCCTGGTAACTTCTACCCCTGTTCCCGATGAGCATCATTTCCATACTTTCGACCCACATAAGGAACAACATCGTCAGCCATATGTAAAGAATGCTATTATTGAAATGCTGCACCAGACCCATAGTTCGACCAATGCTACAGAGTGCTGGGTCTGTGGCCTCCTCCCCTCGGTTATGCACAAGCATGATCTTTTCATTTCGATGCCTTTGTCATAGCTAGGCAGTTGTGAAGCATGGTTCAAATTGCTGTCAATGATATATACGCACTATACTGTTGATGAGCACCGATTTTCTGAAAAGGATTACGAAAGGATTCTAGCATATAAAGAGGTACATCAAGGATTCACCACGAATGAAGATGGTACAGATGGTACACTAGACCCAACTGCTTGCATGAATGAGTATACTGAATATGCAAATGACACCTCGTTAAGAGAAGAAGTATTGGATTTTATGTCTTTCAATTTCACTGAATATTTCAAATATTTTCAGGAACGAAATGTATCAGATGATAAGGTTATTCCGGTCCCGGTATTGAATGTGTCATCTTCCTTTTGTATACATGGCACTGGTCACTTAGCAGTTGGATTTAGTAAATGCAATTATACGTACAGATTGCGAACATTCAGTAGTCCACCAATGCTTACTCCTCCGAATGTATACTTTGTATGTGGGGAAAATGCATACACATGGCTCCACAGAGGATGGTCAGGTAGATGTTATTTGTCTTTCCTATACCCCCCAGTCTATATAGCCCCTTCTGACTATCATAAGACCCATTCACTGAAACGGCGGAGCTTAGGAAAACGAGCTACCACGGGGGATGCTACTGATCAGACTGATACCCCTGCACAACATTTTGTGGGCATAATGAAAGGAGTCTTGCCAATATGGGGACCCGTTTTGACCAGTAAAGAAATCAGAAGGTTATCTAGAGTAGTAGAGGAGTAGTGAATATGACTGCAGGAATACTAACTAACATAACTGTTGAGCTTCAAGCGACCAGGCTTGTAACGCTTCAAAATCGTAAGGTTTTAGACGTTATCTTAGCTGATCGTGGAGGAGCATGCAGAGTGATCGGCAGTTCTTGCTGTGTGTATATACCTGACTCCGCCCCCTCTGTGCATTTAGCCATTCAGAAACTGCACCTATTAGCATCTGAAATCCATACAGACACCGGTACCTGGTCCCTTTCTAGCTGGTTCTGGGGCCTCTTTGCCACTTGGGGATGGAAATTGCTCATGATCCTTTTGGGTATAGCAGGTTTCCTCTTCACCTATTGTGTCTGCAATGCATACAATGTGGACCTGCCTGCTGTTCCTATTGCACTAATCGACTCCTTCTTGCCCTTCCCGAATCTAAACCACGCCCAGCTAAGATAGGCACTCAGCTAGTACAGAAGGAGATATATGACATGATGCAAGTAGATGAAGGCATCTTTGAAGATTGAGGTAGTATGTTAGCTACATTGTGCTAAAAGGGCCGATCTGAAGGATAAAAATCATTCGTTCGGTTTATTCGCGCCATGTAAAGTTAGCACAATGTATCTATGATAGTATTCTGAGCGCATAAACGCCTATTGATATGTTCTAGGAGAAGCGTTTTCTTTCGTTTCTTCCTACACGACAAAAAGGGCCGAAAACCATACTGTAGCCATCTTGGTTTGCAATAGACCATGTGTCAGATCACGTGGTTTCCTTTGCCTACCATCTTCATTATTTAGTTTGTACCAGTCCTGAGACAGGTTAGTTGTATTTACGGCCGAGGCCCAAGGTCACATCTGCTGCAGGGAGTATCAAGCAAATTCCTTCAGGCCCTGGGACGAAAAGGGAGTCACCCTGCCGACCTCCTCTGTATAGATAGCAACCCTTTGTGTAAAACTGAAACTTAACACTGTATGAGCTCATTCAGGAGCCCATGGATAACTGGTACTTTTCCACTTGTATGGCTTTGTATGCTGGATCTGTTATGTATATAAGTGTGGTTTTGTCAAGGAGCCAGCAGTCTTCCTTGGCGCACCTGATGGGTGAGGATCGATGAGCCTCCTCTATATAGAGTACTGCTGGGGGTAGTGTTTTAGGGTTTCGAGTAGTGCAGTGGTGTTTGGGTAGTATAGGGGTTCGTGCTGGGGTAGTGTTTTATGGTTTAGGGGAGTGCAGTGGTGTTTGTGTAGTGTAGGGGGTAGTGTTTTAGGGTTTAGGGTAGTGCAGTGGTGTTTGTGTAGTGTAGGGGGTCATGCTGGGGGTAGAGTTTTAGGGTTTAGGGTAGCGCAGCGGTGTTTGTGTAGTGTAGGGGGTCGTGTTTTAGGGTTTAGGGTAGGGCAGTGGTCTTTGGGTAGTGTAGAGGGTTCCATGGGGGTAGTGTTTTAGGGTTTAGGGTAGTGCAGTGGTCTTAGGGTAGTTAGGGGGTCGTGTTTTAGGGTTTAGGGTAGTGTAGTGGTGTTTGGGTAGTGTAGAGGGTTGTGCTGGGGGTAGTTTTTTAGGGTTTAGGGTAGTGCAGAGGTGTTTGGGTATTGTAGGGGGTCGTGCGGGGGTAGTGCTTTAGGGTTTAGGGTAGTGCAGTGGTCTTTGGGTAGTGTAGGGGGTTGTGCTGGGGGTAGTGTTTCATACTTAGGGTAATGTTGTAGGGTTTAGGGTAGTACAGTGGTGTTTGGGTAGTGTAGGGGGTCGTGCTGGGGGTAGTGTTTTAGGGTTTAGGGTAGTGCAGTGGTGTTTGGGTAGTGTAGGGGGTCGTGCTGGGGTAGTGTTTTAGGGATTAGGGTAGTGCAGTGGTGTTTGGGTAGTGTAGGGGGTCGTGCAGGGATTATTGTTTTAGGGTTTAGGGTAGTGCAGTGGTGTTTGGGTAGTGAAGGGAGCCGTGTTGGGGGTAGTGTTTTAGGGTTTAGGATAGTGCAGTGGTGTTTGGGTAGTGTAGGGGGTCATGCTCGGGGTAGTGTTTTAGGGATTAGGGTAGTGAAGTGGTGTTTATGTAGTGTAGGGGGACGTGCTGGGGGTAGTGTTTTAGGGTTTAGGGCAGTGCAGTGGTGTTTGTGTAGTGTAGGGGGATGTGGTGGGGGTAGTGTTTTAGGGTTTAGGGCAGTGCAGTGGTGTTTGTGTAGTGTAGGGGGTCACGCTCGGGGTAGTGTTTTAGGGTCTAGGGTAGAACAGTGGTGTTTGGGTAGTGTAGGGGGTTGTGTTTTAGGGTTTAGGGTAGTGCAGTGGTGTTTTGGTAGTGTTGGGGGTCATGCTGTGGGAAGTGTTTTAGGGTTTAGGGTAGTGCAATGGTGTTTGGGTAGTGTAGGGAGTGGTGCTGGGGGAGTGTTTTAGGGTTTAGGGTAGTGCAGTGGTGTTTGTGTAGTGTGGGGGGTCATGCTGGGGGTAGTGTTTTAGGGTTAAGGGTAGTGCAGTGGTGTTTGTGTAGTGTTTAGGGTCATGTTTTAGGGTTTAGGGTAGTGCAGTGGTCTTTGGGTAGTGTAGGGGGTCGTGCTGGGGGTAGTGTTTTAGGGTTTAGGGCAGTGCAGTGGTGTTTGGGCAGCGTAGGGGGTCGTGCTGGGGGTGGTGTGTCAGGGTTTATGGCAGTGCAGTGGTGTTCAGCCAGTGTAGGGGGTCATGCTGGGGGTGGTGTTTCAGTGTTTATTGCAGGGGTGTTCAGGCAGTGTAGCGGGTCGTGCTGGGGTGGTGTTTCAGGGTTTAGGGCAGTGCAGTGGTGTTCAGGCAGTGTAGGGGGTCTTGCTGTGGGTAGTGTTTCAGGATTTAGGGCAGTGCAGTGGTGTTCGGGTAGTGTAGGGGGTCGTGCTGCAGTAGGTGTTTCAGAGTTTAGGGCAGTGCAGTGGTGTTCGGGCAGTGTAGGGGGTCGTGGTGGGGTCGTGTTTTGTTTGGGCAGTGTAGGGGTCGTGCTGGGGATGGTGTTTTAAGGTTTAGAGCAGTGGTGTTCTGCCAGTGTAGGGGTCGTGCTGAGGGTGGTGTCTTAGGGTTTAGGGCAGTGCAGTGGTGTTCAGGCGGTGTAGGGCATCGTGCTTTGGTGGTGTTTCAGGGTTTAGGGCAGTGCAGTGGTGTTCGGGCAGTGCAGGGGGTCGTGTTGGGGGTGATGTTTCAGGGTTTAGGGCAGTGCAGTGGTGTTCGGGCATTGTAGGGGGTCGTGCAAGGGGATGGTGTTTCAGGGTTTAGGGCAGTGCAGTGGTGTTCGGGCATTGTAGTGGGTCATGCAGGGGGATGGTGTTTCAGGGTTTAGGTCAGTGCAGTGGTGTTCGGGCAGTGTAGGGGGTCGTGCAGGTGGGTGGTGTTTTAGGGTTTAGGGCATTGCAGTGGTGTTCGGACAGTGTAGGCGGTCATGCTGGGGGTGGTGTTATAGGGTTTAAGGCAGTGCAGTGGGTTTCGGGCAGTGTAGGGGTTCGTGCTGGGAGTAGTGTCTTAGCGTTTAGGGCAGTGCAGTGATGTCCGGGTAGTGTAGGGGGTCATGCTGGGGTAGTGTTGTAGGGTTTAAGGCAGTGCAGTGGTGTCCGTCTAGTGTAGGGGGTCATGCTGGGGGTAGTGGTTTAGGGTTTAGGGCAGTGCAGTGGTGTTCTGGTAGTGTAGGGGTCATGTTGGGGGTGGGGTTAGGGTAGTGCTGTGGTGTTCGGGTAGTGTAGAGGGTCGTGCTGGGGGTAGATTTAGTGTTTACGGTAGTGCTGTTGTGTTCGGGTAGTGTAGGGGTCGTGCTGGGAGTAGTGGTTTAGGGTTTAGGGTAGTGCAGTGGTGTTCGGGTAGTATAGGTGGTTGTTCTGGGAGTAGTGGTTTAGGGATTAGGGTAGTGCAGTGGTGTTTGGGTAGTGTAGGGGTACTGCTGTGGGTAGTGTTTTATGGTTTAGGGTAGTGCAGTGGTGTTTGGGTAGTGTAGGGGGTACTGCTGGGGGTAGTGTTTTAGGGTTTAGGGCAGTGCAGTGGTGTTCGGACAGTGTAGTGGGTCATGCTGGGGGTGGTATTTTAGGGTTTAGGGCAGTGCAGTGGTGTTTGGGCAGTGTAGGGGTCGTGCAAGGGTGGTGTTTTAGGGTTTAGGGCAGTGCATTGGTGTTCGGGCAATGTAGGGGGTCATGCTGGGGTGGGTGTTTTAGGGTTTAGGGCAGTGCAGTGGTGTTTGGGCAGCGTAGGGGGTCGTGCTGGGGGTGGTGTGTCAGGGTTTAGGGCAGTGCAGTGGTGTTCGGGCAGTGTAGGGGGTCATGCTGGGGGTGGTGTTTCAGTGTTTATTGCAGTGGTGTTCAGGCAGTGTAGGGGGTCGTGCTGGGGTGGTATTTCAGGGTTTAGGGCAGTGCAGTGGTGTTCAGGCAGTGTAGGGGGTCTTGCTGTGGGTAGTGTTTCAGGATTTAGGGCAGTGCAGTGGTGTTCGGGTAGTGTAGGGGGTTGTGCTGCGGTAGGTGTTTCAGGGTTTAGGGCAGTGCAGTGGTGTTCGGGCAGTGTAGGGGGTCGTGCTGGGGTCGTGTTTTGTTTGGGCAGTGTAGGGGGTCGTGCTGGGGATGGTGTTTTAAGGTTTAGAGCAGTGGTGTTCCGGCAGTGTAGGGGTCGTGCTGGGGGTGGTGTCTTAGGGTTTAGGGCAGAACAGTGGTGTTCAGGCGGTGTAGGGCATCGTGCTTGGGTGGTGTTTCAGGGTTTAGGGCAGTGCAGTGGTGTTCGGGCAGTGCAGGGGGTCGTGCAGGGGGTGGTGTTTCAGGGTTTAGGGCAGTGCAGTGGTGTTCGGCCAGTGTAGGGGGTCGTGCAGGGGGGTGGTGTTTCAGGGTTTAGGGCAGTGCAGTGGTGTTCAGGCGGTGTAGGGGGTCGTGCAGGGGGGGGGTGCTTCAGGGTTTAGGGCAGTGCAGTGGTGTTCGGGCAGTGTAGGGGGTTGTGCTGGTGGGTGGTGTTTTAGGGTTTAGGGCAGTGGTGTTCGGACAGTGTAGGGGGTCATGCTGGGGGTGGTGTTTTAGGGTTTAAGGCAGTGCAGTGGTGTTCAGGCAGTGTATGGGGTCGTGCTGGGAGTAGTGTTTTTGGGTTTAGAGCAGTGCAGTGATGTCCGGGTAGTGTAGGGGGTCATGCTGGGGTAGTGTTTTAGGGTTTAGGGCAGTGCAGGGGTGTTCGTGTAGTGTAGGGGGTCATGCTGGGGGTAGTGGTTTAGGGTTTAGGGCAGTGCAGTGGTGTTCGGGTAGTGTAGGGGTCATGTTGGGGGTAGATTTAGGGTTTAGGGTAGTGCAGTGGTGTTCGGATAGTGTAGGGGGTCGTGCTGGGGGTAGATTTAGTGTTTAGGGTAGTGCAGTGGTATTCGGGTAGTGTAGGGGGTCGTGCTGGGGGTAAATTTAGTGTTTAGGGTAGTGCAGTTGTGTTCTGGTAGTGTAGGGGGGCGTGCTGGGAGTAGTGGTTTAGGGTTTATGGTAGTGCAGTGGTGTTCGGGTAGTGTAGGTGGTTGTTCTGGGAGTAGTGGTTTAGGGATTAGGGTAGTGCAGTGGTGTTTGGGTAGTGTAGGGGTACTGCTGGGGGTAGTGGTTGAGGGTTTAGGGTAGTGTGGTGTTTTGGTAGTGTAGGGGTACTGCTGGGGGTAGTGTTTTAGGGTTTAGGGTAGTGCAGTGGTGTTTGGGTAGTGTAGGGGGTACTGCTGGGGGTAGTGTTTTAGGGTTTATGGTAGTGCAGTGGTGTTTATGTAGTGTAGGGGTTAGTGTTTTAGGATAGTGCAGTGGTGTTTGTGTAGTGTAGCGGGTCGTGCTGGGGCAGTGTTTTAGGGTTTATTGTAGTGCAGCAGTGTTTGTGTAGTGTAGGGGGTCGTGTTTTATGGTTTAGGGTAGTGCAGTGGTCTTTGGATAGTGTAGGGGGTCGTACTGGGGGTAGTGTTTTAGGGTTTAGGGTAGTGCAGGGGTGTTCGGGCAGTGTAGGGGTCGTGCTGGGGTAGTGTTTTAGGGTTTAGGGTAGTGCAGTGGCGTTTGGGTAGTGTAGGGGGAAGTGCTGGGGGTAGTGTTTCAGGGTTTAGGGCTGTGCAGTGGCGTTCGAGCAGTGTAGGCAGTCATGTTGGGGTAGTGTTTTAGGGTAGTGCAGCAGTGTTCCGGCAGTGTAGGGGACCCCCCTTTTTTCTCGGCCCCTCTTTCCGAATCTCACCGAAACTTTCAAGACAGGAGCCTGACCGGAGCACCCCACTAGTTTTGAAAATTTCGCGAAGATTCATCAACCGGCACTGAAGTTATTGGGAAATCAAAAAACGCTTTTCCTATGGAGACTAGGTCCTGCCTATAACTACCTACTGGCGACCACCAGAAGGTAATATATATATATATATATATATATATATATATATATATATATATATATATATATATATATTCACTTAACCTCTTCTGTGCCCATGACGAGATAGTCTCGTCATGGAGCACGGTCGCGCTGTGCCCATGACGAGACTATCTCGTCATGAACCCCACCCACTAATGAAACTCCCGGCACAGGAGGGGGAAAGGGCGTGGCACTGAAGGGGTTAAAAAACCATAGGTTTCACACATGTTATAGTTAGCTGGACATTTCACTCGTAAAAAACAATGAAATTCCCCCGTTATAGTTACTGCAGGCAACTATAACTCACGCGACCGCAATCCTCTGCTGATGACGTCAGATATTACATCACTGTATTTAGACACTTATTTACCCATGTCTTCTTCCATTAATCTTTAGCTATACATATATTACCAATATTTATTTTTCATAAAGACACATATGTCATCAGTGATGTAATATCTGACGTCATCAGCAGAGGATTGCGGTCGCGTGAGTTATAGTTGCCGCAGTAACTATAACGGGGGAATTTCATTGTTTTTTACGAGTGAAATGTCCAGCTAACTATAACATGTGTGAAACCTATGGTTTTTTAAGTGAATTTGCAAGGTTTTTTAAATGCTAATTCGTAACTATAACGTGTGTGAAACCTATGGTTTTTTCAGTGAATTTGTACGGTTTTTTAAATGCTAAGTTATGTATTTGTTATTTTTTTTTTTTCTGGTTTTTCACCGTGCGCGCACCGTGAATTATTATTTTCTTTTTAAATAAAGCGAGGTGCGCGCACCCTGCGCGCACAGTGCTCTTCACGCACGGTGCGCGCACCGAGCACCCACGGTTCGCAGTGCGTGCCGTGCGCGCGCCGTTCACGCACCTCGCGACCCCCTGACCAAGGCTAGGGGGTCAGGAACTGTCCACTCTGCCCCCTTTTCACGTTCTCCACCTTTTTTTTCACCCCCTCAGACTGCGAGAGACAAAATGGCGGCCGACACTTCCTGGTTTCGACCGATTCGAATGTTTACCGACATCTAACAACCAATCAGAATTGCGCTCACGCATGGCAGGGTGCGCGCACGGTGCGCGCGTATAGATATTGATATGCTTTTTAAATGCTATTTTCTCAGGAAATACTGAAGAGATTTACAACAGACCTGCAAAAGGCACTTCCTTGACCTTATGGCTACCTCTCTGCCAAATTTCAAGTAATTCTGTTCAGCCGTTCGGGCTGTAGCTGTGTCTAAAGGTCCTATGGAAAAATGCATGGGGAAAACGCGTTTTGGGACACCCCTTTTTTCTCGGCCCCCACTTGACGAATCACCCCGAGACTTTCAGGGTAGGAGCTGAACGGAGCGCCCCATTAGTTTTGAAAATTTCGCGAGGATTCGTCAACCAGCGCCAATGTTATTCAAAATAGAATTTTGAGATTTCCCATGGAAACACGGTCCTAACTATAACTATCTACAATATATATATATATATATATATATATATATATATATAAATAAAACAATTTGCCGCATACTGCCAAACATACTCTCGAGCGGGTGCTTCCAGTGTGACTGTGGCAGTCACAAAATAATTCTCACCAAAGTCCTCACATGGACAAATTTGGAGCACACAACGGTATTTATGCCTTTCATTTATTTGTATTTTAAAATTTGCAGACACGTTTCAGCATTCCTTGCCTTTTTCAATGCACTTGATATATTTGACCCGTATTTAAAACATTTTCATGGTGAGGGGCGATGGACTAACATATCATTATATTTATAGATCTTTCATGTCCGCCGTTACTGCATGATAAATTTTGCATTTTCTCTTAGTGGAGTGTGGCTTCATATTCATAATATCTCAAATTGTCACTATAGTAGGCGACCCGCCCGAGAGTATGTTCAGCAGTATGTGGCAAATTGGTGGAAAAATGATGTGAACTGACAGAACCACCGCCTACCTCCTGGAATGTGATATCAATCGACACCAGGTCGGTGTTATGAGAAAGTAAGGACTTCAGTTACAAAACCGGCACCTGTGGCTGCACACCATAGAGGCAAGAGCATGGTAGGGCGAGGATTTGCTTTCATTTCATCACCGGGATGTGGTGAGCGAACTGGTGCTACGAACAATGTTGGCTTGCATGTTTCCTACTATATAGACAATTTGAGATATTATGAATATGTGGTGGAGCTTTTGAGGAACTTCCCTAGGAACTTAGGCTGCACTAGTGGCACTGTGGCTTGCTTGCTATCGGATTTCCGGGGCGTAGACCTTACTGACCTTCTTTCAGTGGGGGGCTTGTTGGCTTTCAATATTATTGGGCTGAATATCCTAATACAGAGGGCGCTGGTGTGAGTACCTCCATCCCTGCATATGGCGGGGGAGGTGCCAACACCTTGCTCGCTATCGGCATCGTGGGGCTATCGGATTGAAGCTCTTCAAAGGTAGCCCATAATTTTAACACTGACTCCCTTTAGTCTCTCTTCTGCCCTGCATATTTTGCTTTTATATGTGTTTCAATGTGTTCTATTTTATTTGAGTCAAATGTTCCCTCCTTAGGCCAGGGAAATGTGTGTGACTGTGTGTGCAAATGCCACTCTTAGCAAAACGTATTACTCCTTTTCATCTGTTTGGGGAACCTAATCTCCATATGTTTTAATGGGAAATCTATGGCACGTTTAGTTACCTGGAAAAATACAATTCAAATGACGTTTTTCTAGTTTTGCTGGTCTAATCATCGGGGAAATCTACATGGTGAAGTCTTAAAAATTAAGTACTATGTGCTAAGCGTTTACAATTTTTACATCAAACAGTTCGAACAGCATTTTCAATAAAACAAGTTAAGACTCCATATGTAGTATTGCAACATAGCACGAATATGCAATATGTTAGAATAGCATCTGCACGATCTCATATTTTCACATAATACAGTTTTCAAACACTGTCAATGCAATATCATCACATACAATAATACATTTCAATAATGGTTGACAGAAAAAATACTCTGTAAAAAAAAATGAGTACATTCATCACATATTATCCACTAGCAAAAGTCGACTAACGTGGAATATGTTCCTAAGTGAACGAGATAGTCTGCCACTTTCCACTCCTAAACAAAGGTGGTAATCGTAGAAACCATTTACTAATAACGCTGAAATCACCAGACCCTCTTGGCCATACGTGTTACTCCCAGTTTCCTGTGTCCAAGTTTTCGCTATCCAAATTCCATCCCCTAATGCCCAGGGTCAAGCTACATGCACCTCCCACACTCCTTCCAGATACTACGGGTGTTAAGAAACCTCTTTAGCACAGGGAAACCATTGAACTAAAAAACTATGAGACTGAGATGTGAACTCTGCCCAAACAGGATAGCTATGTCACAAAAATCAGCATCCGGTGAGTTATCAAGAGCCAGAATCACAATATACACTATATTCACCTTAGATAGCGTCAGTTATTGAAGAAAGGTGACTCCGGCGTGAACACCTCTGGGGCCGCCTCATAACTGATAACTTTAGGACATATAAAATAGGTAAAATGCCACATCCTGTCAGTGGTAGGGTGCTCAGGTTATCTTTTAACGCCTCTCCCTACTCTACCATACGCCTAATGCTTTAGACTATGTTTTAGGTTCAGGTGTAATCTCTTACTCTCTGTGACGGCTGCTGCAGGATAGACTTCCGATTCAGCAGAACTTCAATTGCGGTGTCAGCCCACCTTTCCCATTGCTCAAACATGAATTTGTCCGGCTGGGTCACCTTTCTTCAGCTGCAGTCGCGTACGTGATCCAAACCCTCCTATTTAGCCAACCAAAATGTTCCTTAAGTTAGAATTCATTAGAAAAAACAGAAGACAAGAGGCGTTTGGCAAAACAGGAACATTGTTTGTTTAATTAAACAGTTTAGCCGGGACAACAGTTACAGGCACTAGATCTGAAGACTTTCTAAATTTACATTTGATTTGTGTCCTTTTTATAAATAAAATACAACAAGTTTCAACCGTGCCGTATATGGTGAGGAATGCTGTTTGCTGCCAATGGAGTCATAAACTAATAGTCAAAAGTTACTAAAGGTGGGTCTTGACCTCTTGTGGACGCAGTGTGGCCAGTGGGGAATGTGTCCAGATGTCCAGCATGGGGAGTGCTTGATCACTACATGTGTGAGGTTCGGATTGGCTATGTGTTCCTAACTCATGTGTCATATGACTTTATGATATTTTAGGAGCATGCATACCCCCTACGTCCATGTGTGCTTTATTGGGGCAATCTCCCCTGACCATTGTAATTTCACCGCGCCTATCTGTGGGATTGTTCAAGAGTTTCCTGCCCGAGTGCTTGTCTGCCAGCTATGCACCCTTCCACTTGTGACCTGTCAATCAACAATTACCGGGCCTACGTCTCAAGGTCTGTCTAACTACATATTTGTGAGTCAAGGTTGATGTAGAGTTCGCAACGGGTGAATCTGTTAATAAAGGCGATATTTAATTTTTATCGATGTATGCACCGATCTCCATATTAACACTAGTTTTATGTTCTTGATTGCAGGAGTGAGCAAAAATGAAGGGCAGTCTTCAGGTAGAGAGCTTTACTGGTAGAGAGCATTACTGGTTGATAAGGATCATAGCGATTGTTTTCAGTGCAGACTTGAATTAAGAAGACACCTAAGAAAACGTAGTATATAAATGCATCTGTAAAGTAGATTGTTTGTCCAATATTCCGTATTTGATATGTTTGCTGTACCAGTTGAAAAAGAGCCGAACAAAAATAAATTCAATGTTGATTCATTTCAACATCTTAGGTCCACCTGAAAAGTGGCCCAGAAAACGATCCATTATTAACTCACCAGGGGAGTTACTAATACCTTCACATGTTTTAGTCAGGGATAAAGATTTTACATCTGTATATTTTGCAGCTTCTGTGTATTTTACTTATAAGTAATCATTTTATTAGACTTTGTGCTTCTTTCTCTAGTTTTGCATGTGATGGATGGAATTTATCAGGGTTATGTCACATTTTAAAGAGCATCTGTATTTCAAGACAGAACATAACAATAACTCTTTTGTTTATTACAATAGGTTTGCTGGTTTTGTTTGCGGAACAACAAATCAAAATGAGCAAACATCAATTTTTACAGCTTCTATCAAGTTATTAGGGTCCTTGAAAAATAGATGAAAAACAAGCAGATCATCTAAGCCAGAAAGTATAGATGAGCATTAAATAAAACCAGCAAAAATCAATGAAATCCTACAACTCTTTTTTCATTGTGCTTTTTGGATTCAGAAAAGCAGTTTTATGTCCCTTTCCCACTCAAAGAAAATGGGTCAATAGTTTATCCGTTGCTTGGTTGATTGTAAGACCTTTTGTTTATCAAAAACAGTGTAATATAGGTATAGTACAATGAAGAAGGCCGCTCTTCAGGTAAAAGCTAGATGGTCAAGGTAAGCGTGACTCACAGGTCAATGAACCTAACATTACTATTTTATTTACACCAGAGTAATTTCTAAAATTTTGCATTACCCTTGTGATGCAAAATTACCAAAGGTTACTTGATTACGCCTGCTTGTGAACTTTAGAGTAATGTAGGACAAAAATGCATACCCAAGAACATGGGAAAAGAGCACAAGTGACTGCTGCTGTCCTTGTTTTGTTGCATTTAGAGCTGGCTGTTTTCTTAACACAAAATGCATGCTTAGGCCCATTTTTGACAGGAGGATGCATTTTGCACTAAGAAAATAGGGCTAAAAGCAGGTCCACCATGCATAAAATTGAGTAATCTTGCATAATTTTACTTAACTATGTTACAGCAATTTACGAGAGTTACGCCCACTCCTTATACAGCACTCATATAGATCATACTTGTGGCTTCTTGCTACCTTCAGCCTCAGTCAAACTGTGGTGGATGGTTCGTACACCATACTGCAGGTGCATTACAGTCAATGCACTGTTTTGATTCAGTACTTTTAACCATCAAGCACTAAAGTCTTTAGCCTTTCGGGAACTGCACTTTACAGATCTTAGGAGAGCATGTTTACAAAACGTTTTCAAATGTAGTTATGACCACAGTGTCTAAGAGCCCAATGAGGTACAAGATGTCCTCGGACACCCCTAAACTTAATGCCGCAAAGTGGAAGTAGTTGGATTTAGTGTAATTAGAGCGTTAATGGTGCAAGAAAGACAAGTATTCCCGAAAGATGCAGACTGCCACAATGGTGTCACCCATACAGTATTAGCCAGGAAACAGAGTCAGACAGAGATATGAAAAGATAGTCGAATCTTAGCCTAGGCTCGTTTTCATAGGGATCTTGCGTAGGTAGAAGGCTGATAGTCAACATAAAAATCACACGCAGCATGTTTTGGACACTTGTGCATGTTGCAAATGCCAGGCACCTCATAAGAAAGATATTCAGTACTAGCTCGAGGGGCCTATGATGAAGCATGCAAGGTACATGATGTACGTGGGCGAGGCATTTCTTTTAATTTTTTCTCATTGTCAAAACACATTTTAAAAGTTATTTCATATCTGTAACATATTATTTTACTTTGTAAATCGGACAACTGTACACTACCAATGATGCTGTATTTTCATTGGCTCCTAGCCAGTCAATATCATCTGAAGAGATTCATAGGCAATACCTGAGAAAAGCGTCTTTACAGTATCAATCCACATATCACTGCACCTTCTTCCTGCCACAGCTGTCTGTAAAGATTGTAGAGTTCTAACAAAGGACTAGAAAACTCACCTAGCTCACAGCATGTCTCCCAGAACTAGGAAAAATGCTGGTGGAGAAGACAACTTTAGAATAATTTACTTTCCATTACTGAGAACTGAATATAGACAGAGTCCGGAACGCTTCAACATTGGCAAAAAATGCACATTATTATGTGCAATTTTATGCACAAAGTTTGCAGGGGATTCAGGGTAAGAAAACATAGAGGGATCCCTGCAAGTCACACCACACTGGACTCCAATGGGTGTCTAGTTTTGGGAAATGTCTGGGTTTAGAAGGTTTCCCTGAGTGGCAGCTGAGTCCTGACCCAAATGCCATAGCTACTCAAAATAACTAAAATGGTCCGGGTTCACAGCAAAAACATGATGTCTTCATGTTGCGTTTTGGGGCTTCTCATGTCGCAGGCACCCTGCCCATACACGTAAGTGGTTTACCATTTTAATGTGTGGGAATGATGGATGTTGGTAATTTTGTGGATCCCCACGGATTCTTTAACTTTCCCTCACAGAAATGTGAAGAAAATTCGCAGTTTTAGGAAAGGTTTGAGGTTTGCAGGGCATTCTTCAGAAGAAAATATAGTTGAACAACACAAGTTGGACTATCCAGGACTCATCAGATTGCATTGTTTATGCTCTTAACCTCCGCTGCTGTTTGCTGCACTACTGCTATACTGCATTGCATAACACTTGTGCCTCCTGCAAGTTCTCATCCACTCTCCCACACCCTACACCCACCACACATGCACAAACAGTACACCACTCACTCACGCTCACACAGACCAAACACCACAAATAAAACACCACACTCACATACATGCTCCTCAACACCCGCTTGCTCACCAAACATGCCACAAAAGAATGGGACCTACGGCACAACCACACTCCGGACCTACTGTTTCTCACATAAACATGGCTAAACCTAAGCCTTAGCACCGGACATCGCTTCCACCATCCCCGCTGGCTACAAAATGTTTAGGCAAGACCATCAGTATAAGCCCTGAACCTCGAGTCACCATCCTATTCAAAGATACGATCAGCTGCACCACCTACATGGACACCCCAACCAGCTACATGGAATACCTCAAATTCAAGACACTCATCATAGCCAACTTCTCCTTCTGAGTAACCACCTGGACCCCACACCAATTTTGCCAGCGACATCATGGACTTTGTAGCAACCGATCAAAGCCAGTACCTTTATCCTCCTTTGTCGTGTGATTCCTAGGAGTCTCCCAGGACCTGCACGCTTTGGATGACCTAAACTAAGGGCTTGGTCTCCCAACCGCTTCCAGACACCCCTGCAGGATATGTCAGCTGTTAGACCAGCTAGCTCTACAGTGCCACTACCACACCCCTGTATTCTACAGTGGTGTAGGTAGTCTCTGGCAACCACTGATCAACACAACCCTGATTGCTCAGGGATCGTGGAAAACAGTACAGTACTTTTAGCTCAGTACTTTTCGCTCAGAAACTTGCTTCTCTCATAAAATACACAGGATGGCGATTAGGACATTTCAATGAGTATTTATCGGTCCAGTGACAGCCTTGTGTAAAACATGTGTGCTGGGACAATCAAGATACAGACGTATATGAAAGAGATTGCTAGTACCAATATAGCAATAGTAGATACATTTATACCATAGTGCTAATAAGATGAACATAAGCAGTTCAGATAAAAACAGTAGCACTTGCATATTCCTAAAATGCATGCCCTAAGTAATTTGCCTAAATGTACCTACCCTAGATCTGTATGTGTAGCTGGACTTGAACCGCACCCGAGAGCCTCTGGGCGGCACTATCGGAGGAGGTGCTGCCCTATATTTTTGGCATAAGTTCGCCGGCCCATAGCTGCAGGTCTCACAGGTAATAAAGGGCGATTAAGTATATCTCTGGGGTATGGCAGGATGCCATACCCCAGAGATATACCTCATCGACCTTCATTACCTGCTCATTGTCTCTTTCTTCTCCCTCCTGTGGCAAACCACCATCTGGGGGCGATATGGCTGGAGCCTTTGGTGTAGGAGGCCCACTCCGACTTGCTGCTCACACCCTGCCATGCCCCGCAGCAGGTCCCCAAGAGCTACATCTGGAGTTGTGACTAAGGATGTTTCTGTCACCTCCCTGTGGAAAAAAGCAAACCTTCCGACTATGGATTCCGCTCTGCTGGCATGAATCCTCTCCCTGCGGTTGCTGTCTCAGGACCCCTCACCCAGGCCTATATGGAAAACTTCATCCAAGAACTTCAAGCGGGGATCCGTTCCCTAAAGACGGAATTTAAATCATGCATCCATGAAATCTAAATGCACTTCACTCACGGAAAAAGCTGATCTGGTATACAAGGGGCATACAGTTCAAATGTTCCAAGATCTTGCCCCTTCCATGCTGCAAGGCCATTGGGACGTCCGCCCCATTACTAACAGGCATTGGGAACTCAATGTTTGCTACCAGTGGGGCCACCCCTTTGCCATCATCTTTGATTGGGAGGGTGAACGCAGACTCATCCGGTCACTGAGTCCAGCACCTTCTGAACATCCTGCCAGCCTGGTGGGGGAGGGGGTAGCCCGTCCCCGTCCTGTTCCCCAGCCCGGCAGGTTCAATGCCCTTCGTGGACTACAGTGTCATCCAGTGATACCTCTAAATGCAGCAGGGAGCTGCAGTCCCATGAAGCTAAGAAATACATTATTCAACATCTTCGTAACCTGGAGGAAACTTCTAATTCCCCCTCCGACATATGAACCAGTTTGATCAGCTGCACCCCTAGTCACCCCGTGCCGCTCCCCCCCTTTGCTGGCTCAGACCTTTGCTGACAGTCTACCCTCCCTGTTGTCCTGGAGACGGATGATGGACTATTGGCTGGTCACTTCCAATCTAAACTGTGGGCGGCCCTCACCACAACACATCAACTCGTTCCTGCCATCCATATAGACAACATCACCTCCAGTGTGAAATCGTACTAAGCTGTTGGCCCAGAAGGCCTTGACCTTGGGGGTCCGGAAACCCTCGAACTTACACTTGTTGTCCACCCCTCCCTCTGATCCAGGCTTTTGTCGAGTGACTTCCCCTGGCCGGTCAGAGTAACCATGTGCTGGCCCCTTCCAATTCTGGATCTATTATTGTTTTTTGCCTGGTTGGCCTGTTGGTATTGTTTTGATTAACGTGCACTTCTCTCTGTCTAGGTTGTATGGCACCCTGTGGACCTTTCCCTCTTCTGTCCCCTATACTCAACGTTACACCCATACCAGGTGGTGGCTGGTGGGGCTAGGGTGTCCCCTGCTGACCTATCCATCCTGCTCGTCTACCCCAGCACTCCGCAAGGGCAGAGACTTGAGCAACTATCATTCACTGCACTGCCCCATCTGCTCTCCCCCCTCCACTTTCTTGCTCATCTCAGGCTCCTTCCACCAGCTGGATACTCTGGCCTAACATTTAACCCCAACCAATGACCTCAGCCCCCGGTGTTAAATTCCTTCCTCTTAATGTGCGAGGACTTAATGCGCCTCACAAAAGGAAACTGGTGTGGCAGTATCTCCTCCAACAGGATGCAGACGTGATTTTCTTAAAAAAGAAACACACCTCCTCCAGCAAGACACCCTGCTCATGGCACAATCGGTCTATCCCATTCGCCACAGGGCATATGCTACCACTAATACAGCAGGTGTGGCAATTTTCTGCAAGGCCTCCTTCGGCACCCAGGTCATGCGGGATTTTCGGGATGGGGAAGGCCCCTTCCCGAAGCTTACTGTGCAGTGTGATCCATGCCTCCTCACTCTTTAGAATATATACGCCCCCAATCAGGCACAAGATGCTTTCCTCCTTAGGATTTTGGACTTTGACTAGAATGGGGGACTCGGCCCATTCCTTCCCCCGATGGTGATTTCCCCCGCAACTTTTATGCAACCCTGTAGATGTAGAGGTAATCTGAACTGAGATAGCAAACAATTTTGTGAATAGCACTCATCCGGATATCTTGGCACAAACCCTCTGGGACAGGTTTAAAGCTACTATCAGGGGCGCGATCGTTACTATCTTAATCATCCGGGTGAGAGAGGCTGGGCTGGTTGAGATGGACCTGGCCACTGAGATCATGGACTTGGAACACCAGGCTCACGTCACCCCGTCCCAATACAATACACAACACCTAGCCCTCTTGCGGTGTCAGCTGCAGGCACAGCGTACTTACAAGGCAGAGCGAACAAGCTGGCAACCACTCCTGGGATGCACCTGTGTGCCTGTGGAGTGGCACTGTGACCTGTGAAGACTTGGGCACCATTTCAGCAACCCCTGATGACTTTTCTCTGCTCTCTACTAATTTTGCTCTCTACTGCAGAACGGCTAAACCCAGAAACACCTGTCTAGAGATTAAAAGCACTACTTGCACCAACTTTGATGAAGAACTACAGCAACTTTGAAAGTAAGCGTACTGCATTTACCAGAACTGTGCTGGGATGAGAGGCAGTGTGCTCCTTCCCCCCTTGTGTTTAAAAGGCTCCCTTGAGCCAACAAACTGACAAGCTCTCCTGGGATGCACCTGTGTGCCTGTGGAGTGGTACTGTGACCTGGGAAGACTTGGGCACCATTTCAGCAACCCCTGATGACTTTCCACTGCTCTCTACTACTTTTGCTCTCTACTGATGAATGGCTAAACCCAGAAACACATGTCTAGAGATAACAGCACTACCTGCACCAACTTTGGTGAAGAACTACAGCAACTTTGAGAGTAAGCGTACCGCATTCACCAAAATGCAATGGGGAGAACTGTGCTGGGATGAGAGGCAGTGTGCTCCCTCTCCCCTTGTGTTTAAAAGGCTCCCTTAAACCAAAGAGGTGACAAGCTCTACTGGGATCCACCTGTGTGCCCGTGGAGTGGTTTTGTGATCTGTGAAGACTTGGGCACCATTTCAGCAACCCCTGATGACTTTCCACTGCTCTCTTCTACTTTTGCTCTCTACTGATGAAGAGCTAAACCCAGAAACATGTGTATAGAGATAACAGCACTACCTGCATCAACTTTGGTGAAGAACTACAGCAACTTTAAAAGTAGGCGTACTGCATTTACCAGATTACAATGAGGAGAACTGTGCTGGGATGAGAGGCAGTGTGCTCCCGCCCCCCGTACAATATTATGAGCTACGCCACTGGACTCTCTCCGCACTTAATGCACTGGGGGCCATCCGTCAACTGACAGCTCTTGAGACCCTGGTTCGGTCATTTGATGGGACCCGCGGGTTCATCTTGCACACCTACCAGGTCCTCCAACACTCTACCCCTGTCAATCCACATCCCTACCAAACACAATGGCACGTAGACATTGAGGAAGACTTATCTACGAAACAATAGGAGCACACCTGGCACGATATCCTACTGATTTCAAAAAGCATCGCCCAATGCGAGTCTGCGCACAAAGTAATGATGCACTGGTATCTCACGCCTACCTGGCTTCACGCTATCTTTCCCTCAACTTCTCCACTTTGCTGGTGCTATATCTTGGGCCAGGAGTCTTCCTACACATATGGTGGTCATTCCCATTTAAAACATTTCTTTCTATCTCTGTCAAGTTGTTAGGGGAGGTTCTAAACATGCTGCACAGGTATTTCCCTGCTTTTCTCATACTCCCTCGCCGCCCTGCTACAATATGGAAGTATACAACTGATTTCACTGTCTTTGGTGGCTTAATGTAATGGAATACTGTGGCCTTACTATGCTCAAGGTACAATGGCTTTTTTTGTTGTCTCTGTACCACAAAATCATTAATACAGAGATGTTTAGTAAAACAGTTCAGTTCACTTCAAACACTTTATTCGGTATGTATAAAACAACCATAAAAGTGTACATACATCGAGACTAATTACATTGCGTATAAAAGCAGATAACATCTGATGTACAACATGGGGCCAAAATTAATAACATCTAAATAAGTGCACACATTAAAACTGGTTGCGTTACACATGGAAAATTTCAAGTAGTAAAAAACAAAGCAAGGAACGCTTGGTCTATAACATGGGCCTAAAGCTAATCACATTTAAAACGCATACAATATTATATTTAAAAAGGCAGCTCAATTTTTTTAAACTAATCAGGGGGTCATCACTATGTCTATACAACAATACTTTTGCATGCATTGACAGCGTTTATAATAAAAATTGGCACATTAAGGCAAACGTTGGCATCATAAAGTTCAGACAAGTATTTTACTGCGGCAAAATGCGAACCACTGCCATACGCAAGCAAACGTGGTTTTAAATATTAATCCCTAAAACCCGAACTAAAACCACAAAACAGCATAAAGTGCACGGTGGTCTGCTTGCTCTGTCCATCACATGGGCAAGGAGTCATGGCTGGAGGGCAAATTTTCATATTAGGGAAAGCCACTAGGTGGTGGGCGATTCCAAGTCTGAGTCTGACTAATGCAAAATGATGCATAAGGTTGGGAATGCATGTTAGATAATCTTGAGAGGCCACATTAGAAGTAAGTGTTAAATAAAACTTTACGGTTTATATCCTGCATTCACAATCACGCCGAACATCCCTCCTATGATTCATAAAGATTCTCTGATAAACAGCTTCCTAAGTAATAATACTTGAGAGGGATTGGTCCGTTAGGACATCTTAAATAATTCACTGTACTGCAAACTGATGTAATTTAACCAGGGAATCTTCATGGCATTATCCAAAGAGAGACAGTCTAAAATAGTTGATTTTGTAAAGTTGGTTTCCTCCTGGACCATCTGAAGTACCAAAGCAGTAATGGATGAGATGCAACTATATCTATAAGATACTGTAGCCCTACTTCTTTATGTATGATCTCTGAAGAAGCCGAGGTCGGTAGGCTGAGGAGGCGTTTGAGGAATCTATTTTCCCCCCTCTGTAGCGCAGAACTATTGTGGTAACCCCAAATACCGGCCCCATAAGTTGCGATCGATAGAACCCTTTGATTGATCCATAACATTTTTTTGCTTTGTTTGTTCCGTGACCCGCAGACCATAGTATAGGTTTTACTTTTTATTAATAATTAATTTCCTAGAGGCAATAAAATCACTAAAAGCATCCATTAAACATTGCAGCCCCAGTGGAGTCCAGCCGGACAGCGTCATCTGCATACAAAAGTACATGTGTAGGGCACCCAGCCACTTGGGGGGCATCGGCATACACTAATTGTAAGACCCCCCTTCGCTCTACCATGGATCGATCTTACTGCTGGGGTGTGAAATGTTTGATATCCACTCATATGGATTGGCTCCTCTGCCCATGTTTCTTGCCAACTAAATATCTCATAATTACATACATAATCAATCCATATCTTGTTGGTCAAGTTTGATTTTAAACCAGCCAGATTCCAAAACATAATCTGGCATTTAACTTTCCTGGCTTTACAGCCATTCCCTCGCCTCCCTCCACCTGCAAAGGTATATATCCAGTTTGGGATATGGAGGTGTGTCTCAAGACATCCTCCATATCTAAGGTTGTAGTGTTAGGTGGCTCTGTGGTTACCGCTATTGCTTGGGCTGGTGGTATGATTATTGCAACACTGGATCTGGTTATTTGTGGTCCCATATTACAAGAAACATCCAACCCACTGGGTTTTACAGCTTGAGTGGGGTCCTCTGATCTCCGTCAATCAACCGCTTCGAGATTGTTAAGTCTATCGAAGCGGTTTCGAGTGGGAATATTGAACTGTCTCCTATAAAGTGGAGTATGATTTTCCCAGTTGGTCCTGGCATTATTGCTGTATATAGGTTGATAAAAGTAGCCTAAAGGAACTACACTAATGCATGGACCGCCTATGGGATTGTCTCCAATTATGCTCAGTATCGATCTTCCTAAGTTGGGGGTTTTAAATGGCAGCACTAAACAGTCCCCTGTGAGTTTTGTAGGCCCTCTGCCTAACCATCCCACTCTCGTTGCCATCTTAAACTCATTAAATAAGTTCTCAGTTAGAACCGTCCTGGAACCAAGCCACTGTAAGGACTTATTCCTTAAAGTCTCTCAGGGTTCTATCGTCCCATCTGCTAATGTGGGAACGTTGACTAACACTACTACATAGGGCGCAGCAGCTGGCGGTAAGTCCAAGTGAGTGATGTGTCGTATCCTCTGATTCACATGCGCACAATTAAGATTTGTTGATGTTGGAATAGAAGTGGGCATGGTCACAGCTGGTGAAGTAGTGGGTGGTTGAACCTCAGTATTAGCAAGAGAAGTTTGTTGAGATATATTAGGTGGCACATATCTTAATGCGTTATAGGTAACTGTAACAGAGCTGGTGTTGTTTGGCTTTATACTATTAGTTTGATAGTGATTGCTCATTTGGGCAGGTAAACGCATACCCTCAGGCACCGGGGGCTGAAGTTTGTCCAAGCATTTAGCTAAAATTGCCTCCATGGTGCCTATTCTAGTTGTCAAGCTACTTAGGCTCTCTCTAATTAGCGAATCCAGAGCATCCAGTTCTACTTTTAACTTTCCAACCTCACTCTGTGTGCGCATATTAGAGCTAATTAATGATTTTTCCCAATTTTCTGTTTTATTGACTGGTGTCGGCTTTACCCTTTTAGGGGCCCTTTTGCGGGTTTTAGGGGAGGATCTCTCAATTAGAGGGCCTGGGTCCTCGCAAGTTCTGGGACAGTTATCAGGATTCCTGGCGCGCTTATTCGGTGGTTGTTGTTGCACATCGTACTCCTGCTCACTACCTGACAAATGGTCTGAAATGTTCACCACACAGCCATTTATGCCCGATATACTTCTCTGAACCACCGGTTGATTAGAACTAACTTCCACTAAATCTAAAGCGCCCTCATCCGCTCCGGGTTTTAAGGCCTCATCCACTGTTGTGATCTGCCGTTCTATGGCACCTACAGCTCCAGTTAAATAGTTAAGTAGAGACTGACGGGTAAGTTCCCCTGATTTAGCTAACTTTTTGTTTTGAATGCTCACCATTTTTCTCTTCCCCATACTGACTATATCACAATAGAATCACATATACCAGGAATAGGATATAGTGCCAAAACTTTGGCAAAGAACGAGGGATAAAAATAACTGTAATCGACACTTCTCAGAGCGCTTTATGCCCCACGTGAGTTTCCTTACGCAAGGATTTCCAAGCCCCTCCAGGGGCTGGGGCTAGAGTGCAGGGTGAAGTTTGTTCAAGGGACCAGCAGCAAAGGTCCGGTTCTCCTCACCTGGTCTCCCACGTCGCGGGATCGCCGCGAGGACTTTCAAGCCCCTCCAGGGGCTGGGGCTAAAGTGCAGGGTGCAGTTTGTTCAAGGGACCAGCAGTAAAGGTCCGGTTCTCCTCACCCGGTCTCCAGCGTCACAGGACCGCCGCGAGGACTTTCAAGTCCTTCCAGGGGCTGGGGCTAAAGTGCAGGGTGCCGTTTGTTCAAGGTACCAGCAGCAAAGGTCCGGTTCTCCTCACCCGGTCTTTTTTTACATTTACCAAAACATTTCTACCTCTACCCTGTGACACATTAAATCCTCCTTGACTACCCTGGAAACCAACTTGTGGAACAGCAACACCTTGCATATTTCCTTAATGTCCTGTAAATCTGAATTCTGGAAATCTTTCTGAGCTAACTTTGTCTGTACCAAAATTAACTACTCCTTTATTTTTTTCTGATTCATTTCTAACTCATCACTGCAGTACTTACCATATCTTAGAACTTCCTTAAGTTATTTATTCAGCCAGCAGATCATGCTTTGAGTTATATGCAAACTGATCTCTGATTTCAGCCCTAAAAGAAACTGAGACACAAAAATCCCCATATCCTTTTCTTCAGGATATTCTCATCCACTATGCTGCTGAAACATTTATAACAACTTCAGATAGAAATTATAAACATATTATTTTGGCTCCTGAATCGTACGGTTAATCTTAAACCAATCCAAATCCTTTGGAGGCATTCGGCCTTTCAGAAAAAGAATCAGAGATTCCTATTTCTGTGCGACCTCTGGAAATGGTGCATTAGTCGTAGCATATCTCACTGGTTCGTTCATCTTTTGGTCATTGTACAGCAGTTGTACACTGCACAATCAGTTGGTACCACAATATTAAAGAATATATCCAAATCATCCCTCGGCCTCAATGCCTTGGAAATCCTTATAAACCATTCTACATGTGAGTACCACTGCCCTGGTTTGTCTCTCAGTTTTGGAAAATTGTTTGTAAATGTTGCAAGATTACCTTTGCTCCAGGGTACATGGACATACATTGCCCCTGCTATTTCTTATAAGCGATAGCCTGTAGTCTCTCCCTCTTTATCGTCCTTCTTCCCTGTCACTTCTGCTTCCCTCTTTTTCTTTTCTTGCTTCTTTGACCATTTAACTTCTAACTTGTCAGTTTCACCCTATTGGTGAATGCACCTCACTAATTCCATAATATGCAATTGCATTCCTGTTGCATGCATGTTTCCATTGAAGCATAGTCCAACTGTACTCTGTAACTTTTCGGTAACTGCAAATTTTAAGGGAGTTCAATCTCATATTTCTGGGCTAATTCTGTAGGCTTATCCTGTGTGACAGCTGCTCACCTTGTAATTTCTTTATATAGGTACATTTATTATTTCTTTTGATATTATTCTAGATCAAGCTCTAAGCATTCTCTTATCACCTTTAATTCTACTTTTAATTTGATAATGGTCAATGGTCTTTCTCTTTCAGAATCAAGGTTCTCTTGCGACTCTTCACAATCTATCTTCCTAAACCCTGCTGCTTCCTCCAACTGGGTAGAAGTAGCTACCTCTTTAGTAAAATGTATGTTTCTAGGGTTCACGCGAGCTGTGAAAACAGCGTCCCTCCATCTATAGGAGCTTGTATTGTCTGTTGTGGTCTCCACACAACTATTCCGTGAAGTTTGGGCAAATCCTGTTACAGATGTGCCTACCACTTCTACTTGAACATCTGGAATCAAATCTATGTTTTGTAGGACATTGAGAGCTGACTTTGGTAAAGTCTGTACATTTACTGGTGGTATTGGCACTACATTATGCAATATGAGTGCACTGATCTCAGCAGAAACTGCTACATGTTGCGAGCCACAACTGATGGAACTATTTGGAGTACCTGCATAGCTCTCTCAAACCATAGCATGCTTACTTCAACAAGTCCCTAAGCCACTGTACTGCTTGTACTTTAACTTGATTCTCCCAGTTCAATATGTATTGCAGAAAGTGACGGTCTTGCAACTAACATTTCTTCTAAAATATCATCACCCGAATCACTCTTGGTCTCTTCTATCTCTTGCTTTCCTTTGTCCTTTTCCATTGATTTCTTCTAATCTCCTCTTCCCAAAGCTTCTGTTGTGATGACTGGATACAATCTGATTCCCTTGATTATAGCTTTCCTCCATCTACGCTGTCCTTCATCCCATTAAGCATCTGTATAATTACGCACTGGTTTTTTTGCTCTTCTCTAATATTTTTCTTATCTCTATTTGAGGCAACTTTCTCCAAAAAATGTAAAGGCTCATATTGTGCAGGTCTAGAAGGTGACTTCATATTGTATAGCTTCTGTAACAAATATCCAGATGTGAGTGGTGGAAAATCCATAATGCCCTTTGAGTCAGCCTTCTCATCCCCTCTAGTTACCTTCCCAGACACCAAATCACATCATGATGTAAGGAGCCAATCGGAGGTGAAGGGGTGGCACAAATACAGGAACAATGGAGAAAATGCAGTGGGACGTGAGGAGGAGGAGGATGCTGATGTGGAAATCAAGAAGAGGAGCCAAGCGCTAACCGGCCCAGGAGCCCAGAGGCAAACACAGCAAGAACCACCGATGGAGGACATCAGTAGAAAGGATCCTGGAGAGGAGGGGTATGGCAGAGGGGTCACGGAGACACCTGCAGCTGGGAAGGAGAGAAGCACTTTTGTCTGGACCACTGCAGTTCCAGTAGAGTACTGGGGCCAGAGGCATGTGAAGGGTCTCCTAAGCACCGTACAGTTTTATGGGTGGGAGGCGTTTCCCTGGGTGTGGCCAGCCAATCTAGCAACAGGGAGAGTGAGCACTCAAAACAGATGCTAACCCCGAGTGGTGAAGGAGATTTGGCACCATGCCATTGTCCATTGTCCTTATTTCTTCTTTTGTAATCATGGGTGCCGAGTAGACAGATATTGCGAAATTGAGATATTCAGGACTGGTTTTTTAATTCTTTATTTTGTTGGCCATCTGTACTCCCTATCAAGAACCTGACTGGTGAGACTGCAGGAGAAACATGTATCCAAAGAAGTGAAAAGACCTTTCCCTACCCAAGAGAAGCAACTGCATTTATCAGTGAAAAATCAAATTTTCAGAAATAAAAATAATCTTGTTTGGAAAAAACGCTTTCAAATTATCAAGAATTCTCATTTCGAATGTCCTATATCTCAGGAAACTCAATGGACCCTCTTTCTCTGTGATCTTGCACCATTAACAAAGTCAAAAACATGTGTATAACCTATGTTCTATTGTCAGTGTAGGCAGGTGTACCATCAGGAGATGCCTCTTCCCCTTTGCGAACCAGATAGTAACATCCCTATTCACCAAACTCTTAAACTCTATAAAACATTTCATGGATATAGCGAACTTAAAGAAGAGCTTACCGGCCTCCTAACATCCTGAAGTGCCGTCTTGACCTCACTTTGAGAACCCGGCCGGGTCCTCACGTGAGTTTTTACCTTCACCTTTCACTTCACTGTCACAGAGGCAGCACTCTCTTCATCCAGATATCCCTACATCGTTAGTCCTGAGGAGACCCCCATTGATAGAAGGGTCGAAACGCCGTTGACAAGTAAAAAAGAACAGACCATTACCCAGCCCGTATCATTGTGTACTGAAGCTGTAAAAAATACTGTATAAGAATGGTTGTTTTTCACAACTGATGGAAACCGTGTACATAATAATTCACTTTGTATATTCACTTATTGGTTCCATTTCTTCAATTGGGGACACAATGCACAAACAGTACTACTTTTGACTGAAAGAAGTGTACCTATTGTTTATTTATTTATTTATTTTTTCCTAAAATATGTTATACCAAGCAAACTGTGTAGAAGGTTTTTCTTGCCCTCTGACATTAGATGGTCCTTTTATTGCGAATGTGTACAAGTATTTTAAATATTACTTCTATTTACCCCCAGGAACCATTGTCTTCTTATATATAAATATTACCCTGGTTCCGTCGTGAGTAGGGTTCCCCTGTTACTTCCTTAGTCAATCTCTTCTAAGCATACGTTTATTGTTAAAACAAATTCTCTATTCAATATTATATAAACATATGACACAGAAGGAAATTCAGTTCTAGTTTATCGAGAATATGTTGCTGAAGAAAGTAATATATTTAATAATCTCAGCACTTTCTACAGTTATGACAGTAACTAGGCAAGTCATTTTAAGGTCAGCTATTGAATACACTTATGCTAAGTTCAGCATTTTCCTAAAAGCATCTATTTATGGAAAGGAAAGGCCTAGATTAAGCCTGGCAATGGGAATGTAAGTTTAATGCATTCTGCACCATTTTTTGTTTTTCTGCGTGACATTTTTAAACGCATTTTTGTGTTGAAACCTAAAGCAAATGAACATCATTATTGATTAGTTTTACAGGCAATTTTCTGTGATATTAGTAGCATTTTCCCACAGCTTGAACCAGTCAGAGTTGTAGAACAGAGAAGCAGAGAAGGAGAAGAAGGCCTTGATGGTCCATGAGAGGTGCCAGAGAGAACTGGAACCTGTGAGCCTCGAGGGCTTCCAGTGAAGATGGTGACAGCAACCGTGAAGTGCCAAGAAGAGGTAAAATAGTTTACATACCCAAACTCCTGGTGCCTAGCAATGTGGTGGTGGATGACATTGAATAGTTGTTTGCTGTATATGAGGTGGCCTTGTGTATGTACAGATTCCCAAAGGAGGACTGGGAACCTAGTTTATGGTAGGATAAGCCAACTGTTGGGAGGGATACCCTGTTTGCCCTGGAGGTTGCTAGCCAAATGACCAATGCTCTCATTAAGGCAGCCCATATCATCAAGTTTGGCTTGACACCTGATAAGGCTTGTAGTGTGGTACAAGTGTGGTACAAGTGTAGTGCTGGGTCGAGGGGACCCAGATGAGGACTGGGAAGCTAGTCTATGGAAGGATAAGCCAATTGTTATGAGGGATACCCTGTTCGCCCTGAAGGTAGATGGCCAGATGACCTATTCCCCCATGAAGGCAGCCCATTTCACCAAGTTTAGCCCAACCCCTAAGAAGTATTGCAGTGTAGTGCTGGGGAGGAGGTGGCCCAGAGGAGGACTGAGAAGTTAGTGTTAAGCAAGCCAATTGTTGGGAGGGATACCCTGTGGGCCCTGAAGGTTGCTGGTCAGATGATGCATGCACCCTTGAAGGTTGCCCATATCACCAAGTTTAGTTTAATTTAGTTGAGAGAGCTGACTGCGGACATCTGAGACTGCGGTCTCACACATGATTTACTCTGTCATCTGCCCGATTCAGGCTTTGCGTGTTCCGTTCCTGGTGTTCCCTGGTGTTGATCGACCCAGTCCCATGCTTCCTGGGGGTTAGTGAAAAAGAAGGTGGTGCAGCCAGATAGTATCTTGAGTCGGGCTGGCAATAGCAGTGAGTACCCAGCCCCCTGCTGCAGAGGTGCAGTGTGGTTTCCAGGAATGAGTAGCGCTGGTGCTCAACCACTCGGGTATAGCCAGCAAACAGCATAATGTTCTTGTCTTCCATCCATATGAGGTCCTCCAGCCTGGTCGTGTGGAGTATTGCATCGGAGTCCTTGAAGTTTAGTGGTTTCGCTAGCATGGGGCAGGAAGGAGAGCCTGAAGATGGGCACCTTGTCGAGACCTGGTGTGCCCTCTCCAGGGAGTAGAAGGGGGTAAGATCCATGGCCACTGGAAAGGTTGTGAAACAGGTTTCCAGGTAGGCAATCATGTCTATTACCTCAACTCCCTCTGGAAGTCTTAAGATACGGATTTGCTCTTATGGGAGCTCCCCTCCCACTCCTCGCTCTGTTTTCGAGATGTGTGACCCGGCCTTGCATGTCCTGGATCGCTGACTGATTGACTTTTATGAGTGGCTGCAGGGTAGACAGGAACTTCTCACCATCTAAGAACCTGTCTGCAAGCTTACGGTTGACATCTCGTAGGAAGCTAAAGTCTGCATCTAGGAAGCCGAATGTGGCCTTCATTGTGACATGGGTATTGTTCGATCGTCGCCAGGCAGCTCGTCAGATGTAGAGAGGGCTGGTGTGTCCTGTGCCAGTGGGGTGTCTGGAATCATAGAGGGTGGATTTGTGGAGGCAAATGGCTGAGCCATGGTGGCGGATCGCAACCTTCCCAATGCTGGGAATGTCATGGAAGGATTAGTGGGTGGACTCCCCTCTGCAAGCTGAGAGACTCCCCCCTGCACTGAAGTGAAAACCGCGTGGATGGGATGCTGTCACTATTGTTTCCAGTCGCGTGCACATGGGAGGCCTGGGTCGGAGTGAGAGTGGTGCAGAATCTTGGACCAGGCTGCCAGGAGTCTGCCATGTGCATTGATTGGACCCCAATGCATGGCAGATAGCAGGCAAGTGGTTCAAATCTCACGAGCTTGTTATATGTGGGTAAGTCTCTGGCACACCTTGATTAAGATGATGTGATCGGCCAGGGGCCAGGCGTTGCCCCGGGTGCTCCTCCCATCAAGCGAGCCAGAAATAAGGTGGTTAAGTCTAAGGCATTGGGTCCTGGGGAGAGAGGTCCTGAGCTGGAAGGCTCTCCCAATCCTTTTAACTTTCAGCCATGCCCAAGAGAGGCGGGCCTACAGTTAAGCAAAACTCTGGAGGACAGGTTCAGCACTCGCAAAGGCCCTCTCACTTACATGGGTCACCGACCCCCCAAACGTGCCTCCATTGTGGAGCCAACCTGGGGATGTGCAGGGTGGCCCTGGCCATTGGAGGCCCCCTCTAGCTGGTACTGCTTCTCAACTGCCATCTCCATGGAGATCCTGGTGCAGTCCTGGATCAGCAGTTGCAGGCCAAAGGAGGCCACTAGGCTACAGGCCAAGTGCCCCCCCACAGTCACAACTGGCCACCGGAGATCAGCAAGACCCCGCATACACCTCAATGGTGGTGTATAGATGGGTGAGCCAGCCCTCCATGAAGCTCAGGCACAGGGGGCCCCCGTGACAACCAAGCACAGGGGCCCCACCTCTCTTCCAGCAATTGCAAGCCTCAGCACTCGCGTGGGGGGTCGAGCCCAAGACCACCGACTCCCCATCGGCTGCACGTCCCTCAATTGAGGTGCCACTCTGGAGCCTCCCACTGGAAGTCTTGGCACAGTCCTGGGGCAGCAGTGGCAGACTAAAGGACATCGTCAGGCAGCCCTCCCTGAAGCCCAGGCACAGCCCCCCCCGCAACCCTCAGCACAGGTCCCCCAGGGCTCCCACCTCCTTGCAGACAACGGCGTGTCCCAGCACCCAGCAGGGGGTCGGGCATGACCACTGGCACCCTGCTGGCTACCTGTTTTCCTGCCGCAGTCTGTTCTAGTAGGCAGCCGCTCGCCGTCACATTGCCAGCCATAATGAGACTTGCAGCCCTTCGCCTCCGGGCGCCTCTTGAATCTACCCCAGTGCACCGATGAGCGGAAGGCAAGGTGCAGGAGTCATCCGTGCACTACAATTGCTCCCCCATTGTGCCACCAGCCAGGAAGAAGAGTGATTGTGCAAAGAGCTGCTGAAGCAGTAAGGATTTGCGCCTGCCTGCCATCTTGGCTGACTTAGCCACCCCTCCCTGACATCTTCAGATGACATCAGCTCAGAGGGCGCTTAATTAATGTTCATGTAGTGGGATAGTGCTTAGGTGATAAGGCTGTGTGCCCCTATATAATTCATTGTTCTGATTTGTTGAAATTTGAATTATTTTGCCCACACCATGATGAATCTGCACTTCCCATTTTATTTTGTGAGAAGATTTCTTCTATACACTCTCGCATTTTGGGGTGAGTCAGATGACTTTCCGTTGCTACTAGCGATGTGGTTCGATTTGCTGATCTTGCTCCTCATTGTGAACTTACACTATTTTTTGTTTTTGCCTATTATTTTCTATTGTCCTGTTACTGAATGCACTTATCATTTCGATATTACACATTTCAAAAGTTTGTAATAAATCTTTATAAATGTTCTAATTATGGCCTAGAACTCAGTGCTTCCATATTTGACTGTATTTTTTAATGATGATTTGTATCTTATCTTGGGACACATTGTCGCATTGAATTTGAGGTTGAACTGTCCCACGAGTGTGCTGTTAAGGTATCTTTTAAGGTATACGAGTTTAGGGGTACCATGCCCACAGTCTCAATAAATACAGCTGAGCTTTCACTATTAAATCCTGAGAAACTTAAATTCCTCTAGGATAAGCATTCGGTTCAATTAAGTTCACACTCATAAAACGCACTTCTACATATTTTATAAAGATTTAGAAAAGATGTGGAAAATAAAGAAAAACAAACAATATGAACAATGGAAGCGTAGCGCCCGTCCACCTTTCATTTTTTAACTGCAAGGGGTGGGCCAGAAATGTATCCATGCATGAACACAGAAAACATCGGGCTGTGAGCTGGCTGAATATATTTCTGGTGTCTTATGATAAAACAGGTTTTGGCGCCTCTGCACAAGGACAACTTTAAAGATTATGGTCCATGCCACTGCGCCTGCCTTATTTTGGACAAATGTCAGGGAGGGACAGTAGATAACGCACCTTCTCGCGGAAGCAGATTTATTTGCAAATGCAATTCGCCGTTTGCCTCGTGCATTCCAAAGCGCGGCCCTGGAAAGCAGCGCGAGTTATCAGCCCGTAATGAGAACATTAACTCTGCCCTTTCACAAACGCTATCTCTCCATTATTGGGAGCCGGTGGCTGCTTTCATCCAACGCCTCCATTTCCTCATCTCCTGAGCGGGTGAGACTTGGATTAGGCTAGGAGTCAGACATGGCCTTTTGAATAATTCTGTTTGTCACAGGCATATTTCAGTAAAATGTTTCCCTAGCCATGATAAGGGAAAGGTCTTGAAAGAGTTCACTTTCTTTCAATTATTTACATTTCCATTCTGCATGTTGCCCGCTGTACGTCGCGATACATAAAGAATTGTGTTTTCTTTAGGTAGGCTTTCAGCACAATAGGTGTTGATAACAACTTTTTGCAAACCACACAACTTCCCCGCTTCTGAAGGCTGTGAAACTCTGCGGTTATCATTCATTTCTTTGCACAGAAAGTTAATTGAATAGTATAGTTTTGTATCAAAATCCAGGAACTTTTGTTACACATCTTAGTTAAAAAAAAATCGCTGTGTCATGCTTAAAACCTCGCACTTGGTTTTCACAGCGCCCTGAACTTTAAGACATTTGCATCCGTCATAATAATGAGAAAAATAATTGCGCATCATTTTTGTGAACTAGTTATCGAGGAATAAAGGAAAGTAATGATGTCCTTTTTAAATATAAACAGCGGTGCTATGAAAATCACCTATTGCTTTATATTTGCATTTATAAGTATTGATTGATGCAGCAAGCCATGGGGACAAGTCAGGGCGGTGCATTTACATCAAGAGAGTAATAACAATTAGTTCAGCAATGCCCCTCTGTTACTTACTGGTAATATTCGCTATCCTTGGCCCTACCTGTCCTTTCCCTGTCTTTGCGTGTGAGGCGAATGAAGATTACCAGTAAGCAATCTGGCCATTATGCCCACATCCTCATCATTACTCTAAGGGTAAACCAAAGATAAGCTGGCCTTTTAAATACATGTATGTAAAGTGATATACACTAATTATGTACATCTCCTTCAACTAGTGCGTATGAAACCTTTCAACTAGAAATACTGCATTCAACCTACTTTCAGGAAGTGTGAACTCCTAACCCCACTCCTTGGATTCTGTATTGTCTAATACCAGTGTGACGAGAGGCCCGTGTGGCTGCTCCTCAGATCTCTGAGAGTTACACCCTTCGAATCTTTACCGAAGAGGCTGCAGCCTCCTCAGCAGGCCTGCCTTGCATTGCATCTGGAACAGGAGCACCAGAACAAGAATCGGCCACAGCAATTGTTGGTCGGATCAGATCCACCTGTTAATCGTGATGTGAGAAGCATTCTCTCCCTGGTTTGCACCCCCAAACATAAACAAATGATCAGACTTCCTAAACCCCTCATATCATTAAATATAATGCGAGACTGCTCATTTAGCTTCCAATAGTTGTAACAACTCCTCCTCTCCGAATGAAGGACCAGGACAAAATACTGGTAACAAAAAGCTCCCGTTTTCTCTGAATTTTTAAACAATTTTAGGAAGAAAGAAGGGTTAGTTCTCAAAATAATACCATCATTTACCATTTTAAGAAAAGGAGGTCCACAGAATAAAGCTTCTGATTCCCTAATCCTTCTAGTCGAATGACAGCCACCCACATGCTGCACCTGTTGAAAGATATTTCAAATCAATTGAAGGTAAAGGCTCAACATTAACTCTCTTAAGAGACTTCACAACTAGGGGAAGGCCGCAAAACGTTGTCAAATGTGCTTTTAGAGTAGCTGCAGCCACAACCTGGAAACAATCTAGCAAAAACTGATACATAGCAGACATATTACAATCAATAGGAGAAAGAGACTTCAACGCACATCACTGTTGACATTTTTACTAGTTTTTGGAGTAAGACTTCAGCGTAGATGGATGCCTAGATTTCTTAATAATTTGTGCTAATTGTTCTGCAATTCTACTTTGAAGCCCTACCCTCTCATCCACCAGAATAACAGAGAATGCTTTCAAAGAGGAAGACATTTCGGACGAAAAGCGGCGATAATTTTATCGCCTAATCAGCAAGGTCACGCTATCGCGTGAAACCTTGCATTAGCGCCTGTATTCTGAACGCCCCGCTTTGGATCTCTAATGAGATGCAAAGTGGGCGTTCCTGCCCTGACAAAACTGGAGAAATGTCGCTAAGCGACATTTCTCCAATTTTCAATGGGCACGCTAACCTGCAGAGCGACAAGCAAAGTAGCGATAACTTCTGTTATCGCTACTTTCCTTACGCCGGCTTCAAGACTGACTTAGCCATGATATCCTATGGAAGGTGGATATCATGGCTAAGTATGCCTTGCCCTATCATCAAGTTATCGCCAAACTTTGTGAGATTATCGCTGGATTTCCAGCGATAATCTCACATTTGGCAGTTAGCGCTTGGAATTTTATCGCTTTTGAGATAAGCGTTGCTAATAGCACGCTATCTCAGCGATAAAATTCCATGTTACCTGGCGATAATTATCCTAGCGCTAAGTGTGCTTAGCGATAATTATCGGCGGTCCTTGATGATATGCCCCCATGTTCTTTGAGGCCAGGAAGCTACAACTACTATCACTTCTGTTGCTTCCTGTTGAATCTTTAGGAGCGGCCGATGAGTTATAAGAATAGAAGGGAAAGCATACATCATAGATGAGGACACATTTTACATAGAGGATCCATTCTCCAAGCTCTTGGAACAGTATATTCAGAGAGGAACCTCAGAAGCTGAGTGCCCTCTTGTAAAGAGACCAAGAAAAAGTTCCCCACACTTTCAATATAATATTGAGATCCGTCATGGAGTGAGAGAAAGATGTTTTGATGACAAAAACACTCTGCTCAAGTTGTCTGTTTTCACATTGCCCTTTCCTCTGGTGTGTACTTTTTCGAAGAGAGAAAGTAAAGTTCTGCTGATGTCCCAATCATCAAAAGCCAGAAGATTGAGAAACATGGGCTTTGTTCTTTCTTGTCTGTTTATATAAGACATTACCATTGTGTTGCCTGTTGGTACAAAGTAAATGTGGTTGCAATAGCACACCCTGAAATTATGGCAACTCTCTTCAGTGTGAGGATTTAACCTTCTGTTTGTTTGACCATAGTCCTTGTATTCTCATGCTCAACAAAGTCGCTCCCCACCCGTTTAAGCTGGCATTTTTTATTATCTGTGAAGGGGAAGATGAAGTGAAACCCCTGTGCTCAAGATTCATCCCTTGCAGTAAAGATCCTCTTATCTGACCTGTAAGTGAAGTTGCCTCTTCCAAGGCCTTTGGTGCAGGAGGTCTCCAGTACTTTAGAAGATGTTTAAGAAGAGGTCTCAAGTGTAGTCTGGCTCCAGGTACTAGGAATACAGATGATTCCATGTGTCTCTGTACCCTCAACCATAGTCGAGCTGATGCTTGTTTCCAAGACAAAAGAGATACGCAACCCCGATGTCTCTATCTGAAATGTGCCAAAATGAAAACTCTATCTTGTGCTTGCTTCAGATTTCATTATATAAAGTTGATCAGAAGACCATGCCATTGAAGGTGTTCCATCATAGCCGTCATGGCCCCAACGCTTGAAGGTGCATGAAGAATCCAATAGCTAATTAAGGAAATATGTTCTAGTGCCTGACTATGTAAAACAACAAATAAAAGAGCCATCAAATTTGTAAACACTCTCCTGCGAGTCTGTTGGAGAGGTAGGGAAGTAGAGCAGGAACTGTCACATTACGGTTGGAACTGGCATCTTTGGGCTGTGGGTGACCGATGGGGTGGTCACTGGTGGGTATCAGGGGTGCCAGTTTTCTTTAAATATGTAGTTTTAAGTTCCTTTACCTTGAAGTTTTCCAAAGTTCATAGTATTAGTCCGCAGAAGTTGCACATCCAGGTTCTTTTCCTTAAAACCGTTGCCAAAACATGTTGTAAATAAGTAGGTCCATTCCATGTAGTTTCTTTCTGTAGATTTATTCCAAGTTAAGATCTTATGCAGAGTCCCACCAGGAGCAGCCTCCCTGCTGCTCAGCCCTTCCTCCCACTGAAACTCTCTCCCATCCAACATTCCACAACCAGCTATCACACCAACATTCCACTCCACAGACACACAGGCTGAGCAGCAGGTATAACAGAGTCCTGATTCCAAAGGGCAGAACCTGGAACTGAAAATGATTCCCTAAAATACAAAATCTCAGATACGTCTGGTGGCATAACATAGTTGGAATATGATACTATGCTTCCACAAGGTCCATTGTGATCATAGAAGCCCCTTCTGCAATTTATAGTAATATTTTCTGGAGTGTCCCCATTTTGAACTGGATCTGTTGTATCCACTTCTTAAGGTTATGGAGATCGGTCACCAATACTCTGACAAGTTGAGCACCACAAAAATGAATGAAGAGGCCTTCTTGCCTCTCTCCTTCATTAGGACTGGAATGAGTGCTTTCTAAAACATCAGTTTGTGAATTGGCAATATCACTGCATTCTTCTTGATGGTCTTACCTGGGTAAGCCATATGAATTGCTGCAGTCACTGGAGGAATGGCAGAGAACTCTATACAATAGCATTCCTTTGAAATACGAAGCATCCAGAAGTCGGAAAACGTGCTTCACATACTGTTCAGAAATACTTTATCTGTTCTTCCCCTGGTCAATGTAGGTCACTTCTGACATAGTCAGGACAGTCAGATCTTATATGGGGATGAGGTTTTTCCACTCTGTTATCCTTTGTTCTGATATCATTTTCCTCTTTGTTGTTGTTGATGGAACCATCTTTTAGAAGGTTAATGATTTCAAGGAAGCAAAGTATGAGAATAAGAACCTGATTGTAGCAGACTGGTTTGGCACATTGAATCCCCCTAGATTTTTGCTGTTTACTATCTAATTTTGGGCTTTTCCTGTCAGTGAGTCTCACTCACAGTAAATTCTGTGGAAATGGATTAAGAGCACTAACTGCCAGTGTCTGTCTTTTAAAATGAGGTCCTCGGCTGCGCAGCTAGTGTAGGAGACTCTGAGCTTGTTACACATCAACACTTTTAACATTATTTTTTTAAATAGTTTTATATAGCATGAACTAGACAGAAAGTTATCACGTATCAGAGTGCTTTACAGTTTCGTTATGATCCAGCGGTAATTACACAGTCATTTCTCAGTGCAAACCATCATTTACCTCTAATTTACCGCTGAAAAGGTGATGGACCTTTGCCACCGTGTTATCACCTCCAGGAGACTTTACATAAACATGAAAAATCAAAAATGCAATTAATATTTGATAATATTTAATAATAAAGAGAGTTGTGAGTATTTTTAAAGGGTTTTATTTTCTAGTTAAAAGTTAAGGTTCTCTGACCCTTTTATTCATTAGTCAAATATCAATCAGGTTACAGAATTGGAAAACAGGAAAAATAGAATTAGTACAAAACATGTTATAGGTTGCATACAAATCACTCCATAAAGGAGGAAAAAACCCTAATTCTATGTCAGTCAGAACTCTTTAAGGAGTTTCAGGAAAAATATCATTCAAGAGTGAGTTTTGCAAGGCTAATCAATAATTAATAATTGGCAAAAAACCTCCCATAAAGAGAAATAAATGCATAAGACAAATACATCTTTTCAAAACTAGTTAATTAGTCCAAGCATAAATTTAGCGTTTTAGCATCTACATCTAAACCTGTTCCATCAGCTCCTTTCTCTGCCCTGGTCTGTTCAATCTGTCTCTCTCCCTCTCCATTGTCTGACAGAGAGGCTGCTCCTTGAAAATGCCCCTCCTTCAAAAGACCTCAGAGAAATGTGATCTGCCATGCCAAAAATATGACGTGCAAGGCAAGCCTAGGTCTCTCTGCCCCCTCCTCCCTCTATCTCTACTTGGACGAATCTTCTCCCAGGCTACACCTGCGACGTTCACGTACCTAACCCATGTGATGTCTTGTCTCATCTGCTCCCTCTCCTCTCCCCTCCTATCTCTTCTAGTCCAGTATGACTGACACACCCACTAAGGGGTCATTATTTATACTCTAATTCTTGGCTGATTACACTAATAATGTTGCAGTTTCAGTAGAAACTCGCACTGTGATTGGTTAGCATAGGTGAGATGAGGGTCTCACCATCCTGTTTTCATTGCAAATCCAACTCATACCGGTTTTAACAAAGGAAGCGTTAATGCTTAATACAGTCATCTGTTTCACCATCAATAATTATACAATTATGGCAACATTTAATAGGAAAAAATGTATCAATCCATTTCCTCCTTGCTTTCACATCGCACGCAGGAATGACACTTTCCCACTAACACTGGTACATTGGCACAATGACAAGAATGTACAGTTCACTGTGGCCTTGACCCATGTGTCTTCACTTGAGGGACTTGGCAGTTCATGCAGCTGTCATAATCTTCTGCGCATGCGTTGCTCATTCAGCACACTGCTTAACAATTCTCAGCCATGCTGGATTCCTAGGCAGCCATTTTATAGTGGGCCCAAAAACAAAACAAACACAAGAGTATTAATTTATCAAGATAAAACCCATAATGTTTACCTCCCCCATACTAGTACCCTGTATTAGTTATTACCTAGCAAAAGCTATTAGTTTAAAGCAGCTTTTCTATTATTTGTGCATATAATGCAAAAATGTGCAATGTACAACATAGCATAAACATGCACCAGTGCACATTTTCAAAGCGCAAACAATTAATACATACTCATAGCAACATGCTGTAATGTTTTAGATAGCTTTTCATGCAAAATGCTTTTGAGCCACATGTAGTTTCGGTGCATGGTTGATTAATTAATACACATTATAAAAAGATGTATTATAAACTGAATGTGCATTTTCTAAATATGCAACATGGCCAGGGTCTCTTGAGAAGGGAACAGGGAGTGTAGATCTTATCTTCAAAGCTAAAGAGGAAACTGAAATCACAAGGTTTCTACATCACAAAAACACGTTAATTCAGCACAATTATGTGCTACTTTAAAAGTTCCCAAAAAAGAATTCTCTAAATTAAATGTACAGTCTATAGTGAAGTTAAATCTAAACTCAACACATTAACATCCATGATTAATTCATTAAGCATGGGTTTAAATGAAAGCATTTCAGATTGAAAGCATTGTGACCAGGCCTCATTTCATGTCTTTCACTTTGTATGCACTAAAAGTGGCACTTAAAAAAAACATTTGACTAGGCCTCATTTCATGTTTCATTTGCCATGTGTTTTCACTTCCACCAAAATCTGCGTGCTATTTTAAATGCAGTCTGTCTGAAACACAAAACAGAGCAATGCTTAATCTTGATGAAATCTAGCCCCATCAACTCACCCTTTGATGATAACAAATCATGATACCTCAAATGATTTGTAAATCATCACACTTATTTATTTTCACAGGTGACATTTTTATTCCAAAAGCTGAGCATGTACCAATTTTACCTCTATTTCTAAGGCAACACAAGTTTTGTCTGTAATCAGATCATACATAGCCAAGCTCAAAGTTTAGTGCAGAGTTCTTGGAACTGTTAGTCTTCTCTAAAATAAGTAACTAAAATAATAAAAGGAAAATTCAACAGAACAGTTCTCTTTTCTATTTTCTTTTCTTTTTCTTTCAATATTCAAAGTTTCTTTTCTCTTCAGTTCTTGGCAATTCTCAGCTATTGTTTCAGCATTTCTTGACTCCCCATCAGCTTGCCATCAGGGTGGCTCATAGAGTGTGGCATTCTGTAATTTTTCCATGCAATTTGACCACTCAGGTGCTGAGAAAACTCTGAAAGAGCACCATCAATTCTTTGCACTTTTTCAATCCAAGCCTTTCACTTTTATTTTCACTTTGATCAGATTCAGATGTTTCAGCTATGGGTGCAAATGATTTTTCAACGGACCACTGCAGACTTTTTTATACCCCTTCAGCCAGCTTGTTCCTACCTCCACTCGTAGGCCCACAGCACTAATTTCTTCTTCAGAGGCTGCATCTGACTCTTTCACCCTTTTGACACCGCTTTCATCTGAGTCAGTTTCCACTTTTTGCTTTTCCAGTGCCACTTCAGTTTTCTCTAGTGCTGCTTCAGACTCTGGGTGCTGTCTTACAGCTTGACTGACCCTCTTCTGTGGGCTTTTGACCACTGCTGGCATTTCTTCTTGAAGAGGAGCTGTTTTATCATTGGGACACAGCACCATACGTGTGTGAGAGGCATGCACCCAATTTGGAAGGCCACCACATTTCACAACAGTCTTTGCCAGGATCCTTTGGAACAGGCCTTTCCATTTCACAGCATCTCTCAGATCAAAGTTTTGGCACCATTCATTATGCAGATCTTGTGTAGCAGCTGCAATCTGGTGAGAAACTGCACGCTCCACATCAGTCAGACCTTCACAGCAATGACTAGTCTTTTCATCGGTGTTTTTCAAAAGTGCATTTGCATTTATATATGCAAGCCACTTCAGTGATGCTGAAACACAGTCTTTTGCAAAGTGAAACTCTGTACTGTCTTTGTGTTGCTTTATTATGCTTGAAACATCAGGCAGATAGCTACAATTTAATCCTTGTCCAATCTGTGGTTCTACACACATCATCTTTGAAACCTCATTATGATCTGATTTCAGAGAAACCGGCAATCTATACCTGGTCATCAGTTTTTGCAATAACACATTTGCTACTATGCAGTTGTCACTCTTCGCAAAAAAGGTTCTGATACAACCCTGTTGTTCTGCTTCTGAAACAATTTCGTGAGCCTCTATTAATTCACCTGTGAAAGTTCCATTGAATGTATATGCTAACAGAACACAATTTTGTATAACTGAATTAGCATTTCTCTCTCCCATGACAACAGTGACTCCCATTTGAGCAGCTATACTGTATGTTATGGTAAGGGCAATCAATTTCAAATTTTGGGCTGAGGTAACTACTGAAAGCCATGAAGCTTTGACAACATAATGTATAAGAAGCACAGCATGTGCTGCGCTTAATGCGTCATTGTTACCTTTCAAATATGGGCCATCTACAAAATGGACATTGTTGGGCGGAATCAGACGTTCATCCTTAAAGTCTGATCTTGGCTTTATGCATATTTTCATCTAGACACTCATATTCAGTTTCATTGATGTTGGGGTCAAAGGCAATTGGGAAATACATCACAGACCCTTGAACACATTCATGTTTTTGAACAGGCACTGAGAGAGCGCAGCCCTCCCTCTCACTGCAAATTGGTGTATTTTCTTTTAAATAAACTTGCATTCCTAGTGCCGGGGCGTGACACTTTTCTCTTTCAACTCTAGGAATGCTCTTGTGCAATTGTTGTCCAATGGAAGCGGATCAGACACATCCTTGTGTGTCAGCCTCAGTAAAGGCTTAGCCACTAGGGAAAGGTTTAGTATCACTCTCTACAGCAGCTAACCATTCCCAAGAACATCTTGACTTCTTTCTGAATTTGAGGTGGATTCATCTGGTGAATAATTTCCACTCTCTCTGGTGACACCTTTCTAGCTCCCTTTCCAATTATGTGTCCCAGACATTCATTTTCTTTTTGACAGTACTCCTGACTATTCTCATGCAATGGCACTGTGACATGAACTTGACAAAAATCAATAACAGTAAGCCACTATTTAGCACATGGAATGTGAAAAAATATATTGGCTGGATTCGGTATTACAGGACAACATAGAACTGTTATGCTATTATTCTCCTGCACTATTCTGTTCTTTTCATTTAGTTTCTGTGAACCTGTGATCAGAAAGTTACATAAACTTCCAATCAATTCCATCAAGAATCCTTGACTCAGTTTATTTCCAATTTGGGGTAAAATTTCGGCAACTGATGGTGTTCTTGAATACAAGTCATCTGGTTCTAATTTGAATAAGACATGCTCTGCACATTTTATTAATCTGTCATCCTTCTCTGTGAACTCTCTTGTTTCTGTGTTTATTATTTCTTTCAAATCAGAAGGTAATTTTTCAACTGTCTTTTGTGAAAACAATGCTACAGCTGTCTCTTGTTGGGCCATTTTAAAATGTACATCCTCATCAGGAATCTGATAATTAACATCATCTGCTGTAATATGTGCTGTTTAATTAGCAAAACAATTGTTTTCCTGTCAGGCCTGAATCACAAAAAACAACTTGCCAGTTTTTATCAAATGGGCCTATTTTTGGTGCAAATTCTTCTAAAACTGGGTTTGTAATTTCTTTGTTTAAAACTCCTACAACTAAGTCTGGACCTTCCACTGCTTTCACAATGGACTTGGTAAATTCAAAATTGTGAGGGCTAAAACTCTCCTTTTCAAATGCAGCAACCTGTTGAACTGGGTTCCGATTTTGTTTCTGAAAATAATTCACATTTGCTCTGTACAACTTATTAATTTCAGCATTTTCCATATTTTGTGGGAGCATCTGAGCTTGAAAAAATCCTGCCATTGGTACCTGTTTCTGAACTAACATTTGCATTTGCTTAACTGGCATACCTTTTCACCTGCATTTCTCTCTGTGTTTGCGCATTTGCTGCATCATTTTTAAATTTACATTTCTTTTTCCAATGCTCAAATCTGTTATAAAGATGGCAAAAGAATATTTTTTCCAGCAGTGCAACATCCATACCTGAATTTGCACAAACCAAAACACCTTTACTTCCATCCTGTGTTCTTTTAATCTGTACCCAATCAACATCCTTTGCTGGCACTCTGCCCTTCAGGAAAGTAATCACTGCTACGTTTTTCTCCATAACAACAGAAAATGATGGTGCATTCATGCAAACCCTTGTCATTGTCTCCTTACCTGGCCTTTGCACAACAACTTTAGATTCAAACCACAATTCAGTCTGCATGGCAATGTCAAAGAACATTTCCAAATTAATGCAAATCCATCAATTTGTGGGTACCACAGCATAAGTTTTTCTCTCAATTGTGGGAATGTGTTCAGAAATGCTGCAAGTTCACTTTTGTTCCATGGCACATGAACATGCACTTCTCCCACCCTTTCTCTCAATGAGTAAGCAAAAGCTTCTCCCTCATCCTGTTTATTATTTTTCTCAACTAGGTCTGGTGGTTTCTTTTTCTTCTCATGTTTTCTTGCCCTCTTGTCTCCTAATGTCTCAAACCCATTGCATTTGAAAATATATTTTATTATTTCTGCAATGTGCAATTGCATTCCTCATCATCCATATGTACCCTGACACTTTTCTAAAATGGAAAACTTCCTGAAACATCAATTTCATATTGCACATGTAGCTGTTTCCTTACTCGGGAAAATTCATTATTTTTCCTGACACATGTTCCCATTTACATGATTTAAACAGCAGGAACTGTTAATTTCTTCAGGTTCAAATGGTGAATTTAAAACACTAAGCTGTCTCTCTTTTTCAGGGTCTGGGTTAATTTGGTCCCCCATGCTCTCTATCTTTTTAGGCACTGCTGCTTCCTCACAGCAGGTTTGAAAAATCCCATCTTCAAATATATTAATTGCATCCTGGGCTGCAGATGTGGTAAAAACCATTCCCCCCCACCACCTTTCAGTGCTTGGACTGTCTGGGGTAATTCCTGTTCAATAATCTGTGAATTCTGTGTTTCTGAAATAAAGCCAGACATAATTACTCCTTCTGCAGCTCTTTGAACCTTTTGAATAGGGACCGTATTAATTGGGACAGTCACAATTTTTCTAGGCATTGCCTGTGCATCTGCAGTTTGTAATATTTGGACTGAATCAGTCACATGTGAAGCAGTAACACCTGGAGATATTACTGTCAGTGCAGAATCAACAGATAGTGGTTCAATCTGAAATGTCTGCACAGTTCTCTCAATCTGTGTTTCTCTCTGTTTAACAGAAGCAGCAGCCACTGTAGTACTTACTGGTACAATATTATAATTATTTGTAATGGGGACCACATAAGTTGGTGAACACTTAGTTAACAATGCATCCATTATTTCATTCCCTGAATCACTATTTATTTGAAGCTTTTTTTCATCTTTAATTCCCTTCTCCTGTATCTGGTGCTTTACCTTTTTACCCTCACTTGCTTTGTCTCTTGCTGCCTTTTCCCACATGCTTAAAGCCTCAAATTGTGCAGCTCTAGATGGTGTCTTTATTTCACATAACACTTCCCTTAATTTGTCAATAATTTGCAATTCAAAAGTACCATCTTTTGGAAATCTCAAAGGACCTTCTTTTTCAGTAATCTTGCACCATTGGTGAACCCACATACATGAATTTTGTCCAAAACTGGTAGACATAAAATGCACGGGTGATCCTTCAGGCGCATCACCAATTAAAAACACATTTTTCACTTTACCTCCCAACAGTTTCTTTAAACCTTCAAACAATTTAATTTCTGCAATAGGTCAATGCAATTTCTTTTCTCCAATGCTGTCAGTTTCAATTTCAGCCAGTTTAACTCCTACTACTGACCCTCCACAAAATCTTTCTGAAATATTTTTCTGAGTTTTCTTAATCAAAATTCTGTTAATAACAACATAAAAACATTTGCTACTCTGCCTGTTCTACTAAATAAAGGATAGATTTCTTTTCACTGCGAGTAACACACTCCGCTTACTCTTCACAAAGTAAGAACTTCAAACACTGCGAGTAAATCCCTTCCGCTTACCCTTCACTCAAGCTCAGAAAATCTGATACTCCTTTGGTGTTACCCTTTCTAGGTGATATAACACCAAAGTTTCACCAGCGAACTCTTTGCTATCAATCACTCTCACTTTTAAACAGAAAATAGTCCCTACTTTAACACTGCCAGCCCCGCATAGCTTCTCAGTGTTATTCCAACAGACGAGTAACCTCACTGCAGTGTGGCTACATCCACCACCCGCTATTCCTTTCACTGTACCTGTATTTCCAGACAATATAAAATGCTAACTTTTCATTTTAAGAATATATAATCAATAATCAAAAATGCTGTCCTATGACATTACCAATATAATCAATAAAACCATCAATTCAAAATGAGCAAAATTTCACCAACAGTCAAAACCCTTACTATTTTCAACACTTCAAAAATACATCCTAGGACATTAACAACATTTCACAACCCTATTGATACTAACAGCACTCCAGCAATCACCTTCTTGCATCACCTTCCAGTACTGCTTTGCCAGTCTTCAGGTTCTGAGCATTGGAATCAGGACTTTCTTTAGAGAATCTGGACATTTATCTAACTTTGGCAATTATTTCCTAGCGCTATTTAGGCTTTTAACTAAACTATACTCCTTTTGGTGATGGTGTTAACCTTACCTCTGGTACCAGAAACTGATCCAGCGGTAATTGCACTGTATTTTCTCAATGCAAAACATCATTTACCTCTAATTTACCGCTGTAAAAGTGATGGACCTTTGCCACTTTGTTATCACTTCCAGGAAACTTTACATAAACATGAAAAATCAAAAATGCAATTAATATTTAATAAGATTTAATAATAAAGAGAGTTGTGAGTATTTTTAAAGGGTTTTATTTTCTAGTTAAAAGTTAAGGTTCTCTGACCCTTTATTCATTAGTTAAATATCAATCAACTTACAGAATTGGAAAACAGGAAAAATAGAATTAATATAAAACATGTTATAGGTTGCATACAAATCAAAGGAGGAAAAAACCCTAATTCTATGTCAGTCAGAACTCTTTAAATAGTTTCAGGAAAAATATAATTCAAGAGTGAGTTTTGCAAGGCTAATCAATAATTAATAATTGGCAAAAATCTCCCATAAAGAGAAATACATGCAAAAGACAAATAAATCTTTTCAAAACTAGTTAATTAGTCAAAGCATAAACTTAGCGTTTTAGCATCTAAATCTAAACCTGTTCCATCAGCTCCTTTCTCTGCCCTGGTCTGTTCAATCTGACTCTCTCCCTTTCCTTTGTCTGACAGAGAGGCTGCTCCTTGAAAATGTCCCTCCTTCAAAAGACCTCAGAGAAATGTGATCTGCCTTGCCAAAAATATGACGTGCAAGGCTAGCCTAGGTCTCTCTGCCCCCTCCTCACTCTATCTCTCCTTGGACGCAATCTTCTCCCAGGCTGCACCCACGACGTTCACGTACCTAACCCATGTGATGACTGGTCTCATCTGCTCCCTCTCCTCTCCCCTCCTATCTCTTCTAGTCCAGTAAGACTGACACACCCCCTAAGGGGTCATTATTTATACTCTAATTCTTGGCTGATTACACTAATAATGTTGCAGTTTCAGTAGAAACTCACACTGTGATTGGTTAGCATAGGTGACATGAGGGTCTCACCATCCTGTTCTCATTGCAAATCCAACCCATACCGGTTTTAACAAAGCGTTAATGTTTAATACAGTCATATATATCACCATCAATAATTATACAAATATGGCAACATGTAATAGGAAAAATTGTATCAGTCCGTTTCCTCCTTGCTTTCACATCGCACACAGGAATTACACTTTCCCACAGACACTGGTACATTGGCACGATGACAAGAATGTACAGTTCACTGTGGCCTTGACTCATGTGTCTTCACATGAGGCACTTGGCAGTTCATGCAGCTGTCATAATCTTCTGCACATGCGGCTTTCATTCTGCACACTTCTCAACAATTCTCAGCCATGCTGGATTCCTAGGAAGCCATTTTATGGTGGGCCCAAAAACAAAACAAACACAAAAGAGTATTAATTTATTAAATAAAACCCATTATGTTTCCCTCCCGCATACTAGTACCCTGTATTAGTTATTACCTAGCAAAAGCTATTAGTTTAAAGCAACTTTTCTATTATTTGTGCAAAACCTGCAAAAATGTGCAATGTACAACATAGCATAAACATGCAGCAGTGCAAATTTTCAAAGCACAAACAGTTAATTCATACTCATAGCAACATGCTCTAATGTTTTAGATAGCTTTTTATGCAAAATGCTTTTGCCCCACATGTACTGTTGGTGCATGGTTGATTAATTAACACACATTATAAAAAGATGTGTTATGAACTGAATATGCATTGTCTAAATATGCAACAAAGCCAGGGTCTCTTAAGAAGGGAACAGGGAGTGTAGATCTTATCTTCAAAGCTAAAGAGGAAACTGAAATCACGAGTTTTCTACACTACAAAAACACATGTTAATTCAGCACAATTATGTGCTACTTTAAAAGTTAAAAAAAAAATTCTTTAAATTAAATGTACATTCTACAGTGAGGTTAAATCTAAACTCAACACATTAACATCCATGATTAATTAATTAAAGATGGTTTTAAATGAAAGCATTTCAGACTGAAAGCATTGTGACCAGGCCTAATTTCATGTTTTTCACTTTGCATGCACCAAAAGTGCCACTTAAAAAAAAACATTTGACTAGGCCTCATTTCATGTTTCACGTGCCATGTGTTTTCACTTGCACCAAAATCTGTGTGCCTTTTTTAAATGCAGTCTGTCTGAAACACAAAACAGAGCGATGCTTAATCTTGATGAAATCTAGCTCTATCAGTTACAGATGGACACATTCATTGTTGTTAGGCACGGGGAGATTAAATGATTTGCCCAGAATCACAGGATGTTGAGCTTCGTTGCCGAGATTCAAACCCGGTTCCTCCACTTCGAGGACGACCGCTCTGGCCGTAAGGCTACATCCTCTCCCCAACACTTGAGCACATGTCAGACTGAGCGTATGAGACTACCATCTAACTCAGGCCGGTATCTAACAACAAGTAGCCTATCGCAGAAGAGGCCCTTCAGGGATTGGTACGGACTTGGTGGAGGCTTTTAATGTGGGTGGGCATTTATAATGTAGGTCTGTAGTGCTTAACTGGAAAGAGTGGCCGTTTTACCGAATTATTCATTCTGTACCAAAGTGCAGTTTCGCCCTATTTAGGCCTAGAAATACAGGTTGGGTACCAATCCTAGGGTAATAGTGTACCCAGAGCGCAGATCCAGGGTCACTACTGTGATATCTATACTTCATATTTTCCTGGCTCAACTCATTGTGAGATTCTAGGTCACTGCCCCCACTACTGGGATACATTATTTACTCTGCAGTCCAGCAGGAGGATCAAAAACCTCCCCACACAATAGAGACATTTTACAGTGCTGTGGCTTGATCCTGAGAAAAGAAGGGAATGGCCAGAATCTTCATGTGCTAATTACCTTTAACTTTGCACAAGGTCTGAAAGAGCTCACTGCCACAGAAACAAAAGACAGCCAGACTTCCTGGGACATTCTGGTGGGAGGTGATCAAGCAGCTGTGTCAGTTGGGGGCAGGGTTGAAACTTTCAAGAAAGGTCTTTCCAGAGACTACTCCAAGTCGCCATGTTGAAATGACCCAGAATGCAGTTCAGGAGGTTTGAGGCAGGGACGGAGTGATGATGGGTTACCCTAGGATTTTGTGCAGTGGTGCCTACCTTCCAGAACCTCACAGCCCCTACTTAAAATCCCTGCACAAGGCACACTGTTTAGAACTGTCTGGACAATGCAGAAGGAATGCCCATCTGATACTGAAATGTTATATGCTATAACAAACAATACTGAAAGATTGTATCAATCATAATGATTTCAGTGGTTTTGAAGTAATGCATTTTTGCTTTTTTTATTTAATGTGGGGACACTATGACAAAGTTAGAAGGCCTGCCTTTTTATGACCCCGCCTTACATTTGTCTAGTGTAGGTGGGTTATACTGTAGCCTTATGGTTCACTGCTTCCCATGGGTGTGAACTGTTACCAGGGTGTCCCCAGAGATAATTATATCTACCTACTTGAACACAGAAAATTAATGCATAGTATTAAGTATGTGCATGATGGAGTACATTTGTTTTTTTCTGAGAAAAAGCATTAACTAGACAATCATTTATTGGGTGTCATTTGTTGTGCACCTTTAAACTGGGAAACTAGCCCACACTACCTCTCCTTAGGCTGCTCTGCTTCGCTACCCTGACCAAGTCAAGTGCTACAATGGGGTACTTGATTCCTAGCAAAGGGAATATGGTAGATGTATTACTTGTGAAGGACTCACATCCGTTACAACTAACAACCCACTTTCAGGCATTAATGCTCCAGATGCCTGATGATAAGACAAAGAATGTTTTTTTCTCTTTGAAAAGAAAACGACGTTTTTCTTCTTATTCTGGGCCATATAATTGTAACAACTTCAAATGGCATACAAAGTGCTGCTGTTTTCCAAGGTGAACCAGTATGTTATTCTATCAATTACAAATTTCTTCTGGCAGCTATTGCTACACCTTCACAAATTTAACTAAGGCAAAGGTTCTTGCAATATCAAAAGAAATGTCTGAGAGGAAACAGGCTATTTCTTTATAGCTTCCAGGAGTGAAGAGCATTCAGATCTCTCTGGAACTGATTTAAAGAGGCTTTTGAAATCTGAAATCAAGGACTGACTTGTATGGGCTACATAAATTCCCACCCTAATAGCAAGATGGGCACCTGTCTATATTTTTATCAGAGCTAAATCTATCTTTTTGTCCATCTTATCTTTCAGGATGCCCTTACACAACAGAGGTAAGGTCCCCTAGGCTAGCTGTCAAAGAGTCCACTACAATTGACACCGGCATTGTCTCATCCATCTCCTCCAAAGTATATAACATATAGATGAATCTGGGTATATTGATTTTATCTAGGTCTTTCCATTCCCTTAATGCCACATCCGATACATAATAATGGAGTGGAAGATGGAGCCCGTTGAAACTCAGTTGATGCACTTCGTAATTCTTCTACTGGAAAGTCCATAATGTGCCTCACTCCACCCAGAATTTCCAGCAACATTACTTTATCAACAACTTTCTGTCTTTGGTCAGAGGTTATATGTTTCAATCCTTAATATGCTCCAATCCTAGCTCTTCCTCTTGAGTCTAAGAGGAAAACAAGTCAGGAGTCTCATTCAGAGTCATTTCCTAGTCTCCAACACAACTGTTCTCATTCTCTTTCAAAATCGTCTTTGCAATAACTCACCAGCTCCTTGTGGTGGAGGCAAAGAGCTGGGAGAAGAGGAATCATCCTCGTACTGTCTCTTCTTCTAATGTTTGCCCATTACCAATAGTGGCACTTGCTCTACTAACTTGCAGAATCACAGAATCACAAAGATGCCTTTTCACCTGAGCTCTCTCTTAAATAAAAAAAAAGAAACATGCACAGAAAATGTAAATCGAAATTCTCTGCATGTGCTGAAACCCCCAAGCCCCTGTCCATGCATTTGTGTACAGCAACCACTGATCCTACTCTTGTGTCAAGGTGCCTCCAACAGTCTCGCAGCTTAAGTCCAACCAGCAGGGATCCACCTCTACCTGAATCTACACATCTCAGGAAGGCAAAAGTAAGGGGCATAATTACAATAAAGTGGTGAAGCGTGTTGTTAAGCCAAGAAGGCTAACGACATGCTTCATCGCTTTAGAAACGCAGGGCTGCACCATATTCTTTAGAATATGGTGAGGCCCTGCATCTCCCCCTGCGCTGGCGCTAAATTTAACTGCCTAGCGCCAATGTAGTGATAGAGCATAATTATTTGAGAATAATTATTGCTTGATCAAGTCTGCTCATCAAGTGAGAACTAATAATTAATTAATAAGTTGTGACTAATAGTGTGGTCTTTTTAAAACATGGGAGAGTTTTCAAAGTGCGGCTTAAAAGCATGCAAAGATTACACAACACATTTAGAGTTCCAAACCTGCATCGTAAAAGCATGCAGAAGACTTGCAAACTAGGGTAATGAGATGACATGAGAGAGAAACTTACTAAATGTACTAAGTAGTACATAATAAAAGTACAATGCAAGTAGTACAATAGAAATATGATTATGAAAATGCTTAAAAGAAAACTAATTCTTGTCTATGTTTGTTTCCTTCTTAACATGAAAATCTTAAATAGAGAAAAAACTGTGATTGCTTATATTTGAGAAAATCATATTCAGACTATGTTTATAAATTTATTTGAAATGATGCTTTTTATATAATTTCCTATGCATTCTCTATTTTCTCTTTTTGTTTTGCAATAGTGTATTTTTTTTATTTACTAGAAAATTATTTTGTGATTTTCCCTGTAGTTATCAAAGTCTATTAGTGTTATTTCTCTTCCTAACATAGGTCTTGTTAGAAATGGGGGTCTCTAGTTGGCAGAGGTGGGTACCTTTGTCCAAATAGGGACCCTTGATTTTAGCCAGGGTAAGGTGAATACCCTCCTAAAATAATCCCTACTCACCCCATTTGTAGCTTGGTACAAGCAGACAGGCTTATCTCAGACACAGTGTGTAAAGCATTTGTGAACACATACAGTAACACAGTGAAAACACTACAAATGGACACCACACCAGTTTAGAAAAATAAGTAATCTTTTTCTAAACCAAAAGAAGACCAAACGACAAACATCCACATTACAGTAATAAAAATATGACTTTCAGATGGTAGAAATAGTTCAGTTCAAAGCAAATTGCAGATGCAACACTTTTCTCACAAAGTACCTGGGATGCATCATGCAAACAAACAAAACAGGCCGCAGGATAGGTGATAAGTTGGTTCCTTATACCCAGGAAAGGTGATGCGTCTGTTCCTTGCGCCGAGGGAGGTGATGCGTTGGTTCCTTACAGCAGCGCAGGGGAGGTGATGGGTCGGTTCCTTACCGGAGAGGAGGTGATGCGTCAGTTTGTTACTGCGTGGGGAGGTGATGTGTCGGTTTCTTACTGCTTCCCCCACGATGCGACAACCTTGGCGCTTTGATGCGGTACGACGACCTGGAATGATGCCTGAACTTTAGCAGCCACACAGCAGGCCTTGCATCGAACTCGGTGTGATGATCTCAGACTTCAGAGATCAGTGCACTGGATGCGGCGTTTGGCGATATCTCGAGCCGCGTCAGGCTATGCGACGATTTAATTGGCGATACAATGGAAACAGATACGGATGCGTCTTGCTTCTTCAAAGTTGCGTTACTTTTCCAGCTCCAAGCGGAAAACAGTCTCTATAGATCAAAAACAACAGCAGGCTCCTCTTTGCAGGTCAGAACTAACAACGAGGAAGTTCAGGGGAGCTGGTGGCGAAGTCTTTGTGTCCCTGGGACTTCAGAACAGGAGGCAACCCCAGTTTCAAGCCCTTGGAGATCTTCTTTCAAGCAGGGGACATAGCAAACAGCAAAGTCATTTTCTCCTCTCCTTGACAGCAAGTGGCCACTGCAGGCCAACCCCAGACAGCAAACAGCACAGGGGCAGTATTCCTTCTCAGCTTCTCTGGCTCTTCTCCTTGGCAAAGATTCCTCTTGATTTCCCAGAAGTGATCTAAAGTTATGAGACCTGAACCCCAATATTCATACTACAAAATCCTTTGTTCTCTGGTGGCAGAGAAGCCCTGTGCCCAGTCCAAACCGGTACTGTCCTCTCCGGTGCAGCTTCCTGGCAGGAGGTGGAGATAGCATTGTGGAAGGCAGACCAGGCCCATTCAGGTGAAAGAACATCTCCTCCCCCTACTCTAAATGTAACCCAGGTCTCTTCAGCCTAGCCCTGACTCATCAGGCTCTCTGTAGCCACTGCTCCTCCCCAGCCCCTCTAATCTAAAAGGCAGACATGCAATTCACAAACCTAGCAGAGGCACACTGGATGGCTAAGCAAGAAAATACCTACTTTCTAAAAGTGGTATTTTGAAACACAGAATATAAAAATCTCTCTCACTAAAAGATGCATTTTAACGTTCTCAGTTCAGGCATACTAAACTTTATTTTCCTACCTTGTTCCCAGGAGTAGTTATGTTTATAAGCTGTTATAAACAAACTCCCCATTCTATCCTATAGGAACAGGTAGTCTTGCAATAGTGAAAAATGAAATTGGCAGTCATTTACTATCAGAACATGCCACATATATCAGGCGACATCCTACCTTTCACATACACTGCACCCTGCCCACAGGAGTACCTTGGGCCTACCTTAGGGGTGACTAACATGTAAGAAAAGGGAAGGTTAGGGCCTGGCAAGTGGGTGCACTTGCCAGATCGACATGGCAGTACCAAACTGCACACAGGCTCTGAAATGTCAGGCCAGAGTTACATTTACAGGCTGCTTCTGTGGGTGGCAGAATCAGTACTGCAAGCCCACTAGCAGCATTTGATTTACAGGAGCTGGGCACACATGGTGCACTGTACTAGGGACTGACTAGTACATCGAATAGCCAATCATAGAAACACCAATCCATAACAACAATTTACAGGGAGAGCATATGCACTTTAGCACTAATCAGCAGTGGTAAAGTGCCCAGAGTCATAAACCAACAAAAACAGGCCCAAAACAGGATGCCAAAAAGGAAAAAGTATGGGGATAAACCCGCTGAAAAACGCCAGGTCTAACAAGCCTCAGAAAAATGTACTTTGATCTTCAATATTTCTAAAAAAGTTGATCTACTTGGTTCAGTCATGAATGTTTATCACTAGAGTTTCCTTCCTGCGGTTAAAGTATTCTTTCTATGAAAAGTTGTATCGACTTTGTACAAGCAAAACATGAAAGCGAGCACGTGGATATGAAAAGTTTCAATGTGATTTCTATTTCCGAGGTGATTTGATGATATACAAATGAACAACAGAATTATGATAGAGTTCCTGATGAATTTGGACTGGAGAATGATCATACCATAATCGTACCATGGATCCTAACCAATGGAATTGTGTACAACTGTGAACAAGGTACATTTGGGGGCTGGAATAGTGAACATTTTGATGTATAACTACCCCGTGGGAAAAAGGTAGTGGGACACAATCTCTCACGCTCTCCTGTTACTCTGGCTGGCTGGCTATTTTCCTTTCAAATCTTGGGCGTGACATGCTGTCGGTCCGAACTCTGACTCTCCCTGAACTGAACTTTTCTAAATTGTCCTTGCACTTAATCGGTTGGTGATGTTGCACAAGCTATACCTTTTCATCTGAAAGGTTGGCTATTCAGACTATTGCATGCTGTGCACTAATTCATTGAGCTTAGGTTCGTATGACACCTCGAATTGTATACTGAAACTGCAATGTATTTATTTTCTCTCCCTCTCTCCCCTTTCACCAGTTATTGATTAACCAAAGAACTTATTATTCTGATGTGTTTTGTGCATTGACCATTCATGTTGAAGCTTAGATAAAGGTATGTTGATAAATATTCTGAGTTTGTCATTTTTGATTAGATTTATTTTCACAAATTATGTTGGTAGACTGTTGTTGTTAGATAGTTCTTTTCTTCATTACAGATCCTCATGGAGAAAATAGCATCCGTTTCTAATTATCTGAGTCCCTTTTAGCTATTACAAAGATCTATCAGAGGACCTCATGATTTGTAAATGGTAGTAGAGTTTCTTTGGGCCCAAACTCTTAGTTTTGTGAAAAGATTAATTAGTTTGGTTCATGGTATATTGAATATTTGTGAATGATTATAAAATTTACACTGCTTCCACTGGATCAGTTTTCTGGTAGCATTAGCGGATGGTTATTTTTGACTAAATATACTAGGTGATGAAGAGACAGAATTTAGAGACATTGACTGACAATAAATACATACCTATTTGTTCTATGTTGTGATCCATCGTTGACCTTAATGGATGTAACGTGTCGGTCGTTGGCCTAAGATCTCGGGATAAGGCCGAAGGGCAGTCTTAGTGCGGCATACACCAAGTGTGTTGTCTGCTGTTGATGCAGTACCGAGCAATGGTCGTTTTGTTGGTATCTGCACGGGGAATCTTGAAGTGTGATAAGTGAGGATTTTTAGGGTTTCTTCAGAAAGCACATCAGGAGGGATCTTGAGAGTTCAGCACTTGAGTGAGGGTAAAATCGCGCTGGTCGAGATTTTGCTACAAGCAACTGGAATCCTCAGAGTGAAAGGTTCTATTGCTTTTCTTTAGGAGAGCAGACAAGTTGTTTTATGTTGTTTGTCTTGTTAAAGATTTCATAAAGACACTGCAGCTGATTTTGTAAAGGGAGGGTCAGTCGCAGGAGTTAAGCTGACGTCACTAGGTGCTGGGCTGGTATTGGTTGGTTGCTGGAGAATCATCACTAGGTGCCGCGCTGGTATAGGTTGGTTGGAGTCGCGCTGAAATTGGACAGTGTGAAAAACTCTGATTAGTAGCAGAAAATCATAACATGGAAAAGAAATTGTTGAAGATTTTTTTAGTATGGATTTTACTTTTAGCATAGATAATCATGAAGCTTTTTAAATTGTTGAAAACCTTGTTTAGTAAGGATGAGCCGATATCAATTAGAGAAGGAATTCCTGTGGCTCCTGAAGGGACCCCTGCTTCATTTATGTCATTAGAAAGGGGTTATCATACGTGTACATGGTTAGAAAATTAGATGAAATATACTGAGTGAGATGGTAATTTAGCACTCCCAGGGAAAGGGACTTTTAATTCTAGAATAAATAAAAAAATTAAGAAATCAAATGAATAACTTGAGACCTAATCCTAGACCTATGCAGTAGAAGCACCTGAAGAATTGGAACATGAGGCATATAAACGAGAAAGAGAAAGGTATCTGACTAGATACAACAATACCGTGAGTAGATATTCAGAAGCAAAGTGGGATACTCAGAAGAAAATGTGGAGAAGAGATATTCCATTCCAATCAACTTAATTTCGGTCACAAAGACCATAAAAGCACATATCAAAAAACACAATAAAATATATACAATTTCTTCATATGTAGTACACAACCGAGAAAATCATTTCGCATTGCAATGTAGCCAGCTTGCTTCCAGAGGACCACGATACCCGTGGTATAATGAAACATTAGGTTATCTAAGGGCCAAGTCCTTATGCAATTCTACAATGCTTTGCCGTCATCTTATGAAAAGAATAATCTTCAAACTTCGTTACAGTGCAAATGTTTGTAATAAATACTTAAAACCAATAAAATGACTGGAAATGAAGATGTAAAGGATAGACTAATACATTACTAAAACGTCGCAAAGTTAAAAAAGTCCTCCGCACGTCCCACATAGAATTAAGAAAACGGGAAACGGCGAAAACAATTGGTAGGTGAGACTCATGTTTTAGTACTCTATATCCCTCAGCACATTGCACAAACCCAAATTCTTACAGAGTTGGATGAGCCAATGCCGGCAAGATAACGCATATGCAGGACCACAGAACAGGAAGTGTTGCTCTGTTTCTTCCTTATAATTGCAAGCGGGGCATTCATCAGTATGAGTTGTGGACCATTTGCTCGTGTTGGCATGAAGAGGCAAAGTCCCTAATCTAAGCTGCATGTACAATTTCCTAGCCAAGGTTGGTTGGATGTTGTCCAGGAAAAGTTCCAGTTTGTATTTATCTTTAATCAATAAAAACTCTGCTGTTAATCGGCCACAAAGTGGATTTTCCTGGACAATAGACTCTAACCAATTCCAACCGTGTGATTAGGGGACATGACTTCTCGGGTGATCTCCATAGGTCTACTTTCCCCAGCTGTATACAGAGATCCCTAATATAGTTAAACCAGGGTATTTTAGTGATACCAGGGATGCTTAAGAACTCTTTGAGCTCAGATCGGTAAGTGGACAATTCTGGGGTCACCCAGAGACTGCGCCAAAAAGTCAGAGGTCTAAGGGCCAACTCTTCATTAATGGGTCTAATACCCAAGTCCAACTGCAAAGGAGTATGAGGTGTGCTGAGGGGAAGACCTAATAGCTGCCTCATGAAGTTATTCTCCACTTTGTTCAAACTAGTGCTAGGGCAATGCCCCCACAGTTCTGCCCCATACAGTGCAGCAAATTTCAACTATTAGCCCCACTGGTTTGAATGATGAGGATCTGTGTTTTTTCATAAGCCCTCCCACTGTCTGTGCTAGGTTAAGGCTGGCCTTAGCCATCTGTGGTCCCCAATCTAGATGCTCGGTCGGAGTGACGCCTAGATAATCGAACACCGTCACTCTGTCAAGGGGGAAGCCATTCAAATGTGGATTTGGGCGAGATGTATTACCAGGATTAAACACCATATACTTGGTCTTCGATGTGTTTATACCCAGCCCCCGAGTCTTACAAAAGGTGTCAAAGCATTCTAGAATGCTCTGGATTCCCATTGGTGTCTTTGAAAGTAGGAGGGTGTCATCAGCGAACATCAGCACTGGAACCTTGCCCGATGCTAGACTAGGGGCATCATTATCCTTAACTTTTTTAAGTTGCTCAATAAGACCATTAACAAATAGGCAGAATAAGGTAGGCACTAGCACGCAACCCTAGCGTACCCCTTTGTTAACAGGAAAGCAGGGAGTAAGTTCGCCGTGCTTCCCAAATCTCACTTGCGCAAAGTTTTCTGCATGGAGTCTCACTAGAATGTTAAGGAGATAAGGTGGAATCCCCAAGTCTCTTAGTACATCCCAGAGTTTCTCTTTGGATACAAGATCAAAAGCCGATCTCAGGTCTACGAATATTAAATAGCGGTTGCAACCCTCTATTGCCACCGTTTTCCAGAAAATAAGTTGGAGTCTGAATATCTGGTCGATGGTTGAGGTGTTTTACCTGAAGCTGGCTTGGTAAGGGCTTAGTATCTCCTCTTCTTCCATCTATACCTGGAGGCGATCAAGAAGAACCAGCGCAAAGTGTTTTTGGGATACATCGATCAAAACTGATCGGCCTATAGTTGGTGGGAAGAAGGGGGCAACCTTTTTTGTAAATTGGGACCATTTCTGCTCTGCGCCAAGTATCGGGGGGATCCATGCCATTCAAGATGGCGTTAAATAGGGTCCACTAATATGGTCCCCAGATTGTTGGTTCCGCCCGAAATAAGTCCCCTGGAAAATGTATCTAAGCCTGGAGCTTTGTTGCTATGGAGCTTGTTTATAGCATTCGCCACTTCAGATAAGGTAATCTCCTGCGCCACCCCCTGGCATGACTCGGTGGTTACTTTCCGAGGTACAGGAGCTTCAGTTACATTTTCATGACTGGTGCAAAGGGTAAGAAAATGTTTCTCCCACACTTCAGAGGCAATATTTGGCTCAATTGGTGGCTTCTCTTGGGTGTCTCCCGAGTTCACAATGGCCCAAAGGGACTTCATGTCCTTGTTCGATAGTGCGAGTTTGAGATTGTCCCATCTAACCAATCCCCAATTTTTCCTCTCCTGCTGAGTGGTCTCTTTGTACAGTACCCAGGTTAGTTTGATGCGTGGCTTGTCCTTTGCCTTCACTGCGTCCAATAAGGCCTGCTTGGTTTTACGGCATTTAGAATTGAACCAGGTACATTTGAGCTGAGTATTTGGCCTACAGAGTACTGTTAGGAAGAATATGTCTGCCAGTTTTGATGATAGCTCTTGATAAATTATGACACCTTTCCCAGCATCCAACGTCAGACCCTCTACAGATATTAACTCCCACATTTTTACCATAGATGGAATTATTAGTTGGTAAACTGTTGCCAGCTTATGGGGTGACTGTGAAATTTCTCCCACCTAACTTTCCTTCTATTGTTTGTTAAACTTAACACACTATTCATGGGTATAGAAGTGGATTGGGAGTTGGAGGGACCCAAATTCAATGACTTCAGAACCAAAACCATGACACAGAAATCACTAACCTTTTGCCATAATCTGGCTTCCACCAGAATATAGTCCAGCAGAGAAGCTTGGCCTACTCTATTAAACGTTAACTGCCCTGGTGTATTTTGTTCGGCCATTGCATGCTCTTAACAAGTGTACTAGCGTAAGTGAGTTCAGCTGCAATGCCAGTGGGGACCGGGCTTTGATAGGTTGGGTTTGTGGGTCTGGGATTAGCCATTGTAGATCTTCTTCACTAGGAGAGTTATTACTTGAGTCATTAAGGGGTTAAAATTGGCAATTAAAATCAACCCCAACGATCAACCGAGTGGCTGGTTCAATAGTAGGTATAAAAAGACCCAGTTGGTCTATGGTGAAAGATTCTTGACCAGTGGGAACGGGTCGAGAGTAGACATTAATAAGGGCAATTTTTATCTTGGAAGGGAAGGTAAGCAAGACACACTGTCTGTCACTCGAAGGGGTTTGGGAGTTGATCGGCTCTACAGCCTAAATGTGATCTCACCCAGATCGACAGGCCCCCTGAGGGTCTGCCTCTACCTCTTAAAGTTGCTAAGATATTGATAGTTGCAAAACCCAGCCTCTGGAAATATTCCATAGCCCAGGTTTCCTGGAACATACAGATATCCTGCTCATCCATGAAGAGCCCCCAGTCTGGGCAAGGTAGTTTATTTTTAAGTCCTTCGAATTTGCAGGATAGAATCCTCAAGCTATTGCCTTGCCGTTTATTGCCCGTGAGTGCCTTGGGAGCGCTAGTACTATGATTTTTAAAATCCTTTGCTATAATTGAGTGGTGACTATCTAGTGGCCCTGTAGATTGCCCATCTCTGGATAATTTATCCACCGGGGCAAGTAGTGGGGTAACAGACGGCCCAATGGTTTGTAACCTACTACCTTCTGGATTGACCATCTGTGTTGTATCTATAGTGTTAGCTAATGTAGCTGACCTCGACCCACTGCTCTTTTCCCATCTAGAACCGTGCCCCTGCGATCCAGAAATCCTATCCCTCATTAGACCCTCCTCTTGTCAATCTACCTCCTCCATGTTTCCATACCTGGTATTGACTGGGATGTTAAATAGTAAGGGCCTGGGGGGGACATTCCATCCACCCTCCCTTTGCGGTCTTGCTTGCCATCTCGGGATAGTGAAGGGGATGTAACCACTTGATGGCATTTGGTGCTAGATGTAGAAGAACTCCAGAGGGTAGAGTCTAGTTCCTGTCGGTGTATCCTGGGAGTAAGTAGTCTGGTTAAGTAGGTTGGTCACAGTATTGGTATTTTTGAAATTAATGACTACGCAGTCCCCTTGAACTTGTTTTTGTCCGTTTCCCACCCAATCTACCCTACGAACCATCAAAATTTCCCCCGCTTTTCCATAATCTAACTGTCTGTGCTTTGCTAGCCAGAAGAGACATTTATTTCTAAGGTCAAGTTGTGTTTCCCTCTTATTGGATGTAATTACAGGGATTCCTGCCAATATGACTACATACAGGGAACAGGCAGGGGGTAGATTTATAGTCGTCAAATTGGCTTTTTTGGGGCATGACATTGGTCCCCTCTATCGGTGCCTGCCTGCTGAGGTTCCCACTTGGCCCAGGTAGAGGGTGATTTTGTCCCCATCACTTACAGGGGGAGGTATAGTCTGTGTCCCAGTAGCAAAATTAGGACTTGTGCTTGCCTGTTGGTGCTCAAGTACCTTGTCTCTTGAGTTGTGGTGGCACCGGCATGAGCTTGCCCACCCAACCCGTCCAGAGATGTTAGGACAAGAGTGTCCATCTGGCAGCCCATGTCTATCCCTTTTCCTGTTGGACGGGAGGAATTTAAGTTGGAATTAAGTGATATATTCTCCCCAACTGATATCAGTTTATCTAAATGGTTGAGTAAGAGAGCCAATTTCTCTCTTACAATCACTCTTAGATGATTCTTCAATTCAGCCATCAGGTCTGATGCCCAAGGAGGGGAATTCAAGACTGCTCTCGGGAATAGAAGGCTATGTTGGTTTTGTTCTTGCCCTTCACCCTCCTCAATGGTGACTGCAACATCCTCACAGAGTTTCTTTCTTTTTGGGCCTGCCTCAGACGTTTGCTTTCTTTGGAATACTAGTACTGTTTCTAGCTCTTCGGGTGGCTTTCCTGGTTGGGACATCTCGGGGAGGTGGTGGTGGAGAGTCTACTGGAGGAGTTTGAGAAAGAATTAGCAGGGCAGGTCGATCGGGCATTAGAATACATAGGTCAGGTGTAAGTGACAATATCCTTTCGGTCAGCTCGATTTCTGTATTAACCACCCCTATGGCTCTCTGCAGCATTTTATCAATTGAGGTTGGATGGAATGTTGGTACACTGGTGGTTTTTGATTTGGGGAGACATGCATGTTTCTCCATTTTACAATCTAATACAACTACAGCACCTAACCCAAAAATTAGCAGCACCCTTATGCAATTCTACAGCAAGTACTTTCAACTTGAGATAATACTATAACAAAGAAAATGATGCTACCACCACCCTAGCCGAAAGCTTAATTTTAAACAGCCATCACACATTTAAGTGTTCAAGTCTTTCCAAGAGCGTCCAACTTCTGCGAGAATGCCAACTAAGGGGGGACCAGGCAAGAGTGGGATCTCAGGTATCTCAGAGATGTGGTGTCACATTCAAATAAGACCCCAATCGTGTTGGCAAATGAGCTGGCATTCCCCTCCAGCTAGTTTTTTTCCTTCCCCCAGTAATGTTCAGAAAGCTCAACACCAAGTCTAGGGGTACAAATGTATCCTGGTGGTAGATGGAGCACTTGGCCAATACAATATGCAGAATAAAATCGGAAGGTCTTACCCACTTAGATAGATGTTACAAGGTGGGCCAAAGTGTTGTGGCCCTACCCTGCCTCTTCCAGTCACTGACGGGCCCGCCCTTGGCCCTGGCTTCACCCGGGCTTTGCCCGGGCACACCCACGTGCCTCCCTCGTTGCGGGAGGTCAGCGGTGTTCTTATCGCGCCTCCGGGCGCGGTTGCAGCATCAGAGGCGCCGGGGCTGCTGGGGGCTGTAGTTTGAGTCGTTCCCCTCATGGCTTGCAAGTATCAATGTTGGGCGTTTCCCTCACGGCAGCAGTGGCAGCAGCACCAGCGAAGAACCGGACCCTAAGAGATATAGCTGAAGGATCAAGAATGTTTCCAGTTATGGTAGCCTAGAATTACGAAGGAGAGAAATGTAAGGAGAAAAAGAGAAATATTGAGGAAATAAGAACTAAAAATATTGAATTTGTTGAAGGAGATGATTAATTTTTAAATGAGTCATTGATGAATAAACCTCCGCCCTCTCATGAGGAACAGAATCCAGTAGATTCAAATTCTTTCCCAAGTGCTCCGATAGTACACGTGGAAACAATACAGGGAGAAATGCCTTTCTGGCAGAATCAGACTCCAGGCACAGAGGAATTGTTGAAAATATTAACACTGATGAACCCAGATGCTTTTTCAGTTTCAATGACTATTGGTCCAAATGTTCCATTATACAATGATGAACAAGAAGTTTCTCAAGTACATGCATTAACAATACAAGATAGAAATATGAGTGGAGCCATACCGTTTTAAGAAAAATGAATGTGGAAAACCAAGGATTGAGTTAGAATAGTAGAGCAAATGGGTGTGTGGTTACAGGAGAAGAGTCAGAGCCATTAATTTGTATTTCAGGAAATTCAGTTGAAACTCCAAAAACAGGTGCATATGTAGATTCAAGGAGGACATTGCTAGTTGAAAAAAGAGTTACACCTACATCAGGTGGGTCAGGATCAGATGAAATTAGTGAAGGTACTCAGAAACCATTTTGTCCTTTTCCGGAAGAACTAGATGAGTGGATAAAAGAAATAGCGCCTGGTTGTAGCCCACAGAATGATAGCTCAAGTATAGATGTGAGTAAGTTAAAAGCGGATTTGGAAGAAATGATTTTGGGAACATTTAGTCCAGAGAGATTAGGCAAATATCGCGATGAAGAATTGCTTTTCATGTGTAAGAATATTACATGGAGAGCGAGAAATTTACATGAGAAGTTTGCTGAGGTTGCACAAACATATAAAGTTGATATGGTAAAATCTAAAGCTCTGCAAAAGACATATCGATTAGACTTTAGTGACAAAGATTTTGAGAGTTTGAATGTTTCAGGAAAACAGTTGTAGATCAAACAGTTAATTAACACTCTAATGCGTTGGGGTGAGTTAGATCGATGGTAAGGTAGATGGGCAAAGAAGAAGGAGGATACAATAGTGACTTGAGTGGCTTTACCACTGTTTCCCGTGAGGTAAACAGGAACTGAAACAGCTGATGCAATGGCATATCCAAGGAGGTGGGATTGTTCAAGCTCCTTGGTCAAGGCAGGATATATTTGCTTTATGAATGCTTTCCCTAGGTTAAGAGAAAAACCAGTGGAATGGTATATACAAGTGGAGAGGTTTGTTACGGTTTTGAAGGTTTTGTGGAAAGATTTAGATGGCTTGTTTGATATTGTAGTTTCAACTGATTTGTGGGTCGAGTGGAGAATTGCTGTAGATTGGCCAAAAGAAGAATATCCAAGAGATCCAAAAACAGGTGCACCATCTGAAGAAGTCATGAACAAGTATAATCAGGTGATTACATATTTGAAAGGGAAAATTTCGCAGAGAGAAACAGATTGGGTGAGAATAGACAGGACTACTCAGGAATTGAAGGAGTCAGTGCATGCATACTATGAAAGGCTTTTACATGTGTTCAAGTAGTACAGTGGTATTGAGAATATAACCGAGAAAGATATGGGACATTTTGTATATTGATTAGTGTATGAGTTGAGACCAGAAATAAGTGCCATGATTCAACAGTATTTAATCTGTTGGCAAAACAAGTCGTTTGATGAAATTCTTCGTTATGCGAAATATTGTGGTGATGATATTGATTTGCGTCAAAAAGTTCAAAGAGAAATTGATGTTGGCTCAGATGAAAGCGGCAAAGAAAGGAGGATTTTTAAATATGACTACGGATTTTATAGAAGTTTATCAGGGAAATGGTCAGACTACCACTGGTATGAGAGGTGAGGTGTCAAATGGAAATACTGTGACGCAAATGATACCGATACTACAAGAGAGAGGTCGAGGTGGTAATATAGAGGAATTGAAAAATAAATATTCTTGTAAACTTGTGGCAATTTGGGACGTTGGAAGTGCTAGTGTAAAAGTATACAAGCAAATACAGGTGATCCACAGTTTGTAGATAGAGGAGTAAAGGGAATGAATCAGATACAAGTGAATCAACAGAATCAGAATCAGCAAATGTCGGTTGGCAGAGGGACAGGGTCAGCGAATACTTCAAGCTCCTTTGCAGAGTATGAAGGTCAAGTACAAAAACACAATGCAAATGTAGGTTTCCATACACATGATCAATTGTATTCAAATGTCCAGGTGTCTTCGCAATATTTGATGCAGTTGGATGGAAGTGATTCAGATACATCTCAATGATGCTGCCTGAGGGGGAGGAGGAGTGTGTGCTCGGCGCAAATTTTGGAGGTAGATCAGTGTGGACCCTATGTGGATGGTGAAGTTGACGGAAACTCAGTTATGTTTCTCATAGATACTGGTGCTACCCGTTCCACTGTGAGAGCTGTGGAAATTCCCAACCTACCTCTCTCGGAAGGAAGTATCCAAGTTGTAGGAGTTTCAAATCAATTGATTAAGACCCCAGTGACTAAACCAATGAAAGTACAGATTGGATGATTTCAGGATTTACACAAATTTGTGGTGTGCAACACAAGTCCAGTTAATCTATTGAGAAGGGACTTATTATGCAAGATGGATTGTTCCATTTACTGTACACCAGATGGAATAGCACTTCATACAAAAGATAAAGAAGTAGTATTCAAAATGGCACGGCAGGGAACAGAATTGAATGATTTATATCCTTTGTTTACAGAATATTATTTGCCTGGTGAGTTGAGAGATACGGTTTTGTCTGATGTGTGAGATCTTTTGGGCAAAGATATTGGTCTAATGAAAGGAGAAGCTGTGTCAGATCCTGTACAGCTTGATGATGGATGCATGAAAGCATTTCTAGAACTGCAAAACAGTTTGTGTCGGGCACCAGCCATGGGAAATGCATACTTTAAAAAGGACTTTGCACTGTTTCGCAGTGAACGCGATGGTTGTGCACTTTCAGTTCTGACGCAAATGCCCTGAACAGCATGCCGTCCAGTGGCATATAATTCTGCTACTTTAGATCCCGTAGCTGCTGCCTTAACTGGTTGTTTAAAAGCAGTTGCTGCTACTTGTATGAGTTTGGAACAAAGGGAGATGATTATAAAGGAACATCCGTTGAAAGTGTATATGTCACATTCAGTTGAGATTTTGTTAACGCGAACTTGCACACAGCATCTTACAAGCAGTCAGGTAACAAAATATGAGCAAATGATTTTGGGTGCGGAGAATGTTTCTGTGGCAAGATGCACGAGTTTGAATCCAGCTACTTTATTACTGATTCCTAATGGTGAAGTGGTGGTGGATGAAGAAGAACATGATTGTTTGGATGGGACTGAATTGTGTACAAAACAAAGCCCTGACATACATGATACTCCATTACCTGAATCTGATCATGTGTTGTTCATGGATGGATCATGTTTGATAGATTCCAAGGGTACCTTGCGAGCTTCATATGTGATCTGTAAAGTGACGAGTGTCATTGAAGCATCATTGTTGAAAGGCGTGAGTTCAGCACAAGTGGCAGAATTGATTGCCCTGACAAGAGCATGTTGTATAGCAAAGAAAATGTGAGTAACCATATTTACAGATAGTCAATATGGTTTTGAGGTGGTGGATGATTTTGGGCAGTTGTTGTCCCAGCGTGGGTTTATGACCTCTTCGGGTTTACCCATATGAAACGGAGAGTGCGTAAAAAAAACTATTGATGGCAGTACAATTGCCAGCTCAAATTGTGGTGGTGAAATGTCCAGCACATAAATCTGGTTGTGACTATATCACAGTTGGCAACAGATATGCCGAAATAATTGGCCGTTATTTGTGCACAAAATTCATATACAATCAATGGGGAACATTTGAAAGAACAATCTGATGAAAGAGAATGTAGACTAATGTTCTCAACTGTTGAAACATGGGAGGAAACTAGAGAATTACAAGATGCAGTTGCCGAAGCAGAAAAAAAGGGTGGCTCAAAGCAGGATGTACACGCACAGCAGATGATGAAGTGTGTCCGACTCATGTAAGCAGAGATGCTATGTTTAGGCTTTTCAAACAGGCATGGTTAAATCCAAAATTCTGAGTCATTGCAGAGAGTCTATGCCAAAGATGTGTGACATGTCAGCAACAAAATCCAGGGAGGAAGACAGTTGTTAGGTTGGGTCAAATTGGAAAAAGCAGCAGGTCAATTTACACGTATGCAGATGGACTTCATAAACATGCCTCCTTGCAATGGATTGAAACATATTTTGGTGATAGTGTATTTGTTTTCATGTTGGGTCGAGGCATACACAACAAGACATAATGACAGCCTAACTGTTGCTAAATTGCTACTTAGAGAGCTTACACCTAGGTTTCGATTTCCCCTCTCGTTGTAATCAGTTAGAGGAACACATTTCAATAATGAAGTGCGAATGATTTGTGTTGCATTCCAAATTGAGCAAAAATTACATTGTGCTTATCGACCCGAGGCATCTGGTGTGGTCGAACAGACAAATGGCACAATTAAATCAAGATTAGCAAAGGTTTGTGCATCTACAACACTGAAATGGCCTGATTCATTACCATTGATGTTGATGAGTTTGAGAAGTATCCCAGACAGAAGAACTGGAATGTCCTCACATTAAATTCTCATGGGGAGGGCTATGAGACAGTCAACAGTCCCAGCAAATCAGCTTGTGAACATATCTGATGATTTAGTGCTTGATTAGTGTAAAGGATTGGCTGGCATAGTGCGTGCTGTGTGTCATCAGGTTGGAGAAGTTGCAACCACTGTCCAAAAAGAACAAGCACATGATTTGAGCCCCATGGTACTGGGTGATTGTGAAGAAACATAGTGAGGAAGTCTTGTTTGGAACCGCGTTGGCGTGGGCCATATCAAGTGATTCTGATGACAACAACAGCCGTTAAATGTAGTGGTTTGCCTAACTGGGTTCACGGCGCCTCACTCGTTGGGTCCCATGTCCACTTGAAGGTACAGAGTCAGTTGAAGTGAGCAAAGAGAGCCTGAACAGACTGAGAATCAAGTAGAGTGGGCACAAGCTACTGGGTCTCGCAACACTGTCACTGTTTAAGCTGAAAAGGAGTTGGTCACTGAAAGAGACAGAGAAAAAGAAAAAAAGGAATCAGCTAAAGGGAGTCTTGAATCAAATGAAACAGACAGTGTTTCTGAAACAAGAGTGAGAAAAAGTGATAAATGGCCTGCAGTTGAACAGTTAAAAATCACTTTGAAAGAAAAAATTCCAGTGACTATAGTTGAGGTTTATAGCCAATCTGAGCAAAGTGATACAGACGTAGAAGAATGCACAGTACGCAGAACAAATAGAGCACATGTTCCAAGTCGAAGATACGCAGCAGCTAAATGGAAATATTTGGCTGCTACAAGTGCAAGTACTAGTGATTGGGAAAAAGAGTTCATTGCATTTTATTCAAAAATCAACTCATCATATGAGCCCCTCTAGATGAATTCTGTCTGAGAAGAGGGTGCAGAAAAAAAAGAGAGGAGATTTGAAAATAAGGCTGTGAAATGAAGCTCGGAAAGTGTGGGATATACAAACCTTGCTAATCTAAATGGATTGATTAATATTTTACATTTTTTGAAGTGTGTAACTTTCATTTTTTTTAAATGGATGGGTTTGAGGCTGGTAATTGAAATCAAAGCTCAAATAGGGGGAAATGTTTTAATGCTTACTTTATATGTGTTCTTATAATATTGTTTGTCTGGTTAGTGTTAGTTACTAATAGTGCCTTATTTTATGTTTCCTGTTAAATATACTAATGGATATGTGATACAATTATAACCACAGAATTAACTAAAATAAATTCTAAAAGAGGACACTGAAACAGATATTTAGAAACTAATGGAAAATGACTTATATCAAGATAAATCCATTAATGACTTTTCGTTATGTGTTTTTACTAAACCTTTGTATGAGTATGTTGATACTATTGATGCAAGAGATTGTTATGTGTGCATGCAATTAACTTCATATGTGTCAGAAGGGGTGACTTATCACCACCTTCCTTCAACATATGAAATCTCATGTAGTGTTCTAACTAGTTTGTTCTATGGCAAGGAGCAGTTTCAATATTTCACTCTAATTATTATTTAGTTGTACAGAAATTCCTAGAATATCAATACAGTAATTAGTGTGAAGGATACAGAGTATATGGGTGATTTCTTTCATACTACTAAGCCTATAGCTACTATACACCCACATAGAAACAAGGTTACATGTAGTTTACACAGTGTAGAACTAGAGTTTATAAATACTGTAGAGGATAGGTGACAAGAATTTAGAAGAAAAGCTGTAGAACAGAAAACTAATATACCTCCATGGGCTCATAGGGATTCTAATTATAAGAAAGGTGAGGCATATGCTGCAATGACTCTGGATTGGCATCATAAGGGGACGCTTTGCTTACTAAGAGAAAATACTGAAAATAATAATTATTTATTGTTCTAGTGAATGTGAACATACCTTCCTAATTACTGGAGGTGGGGGATTAAGAGGTGGTACTGATCCAGTTTGTCCTGGAGTATATTTTGTGTGTGGTAAAAATGCTTATTATAAATTGCCTTAACATTGGTATTGATGTTGTTATGTTGGTATAGTCTTTCCTTAAATGTATCATGTGAATGAGAATCATGCAACCACTGAAAAGAAACTAATACAAAGTAAAGGAGGAATAAGTACTCCAGAAATTGTGCGCGATATCTTTTGTGCATTAATACCTTTAGTGGGAGTAGTTTTGAACTCGCATAAAATTAGAAAATTGTCTACAGCGGTTGATCACTTATCAATGGATACTGCTGGTGGGTTCTTAGTGATTGATACTAAAATGGTTGCTATAGGATTGATGGTTTTAGAAAATAGGCTTGTCCTTGATGTATTATTGGCATAAGAGGACGGAGTCTGTAGTATGCTGAAAATTCAACAATGTTGCACTTATGTTCCTGACAGAAGTAGAGACTTAGAGGGATATATAAGTGACATTACTCATTTGCATAGTGATTTAACAGAACAAAAAGTTCATGGTGCATGGGAGAAACTTGGTAAGGGTTTCTGCTCGGTAGGTAAATGGTTTATGGCACTAAGCAACAGCTTGCTAGGCCAAATATTAACACCAATCATTACTTTTGCTGCTGGTATACTAATCGTAATGCCAATATATTGATGTTGTAAGCGCAAAGTAGAAGAGACAAAACGAAGGGCAAGACAAAGAAAGAGAGATTAAATAGAGTTGGAAGACAAAAAGGGTGCTTATTATGAAGTTTTAAGAGATGTAGAGGGTGTTAGGCTTAAACAGATGAGAACTAGTGCATTCTAAGATAATCAGAATGTAATCAGAGTATATGGGTTGTGTGATGGCTTGATTTGCCATCAGATGGGAGATTGATGGAGCATAATTATTTGAGAATATTTTTTGCTTGATCAAGTCTGTGTGACTAATAGTGTGGTCTTTTAAAAAAAATCCAGGAGAGTTTTCAAAGTGCAACATAAAAGCATGTAAAAATGACACAACACATTCAGAGTTCCATAACTGCATCATAAAAGCATGCAGAAGACTTGCAAACTGGAGTAATGTGATTACATGAGAGAGAAACTTACAAAATGTCCTAAGAAATATAGAATAAATTTAAAATGGAAGCAGTACTATAGAAATATGATTATGAAAATGCTTAAAAGAAAAATAATTCTTGTCTATTGCTTTTTTCCCTCTTAACATGAAAATCTAAAATAGAAAAAAAACAGTGATTGCTTATATTTTAGAAAATCATATTCAGCCTATGTTTATAAGTTTATTTGAAATTTATGCTTGTTATATCGTTTCTATACATTTTCTATTCTCTTGACAATAGTGTATTTTTTTATTTACTAGGAAATGATGATGTTGTGCTTTTTTCCATGTAGACCTTAAAGTCGGTTAGTGTTCTCTTCCTAACATAGGCCTCAGAAAAATGAATTTAAACTTCAATATTTCTAAAAAAAGCTGATCTACTTGCTTCAGTCATGAAGGTTTATCACTAGATTTTCCTTCCTGCGGATAGAGTATTCTTTCTATAAAAGGTTGTAGCGAGTATGTGCAAGCAAAACATGGAAGCAAGCGTGTGGATATGACAAGTTTCAATGGGCTTCCTATTTCCGAGGTGATTTGATAATATACAAAGGAACAATATAATCACGATAGAGTTCCAGATGATTTTGGACTGAAGAATGATCATACCATAATCATAGGTACCAAAGGAGAGGGATCGGGGGGGCTTTTTCCGCTCACAAAGAGTGAGTGGGAGGTCCAAACTGGTAAGGTGCCCCGGCAATGAAGTTATAAGAACGAAGACTACCAGTAGTTCCTCAAGGAGAGGAAAGAAGTGGAGATGAATCAGTGAATTAAGCCTGGAAGGACTACATGTATACTATGTGTAAAGTGGGTAATCCTTTTGTTGGATTGTAATGCCCTCACACACCCTTTCAGGTGTCATGCTTCATCATCTGGGCTGCTCCTCGTCGGGCCGGCGGTGCAATGCCTAACGGGCTCCCTAAAAAGGGGCACTTTATCGGAGTTCTTTTAATCCAACAGCCGTCAGGTGAAGTGCGGGTGTGTGGGCCTAAGTGTTGTAGATATAAAAGTGAATTAAAACAGGGTCGAAAGTACCAGTGTGAACAAACTATTTATTTTAATGGTCTCCTTCCCTGGTTAAAAAGGTGTGTGTAGCACTGAGTAGAGTATAATGTCTCTAATTGTAGTGCATGGAATTGGTGGTCAACATGTTTCTCGCAGTGAGCACGTGCGCTCGCGATTCGTCAGGACCTATCAAAAATCTTATATATATATCTACGATGGTAATAGGGGACTATCTAAAGTATAGTGGTCTCCTAATCATAGTTGGTCAAGTGAACAACAAACTTAATCCTAAAATACCTGTTGAGGTCTGGTGCTACCTGCAGAAAAAACAGTACATTAAATTGGTCAGTGTGGGGACACAAAGCCACAGGTATCAGGGATTATAAAACAAACAAAAAGGCTTACAAAGTGATTCATTCTCCAACTTGGTTAAAAATGTAACAGTGGTGACTGCTGGTGCTCGAGCGTCAACAGCTGCTCATAAAAAGTGGTGTACCAACATGGTGAACTAAAGTGGCTAAACACCTATGTGGAACAAATAAAAACAATCAAGGTTGCAGAAACCAACGTTGGACTCACCCTAATCAGTAGGACTGCATGCCACAACAGTTCTGGGTGGACTCAGTGTGCGGCGAAGGACCTCTAAAAGTAGGTCTAAACTAAGGAGTAACAATGGCCTTACATAATGCAGTAATCACAGTTGGCACATGTGGGGACATAAAGCGCTTAGAAACTTAGCAGAAAAACAGGAATACGCTGGTTGATTAGCCCCATGGACAGACTGCGTTCCCAAATGATGTGCGAGGATGTCAGAGTGGAGGAAATAACATGATGCTTGAAACTAACTGGTAATTAAGATGTTTTAGATTGATGGAGCATAATTATTTGAGAATATTTTTTGCTTGATCAAGTCTGTGTGACTAATAGTGTGGTCTTTTAAAAAAAATCCAGGAGAGTTTTCAAAGTGCAACATAAAAGCATGTAAAAATGACACAACACATTCAGAGTTCCATAACTGCATCATAAAAGCATGCAGAAGACTTGCAAACTGGAGTAATGTGATTACATGAGAGAGAAACTTACAAAATGTCCTAAGAAATATAGAATAAATTTAAAATGGAAGCAGTACTATAGAAATATGATTATGAAAATGCTTAAAAGAAAAATAATTCTTGTCTATTGCTTTTTTCCCTCTTAACATGAAAATCTAAAATAGAAAAAAAACAGTGATTGCTTATATTTTAGAAAATCATATTCAGCCTATGTTTATAAGTTTATTTGAAATTTATGCTTGTTATATCGTTTCTATACATTTTCTATTCTCTTGACAATAGTGTATTTTTTTATTTACTAGGAAATGATGATGTTGTGCTTTTTTCCATGTAGACCTTAAAGTCGGTTAGTGTTCTCTTCCTAACATAGGCCTCAGAAAAATGAATTTAAACTTCAATATTTCTAAAAAAAGCTGATCTACTTGCTTCAGTCATGAAGGTTTATCACTAGATTTTCCTTCCTGCGGATAGAGTATTCTTTCTATAAAAGGTTGTAGCGAGTATGTGCAAGCAAAACATGGAAGCAAGCGTGTGGATATGACAAGTTTCAATGGGCTTCCTATTTCCGAGGTGATTTGATAATATACAAAGGAACAATATAATCACGATAGAGTTCCAGATGATTTTGGACTGAAGAATGATCATACCATAATCATACCATGGATCCTAACCAATGGAATCGTATAAAACTGTGAAGATGCTACATTTGGGGGCTGGAATAGTGAACATTTTGAGGTATAACTACCTTGTGGAAAAAGGTTGTGGGACACACTCTCTCTCTCCCGCTTTCCTGTTACTCTGGCTGGCTGGCTATTTTCCTTGCAAATCTTGGGTGTGACATGCTGTTGGTCCAAACTCTGACTTTCCCTGAACTGAACTTTTCAGAATTTTCCTTGCACTTTATCGATTGGTGATGTTGCACAAGCCATAGCTTTTTGGCTGAACGGTTGGCTATTCAGACTATTGCACGCTGTGCACTAGTTCATTGATCTCAGATTCATATGAAACCTCAAATTGTATACTGAAACTGCAATGTATTTATTTTCTCTCTCTCTCTCTCCTCACACAAGTTATTGATTTATGATGTATTTTTGGTTTGAACTGTGAATTATTGTGATGATTTCTGTACAACATTTTAATTAACCAAAGAACTGATTATTCTGATGTGTTTTGTGCATTGAGCATTCACGTTGAAGTTTAGATAATGGTATCTTGATAAATATTAGAGTTTGTCATTTTTGCTGAGATTTATTTTGACAAATTATGTTTGTAGACTATTCTTGTTAGATTGGTATTTTCTTCATTACAGGTCCTCATGGAGAAAATAGCATCCGTCTCTAATTATCTAAGCCCCTATTAGCTCTCACAAAGACCTATCAGAGGACCACATGATTTGTACATGGTCATACAGTTTCTATGGGCCCAAACTCTTGGCTTTGTGAAAAGATTATATAGTTTGGTTCATGGTATATTGAATATTTGTGAATGATTATAAAATTTACTCCACTTCGCCTTTTCACCTGAGCGCTGTCTTAAATAAAAAAAAGAAGCATGTGCAGAGAATGTAAATCGAAATTCTCTGCGTGTGCGGAAACCCCTAAGTCCCTGTCCGCACATTCGTGCACAGAAACCACTGATTCAACTCTTGTGTCAAGGTGCCTCCAACAGTCTCGCCGCCCAAGTCCAACCAGCAGGGAACCACCTCTACCTGAATCTAAACACATCAGGGAGAAAGAAAGTAAGGGTCATATTTACAATAAAGTGGCGAAGTGTGTTGTTAAGCCAATAAGGCTAACGACACACTTCGTCACTTTAGAAACGCAGGGCTGCACCATATTTACTAGAATATGGTGCAGCTCTGCATTTCCCCCTGCGCTGGCTCTTAATTTAGCTGCCTAGCGCCAATGTAGGCACCCTTGCACCATAGTGCAAGGGTCAAGGGTGCCGGTGTTGAGGGGAAGACTATTTATGTGCAGGAAGGTCCCTCTTCTTGCACATTAACAATCTTTAAATGCCATTTTGTAACTTCTATGTGTGCTGCTTAATGCACAATGGAAACAGCAAAAACAAAACATTTATCTTTGTTTTGCCTGTTTAAGCCCAGGTTTCCCCTGGTCTTAATTTTGGCGCTGCCTCCTATTTACGCTGCTCTTGTATATAGCGTGCAGTGTCAAAATCAATGGGTGTGGCCGTGGAACACCCACCACAACACCCATTGCCCACCCCTTACACGCTAAATGTAGCGTGAAAGGGTGTCTTATTTACAAGGCAGCGTTAAGCCACAATAAGTGGCTTAACGCTGCCTTGTAAATATGGCGAAGCTCCAATCGCACCACAAAGTCATTAAAAGTGACGTTGTGGTGGCAGTAGGGGCTTGTAACTATGCCCCGTAGTCTTAGACTCACAATACTGGCACAGTCATGGACAGCCCCTGAAAAAAACACTCCAAATGTACGAGGCAACAGATTGTTCCTTCAGTTACTCACAATGTGTTGCACAGCCTCTCTTCCACTGTGCCCAACACAGAGAGCTTGAGGAGGGAGGGGTGACGTTGTACACCCACTCCCAGCAAGGATCCTATACTCTCTGTCCCTGTCTCAGTCACAGGGCAGGAGAGCAGAAACAGGAATTACTATGGGTGGCTAACTCTTTATAGCACTCAGAGTGTGGGTCTTTTTGCTTCCTGTTTCTTTCTTCTCTCTGAATTGGATTCCCCTGAGAAGTAATGACTGGGGCAAGTATGATGGTACAGATGGTAAAAGGAGCTTAAAATGTGCAACTCTTTAAAAGCACAGATTAGATGACTTCCCTTTTCCATGAAGGAACCATTATCACCTCCTCTATTTCACAATAAATTTGCCCGAGGGTGAGGCCTCATGCTGGAGACATGTTCACTAGTGATTTCAAATTGTTTTTTGTATTCGTATAAGTGTTAACATTCGGGCATAAAAGTTAAAGAATGAAACTGAGAAAAAATGTAAAGAAAAATGACACTGAATAAATGCCCTTTTTTGAAACACGAGTTGCAGTATCAGGTGCTAAAAAAGTGAGGGAAGGACTGCTACCAATGAAAAGGAGTTTTATAGAGAGCGGCTGATGCCCGGGGGCGTCCAAGCGCTAAACATAGAAGAAGATAGTACCTCATAACGCAGTAGCAACGGGAGTGATTAGTCAACGAAAGAGGAATGTTTTGAGCTTTTTCCAGAAAGAAAGCAGATTCGGGTCACATCTGAGCTGTACAGGGAGAGAGTTCCACTGAATGGTGATGGGGCGAATGCTAGTGTAAATGTGGTTAATTATCCGTGTGACTCCGAGAGTGTGTGCGCTGGGTAATAGTTAAAGGGTTTCATTGCAAAAGATCCAAATGAAGCAGTACAGAGTCAGTGCCATGAAGGCTCTCTGCAAATAAAACATACAGAGAAGTACAGAGTCAAAAATGGTTCACTGTGCAGCAGAGAATGCGAGGAGAGACGTGGACGGGGGTAAAGACACAGAGGAATTCATTTAGGATAAAATGGCGATAAGATCTACTTAGAGCCTAATTAACAACTGGTAGGAAAACACGCTTCAGAATTTCATAGAAAGCTTGTTTTAAAGAAATCTGCATGATATTAGTGAATACATGTAAGATCGAGTGTAAAACTACACTTTGCGCATTGTTAATAAAGCATGAAACCACAAATACTAACACATCTTTAACTAGAGCGGACTGTTGTAGTTCTGCTGCCTTGCTCAATGTCTTAGTAGCCCTGATCTAGTAAATGCAGCTGAGGTGCATTCAGGATTGTGGTCACACTTACCCGAAGAATTTGGGCTTACCCTCCCTTTTCATGTCGTGTTACCAGTGTTCCTGTATTTCTTCAGAATTTGCGCTTTGATTTACCCCCTTTTGTGGTTGCAGTTTTATGCTGATGTTCATGCCCTGTGGGACTGAGGCAGTACTGTGTCACAGCTAACGCTGTTGGGCCATGCTAGATTGAGCAGCATGCCTTTCAATGCAGACCCTACCAGCTGCTCTGGTTAACTAAGCAAAATGTTTTCGAAATGTGAAATAATAGCTGTAATCTATAACGACCAAATACATCTGTTGCACATCAATTTCTTTATTGACGAAAATCAGTAGCGCAGTTACAAAAATGAAAAACATTTGAAAGAATAAATAGGCAAGCAACCAGTTGGAGCGGTTTTAAAGTCAACAATTGTCAGTCAAAAGCTGAGAAATTGCGTACAGTTAGTTGAGGCCACCCTCTTCTTATTTGTTTGGTGCAAGTTGCATCTTCACTTCTTATCTTGTATTTTATAAATGTTATTCTTTAATCTTATGTGGTAACATGTTTTTTTATTTCAATAGAGCATTTAAAGCACGGGGTTAAGCAGAGAGCCAATAAAACAAGATCAGCTAAGGTGAGCTTCTGTAGTCTCTTACCAAGCTTCTCATTAAAAAAGTATCAATGATGAAAAATAATATTTAGCGAAAGACAATAAAAAAAGCCAAACAGACTGCAAAAACTGGCAGCACACCCTTTTGAAACCACCAAATTGTGGTACAATTAGGTTGGAGAAGAGGAGGGAGGAGACTTATTTCCCCGGATGATCATCACAGGGTGGGTGTTCCTTTGTACTTGAAATTATAGCGCCCCATGACCCGGCGCTGAGCAGGGTTTGTTCTGGCACATTACGAATGGAGCAGGGAGACCTGGAAACACTTCATAGGGACAGGGTTGGTTGTGTTCCAGGGGGCATCTGCAGGCCTGCCAAGTACCACGCATCAGGCATTAGACTTATGCATTTTAGTGTGGTGGCCCGCATCACAGCATTAAAATGCATTAGTCACACATTTTTAGCGTCTTCACGCCACTGGCGCACTTTGAGGGAGATGATGTGAGTGATCATTGCATTAACAGCAGCGTGCAACTGGTGATGGTGGGGCAGACTGTGGTGCAAGAATAATACTGGCCTCAGTCAGTCAGGTCTCTGTGTGAAAAGTGACTTTAAACATTAGCAGCCTGCTCTCACCTCAGGACTACCACAGTGGGCTGGGCTCACCTGACTGCATTGATTTGTAAACAGGTTCCAGCTTAGGCCTGCCACGGCATTATCTGCAGAGGATCACAATGGGCACTGACTGTTCTTCCGATCTTGAATCGGCACCCTCTACCAGAGTGAGACCGCTGGCACCTCTTAGGTCAGTGTACATAGACAGATTCTGCCTCACTATAATGCTGCAGGGTCCAGAATCAGTGCAGGCTGTGGCAGCAGGATATGTTTTTAATTTAAATTTTCTGTTGATGGACCGGAGCCCCCAGGAATTGCTGCCCCAATTTAGCTGTCATGTCTTACCTTGACATACAAACACTTTAGGGCCGCCCAAGGCAGCAGGCTGCTGCAGCAAGAGGGTTGTGAGACTATGAGCTTTCTAGGAAGGTTGCTACAGGCTTTCCTCGACTACAAGTGCAGAGGCTTTCTTTAGTTTTATGTTGATTTGATTTTTACGGTAGGAATAGTTTTTGTTTTGAAATAAAAAGTGTATTGATTGTTTCAGCAAATGTGGTCCAGGGGCATGCATGTTGCGTACACCAGGTTTCCCTCTCCTGATGGTTTCAGTTTGATTTTACTTTACCTCATGCAGTGCAGAGGCCCGTGTGTTCTGTGTATTGTTAGTAGTTGCAGTGCTAGGCCCGCCTATTTTTGTTATACTGTCTTTGCCCACAAGTGAGAAGGACACTTCTTGGCTCATGTTCTCTTTGCTCTGCATGGATACAGTAGATAAAAGTGCGGTGTACCATTTCTGACTCCGTTAGCGGCCAGGCAACTTGGGAATTGGCCCTTCTAATACAATGATGTGGGTCCCCCTTGTAGCATCCTCCCCAGCCTCGGTACATGCAAATGATCACGCCACACACAGAGTTTGGTTTTCTACATCTTTATTCATCAAGGTGTAAACTTTGATGTAACATTCTATATATTGAACTCTATCACCCGCACCCATGCACTTACGTCACTGTTTTACAAGTCTGTCAGGAACCTAAAGGGTTCTGTCATCTTTAACTCACAAGACACTACATCTCCCCCTTTGTTAAATAAAAGTATAAATAATACATATATACTTCACAACTCTTTAATAAGTCCTTTCAGTGCACAAATTATTCGTTCTGATCTAATCATCTGAGGTTGTGGAGATACAGGAAAAGTGTCCATGGCTGGCACTGGTGACATAGACACTGGTACAGTCATTGGGTCCTCTAAATTCTCAGGTGGATAAGTCTCAATTCTGACATCTGGAGCTGGCGAAGTTCGAGACTAGGGGCGGGAGGTAAGTTCTGCACCCCCCTCTGCTTGGAACGCGGAGTTTGGCAAAAACTCTTCCAACCCGCCAGTGGAGCGGAGTTCACTGGCGCGCTCACCCCTAGTCCCAGAAATCCTGCTGTGGGGGACTTACTTGTGGCAATGATAGGGGTTCTTGGCCCCCAACGATCCTGAGCAGCCAAAGGAACTTCATCCCCAACCAGTAGTTGTGCAGGAGGCCCCTTTGCAGAATGGTTGACAAAGGTGGTGGGGTCTTCAACGACATCTCAGCAATCCCGCTGTGGGGGACTCAATTGTGGCAACAATAGGTATTCTTGGACCCCAACATCCCTCAGCAGCCATAGGGACTTCATCACCCAACCAGTAGTGCACTAGGAGGCCCTTTTGCAAAGTGGTTGAGAAAGGGGGTGGGGCCTCCAACAACATCTCAGCAATCCTACTGTTGGGGACTTACTTGGGCAACAACAGGGGGTTCTTGGACTCCAATGACCCTTAGCAGCCAAGGAGACTTCATACCTCAACCAGAAGTGTGCCAGGAGGCCTCTATGCAGAGTGGCTGAGAAAGGGTGCAAGGCCTCTGATAACGTCTCAGCAATCCCACTATGGGGTACTTATTTGTGGCAACAACAGGGCTCCCTGGCCCCCCAACAACCCTCAGCAGCCAAGGGGACTTGATCCCTCAACCAGTAGTGAGCCACGAGGTCTCTCTGCTAAGGGGTTAAGAAACAGGAAAGGGCCTCTGACAACGTCACAGCAATCCCACTTTGGGGGGTTTACTTGTGGCAACAACAGGGGATCTTGGCCCCCAATGACCCTCAGCAGCCAAGGGGACTTCGTAAGGGGTGGCCCAGTCTTATGCCGCCCATTTACTGAACTCTGCGGAATTTGGCAGAGTTTTTCGGCAACTCCACGGTGTGAAACTCTGCGAACTCCACTCAGGCCTCCTCGAGACAGGTGTTCAAAATGCAAAGAATCTTGTGTAATGGTCTCTATAGGATGGTGAGCAGCCACCCTTTGTCCTTAACTAGTCACAGCCCTCAGGGTGTCAGCATCAAAAGGGACATCAGACTTGTCTTTCCGTTTCTGTCTGATAATAACACAGTGTTCCAAGCACAGCAGCCTCTATATTCATAGGCCTTCATTCAACGTTTGTGTAATGAGTCAGTAGTGCGAAGTCCATCAATGTCAATAGATCTCTAATTGGTCCATTGTGGCAACGTGGTGCCTATGGCTCTCCCAAACATTAAGGTGGCAGGGGTTTCATCCGTGATAGAATGGGGAGTTGACCTGTATGCACAAAGTGCAGACTAAAGACCTGATTTAAGTTCAAGTTTTTCCAGCACAGGGCGCGGAACAGCCTACTTGTGGGTGCTCATAAATCTCTCAACCACATCATTTGCCTGTGACCAGAGATGTGTGCTTTTCTGATGCTTGACATTTAGATGAGTGAGAAAATCTTAAAATTCTTGACTATTGAAAGGCAAGCCATTGTCAGATTTCAAAATCGGAGGAACACCCCTCGTTGCAAAAATACTTTCTAATATCTCAATAACCCTGCCATGATAAGTTGACGACAGATCTTCCACAAGGGGAAAACGGGAATATTCATCAACAATTACTAGAAGATGATTTCTGTTGTGAAGGGTCTAAAAACAGCAATTGCAATCTTTTGCCATGCATGCTGTGGAAGATCAGACATGTTTAACGGATGTGGGGTTTTCTTCTATGACAAGCAGTTGCACAAATTACATCTTCAACTCTTTTTCAAATCTTTCATCAAGATGAGGGGGCCACACTTGGTCCTGTAGAGCTCATTTCGCAGAACAACTGCACTGTGTCCCTCATGAGCCGGTTCAATAACTTGTTGTGTCAGACTCTCGGGTATGACAAATCTCGACCCTCGTAAGACGATGCCTTCTGGAATAACTGAAAGTTCTTCATGCACATTTTTGAATTTCTGGTATTCAAGGTCATCATGAAGAGGTTGATTATGCTTTCGCCATGACTGGTGTGTAATAATGTCTTTGAGTATTAGCAAATCTCTGTTAGTACCGTAGCATCAATGATGTGTTCTACTGATATGGCAGCAGGGGTACTGGATTTTACAATGAAGTTAATATAAGTATCAGCCACTTTAGAAGTAGTGTCATGACTCTGTATTGGCACACATGAGAAGTAGTCAACAGGGTTTTGATCTTTTCCGGGACGATGCATAACCGTATAATCATTCTCTTGCAATCTCATTTTGGCTTTAGTATTGACGAAAATGGTGCGGAGTGCTTGGTGGTCAGTGACAACTGTGAAATGCTTTTCATATAGAAACAGGTGAAAAAATCATCCTTTTTGCCCTGACCACCTCCATTTTTGACTGATAATGGTGGGAACCGACTCTGGCTGCGCCCTGGGCTAACCAGACCCAGAGCCAGTGCTCTGATTAAATATCAGGTAATTAGGTGTAATTACAGTTGGCACTGACAACCTACCTGTAATTCCCTAGTATATAGTATGGCATGTAGATTTAGAGGCCCAGCAGCTTAGAGGCACTTAAGGGTTCACTGTTGTGTTGCCTACTGTCATTTTAAAAATCAGCCATGCTTTTCAAGTTGCTTTTAAATAGAAATGACATGCAAATTCGACTTTGGATTTAAAGGTACCTCCAAAGTATTAAACTACCTTGTTTTTACATATACTTCACCTCTAAGGTCTACCCTAGATGCCCCCAAGGAAGGGTTCCATGTAACAATAAGCAGGAACATTTTAAAATATGTTTTATATGCCCTGGTGAGGGAAAACTACCAATTTCTTTTTTCCACATTGTAGCATTTCAGCTCTATAGGCTAACATGGGAATACTGTGAAACAATGTAACTATTGACAAGAGTGAGCTGAAATAGTATTTCAAGGATTTAAAAGATTGGTAATGATGAGTCCAACAACTTGCCACTGTTTAATTTATTATAACTAGCAGATAAAATAAGCTATCAAACTTTCTTTCCTGTGATCCAAAATCTGCCCTTATAGCAGCCTCTCCTGATTGGCCAGCCTTGACAGGCTGAGCAAAACTGCTTTGATGTGGTGATGAGTGGCCTGCTAAGAGACAGATGTTATTTGGTGGGGGGAGCTCTGCAGCTGTAGAGAGGCCAGGAAGGTGGCTTGGTAAACAGACTGCTCTTCAAAGAGAGCAGGACGGTAAGGAATTCCAGCCAGGCCAGCCCCCTGTTCCTTTACCCCCCCAGACAGATTGGGTTCCCCAGGAATGGAATGTGAGGTCTGGAAGCAGTGTGGTAAGGAAAATGAGCTGCAAGAGTAGGTTGGCTTAGCTGATACTTACTCTAAAGGAGAGAATTTCTCCATCTTGAATTTTACAGTACAGTGATTTGAGGGACAAGAATATGCAACACTTTGGAGGAAGCTGTCATGCTTTTGGGTTGCACCCTGTACCCCATTAGTCAGGCGTGCCTCCTTGCTTGTCACCCCAGACCACTGGATGCATATGTGAGGGCTGCATTGCAACTCAGATTTGTTGCCTGAAAGTACAAGGAGAAGAAGGTCTGCCCTGCTGAAACCATAATCTGCACCCCAATGGATTGCTCTCTGAAGGACTGCACCTGCTGCACACTTGGAACTACAGACCTGAGGACATTGCCTTGCTTCAGAAAGGATTTAGGAGTGGAGTTCCTAAAATCAACAGGTTAACAGAGCTCGCCTACACTATCTCTCCCAAAAAGTACCCAGCCTGGAGTGTGCCTAGTGGACGTTTGAGGATTTGGCCAAATGAACTGTGGGTATTGTAGTCCCAACCTTCCAAAGACCATGGTAGACCCTTGGATTTATGTTTTAGACATGTTGAACCCTACAGAGGAGCTTCAGGATGAAGTTCCAGTAGTTTAGGGTAACCTTTGGTAAAAGCTCCATAAGGTGATCAACCCGCCGACGAGAGCCAAACTGCCGTTGTCGAGCCGTGACCCAGCCTGGATTTCGGGTTCATTTCACTGAAAGCTCCACAGCTCAAGACTTCCAGGATTTCACAGAGGCCCCGCGCTAAGCCAAACCGCTGTCATCGACTCGAAACTCAGCCTGAAGAGGAGCTTCACTCGACTACGAGAGAAAATCCTTCGGAAACGAAGTGTGAAGGTAAAATTTTGACTGAGGCCTCCTGCTTAGTGTATCCGACCAGGGCTCCATTGTGCCTGGTCTCAAACTTTGACTTTTTGCTGGTCAAGCACGACCAGATGTCCCAAGTAGATGCTATATATTTTAAAGCGCTACAAAGTCTTTAAATTCATATCTGCGGGTCCCTAAATTGGATTGTTGTCATTTTGGTATCTATGGGCCTCATTACAATGCTGCAGCATAGTTAATTCTTGTGGGGGAGAAGTGGATGACAAGGCTTGTACTTTATTTGGATCAGGAGTCATTCCCCCATCAAAAAAGATATGACCAAAGAACTTGAGTTTTGTTTGATGAAACTCACATTTTGCTGCATTTAAAGTGAGACCTGCAATGACAAGTGAACGACACACATGTGTAAGAGCCTTGACATGTTCCTTTCGTGTGGCCCCAAAACTAGTATGTGATCACTGTAATTAAAAGCATCTGTGACCGATTGTATTGTACGAAGAATTAAATAATGAAAGAGTTATGCAGCTGATAACACTCCAAACCTGAGGGGCAGGTGTAGAACCGTTTTTTGCAGACGCACACGGGAATTCAGCCCGTTTGCGATCGCAAAATTGGTCTGTCCCATGCACAAACCATATTTTGCGTATCGGTAACCTATTACCGACAAGCAAAATATACTTTGCGACTCGCTATTAGGAAGGGGTGTGCTAAGGGCATCCTTTCCTAATAGCGAGTCTAACAGCAATGTATGATTGTCATGCATCCGCATTTCCATCGCGAAAAACTCACCGTTTACCACCTAATTCTAGGTGGTAAACCACTCGCAAACTGGAAGGGGTCCCAGGGACCACAGGGACCACTACCCTCCCTTAAAAATAAAAACTGAAAAGTTTCATTTTTCTTTTTTAAATGCAAACCGGGCTGCATTTGAAAACAACTGCTTTATTTAATAAGCAGTCACAGACATGGTGGTGTGCTCCAGCAGGCCACCATCCCTGTGAGTGCTAGCCCTTTCCAATGGGATCTCAAATTGCGCTTTCCTCATGAATATTGACGAGACATGCAATTTGCTACCCCGTTGCGAATCGCAAACAGTGTCTGAGACGCAATTCGGCACAATTTGCAACTCGCTAAAGTGAATGGCAATAAATCTGGCCCTTAGCCTTTTGTATCTAAATAAACCAACATGAGTCAAAAAGGTAGTAATGTACCTGCAATTCTCTTCCAGTTTGAGCTGAGGATACCCCTTGTTCAAATAAAGGAGGTAAAACACTGGCTTCATTCAGCTGCGTAATCATCTCAGCAATGTGCAGACCTGGATATCATTCTCTCTCAATTGCCATGATCGCTTGGCACATATCAACGCAGATGCGCATGACTTCTTCACTATCCTTTTTCGCCACTGCCACTATGGGTGATGCCAGTGGCATCGGACCAGTGTTTTTCTCAATGATGTTGTGCTTTAAGAGGGACTCAAGTTCTTTCTCCACATCATCTTATAAATTAAATGCAATTCGATGAGCACGCTGGGCAACAGGACGAATGTCCTCATTTATTTGTAGTTGCACTTTCATAGTCTTAAGTCTTCCTAGTCCATGAAACAAAGATGGAAACTGACTCACTATCTAATGATAGCCATTAAAATTGTAGTTTACAGAAATCGGCTCCCTGTCAGCAGCAGTACAGAAACTGATTAAACATTCACTCGATGAAGTTCCTTGCAGGACATGAATTGGTCCTCGTACCTCCGTCTTTTATCGCTTCACAGTTATGTATACACTTTTGCTTTCGATATGTTTTAGGGTTAAACATGGCACTGGTGACATTTGATTGTACTTTTCCACTGGCATGATGTTTATTGACGTGCCAAAGATATGGAGCATCCATTTACTTTCAATGTGATCTTGGGACAGTGTTCCAAATGGATTTTGCACTTTCACTTGTCGACCTAGTTTTGACCAACATTCTTCCTTGCACAAAACTAATCCTGAAAGTGCATGTCATCCAGCAGTCGACATTGCCATCACACACCAATATGCCTAATTGTCACTTGACAATGACACATTTTTAGACGAGAAATTTAATGACAATTGACATTGTTGTTTCTGCTTGTCTCAACTGATGTGCTCACGTGGCCTTGTGAGTGTGCATAGAACTTCACATCTGGAACGTTCTGGTCACCGTATTGTTTTCTGGACAGGGCGTACTTGATCTTTCCTCCATTTTGTTTTCTTGATGTGACACTCATGATCTTTTCCTCACTTTGCAAACCGTGAGAAAATAGTTATCTTTCCCACAACCTTTGCATATCTAACTAATGACGGGACATTTACCTTCATGTGGAAAGGAAAATCCACATATAAAGCACAACTTCTTTTTTTTGTGAGACATTATTTTATGGCCTTCTACCTTGTATCTTGACACGCTCAGCAATGATTTATTTTGGGTGTTCCGGCCTCTATGATAGCTGCTTGTCTGTCACCTCTTTCTTCTGCTCTGGCAGCCATGAGTACTCGCTCCAAGCGGAGTGTCTCTTTCAGCATTCATTGTTTCGAAGGAAAAGGAAAGACAACCATTTTATCACTCTGAGACGCATGACCTCTTCACCACTGAGCTTGCAATGCTTGATGAGCAAATCATCCATCTTTTTACCAGTTCTCTGTCTTTCCTGGCAGAAAGCATACCTTTCATAGTCAATATTTGGCTCTGGATTGAACTTGGTACTTAACGCCTCTTTGATTTGACGGTACGTCACTTCATCACTGGGTGATATTTTCTTTATCACTACATTTACTCCTTCACCCACCAAATTCTTCAGATATTTAATGATACTTCTTCCTTGCACCAGGCTGTTGCCACCTGTTGCACTTTCCATTCCAGGTTGCTACTGCCTTTTGTGTTTCTGTGATTCAGAAATGTTTCCACTTTTAGCGCTCCCTTGCACTCGGCTTTCTCTGTCTTTAGCGCTTCTCTCTACCTGGTTGTCGCTGCCTTTAGATTTGTCATACTGTATGAATGACGGTTTGTGCTAGGCTGTGGCACAGTATCTCTTTACTCGACTTTACAGGCAAATTTCTAGCTGACGACAAACAAACTTTCTGTAAGGCCTACACTTTCGTCACAGGCCTTGCACTGGCTAGAGTGCCGCTTTGGCTCCACATACGCAAACTGTTGATTTTCACTTCGACTGAGGCACACGTGGCATGCACGAGCAGTTTTCTGGACAATGGAAAACTCTCTGAGAGAGCACACTCGGTTCTTCAGGTTGTGGGGTTAATGTAATCCCCTATCTCGTCGCCAGTTGTAGCATCCTCCCCAGCCTGGTTACTTGCGAGTGATCATGCCACACATGAAGGTTGGTTTTATACATCTCTGTTCATCAGCATGTAACCGTTAACTGAACATTTTGTGTCATGAATTCTATTCATATGTGAATGCTATTCATATGTGAACCCCTTCAATCAGGTTTTCATTTTCAACCTGCCGCAAGTTGCATACTTGGACTTTCAGCATTTAAAAAACGATTTCATAAATTGCAGCAAGTTTTGTTGTCTAAAACATCAGGATTGGCAGGGGGTGTCAATTATCATATGGAGACTCCTCAAGGTGTGTGTGCGCATTATAGACATTAGATATGCAAGATTCCCCCATACTAAATCGTACATGCAACGTTTTCAGATTCTTTATGTGAGACATTTTTGTGGTTTCAGTGTGTTTATCTGGACATTTGATTGCCTTATGTGTGGCACTTTGAGTGATTCTTTATCAAGCAATAATGTTCATTGAATGAGTGCATGTCTTTCGTGCCTTCAGGTACACACGTAACAAATATAAACTTGTATATATGCCTATGGGGTGGTACACAATTCGCTTACCTGCGAGTGCAGCAGATTAGAGCTTCAGTGCATTCACGGAAATTCATACGAAACTATTTTATCCTTAACTTTAGACATGTGCAACACACCTTTTCCACCCTAAGAAGTTGAAATGCTTGGCGGATGCCTGTACAGCAACATTATATCATGAGATATGATGACTCTGGTGAACTCCTGTCCTGTACCTCTGACAGAAGCTCCTCCCTGTAATCATCTGTGAGATAGCAGGCCAATTCTTGTGTTCTTGCTAACCCAACACTTGCATTCTGAGACATGTTGTTTCACTATTTTTATGATGTGCTGGCTCTAAAGGCGTAACAATTTCAAAGTGTGTCACACTTATCTCAGCCTATACCAAAATAACGTGTTCTTAAGCAGCACTGAATTTCAGAAATGAATAATCACTTTTTAGGAACAATTTTCTCACTTCCGCAGCGCAGGAATTTAAGCCTTGTTTTATTACCTGTCCCATATATTTTTTGGCACCAATGTATTCATGCAGTTGCATTTTTGTGAACGGAATCTTCTTAATCGGGGAAACGGAGACAAATCGACATGGATACCAGGTATCATAAACAATGCAATATCTCGGGGTGACATTCACAGGGAACAGCTGCGCTGGCAGCAACTAAGAGAATCCTTGAATCTCGTTGGCTGCAACTCACATAAGAGCAGTACTTGCAGCATGAGTCATTATACCGCCCCATCTTATTTGGGTCCTAGTAGTGAATACTGCTGTTAGTAGTAGCAATATAGTTGAGAAAAACATGCATGGCTGGTCGGGTAAAGAGCACCACTTCTGAACTTCTTATCGAAGCTTACCCCTGTATCAGCAACACGGTAAAAGCTGTTTGACCAACGGAACGTGAAAGGACCCTGGTTCAGTAGCAGCTCGACTTTACCATCAGGAATTGGAATGGCCCAAGCAGGTGCTGTGCAGTATAGTTCTTCTACAATGGTAGTCTGCCTGACCCGTCTTTCTTTGCTCAGACTCTATGTAGAACAAATTTATTTTTCTCTCCACATTCAATGATCCAGGCTGCTCCAAGGCCCTTGGCGTTGAGCGGGTAATGCAGCACATGTGCGGGCATACTTTGGCTCCAATCAGTGTCCAGCAAATGCATCAGGTGAGCATGGGCTGCCCAGTCCAATCACAGGGCTCAATCTGCTGCATCATAATCTAAAATGCTCTATACTGGCTTCCAGTTGTGAACAATTTGTCACTCTGTGACAGCTTTGGCTGAACAGATTAGGAAGCTGCTGCAAGCCAGAAAAAAATAAGAGAACATGCTCAGCTTTCTCTTCAGCTAATTTGTCTGACAATTACCAGTCATGCCGTAGCTATTTGTAAAATCGGGTATCCCAACATGAGATTCGTGGTGCTTGGCCGAGCTGCTAGATGGGTTTGAGAAAGTTAGCAGCAGCACAAACACCGCTTAAGCACGCGCATGGGTCACAGTTATTGCCGTGAGGCACACAAGGCATATTTCTAGGGCATCACGTTTTCATACACCAATTTCAAGAGGAAAAATACAATTAAGAAAATATTTGTGAGGCCATCTGTTAAGATTATGTGCAGTCACTTCTTCTTGCATCTGGCGGTGCACAATGTTACTTGATCTACTTCTGAGTTTGTAGAAATATTGCAAGTATTAAGTTGATGACTGGTAGAAATAATGGGTGTGAATCTTGAAACATCAAGTTATGCTCCTATTTTATTTTGTATGCATGTGTATGTATTTGCATATTGTGAACCTAGCTGGAAGATAGGGTCACACTGTACAAGGTAAACAAAACATCATTGTTAATATTAATGTCCTCTAAGTTAAACAACCCTTCAGAAATTTCCAACATACCTTGGTTAATTACTTTGTCGTACAGTAATAAAATTTGCACAGTAATACAAATCACACAGTTTGAACAAAGTATCAATGCCACGAACCCATGGTTAACCATACAATCTCATAGTGTGAACATCTCAGTATATCAAAACCTACATCCAGCTTCAATGGTTATGACGGCAAAAAATATTCAGCAGAGACACCTGCTTTGAAATCTCTTCATACTCATTCAACCCATGGATTTCAGTGTCCAAACTACCATCCCTTGGTCCCAGGGAGATCTTTTCTAACACTAGCCATTTCAAACTTTCAGCAGGGTGATTAACTGAATGGAAGTGTTCCACAAAGGGTGCCCTTTGAACCTTGCACCTGGTTCGGCCACAGTGGTGAAGTATGCATACTTTCACTTTTTGTCGGGTCTGGCCAATGTACAAAACTCCATAAGGGCATATGATAACATATATCACATCCACACTATTGCAGTTTGTGTGTCCCTTCAATGTGATTGTGCATCCACAGGGGGGACAGCATTGAATTGTACACTGTAGCTATGCATTATGGATGTAAAATAATCTTAACCTAAAATCAGACAGGCATGAATTTCATTTGGTTGTAAATAATTGTCCCGTCTCTTTTTGGTCTTCCCTCACTTATGCGCAAGAACTTTTTCTAAGCACTTGCTATTCACTTTTTGGAGCGACCATTGTATATAAAAAGTATATTATGTGTATATGTTTAAATGCTATTACAATTTTGAATTAATTTCAATTGAACTTGTATGTTGTGGCTTTGGTACACTCATCTTCTTGTTGAGTTATATGTTAACCTCATGAACTCTGAACTGGGGCGGTTTAAGTACCATTTTGGAGTCTAAATTGGCTAGTAATTTTGCCATATCTGTACAACCTACATTCGGCAGAAGAGTTCTTCAGCTGGGATTGTCCTGGAATGTGGTGCGCTGTGCCTGCGATACAGCCCTGCTGACTCTGGTCTCTATCCTCCAGAGGACGAAAGCCTGCTCTATATCAGACCAGCTTCTGGGTACATCATACTCAGGCATGGGGGGGTAGCTATTCCAATGGATCTGGCAGAGGGTACTCCCACTATGCTCTCAATAGTATTGATAGTATTAGATAGGAGTATGATCACATAGTAAGCTTATCATGGTTGAATTGTTTATCCTTTTCTTCATTCATGTAATGCTGGTTACAATGCTTTGTTTCGTCTGCCGAATAATTGCACCTCACACTTTCCATACAAGAATATGATTGTTTTAATAAATATTTGAAAAGCCATATTCTTATTTTTCTTGTGTTTACCTTGGGTGTTAAAAAGTAACAACAAAAGGATTGATCTGTTTCCTCAATTTCCTTGGAGAATAAGAGTGATCATGTTCGAGATTGCTAATATCATCTGGTACCCTGGTAAGGTTATGTGTTTAGATGGGGCGCTGTAAGCTACCTAGGAATTGGGTCAACATTTTCTGATGGTATATGTGAACTGAGTCCCCATATTCTGAAGTTCATGCTGTCCAGATAAAAAGTCCTACTTAATTTCTAGGAACCGTATAACATGGCACCACCAAAGTTCTAGGTCAGGTACTTATTTACTGTGTCTCCCAGGTAGTTGTTGCATGTGCCCAAGGTCTCCTTTTCACCTTATATGGAGACGTCTGTGGTGTTAGGGATGAATCCTCCTCAGTTTACTAGGAAACCCTTATTTTAATCTGAAGGTTCACCAAGCTTGGAACTTTAAAAGGGTTACCCCACTGTAGTACTTGCCCTTCTTTGGATTCCATTCATTAACTATGGCACTACCAGTTAACATTCCAGTTAACTATAGACATGCTGTTATCGCACTATTACTGTAACAGGGCTCCCTGTTTTTTTTTTCAAACATATTTTTATTGGCATTTATTTCAATATCCAACCATTATCATAATGCTCAGCAATTATTTCACATTAAAGCACAACACTTCTATGGGATGCGTAAAATCACCTTGTTTTACCCTTGGTTACAGTTCGAGTAGGCCATAAAGGAGGTGATCAATAAGTTTATATACATGTAGGTCATAATAACATTTGTTGCAATCTTATCTCACCTGTAGAGTGTAAGAAAAGATAATTTTGGTGAAATATGCAATCACCTATTATATGCCAGTCTGTAAATACCCACAGTTTATTATTAAAAAAAACCAGGGAAACTATGCAACTGGTAAATCATTTTTACTATTTAATTAACAAACTGTGCAGTGGGGCCAGGAATTATGCATGTGCTAATTAGTTAAGTAGTTTGTCTGGGTCATGCGGATGGGAGGGTGGGGAGGGCACAGTGTGCGCCGGGAAACAACCTTTACAACGCAGTCATGACATCGCACTACCTTTACATAGCAGTCATTACATCGCAACATCCTTTACTTCTCATGTCATTACAACGCAGCCATAACATCGCATGTCACTACAACTCATGTCATTACAACGCATGTCACTACAACGCAGGCATTACATCGCAAGTCATTACAATGCATACCATTACAACGCATAGTACCCTTACACTATCCAACACTTACCGTACTGTTGCACTCACTGGAGTTAAAATAGTAATTTTTACCCTTACACTATCCAACACTTACCCTACTGTTGCACTCACTAGAGTTAGAATAGTAATTTTTACCCCTAAACTATCTAGCAGGTCCTCAAATGGAGCCAGGGTCGCCTGTTGGTAACAATACCCTACTTTTTCCAGTCCAGCCTCGGTCCAGATTCTCAACACTTTGAGGTTAGTATCATCTTGGGGTTTCCATGTGGGAGGCCCACTAGGGCAGATCCGGGGCATATAGAGGAGAGTTTCCACTTTAGAAAGACAGCATTTCCAACAGCGTAGAGCTGTGGTTTGCAACAGAGATAAGTGAGGGATAACAATGTCTGCGTCTAGCATCTTTGCCAGTAGCCGTTCTGTTTGGACGCCTTGGTCAGTTAGGTCAGTACCCACTGGGCCTGTATCCGCCAAGCTTTGTGTCAACCATTGGAGCTGAGAGGCTAAGAAATAGAGCTCGAAGTTAGGCACTCCGAGTCCTCCCTCCACAGAAGGACCCTGTGGGATAGACAGGGCTACTCTCCACCTCCCCTTTTCCCATATTAGATCTCTCAGTAGAGCATCTAGTTGTCGAAACCATGAGGTGGGGACAGTTATGGGGAGATTAGTAAAAAAGTACAGTAGGCGTGGCAGCTTGACTATTTTAGTAAGGGAGAACCGGTCCAGGATTGGCAACTGTAGCGTACACCAGAATGAGACATTAGATCTCAAGGACCAGAGAGCCTTGCCCAGGTTGCCTTCACAAATATCATCCAGCGAGTGGAAGACCTGGATCCCCAAGTATCGGAAGGTTGTGGGGGTCCAGTTAATGCCCACCGGTAAGTCTAATGGGGGAGTCCCATTGGCCGAGACTGGAAAGCGGTAAGTTTTACTGTGATTTACTTTGAGGCCAAATAACAACTCAGACTGTTCCATCAGTTGTAAAGCAGTCTTGGTACCCATCATTGAGATAGATCAGTAGATCATCGGCGTATAGTGAGATGATATGAGTGTTCCCCCCTAACGTGATACCCTGCCCCTCACCGCCCTGTCAGAATAAGGTTGCCAATGGTTCCATTGCCTGAGCAAGCAACAGGGGCGACAATGGGCAGCCCTGTTGTGTGCCTCGGAAAATCTCGTATTGTGGAGACACTATTTTCCTGGTCCATACTCTAGCCATGGGGCATTCATATAGTAGCCTCATCCAGTTTACCCAGCTTTCTCCTAGGCCCATGTGTCTCATAGTTTCAAGCAGGTAATTCCATCTCACGGTATCATAGGCCTTGTCGAGGTCTATTGACAAGAGGGCTGCAAGCTGTAAATGGTTGGCATAAGTCTGGTATAGTACTGAGTACATCTTTCGCAGGTTGTGCACGGTGTTCCGGGCTGGGATAAATCCATTCTGGTCAGCGTGAACTAGGGTCGATATGTGGGGTAGCAGGTGGAGCGCTAAGATTTTTCTAAGGATCTTAAAATCCATGTTTAACATGGAGAGTGGTCGGAAGTCTGCAAATGTTGACTCCTGTGTTGGCTTCTTAGGGAGGGGGATGATGAGCGCATCTCTTGTGGTCTCGGGCAGGTATCCACGTTTGGATTGTGTATCAAGGGATATTGGAGGGGGCCTCATATAATGACGAGTAGTGGTCACAAAATAAGGCATTGATAGCCTTGGCGGTATATTGGGTCACCCTCAGCAGGCGTGATTTGAGTTATTGTGGATCCCCGTGTCTCTGTTCATCTCAGCCATCTTTTAACTGTAGTAATTAAAAGGAATGCACTCTTCCTGTTAAAATCTTTTCTATTAGAGCGGAAGTGAACTGTGGCCCTGGATCCATTTGTTTCTGACCCATTTGCTCTCCAATGTGGGGTCCCACAGGGATCCTCACTTAGCCAAACTATATTTAATGTGTATGTGACATCATTGGCATTTTTTGATACATCTTTTGGCTTTAAGCTAACATTGTATGCGGATGATACACAAATTGTGGTATCCCCTGGATGAACAGAAAATGTTTAAAACTCAGTTCAGGAAAGACTGAGGTTATCTTTTTTCTGGCCTCAATCTTGGTGGTCAGAGGAGTTAGGCACCCTCCCTGTCCCTGTCAACAAAGACAAAAACTTAGGAGTTATCATGGATGACAAACTCATTTTTGGTGAACAGGTGAATGCCGTGATCTCATCCGCTTTCTACATTCTGAGTGTGATTAGGAAAATCTTTCCCTACATTCCAGATGATGCAAAAAATAGGGTGATCACAACTTTGGTTCTATCAAAAATAGACTATTGTAACGGTCTGTACCTTAATATGCAGTACCAATACATGAATAAGTTGCAAACCCTACAGAATGCTGCAGCCAGATTATTTGCAGGGATCCCTAAATATAAATCTTCTACACAAGCTATTTGCAACCTACATTGGCTTCCAATCAGACAATGATTTAAATTCAAGGCTCTATGTATCGCTTACAAAGCTTTTCACGATGGTGGGCCAGATGATCTATGACCGAGTTTTACTAGGTACAAGCCTCTCAGAAACCTGCGCTCCTCTTGAGCAATCAAACCTGTCATCCCTAGGTTTAAACAGACCAATGGGGTTGGAGAAGTTTTGTGCTTTCCACAGCCAAGGCTTGGAATGAACCCCTCCCTATATCAGAGCCATGCCTAGTTTGTTATTCTTTAGGAAGGTACTTAAAACATGTTTTTTTTGTTTAATTAGATGCTGTCTTTAAGCCTACAGAGTTCGCGCCAAGACACCTCTGGGCATTCATGTGCTCAAAATGTTTATTTAACATAACATAACAATAAATATCGATGTTTAACGCAGATCGTTTTGCATACAATAATAGCTGCCCTAGCAATGGCGGTTCAAGCTGTGCAGCCACAGTTAACTGTACCTGCAATCAGTCCAGTCACTATTAATACAATTGTGGGTAAGGCTCCCACAAGCCAAGAAGGAATCCCCAGTTTTGGATTGACCAATAAACAAACCAGCTTGAAGCAGTGTTTCCCCATATGGGACCCCAAGACAACCATAGAATTCTCACAATGTGTCTGCCACTTGGAATGGTTCCCCAAGTGGAGGACTGTGCAACTTGGGCACAGTATTTCCAGCCATATATACCATTACACAGGGTACACCATCCATTGCTGTTTTACATGAGGTGCTAAAACCGATTCATCATGAATACGGGGATGCCCCTGCCCTGGATTTGAGGAGGGAATTAATTGGCAACTTTACCACATTTTTCCTCAATTATTTTAAGTAATATTAAAGGGGAGGAAGCAGCAGTGGCAGCAGTACGCCAACGCCTTGCGCAGGTTTCTATTGTGGACCAAGAGCGCAAATTACCCAAAAGTATTCCTGAAACATATACATCAATAGGTTGAGCCAGGCCTAATAACCCTCAGATAAAAAGCAATTCTAAAAAAGATAATACTAAACAGATACCTGAGTTTTCTAAAAGCGCTTGGACAAACAGAACAATAAACATAAAACAAAAGCGTGGGGGCTCTCCACAATCGAAACCCACTTAAAAACATTATAATTTACGTAGCCATGACATACTTAAACAGCCTGATAGGTATCAGTACACTGAGGCACTTCCTTCTTGTTCCTTTCAGGACTCACAGAAAATGCTTGGAGAGAGTGGGACAACCTGAACGTAGGCACGAGAGTATATGAAAACCAAGAAAGGACTAACAACCTTCATCTGTCATTATTATAAAAAAAGGAGGAGAAACTTCCACAACAAAAACCCCAATTCAAAAAGAAGAAAGTGGCAGGTAACCACTAAATATGCCACACATATCGAGAATGCTCCTTCAGAACAAGACATGGGCATTGACACTGTTAGACAGCACAGCAGAGGTCGCAATAGTTCACCGGAATCCTCAAGAGTTTCTGGTTACAAGACCAACTAATGAATTATTCAAGTTGAAACACTAGATCAGCGGGTTAGCCCTCCTGACATACTTTATGATTTGGACATCCAAATTTAGGGTGACATATAGCGTATTATTAAATTAATATTCAGGGAAAATTTAACAACCACCTATGACATTCTCTTGGCTGAAATAGATTGGCTGCCTGAGTTTGTTAGAAAAGCCCCACATAGAAAAGAAGTAATTATATCTTCCTTCTCTGTACTTGTTCCTAAAGTTGTCAAACAAGCGTATGCAGCATAATGGGTTCTTGCACAAGCCCAAGCTTAACACAGCAATCATGTAGGCTGGGATAAGAATTTGCCTTATCAGGCAATACCCATAAGGTCAAGCTTGCAGGTGATACCAAAATACCCAATTAAAATTAAAACAAAATGCAAGGTTATCGAAATTCTATTACAATTAGAGCATCAAGGCATAATAGATCCTTTTATTTCAGCAATAAACAATCCATTATTTGTGTAGCTACAGTGGGTCATTCCAGCTACAGTGGGTCATTCCCACCACTTAGTCCCAGATTATCATGTTTTCTCATACCGCAATGGATGAGTTGCGTTTCGACTGACATCTAGTGCAGAGTTCCGACTGCCACATTATGATGCATGGTGGTTGGAAGCAGCGTGCGGAGGAACTGACCGATGATTCTGACGGGCTTAGGAAGCCTGTCTAACCATCAGTTGGAAACTAATTCCCTACAATGGGTAGGTGCCTGCTTAGGCCCTGCCATAGCGTTTCCGATGTCCCTTTCAGACAGCCTTTCTATGGCGGTCCGACAGTCATAGAAAGGCTGTTGGAAACTGACTTTGTGGGGCCCCCAGCAGGGTCCCCATTCCCCTGTGGCCTCCGCTACAAGGCCTGGGTGGTCCCATTTTTAACCAAGTGCTGGTTGGATGCTCGTCTGACCAGAATCACAATGAGGTCCTTAGTCTCAGACCACAGACATTTATAAAGTCATACACACTCTTTTGTAATTCAAAATTCACAAAGCACTTCTCTAATGAGCAAAACATAGTTTACAAAAAATACAAAACAACATTGGACGTTTCTAAGGGCTTTTCTGACAAAATATAGTGCCTGAAAATAGAGACTTAACTGCATTTAGCGCTTTAGAATTGAAAGAATATCCTGCCAACTTCCTCAGGGGTATAAGAACAGCCCAGGTCTATTTACTGCCCAAGTAACGTCAATTCTACTAGAAATTGACTCAGAAGCATTGTCCAACTTTGATGACATATATCGTACGGACGATGACTGAAACATACACTTAGCCGGGGTAGATTGCATAGTTTTGGAATTTGCTGAACATGCTAGAAGTTCAATGTAAAAAAAAAAAAGTACTTTTCTCAGTGTCCACATTTTTGGGATACGAGTTATCAAATGAAGGCAAAAGCCTTGCATCACATTTCTTGGATAAATTGTTATGGGCATGGTCACACCTGAACATACTCCACCCGCAGTAGAACATAATCTTTACATAGCTATTTACAGTAATGCGAAACATGGAATATAAATGAACAATGTAAGCAAAATGTAATGTTCACTGCACATGCCATACAAAACTTCAATCAAAAGCAGTGCTCAAGTGACACTGTGGACACGAGTATGCTAATGTGCGGTACAACTTCCAACCAAGAACAATGCTCAGCATAAGCTGCAGACACGAGTATGCACGTGAAATGCCCACCGACAGATTCCCTTCACGTTTAAACGGTCCAAATGTGCAACACGTGTTGGGAAATCAACATCGGTGCGGTAAGGGTATGTAAACTGCTTCCGCATGCAGTCTTTGCTTAGCCTGTTGCTCTCAGCACTTACCTGGCTCCAGCTCCTCATTGGGCGGTTCGGCAACGGTGTCCTGGAACATCACTGCTTCTGGCTTGTGCGTCTCCGACCAGCTTACCTTCTCTTCATTCAGTTTTCGGTTCCAGTGGCTGATCTTCCTTCCTGTTCGTCCGTCAGCAATTACCAGGAACCATGTACAAAAACCACAAGAGAAAAAGGTTATTGCAGATGAAAAAGCAAAAATCAGGTAAAACAAACAGACTTCAGACACACCAGTGAGTCAACTTTATTTTGTTTTAAAAGACGCACAAAACTTGAACTGTAAGGATTCAGCAAAGACTATTTTGGCAGTTCAGTGACTTTATAAACGTGCATGAAAGGTCTAACAAAAAGGCAGAGAGTATCTATCTATCTACCATTATGGTGAAGGCAAACTGTAATTACTGTGGAACTGTAGCAAGACAAAATCCGACTCTGGCAAGCTGATTATCCAGTGAAAAGACAATTATTGACATTTAGTATAAGTGTGCAATTCCTCGCTTTGTTTGTGTTTTTTTCTTCTGTTTTCATACATTTTTATTTTATAGTACATATTGTAAGCCAAGGCTGGTTATACAAAAAGGCTTAGGTAAGACAATCTGTGAAATATGCACAATATGCTAAACCAATACTAATGAGGAAATGACTTTTGATGGATAACTTTATGTTAAATCTGTTTGTACTTCTCTGTGTGCAAATGGCAGGTTTGTAAAAATTGGTAATGCATATATTTTTTATTTGATTATCAAGTACTTTTCATGAAGAACAGTGTGACTGAACAAAGATTTGTACACATCCTGAACCCCCAGAATCCTGAGTTTCAAGGTCCTCCCAGACATTTCAAGAGGTGTATACCTTCAGATCAGCAAAGACTTCCGGTATCTTCGTTGTCTTGTCTCCCTTCTTTCTTCCCAATCACCTTTCCCCTTTGGGGCTTTCAGCTTGGCAGTATGTAATTTCTCCTTACTGTCGTTCTGTTAGTTCCCAGGAGATTTGGGGAACTATCGTCGCCAAGGCAGACCAACCTGGAGTACAGGTGAGTGGCTTCTCGTAGCATAAATGTGCTCTGTTACAACCACCAAACACCATACAAATGCTACAATTACTTTTAGGTTTCTCAACTTTGCTAGAGCTACATCCCAGACTAGCACAAAGGGTTAATCCATTTTACAAATAAAGTTGTTCTGATTCTTCCAGTACATATTGGACATCAGAACACACACAGATTCTCAGAATGCTGCAAACTGAAATGCTTGCATGCAGACACTTACCCACTTATGTCAACACAACAAACTTGGTGGGTCACATAGTTATGGGATCCACTGGCTATACATATGTCACCTTTAACGAGGGTAATACTGTATCGACTGCTTATAAATTGCAATTATACCCCAATGCTGAAATGCGTTTTGCTTCAACAGAAAAAATATTGACTGCAGTTCAAACAGCTGTTATAAAGGAAAGACCGTTGGCTCAAGGGGAACGTATAATTGTGGTTACCCCAACCCCATCCTTAGAGACTGTCACCAAGGCAAGCGTTCTTAATGCAAAAGCCTTCCATTCAACATGGATACAACGGGCCACATCTTTAACAGCTGCTGATGTTGACTAGGTTTTTGACCCTACCTTGCACACAACACAAGAATTTCTCCAGTATGAACAAGAATACTGTGTGCCCAGTGATGTCTTGTCTCTTGATCAGTATTTTTAAATAATATATACTGATAGTTCAGCCCAGCCAGTAATTTGCACTATACAATGGTACTCAGTTGCATTTGCATCAGTATGCGATGTCATGAAAAATGGAGAGTTCCATAAAAAAAAGAACTTTTACACAATTCTTAAGGAATTGTACTGCTTAGCTGGCTGACTTGAAAGCTTTAATTCTGGCTCTAGAAAATATGATCCTGAATTCCTCACATTCACTGTGTGTGATTTCTATTATTGAGGCCAGTCTTTTAATGAAAACGTACATTATTGGTGCTTGAATGGAGTCAGATATTCTAAAGGAAACACTATCAAGCATAACTTGCTTTGGTGAAAAGTGCGCATGTTAAAAATTGCTTCCCACAAGCTCATGTAATTCATACATTGAGTCATCAGTGTGTTGGAATACACGCTGTAGAGAATTCACTGGCTGATGAAGCCACTGAAGTGACAGCTAGACTGCGGTTGTAGCTGCAATTACTCGTTCACACACGAGGGTGTATATTGACATCATGGTTGCAGTCACCACTTCAAACACTGGCACTCCACTACCTAAAAAATACTCCTATCTATTGAGTGCTCATAACATACCTTTTGTTCTCATTCCAGGGGTTGGTGATTGAGTGATACCACACCAGTACCGCACTCTAGAATTAATCGTGGTTGCTCATGAAGGGCTAGCGTCTGCCCATGCAGGTGTGGCAGCTACAGGTTCCTTACACAAAAACACTATTGGTGGCATGGTCTGTACAAGAAGACCAAACAATATGTACTTAGCTGTGATATTCGTCTGTCTTGAAAGTTCCACCATATTCTGCCCACTGCAGACACCCTTTTTAGTTTCAAACAAACCCCAGACGTGTCTAATTGGATCATTGTGGAACTCTGCACTCAGATGGTGCATTTTAATGTATTCTATTGGTTGTAGATTCATGTTCTAGATTCCTCAGTGTGGCCTAAGCGATCAGCTGATGCTTGAACTGTTATTAAAGATTTGCAGGTTTTTATCCTAGCAGCATTCCACTCAGACCAGGGACTAACGTTTGCCTCTTAAGAGTTACTGGGATACCATGGGTACCCTGGGTGTTGCTGTGCATTATTCCTACCGATATAATCTAGAGGGAAATTTGATAGTGGAGAGGAAAAATCATGACTTAAAGCAGTCCTTAACAGCTAGAGCATTAGGTTTAGGTCATAGTTGAATCCATCACTTGCATGGAGTCGAGAGATCTTTAAGTAATCTGCCTAGATAATCCTTGGGTGGCCTTTTTGTGTCCAGATGTACATTCCAGATCTTAATAACCCTGGCAAAGTGCCAGCAGATACGCCTTTTGACATCAATGAACATTTTGCTGTCTTATTGGAACCACAAGACATCTAAGATGAGCGATTCAAGAAAATTTCCAAATGTTCTGCCACTGACGAAGTGAAGGAGCAACCAGCAACTTCTGGCTGGATTCCTAAAGTTGAGCATCTAGTCTGAGAGAAGATTACGTAAAAGAAGGAGTTTGGCCTATGATACCGAGCACCAGTGCCAGTCCCTGGCATTCATGGTACCAGAACTGTGATTCTCTCACCAATTGTTGGTTGTAGAAACCCATGTTTAGTTTCAGTAGATTTTATCAAGCTACACCATGTAGCCAGAATCACACAGTAGGCCAAAAGGGCTCATGGGTAGTTACCAACCTCTTCTCATTACCATACAGGAAATCCCTCTACAAGCTTTAAATATTGGTCCTCCCCGGCTGGAGACTTCAGATGCTGAACTTTTGCCACTTCCTGTTACTACTGGTAATACAGGATGAGAATTTACAGTTTTCCACTGCTAATGCTAACAACAAAGTTGTTTATCAGCAACCACCTTTGGAGATGATTACCAGTTCTCCTTTACCATGAGCGATCCCTGTTTTTGTATAGACTGCCTCTGGTTACTTTGCCGATATTAATGATGTTTCTTCAGATTCGTCACATACTTCACTGCATGGATTACGCACATTTTTCTTTTGGCTGAAACAGACTTATCTGACTTCTCCATGGTCTTATATTTGTTTTTCTATTTCACTGCTCTTCCTATTCTTTTGGATTTGACTTACAGTTTTCTTGCTGCTGGACATCACCTTCCAGAATGCTCTGCTCCAGAACTGGCAACCGAGATACTGAAATCTGTTTATTCTTCACCTAAGGTGCGGAGAGACCTGTCCCTTGTGAACATTTCTGCATTTCCTGTCCCTGATAGAATTGTTTGGGATAAAGTCCAATTTGATATTTTTGATCCTACAGAAATTTTACAAATTATTTATGTGTTTTAGGTCACTATGGATGAAATAATTACTCCTGGCTTTATGTCTGATGAATGGGAAATGGAAACTTTCAAGTGAATGCTGTCGGAACTAGAATAATTTACTGTATTTGGAAATGGAGATTTGTATTTAAAGTCTGCTAATTGTAGAGAAATGTTTTGTTATCATCACTATGCCCATCACTACTTACACAGAGTTAGTACTCCACGTACAGTTTTCAGTCACACACAATAGGAACATTGCCGAACACCACCAGTGGGTGTTTCAAACACGTTTGAAAATGTTTTCAAATTTTTCTGATAACAACCCTGCAGACCAATTTTCTTATTATTTTGAGATTACACCTTCACCAGTTAAGAACAATATGCTGACCCACACAGAATTAATTTATTCAGATTCATTTGTTTCCCAGTTAGCCATGAAGGGCTATGGATATTGGAAAGAGAATATTGAATTGAAATCGATTTGGGGAACACAACACTGAGAAGTCTAGGGCATTGATGCTTTATTTAGAGCTTGTCTGATCCCTAGGCAAATTATATTACTGAACAAAATAGAGCAACAAACTGCTTGCCTAGATTTGGTGTAAATTAAAGACATTAACACTCTTAGCATTCCCTCGATTGCACGTGTTGACATTTGCCATCATTTTGCAAATTTTACAGAAGAACAGCTCAATAGTATGGTATGGTACAGATAACTTTTGAATTTCCAGTTCTAAAGGGTGGTTCGTGTGGCCAGTCAACACTAATGGTTGTAACACATGTTTTATGAACTCCTCAATGGGATTTAAAGCTAGCAGTCCTAGACCCCCGGTTCATGCAGTCACAACATTCAGGGTAGGTCACCACCGATAGTGTAGGAATGTTATGCTAGCAATGGTTACAGCATTCCACCTTATCTGCAGTTAAGGAACACCCATCTTTCTTTTCCAATTACATGAATTTACAAGACTTTTTGTTGGGTCTGAGGTCACCATGTTCTCAACAGTTCATTTATGCCACGTACAATGAACTTTGGAAAATGTCTCAGCCAGAAGCTGCTGAATGCTTGAGACAAATTGACATGGCAAATTTGAGAAAAAGCATTGGCTGTTGTAGATAATGGCATGACTACATGGTCAACTAGAATTCATTCTATGGATGATATTGTATAATCTGCTTTTAATATATTACAGAATGGCATGTTTCTCCTCCAACATGGGCAAAGTCAGCTGAAATCGATAATGCAATTTAGTTGGACATTGCAGGTTTTTATAAAATCAAACCGAGTACCATGGAAATATCTGAATGCAACAGAATTATTTTTGCCTTATAATTCAACACGCACACAATGACTGATCGCAAATAAAGATGCAATGCTGAACACAGAGCATTAGAAAAATTGCCTTTCACAGTAGCTGAAACACCATCGGATGTTTGGTTAATCAAGGGGTTCATTACATTACCAATATCAATGTTTCATTTTACATCTTGTCTAAATCACTTTCAAGCTCTAAGAGAGAGTTTTATTCACGCAGCTTGGTTTTTACTCTTTGATTACAGATGCTTGAGTGGGGAAACTGAAGTCTTTATTAGTGGAAATGAATGTGAAAATTCATTCAGCCATTCCTTAGTTTGTAAACAGGTGACACTTGATGGGGAATGGAATGCTTCCATGGCTAATTTAAGGGGTTATCAGAAGGGTGCCCCAGTCTCCTTGTTTGCTTTAAAATGGAAGGTATTCGATCCCGAATGACCAAGGTTGTTGTGGGATGAAGCCGGGAGTGCCACATGTGGTAATGGTTTCCAGGGTTGTGACGTGTTGTAGTAGTGTGTTATTTCCACCCAAACTCACGATTAGGAAGTTTCCTTGTGTCCTTCGATTCCTATTTTTAACATTAACTTTATTAGGTTAAGTCAACTGAAAGACTTATCGTTTCAAAAGGACGTTGCATTAACATTTGCTCAATAAACATTGGATCTTCAAGTTGAAAGTTCTTCCTTTGAATTTCAATTGCTTTTGCGCACAAACTTGTTGCAGCATTTTTGTGAACTTGTACACTAAATATTCAGTGCCTCAATTACCGTGGGAGTGGTAGACCTTTTCTAAAGCGATTGGGTCTGGCTTTGTTAGTACATTCCAGACTGTATTTGGGATGATTCTGTCCTTTTTATACTCTTTGGTTTCCAATGGATTTGGGGGCATACCACTTGTGTTACTCCTGGTCATTGCTATTTTAGTCCTATTTTTGTTACTCTGCAACAGATGTTCCACCTCAAAGCTAAATAGTGATGGACTTACCACACAGCCTGCTGTGCCATTGACGCATGATACAGCATTTTGGAGTGTCCCTGCTTTAGGAACTGAACAATAATGGGCCCTTGTCCTTTAGACCTGTGTCTTGTGATATGCATCTGCAAGTGCATACGTTGGGGGCTCACCTTCAGTGCTGTCCTATGAGACTGCCATTTCTGCAAGATCCTTTTTGTGAGTCATTATCACCAGTTGGAATGGTTGCTTTGGCTTCTAGGATATGACTCTCCTACAATGGTTACACTACTGGCTACCAAGCCATCAGCATCTGCTCAATGGGCTGGATACCACCATGTTTGTTCTTTGGAACTTGCTGGATATGACCATGTTTGTTCTTTAGAACTTGCTCTTCGGGCCACTGTGGATGTGGGTTCCTTCCTAGACCACACTGACTCTCTAAACATGGGAAACATTTCGGCAGCCTCCTAGATTTTTAATTTGGCCCCTTATTTTAACACTAATTGACTTTTATGTGTTTTATTATTATCTGTGTGCTTTTCATTGGCATTTTTTATGGCTTTCACAGGGGTGTGTGGAATTTCTATAGCCTTATAACCGGGACATATTATTTGGGATCAAGAAGAACAGGTTTTATGTTTAGGGAATGGAATTGTCTGCTGCTGCTAAGGTAATATTTGTGTTCCTATGCTAATGCTATTCAAACTTGTATTTATGACTCATTAAAGAAAAGACTTTCTTTTTAGGGTGAGCGCTCATAGGAAAAGTTGTAAGCTCAGCTGCACTACTGACAGTGGTTCCAGTATACAAATGTGCTATATAGAATGCTTCCAGAATGCTCTCTGAAAAGATGCAAATATTTTCAGAAGCTTGAAAGCAAGATTTGGGATTCTTTGCTTTCAAAATAAAATATTCACAAACAAATGCAACTAGGAAAAAAAACTTTTTGCTAAATTAAGGTGAAATTTTAGATACCGTTTCTTTGAAGCATCAGTTATTAAAATGTGTTTATACACAATAGTATTTCCCCCAAAATATTTATAATACAAAATTAGTGTGACTAGTTTCAACAAGATTATGGGAAACATGAAAATAAACAAGCATTGGAAATGCCAATATGTCTGGCATTGGTGGTCAGCCTTTTGGTTTTGACTATGCGTGTCTTGTTTTGACATGGTTTTTGTAAAACTTTATTGTTTTAGGAGCTGCCAGGCCCTCACCGATATAACATTGGCAAAATACAAAAATATTTTTCGGTCTCAAAAAGCACACATTGCAACAGCAGTTCCTGGCCTTGAACAAAACTTTGTGTGCCGAGATGCTTCTTGGGAAAGAGCAGACTGCTGTCACAGTCAAGCCAACCAGTAGAGAAATAGATACACTTTCAATAAAAACAAAAGTTCTTGGTTAGTACCAGACCTAATAAGATGCCCAAGTCTTAATGAAAGGCACACAGATGCATCCATGGTATACGCCAGGCACACAGATGCATCCATGGTATACGCCCTGGCATTAGTGCAGATTTACGGCTTTCATGACTTCACACAAATTTACGGAAGTAGGCCTGGAAATCATACTCCTAGAAAATATTTGTGAACTCCATTTTAGCACGAGCAAATATGCATGTGTGGATTTGCTCACGTAAAATTCTGTTGAGCGTTTACGAGTTCACTTCAACCCAACCACTTTCTTTCCAAACTTGCAAGAAGTTTATTTCTGCCCTTGTCAAGGAGTACATTTCTAACCTTTCTCAGTATGGGAGAAGATTACATTAGAGCTGGTGAAAACCCCTAAAACATGCAAGTTAGTAGTTTTGCCAGACTCCAAAGGGGATTCAAATCCAGGAACTATTGCTTACTGCTACCTCCAATTCCAGTGTGCAGATCTGCGGAAAGGTGAGAAAATAAGAGAATTACTATTATTCAGACCTTACTATAGTATGAACCCTGGCATAATCAGAAAGGCCATTATCAAAGCTCTTATATAATGAGATTGCTGCCATAATTTGTCACCGCACTACATGGCACCAAAGGGACAAGTCAATTGTGTTATAGGAGAGGGGGTTGTAAAGTACATAAGGGCCTGCTCTGACTCTCCATTTTAGTTTCAAGTTTTAGGTTGACATCTTTTTTTAATGGTGACTTTTTATATGTTTTACTCTTACACAATAATGTACTGAGAAGCTATTGTATGTGCAGTTCATTTCCTAGTTTTATTATTATGTTGTACGTACATTCTGTCCAAGGCTAGGCACATAGACTGTGATGCTCTTGTATTTGGTTTTCTGGTTGGAGACAGTTCTAGGTCTCTAAGCAAACCATTGCATCAGCTCTGCACCTTTGACACAGTGCAATTGGAACAATGCAGTTATTATATAAACAGCCTTTGTGCTACGTTCCACAGAGGAGCACTTCTGCTGGGCTTGTCCTGGAACACTGTGGCTGAGATGAGGCCCTGCTGACACTGACCTCTATCCTGACAATAGCCTGTTCTACATCAGACCGGCTACCTGGCACATCATACACAGGTATTGGGGGTTAGGCTATCCCAATGGATCTGGCAGAGGGTACTCCCAGTATGCTCTCAATAGTATAGGTAGTATTAGATTAGAGTATAATCACATAGTAACATTATCATGGTTGAATTGATTATCTTTTTCACCATTCTTGTAATGCTGGTTAGAACGCTTTGTTTCATCTGCCTAATAATTGCAGCTCACGCTTTCTATACAGGAATACGATTGTTTCAATAAATGTTGAAAAGCCATATTCGTATCTTTCTTGTGTCTACCTTGGGCATGCAAAAGTAACAACGAACGGGTAGGTCTGTTACACGATTTCCTTGTGGAATAAGAGTGGTAATGTTCGAGGTTGCTGATACTACATGTTACCCTGTAAGGTTAGGAATTCAGAGGGGGCACTGTGAGCTAGCTAGGCACTGAGCCAGCATTTTCTGATATGTGTAAACTGAGTCCCCATTTTCTGAAGTTCATGTTGTCCAGATGCACAGTCTTCTTAATTCATAAGAACTGTATAACAGCTTTTATCAGAAGTAGAAAATAATCTTTGATAAGACCTATGAGAGATTAAAATCAAAAGGCATTGCAAACATAGAGTCTGTTGAATACTGGTTTAAAGTATATTTTAATGTTACCCCTATGTATTCTAGCAGTAGATGTGGGGTAGCCTATTATAATGCACACATTTGTTTTTTTTATTCAATGTTTTTAAGAATAATATGGCATTTGATATTTTGGCTCAGGCCAAAAATTATGCTATAATTCATTTTATTGCAGAATACAGATGTAATTTGATAATTAAGTCCGCTAGATAATTTTATGGATATTGTATAGATTTTTTCAAAATGTATACAATAAAGCAATTGGTATACTGACAATGTTGCCATCCATCAGCAATATCTATTGAGCTTTTGAAAGTAATGTGGAGGGAGCAGTAGCAGGGACATGTGAGACTGGCGGATAGTACTGTACTGGGCCATAAGGACGTAGCAGCAATAGAGGTGGGTACGACTAATATAAGGTGCACACCACTGAAGAGAGAGTTCACTTCCAGCTGCTGCTTTAAACTGTATCCGGGCGACAAGACAGAGATGGTATTATGCTACCTAAGTAAGACTGTCACTCTGGTGAAGCGGTTGGATGGCTTCTGGAAGCAACTGCAAATGTCAGTGGGGTTGACTAGTCAAACCTTACGACCAATAAGCTTGATTTCACCACCAACATTCTGGACTTTGCCAACAACAAGCTGGACAAGTCACCAATAAGCCAGAACTCACAATCCATCAACTAGGCAAGCAATTATTCAAGGCCCATCAGCCAAGCTTTGTGAGTAAATATCCATGTTTTCTGGCCCATGATTCAGAACTGAACACTCACCAGCCAAAACTCCAAAGATACCCTACAATCTCACCACACCCAACCACTGGAAATCACCCTACTCGTTTGCTAGCTGTCAGTACACATCTGGGTGTTTTGTTCACAATAGAGAACTTTGTCAGGGCATTCCAATGCTAGGTTCACAATAATCCATTAGTAAGACTGTGGGCAATGTAATATCCAAACGAGTGTTGGGTGCCTGTCTGGTGTGTGACACGATTCGGGTGTGGGTGATGAGATTAACTAGTCCTGAATCTGAGGATCTTGGTAGAGGGTACGAAGTGTTGTAATTACTAATTTGAAGAATTACTTTTTGAGGCAAATAGGACAGAAGGTTACAAGTCATTGCTTATTTTGGATAATATGTTGCCTGCGGACTCACTAATGGATTATTGTGGTCCTAGAATTAGAATGCCCTGAAGAAGTTTACTGTTGTTAACAAAACACATTGGATGAAGCTGCAACAATCCAAATATGAACAGTGAAAAATAAACGTTTTTGGGAACATGAAATTAAGAAGAAACAAGAAACTTGGTTTATTTGATTGACCTTTTTATTCTTTGGGTGCACTGCTATATTCATTAATTTATATTACTGGCATTGCAGAGGTGTCTAGAAGGTGTTGATACCATTAGGGTTGCACTATACATAATTCCAGGTATAAGAGGGAACTGTGGGCTAGTCTTCCTGCCACTTTTTGTAGTTGTTTGGCACACCTGTGTGTTATGTTGGTATATGGAACAAGGTAGTGTGTTTTGAATTAATGCATAGTAGAGTGTTGTGCGTAGTGGATATGGAACATGGAATGTTGAGGGTGAGTGGATGTTTGAATGGGATGTCAATTAGATGGGGCAGAGTGCGTAGAGCAAAAAAACAGTACTTGCTGGACCCGTAGCAGAAGCTTTTCTTCCATTGCTACACCAGCTACACCTCAAGACATGTAAGCCGCAAATCAGAATATTCAAACCAGACTCAGGATACATCATACTGAAAATGACAGAAAGTCACTCCGTCAATATTTATAAACATATTTTACACCCTACATATATTCTAGGTTGTAAGAAAAATGTCTTTAGATAACCCTCACCCACAAGAGTTTACCCTCGGTGGCATGCTTCATCATTGTGTTCTTCCCGTTCTGCTGCAAAACAGGGTGTGCTGCAATCAACGAGTACGTGGAAGCACTGATAGTATTAAGAAAAATCCAGAAGAAAAAATAGGAGTGGGGGGTTTTATATAGAAGGAATCAAAAGTACCTGGTTAGTAGGTAAATCACTGTTTATTCGCTACTCTACCTGGTATGATTAAAAACTGGGGAAAAAGGAAAACCAATGTAAGATTTCCCAAAGTTTCACTGGTCAACACGTTTCAAGCCCTACCCCAAGGCTTTTATTCAGGACCAAGGATTTCTACTCACTGATGCCACTCCTGTAATCGTGAAATTAATTGCAAAAATAATAAAGTAATAATCAAAACATACAGCACCTAATCGGTGTTATTTCTTGAAAATCTGCAAGGGTACATGAAAGGAAAGAGTTAATAAATCATGACCATGCTGCACTTAATATGCTACACCAAGGTGGGCAACCATGATAGACTTTTCTGCTGAATAAGTGAGCACTCCTAGTGATACCATGTCCATGAGGTACAAAACACATATACACCCACACACACAAATATATATCTCTATTTGTCATAATTGACAAAATCCACATACATTTTGTAAGCCTAAGTCAGGCGTCATGAGTCCAAATTGGGGGAGGGGAGAGAGGGATGCTTGTAGTCATACTCTGAATGAGGAGAAAGAAAGATACAGCAAGTGTTATTAAGTAGAGCTTGTTCACAGAGGAAAACAGGGGAGAGATTGTAGCTGAACTACTTACTTCATCAAAGCTGCTCCCTCACTCAGGGAACATGTCTGCCTGTGGCTCCGAGGATGCCTGCGAGTTGTGCTGGCACAGATTAAATCCGCGGGAGCCGGGTTGACGATGGTGTCCTCGAAAGACTGGGATGCCGACCGTCTGAAAATGGCCACACGGTATTGGACTACTTCCTGGTGCGCTTACCAAATGCTGTGGGTTTGAGTACTGTGTAGTGATTCTGGGTGAGGGATTGTGCCCGGTGCTTATTATTACTTTATTGCAAACAGCTAGAAACTGGTGAGATGGTATTTCTTTTAAACGGGTATTGTTAAAGAGAAGCTGGTATTATGAAAATCGTATTCTTTTAAATAAAGGGTGTGTGGTATACTTATGTTGTACACATACATCAACCCGTGTTCTTTCTAAAAAAGGGTGGTTCTTAAGTGAAAAAAAAAGAAATTATTGTCACAGGGTATCATGTGAATGTTTTTGTTCAAACCCGCTATGTGTGTCTTGAGCCTGAAAACCCATCATTACTGTTGGACTTGGCCCTTTTTGCAGGGTCATCCCTAAACTTTTTGCCTTCCTCCTGTATTTTTTCTGACCTGGTGTTGGCTTATTTGGTTTACTATCAGCCCCTAGTAAAGTGCACCAGGAGTGCCAGGGCTTGTAAATACAAATGCTGCTGGTGGGCTTGCAGCACTGGTTGTGCCACCCGCAGAAGCGGCCTAGTAAAATGTGTCTAAGGTCTGCCATTGCAAAACCTGCGTGCAGTCTGGTACTGTCATGCTGACTGCGCAAGTGCCCCTACTTGCCAGTCCCTAAACCTTCCCTTAACTGCATATTAGTCACCCCTATGGTAGGCCCCAGGGCAGGGTGCATTGTAGTCATAAGGTAGAACATGCCCTGATGTGTGTGGCATGTCCTAATAGTGAATTACAGCCATTTTCGTTTTTCACTATTGAAGGCTACCTGCTCTCCATAAGCCAGAATGGGCTGCTTGGATTATTACACTCTATAATCCCAGCTGACTCAGAGAGCATGGTAGAAAGTCAAGCTTAGTATGCCTGAACTCAGAATAATAAAATACTTCTTTTAGTAAAGTTTATTTTAATATCCTGTGTTTGTAAATACTACTTTTAGAAAGTTAGTATTTACTTGCTTAGCCATTTCAGTCCGCCTCTGCTTTGTGTGTGTGTGCTGCCTAGTTTCAGTGAGGGGCAGGGTTGGGGAATTCCAGGAGACAGGCTGGCTGCCAGGTGGTGGGTAGAGAGATTACACCAGGATGGGTGGGAGGAGTACACCTTGACTCTGAATAGACCTGTGCTCTGTCACCACAATGCTGGCTCCGCCCCCTGTCGAGCGGCTGATGTCTCTGCCCTGTGCACTGAAAGAATGGAGCAGAGTCTCCACAACAAAGTGCTCCAAAACCGGACTGAGCCAGGCACAGGCCCCCTGGCGACAAAGAACAAAAGAAACTGTGTATATAAGAAGGAGCCCTGCTCCTAAGAAATAAGATCCTGTTTACGCCAAGTAGAACCTCTGCCTGAAGAGGAGGACCTGGGAAAGCTACATGGAGAGACTGGCCTGTGGTGGGTGCCTTGCTGCAAGAAGGAGAGGAAAAGACTAAGAAAGACTTTTGAATCTACTTGTGCTTCTTGAACAATCTCCAAGGGCTTGCTGGTGAACTTGCCCCCTGAACTGCGCCCCAGGAACAGTGGGCGCTACCCCTCCCTGGAAGAAAGGAAGCTGCTGCTGGTGATTGTGAACGCTGATCCCAGAGAACCTGTGTGCCCCCATCTCGCCGAGCAACGTGACCTCTGCCCGACTGTGCTGCTGTGAGCACCGTGACGGCCTGCCCCGCCTGGCCTGAACAAAGTGAACTGCTGCCCCTCGAGCCGGAGCTCGCAACGCAAAGAGAGACTGACGGATTCCAAGCCCCGAGCCTCTGTGGCCCCGAGCCGTAGAGATCACCGTGAGGATCGACGCCATGCAAGTTCGCCACGTCTGGATGATGCCGACAGCGCTGCGCCGCCGAAATCACCCCTGATTCCACTTCGAAATGTGCCGTGAAGTCCTGAGGTGCCCCACGAAGCATTGCTGTCCTCTGACCAAGCGGGACTGCAAAGCGACGCGGGACGCCCTTCTGAAGATTGCCAAGGCCGCCGCGAACTCCCCGTGAAAGAATAAGGTGCTGTGCGCCCCTGTACGACGCATACATCCTACTGTACGGCCCGTACTGCTTGGGTCCCCGTACGCCTGCACACGCGGGAAGCGTGAGGCGGAGCAGGACCCGTATCAAGCTCGTACGGAGCGTACTTGCGCCTGTATGGCCCGTACGGTCTCAACTTCGGTACACTTGCTCACGCGGGAAGCGTGAGGCGAAGAAGCAGCGCTACGGTGCGCACGGACCCTAAAATAGAGAAAATCACATCTCAAATTGCCTTTTAAGAACAGTGGCCTCCTGGAACATTGAATACAAGTAACTGGAACCCTCTGTAAAAGTGCAACACTGTATTTTGAAGCCTGCTTGATGAGTCTATCTATAAATAGCTTTATAAATACAGTCTTGAGTCTCTGTATGGTGGGTTAGTGGTTATTGTGGGACACCCTAAATGCTTAACCTCAGGCCCTCTGGAATCTAGCCTGACTGCTCGCGCCACGTTACCTAGAGGGTGAGCAGGGGTTATTTTTCACGAGTAATCCTTTGCCCTGACTTAGAGGAAAGGGTCCCTGCTTGTTGCAAGTGCATACCTGCACCAACCAAAGACCCCGGATTCTAACAATTACTCTTTCTAAAACAGCATTGATTGGCTAATTTGATCAAGGATTACCTATTTTAAATCCCTTACAGTATGCTTCTATTCAAAGTAGTGTGCTGACTTCTTTGTAGTAGCGAACCAGGATCTCAAGGGCACGTGATCATGAACACTACTAGTTGGGAGTTACAGTTAGTGAAATCTCGTAGTTCCCAGCTTGTATTGTTGTTGAATGTAACCAACTTGGTTGTCTTGGTGAGGTGGCAGGCACTGCAACTACTACAGGGGTGATGTCCTTTTATTGGTGTAATGAAACCTTGATTTGCTCTTGTTTCATTGGCTATACGTGGTCATGTATGTACCAGCATGTCACATAAGTTGCGTCCCCTCTTGTGCGAAAACATGGGTTTCAGAACTTTTAGGGTACCGCCATTCACTGTGCGCCAGTGCATGTTTATAATCTTGCTCACTTGATTGGATGCACTACTGTATGCCATGAAACATTTAGGTCTGTTTTCTTTGGTTTTTGGAGGTGGGGCTTCCAGTAGTGCCTCCCCCTGATTGTTTCTGGCTCGTTTCATAGCCTTTCATACAATTTTGTTAGGGTAGTTCGCTGCTTTTAATTTGGAGGCCTGACCCTTCACCTGTTCTTTGTAATCACTCAGTTTTGAGCAGTTGTGTCTGAGTCTCAGAAATTGCCCAAAGGGCAAATGTTCCCTGAGTTGTCTGGGATGGAAGCTATCACAGGAAAGCAGGCCGTTTTTGGCTATTGGTTTGAAGTGCGGGGTTGTTTTTAGGATCCCCTCCTCTGGGATGATATTTAAGTCCAGGAAGAGTAGTTCTGTTCTGCAAAGGTTGTGTGTGAACTTCTGGAATTCATTTTGTCTGTTAAGCCATCTTAGATAGTCCAAATCTGTATCTTCCTCACCTTGCCATATAGCTAAAATGTAATCTATAAAGCTCTTACATATAGTTAGGTGCGTGATGTATGGATTGTGGGGGCATAAGATTTTGTGTTTCACAAGTTGGTGCACATAGAGATCAGCTATACTAGGTGCAAAGGTGCTGCCCATGCTGGTCCTTTGCTTTTGTAAAAGAAAGTTTCCTCGAAATGAAAGAAATTTTAAGTTAGAGCCCATTCGCAACATTCCATGAATCTGATACTCCCAGTCTACTTTGAAAAGTACATCCACGAATATATCGAGGGTGTCTGTGTGCAGGAGACTTGTGCATAGGCTCTCGATGTCTAGCCCTATTAGTCATTGTTTGCTAGGGTCGAAGGTGATGTTATGTAATAGTCTCAGCATAACTTTTGTGTCTTTGAGATACGTGTCTGTATTGTATATAACTGGTCTTAAGAAGGCGTCAGCAAATCTGGATAAAGGTTCCAGTATGAAACCTATCCCAGACACAATTGATCACCCTGGTGGCTACTCCAAATTCTTGTGAATCTTAGGGATGGTGTAAAAGTAGGGGGTGACTGGAATTTTGTTGACAAGGAACTCACTTTCTTTCTTGGATATCCAGTCAGATGCCAATACATCAGTATACATCAGCCAGGCCCCTGAACCCACTAGCTAGTTCTCTGGAAGTACCACTCAATTATCTTAACACACCATCCAGGGTTCTGTACACGCATTTTACTTCAGAACTTGGCTCTCAGATTTCAGAACCCATCAGACATCAGGACCACTAAGTAAGATAGTGTGACACATGCACCAGGTCACTTGACCCAATGGCCACACCGTAATACACATCAGCCAGGCTTCCACAATCACCAGTCAGACCTCAACACCACTAATCAGACAGATCTAGCTATCTAACAACCAGGCCTTATCACTCACCAGACGGAGCTTACCGCCCATCATATCGCGATGCTGCTTAGAGGGCCAAGGACTCAACAGTTGTACACACCTGCTACCTCCCAGTACCCACTATTGAACTCTCTGAACACACTAGCATTGTTTATGGACATGCCATTCAGGCCTATGAGCACACCCGATAAGCCTCAAGACACACTAGCCTGGCCTATGATCTCAACACCCGTACTTTATACACGGCATCTAGGTATCAGAACTCATCTGCAAGCTTCTGGCAACAAATGCCAGTCCTCTGGAAACACTTGCCTTGCATTGAAACCCACCTATTCCTGGCTATAGCCACCCAACTGCCTGTTCTCCAAAACCCTGAGCCTGGCCTAAGGACACACTAGTCCGACCTCAGGAGACCTCATGAGACACCATGGACACAGAACTATGGAAATATCCGTCAGGCAGCTGAATGCATTAATCAGGACTCCAATCAAATACTTGGAAAACAAGAACCAGACCTGCATCCCACACCACCACTTGGCAGCTACATCACACCACTCAGGACCCATACATTCTCACACACCAGTGAGGCCTCTGGGCACACCTGTTGGACCTCAGAACCCATATAGAGATCTTGCGAACCACCAACAATGCCTCAGGAAACATAAGCCATGCCTCTGAGCACATCAGCAGCCAGATCGCACAATTCAGTTGCCACATGTGTAATACCCAAGCACTCACCAGCCGTGTCTAGCAAATACCAGCCATGCTTCTGTACACAAAACCAGGCATCAGAATCCATACATGTTTCTTGCACCCACCAGCGAATTATAAAGTCCCCCAAACTAGGCCTAAGGATAAACCATCACCATTTAGGCCAAGCATAACACACCAGTCAGACCTTGGAACATAGTGAATGGACTTCAGAACAGGCCAGCCAGGTCTCTGAAAACATCATTTAGCCTCAAGACACACTAACCAGCCCTCTACATACATACACAAGCTCCCTCCACCCAGATTGGACCACTTGACAGCCACACCTTTGTACCCAGGAATGAGGGAGCCTTCCCTACCCACCAGCCAGAACTTACCACCCCCATGCACATGACCTTGCAATCTAATAGCAAAACCTCAGCAATCAATGCCTAGTCCTCTGGACCTACCAGCCAAACACCACTACCCACCAGCTAGGCATAGGGACATACCAGCCAGGCCTAGTGACAAATCAATCAGATCTTTTAACACAGCAGCTGGGCCTTGAACCACACCAGACAGACCTCAATACACAATATCCAGACCTCTAGACACATCACTAAGGTCTCTGAACAGATGACTTAGGCTTCTGAACACACACTCTGGCTTCAGATCATACTTGGATCTTGCCACCCACCTCAGGACACACCAGTCATGCCTAAGGATAAACCATCACCATTCAGGCCTACAGATGCAACAACCAAGCCTCAAGACACAAAAATCAGCCCTCTGAACACACCACCCAAGCTTCCTGTCCCCAGATAGCACCACTCATGAGTCACACTAAGCAATGAGGAAGAACTTGCCCCCACCAGTCACAACGTGCCTGTCCCATGCACAAGACTTTGCAATCAAGAAGGAAAATCTCAACCTCCACCACCCAAGCCACTGGACCCACCGGCCAGACATTTCCACCCACAATTCAGGCCTGAGACTCACCATCCGGCCAATTAGGCTTTGAGACACAGCAGCTAGGCCTAGGACTACACCAGCTAGACCTTAAGACACAATATCCAGACTTCTGGAAACATCATTCAGGTCTCTTAACTGATGACTCTAGCCTCTGAACATACTACTCTGGTTGCAGGACTCATTTGCAAGACATGAGAACCCATCTCTGGATCTAGCCACACACCAGCCAGTTTGTAGGACACACCAGCTTGGCTTCAAGACATACCACCCAGGTGTATCGACTCACCAGCTTGGGACTTACCAATCAGACCCTGCAACATGCCAGCTAGGGCTTGGGAATCACAGGTCAGGCATCGGGACACTATATCCAGGCCTCTACAGGAATCACTCAAGCCTTTGAACACACTACTCAGGCCTCAGGACACACCAGTCAGGCCTAATGATACTAACTGCATGTGCTAGGGCACACTGAGCAATACTTAAGACACACTGTCCGACTCTCTGGTCATACCAGCCAGTCCTCGACACACCATCTAAGCACTAGAACCTAAAGCTGGATAGCAGGTTTTTAGAAGCTATAAACAGGCCTTGGGAAATATGCGACTGAATTAAGGGCACACTAGGCCAGGCTCAGGACATATCATCATTTCCAGGCCTGAGGATCGTCCATCTAGGCCTATGAAAACATCAGCAAGGCTTCAGGACATACACACTTGTCATATGGACACAACAGCCAATACTCTGGACACACTAACCAGGCCTCTGGACACACTAGCCTTTTTTTTTTAACACACCATCCAAATCACAATGAACAATCCTCTAGGAGCACCACCCAGGACTCAGAGGCCAAGCCTCTGCACATACCAACCAGTCATCTCGACACACCAGCCAGGCATTGGAAACTATGAGCCAGCGCTTATCCCCTACCAGCACAGCCTCAGGACATACCGCCCAGACGTCAGGACCCACCAGTCATGTTCCATGACCTGCTAGTCTTATGTCAGAACTCGTCAGCAGGATTTTGACATCTACTACTTGGATATCAGAGCCCACCAAACTAATTTCACGATACAAAAGTCGAACATCAGTTCCCAGCAGAGAGACATCAGCTCCGACAAGCAGGACGTGATGTTCCACTATCCAGGCCTCACTTCTAAAAGGTCAGACCATTGCTCCAATCTGCCAGGTCTTTAATAACAACAGCTTCAATTCATGCCCCAACGGTCAAACCTAGCCTAGGCCTTTGTGAAATCAGTGTAATTTCCTTTGTGGACAATCATATATAAAACATATTTAATTTTCAGAAAAACACACATTCACTGGATGATGTAATCAGTGATGTCATTTGAGATGTCATGAGTGATGTCATGAGTGATGTCACTGACCATGTCATGAGTGATGTAATATGTGAAATCATCAGTAGTAACTATAACGCCCCTGAAACCTATGTTTTTTTCAGTGAATTTCTAAGGTTTTTTAAATGCTAATTCCTAACTATAACGTGCCTGAAACCTATGGTTTTTTCAGTGAATTTCAAAGGTTTTTTAAATGCTAATTTCAAACTTTAACGTAACTGAAACCTATTTTTAAGTGAATTTCAAAGCTTTTTTAATGCTAGTTTCTAACTATGCCTACAGAGGTAGGACATGTGAAGAAAGAAGAAAAAACACACAGAAAAAAGAAAAAGAAATGCAGACAGAAGCAACAGAAGTCCTCAAAGACGAAGGAAGACGTGCAGAAAGAACAAACAGAGGAGCAGAAAGAGGCCTTTGTTGCAAATTCATCCTGTACCCTCAACTTTTTCAGATGGGTACTGGTGGTAACTGACTCTGACTAGCCAGTCCTAGAGCCAGTGCTAAGCTAAAAGACACTTAGAATACAGTTAAAACTCCTACATACACTAGGGAACACTATGTGTTGGGGTACCCCTGTTATTAGCATGACCTCCTCTGTAAGCCCGTAGTATATAATAGGGCAGGGGGATTAAAACGACCTCTTAAAAAGTACCACAGGGCGCGTTTGCACACTGGTGAAGGGAGGGGGGAGCTGAGCTGATGTGTGCAAACACGCCCTGTGGCCGTTTTAATTTGGAGGATAAAGTCCCCTTGAATCCTGAGTCTCCCTTGGGTACAACTAGCCCATCAGGTAACTCTAGTTAGCGCCACAGAGCTGCGTTGCAGAAAAAATGGCACAGCCTGCACCACCTCTCTTCAACACAGCACAGTGGCGCTTACTGGAAGCACCTGGTGGGCTAGTTGGCCCCCAGGGCCCCTCAGGATTGAAGGGGAATTATTTCCCCAACCTAAAATGCACCCCAGGGCGTGTTTGCACACGTCACCTCAGGCCCCGTCCCCTCCCTTCACCATTGTGTAAATGTGCCCTGTGCCTGTTCTAAGTTGAGAGATTAAGTCCCCTTGAATCTTAAGCGTCCCTAGGGTCAAACTAGCCCACTAGGTACCTCCAATAAGCGCCACAGAGCTGTGTTCCAGAAAGGTGTAAAAAGGGGCGTGGCCTCTGAACACCTGTCTGCAACGCAGCTCCCTGGCGCATACTGGAGATACCTGTTGGGCTAGTTGGCCCTCAGGGACCCTCAGTATTGAAAGAGAGTTAATCCCCAAACTTAAAACGCGCCACGGGCGTGTTTGCACAGTGGTGAAGGAAGGGGGCGTGGCCTGAGGTGATATGAGTGCAAACACACCCTGTGGCGCGGTTTAAGTTGGGGAATTAATTCCTCCTTAATCCTGAGGGTCCCTGTAGGCCAACTAGCCCCCCTCCCCTAAATTTAAATAATTTTTAAAAAAATTAAAAAACAAAGGCCGGCCCCAGGGGATGGGGTCCCCCCGGGGCCTTAAGCGGCCTGAGGAGGGGGGCAACGCAGCCCCCTTCCCAATTTTTTTTAAAAACTAAATACATTTGGGGGCAGGCCCTGGGGGATGGGGTCCCCAGGGCCAAGAATATTAGGGAAAGAAGGGGGAGCCACACAGCCCCCCTTCTTAAAAATAAAGTTAAAAAAAGGACCGGCATCGTGCTGGAGGCCATGCCCCCTCCTTGGGGAAAGAATTCCGCTTGAATACTGGGGATCCTTGGGGGCCAACTAGCCCACCCGGAACCTTCAGTATGCGCCAGGGCGTTGCGTTGCAGAGAGGTGTTCTGAGGCCACGCCCCTTTTTACAACACTCTGCAACGCAGCTCCGTGGCGCTTACTGGAGGTATCTGGTGGGCTAGTTGGCCACCAGGGACCCTCAGGATTGAAGAGGAATTAATTCCCCAACTTAAAGTGCGCCACAGGGTGTGTTTGCACACATGTCAACTCAGGCCTGCCCCCTCCCTTCACCACTGTGCAAACGTGCCCCGTGGTGCATTTTAAGTTGGGGAATTATCTCCCCTTTAATACTGAGGGTCCCTGGGGTGCAACTAGCCCACCAGCTACCTCTGGTAAGCGCCACAGAGCTGCGTTTCAGAGAGGTGTAAAAAGGGGCGTGGCCTCAGAACACCTCTCTGCAACGCAACCCCCTGGCACATACTGGAGGTTCCGGGTGGGCTAGTTGGCCCCCAAGGACCCCCAGTATTCAAGTGGAATTCTTTCCCATCTGCAAACGCGCCAGGGGGTGCATTTGCAGAGTGCTCAAAGGAGGGGGCATGGCCTCCAGCGTGATGCCGGTCCTTTTTTTAACTTTATTTTTAAGAAGGGGGCTGTGTGGCCCCCCTTCTTTCCCTAATATTCTTGGCCCTGGGGACCCCATCCCCCAGGACCTGCCCCAAATGTATTTATTTTAAAAAAAAAATTGGGAAGGGGGCTATGTGGCCCCCCTCCCGAGGCCTTAATCTGCCCCGGGGACCCAATACCCGGGGCATAGCCTTTTTAATAAAAAAAATGTTCTTTTGGAGGGGGCTGCGTTGCCCCCCTCCTCAGGCCGCTTAAGGCCCGGGGACCCCATGCCCTGGGGCCGTCCCTTGTTTTTTAATTTAAAAAAAAATTATTTAAATTTATGGGAGGGGGTCCGTGTGGCCCCCCTCCCGGGCCACTTGTAGCCCCAGGGACCCCATCCCCCAGGGCTGGCCCTCACCGCTGGGGACCGTGGGGTGGTCCCCAATCCCCCCACAGTCAGCGTCCCTCGGGAGCTGACATTGCTTTTCCACATGAGGAGCTGCTAAGATGCAGCTCCCCGTGTGGAAAAGCAATTTGGTTTGAATTTTGAAAGAGAGAGCAGGTTTCCCTGCTCTCTCTTTCAAAATTCAAACTACAGTGTCTGGGTGCGGGCACCCCGGAACACTGCAGGAGCTGGCCCTGGGGGGTGGCGGTCCCCAGGGCCATCACAGGCTCCAGGAGGGGGGCCGTGCGGCCCCCCTCCCACTATCTACAGAGCCCCGGGGGGTGGTGGTCCCCGGGGCTGGAGGGTCAGTCACGGACCCCCAATTTAAATATTTAGAGCCCTGGGGAGGTGGCGGTCCCCGGGGCCGCGGAAGGGTTGTGAGCCCCTGCCATTCATTTCTTAAAGCCCCAGGGCATGGCAGTTCCCGGGGCTGGGGGGCCTGAGAGCCCCCCGCAACTAATTTAAAGAAGCCTCAGGGGTGGCGGCCCCCAGGCCTGGGGGGCCCCTCTGGGCCCCCCTCTACATTATAACTATTGCCTCCAGGATTTTGCCCCCCCCCGGGGGCTAATTACCAAAGATGCGTGTTTTGTTTTTTATCAGTAGGATCCGCGCACCCGGCGCGCATCCTGCCGTTTAAAAAAAAATAATAATTTTGGGACCCCCTGAGCAAGGCCTAGGGGGTCCGGATGTTTCTACCCTGCCCCCTTTTTGCGTTTTGCCCGTTTTCCCGTCTGTTTTCTTGTGCCTCAGTTCTACCGAGGCACAAGATGGCTGCCAACACTTCCTGGTTTGGAGTGTTGACAGCCAATTAGCATAAAGCTCGTGCTCAGCAGGGTGCGCTTAGGGTGTGCGGATCCATCGCGCCCATAGATATATATGTGATTTTACTTTTGATTTTCTCAGGAACTACTTAACGGATTTACACCATTTAACCAAAAGGCACGACTCTGAACCAAATTTGGTGTAATTCCGTTCAGCAGTTCGGGCTGTAGCTGCGACTAAAGGGTCCTATGGAAAATTGCATGGGGAAAACACGTTTTCGGACCCCATTTTTTCTCTGCCCCCGCTTGACGAATCACCCCAAGACTTTCAGGATAGGAGCGGACCAGAGCTGGCAAAAAGTTTTGAAAATGTTGTCAACCGGCGCCAAAGTTATTGGGAAAAGAATGTTGCGGATTTCCCATGGAAAATAGGTCCTAACTATAACTACCTACTGGCAACAGCCTGTAGGTAATATATATATATACTGTTTAAAATAAGCCATCCCAGGAATGTGATTCGCCTGTTTCCCTCCCTTGTGGACAGTTTGCTTCCGAGGTCCTCCTTTCTTTTTTACCCCCCCTCCCGTGCTGGTCATGAAGGTATTGTCCGAAGCTATTAGTTCTTGAATACACAGCGGTTCTGAGCTTGTGGGCACAGTAATATTTGGGAAGAGTGGGATGGCTCTAGCTCCAAAGTTGTTGGGGAATTTGGAAACATCGGTGTTAAGGAGAGACGTCTCTCTGTGCGTTCTATTTCACTGGAAATGGCTCCTATTGACTGCTGCAGCATTTTGTCAATAGCAGTCAGTTGGGCAATGGAGGTTAACAAAGGAGCTTTCTGCCTGGTGGTTGGCCTTGTCAGCAGGGGGGGGTACTTTTTTCCATTGCTATTTAATATCCAGGCCTCCCCAGCCCACAGCAATGTTCAATTATATAATTTAATGATTGAGGCAAGTACTAACCACACTGGGTTCCACAAGTTTTAAAGTTAGGAGACTTGTTTTTTTTTTTCATTGAGCCCCCGGGTGCTGTCCCCAAACCAGATTGCTCTATGGGAGCCAATAAACAAACATTAGGGCTGATAGGGAGCAGATTTAAGGCGGGTGGCTCAGCCCAGCCTCAAACGGACTCGGACGGGCTCAGTCGGGCCCGCCCAACGCATCCCACGAAGCGGGGTTGAGGCAGCACTTTGTAGCGTGATGGGGATGCCTCTGCCCTCAGCAGCTGCGGGTGATTGCTGTTGTTGCAGTCTGGGACTCCGAGTCCCACCAGAGTGTGGCCGCTACCAACAGTGGCAGTGGGAGACCCCCGTGATGTTTGTCAGCTCCTCCGGGAAAGCGGATTGCCCCCAGGCTCTCAGGTGTTCCCTCCGGCAAGCGGACCAGCGAAGCAGGTACAGAAAATACAACCCATTTTCTCTGATACCCACCAATCTCATGTTGATCTTCAGTCCCTTGTCTCCATATAGTCCAACACAGATTTTGTTGTGAAAACCCTACCTCTAAAATCCCAAAATAGGTTCAATTGGCTAATTTTATTTTTAAATGCCCCTTTTCTGCTTTTCTTGGCCACTCCAGGGTGCCGATTCCGATCCGTTAAAAATAATTTGCGTACGACCCGTATCCGTATATTTTTTACGTACGAGTCGTACAAGTACCGTACAAACGGCCAAGTACGAATCGTACGTGAAAAATAACTACGAATAGCGTCGGGAAAAGTGTACGAGAGGGCGTCGGAAAGTTTTTACGTCCGAATATTGCCGGGAAAAGTGTACGAGAGTGAGCAGGACATTTTTACGTGCAAATCGTAAAACACAAGTCTGAGTGCGCAAGTACGATCCCGACCGTCCGTCCGAATACACAATTGCACGTAAAATGGCCCGTACGGAGCCAACGCAGTAGCACACATGTACACGGGTAAACTTATGCCCGTGTATGAGCCGTACAGCCCCCCCACCCCCCATATGTCAGCACCGTACACCACCCTGTCCGCACTGTACCCCAGCCCCGCAACTGTACGTGCCATACCCCCCATGTACGCACCGTACCCCCATGTACGCGCCTTCCCCCTCCCATGTTCACGCCGTACCCCCGCATGTAAGCACCATACCTCCGCATGTATGCGCCGTACCCCAGGCCCGCACCTGTACGCGCCGTACCCCCCCTATGTACACACCTTACCCCCGCATTTACGCGCCGTATCTCCGCATGTATGCGCCGTACCCCAGGCCCGCACCTGTACCCGCCTTCCCTCCCATGTACGCGCCGTACCCCCACATCGACAGTGCCGTACCTCCACATGTACGTGCCGTACCCCAGGCCCGCACCTGTACGCGCCGTACCCCCTATGTACGCGCCTTACCCCCGCATGTACGCACCATACCTCCGCACGTGTACGCACCGTACCCCCACCGCATGTACGCGCCGCACTCCAACACCGTACCCCAGCACCCTCACCCAGCATCGCGTATGTACGGACCATACCTACGCGAAAAAGACTCTTACAGAACCAGGACACTGTAAAACAGCACAAGGAGGGTCAATTCGACTCGCACAACACCACAAAACACGTCTACATGACAAAATATATCTCAATGACTGACCTGGCACATCCAAACAGGCAAACAGAGGCCCCAAATAACAACCACCTCTTATAACACACCCACCAAAATTCAAACACAGCCACACCCAAAAATGGACCAATAAAAAGGGCCCACACACACAACCAATGAGCCTTTGCAACAGACCCACTGCTGCCAGACCCCACAGAGAAACAACTCTACATTACTGATACCTTCACTACACCTTCACTCACACACCTTCACACAACCACCTTCACAAACATCCCCCTCTTCACATTCACACACACACCGTCACATTCACACCCACACACCCACAACCATCCACACCCACACCCACACCCCACACCATGCCCACAGACAAGAATCCAAAGTTCACAACGGCGGAGCTGGACCTCCTTGTCAACGAAGTCATCAGAGTCGAGCCACAGCTGTTTGGAACATTGGTCAGACAGACCAGCATAGCTGAAAAATCTGCCATGTGGCAGAGGATTGTCGATAAGGTGAATGCTGTTGCGCCCATCCGAAAGACCAGGCATGAATGCCAAGCCAGGTGGTACGATCTGCGCAGGGCGGTCAAGAGGAAAATGAACGAAGAATATGCCCAGAGTCACATCACTGGAGGTGGGCCGCCCCGGAGACCCGTACACTACCATCCCTGGGAGGAGAAGGTGATGGCCCTGCTACCGCCGGTGGGAGTACATGGAGTCGAAGGAGTCGCAGAGCCTGGTGAGTACACAAACAACTTACGTAACATGGGGGCAATGGGGTCCACACCACATATACACCAAATGCACGCAACTTCCCCCAAGCACTCACCGCACACAAACACACTCAAAAACCACGCTCATGCCACTAACGTCTCCATGCACCCTTCACAAATCAAGGCAAGGCCATGTCCAAGGCTACAACAACCACAAACACAAAACCCAATGACAACTCACACTACACACAACAGCAGGCCCGGTCACACCCCCCCCTAACTCAAGCACACACCCCCGGGGCAGGCAACGGATTTACACACTCCCACAATGGACATGTGACACAACAAGACCAATACATAGCCAAATAAGCATCATAGCCAACAATCTACAGGTCAAACACTCACCCGCAACGTACCCCTCCCCAAGTGGACATTGAGAGGAATGCTAGGCACATCCAACTACCTGGAGGAACTGTGTCAACTTGAATATGTATGAAACATAGATGTCGCATGAAACACCATTAACATTGTCTCTCTCTCACACACAGGGCAACGTCGTTGATCTCCCCCCAACACTGGGGGGGGAAGAATCACAGTCCCAGGCTCCGCGTGAAGATGATCCCACCGGCAGCGACGACTCTCACCACTCCGTGGATGACCCCGACCAACCTGGACCCTCTGGTGCCCGAGCCCCTGCAGCACCTGCGTCAGGTACATCTGTGCCAACCACCCCCCCCATTCCTGCCACATACATCCCAGGACACACCCAGGAGCCCTGCTCACACTGAACAACAGAGCCAGTCTGACCAGGAGGGACAAGGTTCTCCGGGCACCCAGGAGGAGGCAGGCAACCCTGCAAATGCCATCCCTCAGGATCCCGTAGACCCGATGTGCTCACAAGGGCAGGCCAGGCTCAAGTGGGCAGGGGTGGTGGGAGTGGAGGCAGGCGGAGGCGCGAACCTGACAAGCCAGCTCAGGACACCGGTATGTCACACATACGCAACATCCTGGACACATACTGGCGTGACACCAGAGGCATCAACCAAGTCGTGTCGAGACTCTCAGAGATGTAGGGGACCCTCGATGAGATAAAGAACCTGCAGGTCGAGCATCATGCCAGTCATCAACAACACCAAGGACGGATGGAGGCAAGACTGGCTGAGCTCCTGGCGGTGCACAGGGACATGAGCCAATCACTCCGTCAGATCGCCCAAAGCATGGGCAACCCTCCCTGTGCCAGCAGGCGTAGACCAGCACCAGACACAGGGAGGGAGGAGGAGGAGGAGGATTCGTCTGACGGAGCGTCCCAAACATCGTCAAGGCCTGCATCTAAGGGTCCCCGGAGGAAGGTGGGTCATCCACGGAAAAGACCGTAAAAGTCAGCGGACCGTCCACATCTCCCAGGTCACCTGGCCTGGCACCTGGCCCTCTGGCGCAACAGCAGCACCTCATCCAATGACATTCTCTGCCACATGGACTTGCTGGTCACAGTCTGACCAATGATGACCAACACTGTGCCCTGGACTCTGATGACTTCCAATGCCAAGGATGCCATCTCCCCCTGTGAACTTTGGATTCTATTACCCCCGGTAGAGCACCTAATTTCATCTACCAAAACACGTACCCCACCGCAAATAAATATATTACTTTGGTCATGAGACGTTCCTGTCATTTTGCATTATTTAACAACATATGTGTGTGGAAATGTCAAACTAGGCCTGAGTGTTGAACTAACTCCAGCCATTCAAACCCTGGGATCAGAGTCTGGTACAGGACACACATGGGTCACAAGGTATCATTCAATGTAGGCATGGAGCACAGCACTCACCTGTGATGGCCTTTGGCTGCTGAGGGGGGACTTGCTAAACTGTGCGGACAGACCTATTTGGGAGATTATCATCAAGGCGTAGAGGTCATGGCTCATGTGGAGGTTCCCGGGGAGGGAGTACCAGGTATGTGTGGCCAGGTGGGAGAACAATGTCCTGTATGCTGGAGTACGGTGGATGTGAAGAACGGTGGCCAGGGCAAGGTTGGATGCACGGAGATGGCCCAACGGGATCTAGGACGACAGACATACAAGGTTGGTTTGGGGTCGGGGTTGTGGACTGCCTCCTGAATGTGGGTGGGGAGTGTGGAGGTCATCCTGCAGCAGACAGTGATCCATTGCAGCTATCTATGGTGGACGGTGAGGTGGCTGGGGCGCAGGGTGTTGAAGCTGAGGTGTGCAGATGCACCCTGGATGTGGACAAGTTTCCTGGGAGTTTGGATGTACTTGCTCCGTAGAGGGCAGGGCAGTATTTGACACAGATGTTGTCATGGACCTGGGGGATGGTCTGTCTTTTCTTGGAGTGGATCTATCTGTGGATCATGTGCATAATGCAGAGGGCGTTGCAGCATGAGGTACAGATGCTGTGGACTAGCATGGCAAATGTGAGCGAGCCAAACATGATGCACACCATCTTGTGTGTGTGGCCACTGGGTGCTTGTGCAGGGCTCTTGCGGGTGGGACACAAGCACTTGACCCAGCTGGAAGGGGACAAACCTCAGATGATCACCTCAGTCCTGTACAAGTCCAGCCTCAGGTGGCTCGTGTTCAGCCATTCATCAATGGATCTCATGCATACTTGAATGATGGAACTGCCAATGTCTGTGTCTTTGTTGAGGGTGAGGAGCACCTGGCTGTCAATGGCATACGAGCTGATGATGAGGTGCTGTGCACATGTGATGATGGAGAGGGGGGTCCTGGACATTCTGTAGATTGACATGCTGCGAGATGATACCTGTGCCATGTCCCAGACGATGACACCATACTACATGCTGAAGCCTTGAGTTCCACTCCCATGCCCTTGCTGGGCTACAGAGCCGGTGGGGAGTATTAGGGACATGACCTGGTTGGTGTGACAGGGCCTGGAAGGCGGGGCAGCGCAGTGTAGGCAGTTGGAGTTGCACACTCAGCATGCAAAGGTGTCGTGTGTGTGCCCAGGGTATGTCTGACAGCAGGCGTTAGATGTGCGGATGGACATAGTAGTAGTGTGATGTGGGTTATGCAAGGACAGGATGATGGTGCAATGTGCACCTTGCATGTGCTGATGGTCCAGCCTTTGGCACTGCGTGGCGGCAACAGTGGCATAGACAAGCTGAGGACAGCCAAATGAATGGGTGGAGGGAGGAAGTGAGGAGCATCTTGGAGGCGTGTGTGTTGCCAAATCTGGATACTCTGTGGGCCCTTGCTGCAGGGGCCGCAGCAGCAGGCGGCATCTCCTTGCAAAATGCCAGAATTTGCACACAAAGACTAGGATGTCAGAAGGACAACTGCAACAGGCGCGTGTGTAAAGTAAGGAGTGTCCAGTGTCACATGGCACACCCAGAGACAATGCATGCACAATCACCAAAGAAGCATGACACCGGATCAGGAAACTGAAGGCCGACCTGCGCACAGGAGACACACCCTCAGCAGGTGTTGATGGCCCATTGTGTGGACCAACATGCCAAATACATACACGACCATGTACTTCATGCCCAATAGGGAGCCTAATCCATGAGCAACTGCATGCATGTTGCTAAACTACACATGGACTCCTATGCATAATCTTCCACAACTATGCCAGATATGCCGCATGCAAAGTGGCAAGAGAACTGCATTGACAGAGATGAGGCACCTTGGAGTGTGATGAACACCTTTATTACTCAGCCTCACACTAAGGGAAATGCATCCATTGGAACAGACTCACAGGTCATTTGGCTGACCATGTGTGACCTACACTGGACACCCCCTTCAACACACAGATGTGGTAAATCCTACTGAGCTGGCACACAAGTGAAGGGGTTGAGCCTAACACCCCTTGCTGCACACAGAGAGTCTGCAATTCCCCATTGAGCCTCATATGGGGATGTCCCACACTATGTCCACCATTAGCATCCCGTATGTTCCTGAGGGACGTTATACACACATTGATGCCTTCCTCAGAATCCACAAACCATTACAGATGACTGTCAGGAAGGGTGACTATCAATTCATGGGAGCCATGCAACACGTCATGTGCCCCATGGTGAGTCGACATGTATGCATGGTAACACAACATGCACAGGAGCAGTCCCCACATATAACAAACACGTACCACCCACAAAATGCCTTGCTGCACTCCTTACCCAAAATGACTTTTCACCATGTCTGTGCATGTAACTCTGATCCAGCACACGTTGCAATACTCATGAGGAATAGCAGGAGGGCAATGATGACATGAGCAGACGACAGCCGCAAGAACCTGGGGAGAACAGACACACAACAAGTCAGCGAAGAGCTAGTAATCCGCAGACATGTACATGTACTCTACAGGAATGATGTTGTCACCATGCTCTTAAAAAATTTAGTGTCCCAGCTAAAATGTGTGGAATGACATCATCACTTGAATGACACATCAGAACACACCTCCAAGTCACTTAGCCCACAGTCAGCTGGACACACACATTGCAACACATGCCACACAAGGCTCAAAGCGTGCACACTCAGACACAGGGACTCACCATTATGAGAAGAAGTTGCGGATAAGCTGACTCCGGATGTCCTCATCCTCATCCTCATCCTCACTTGCCCCGTGCCCAAGCCCTTCATCCTCCACGGGTGGATGATCCTGCTCATCCGGATCAAGGATGAGTGGCACGGCCTTCTCCACTGCCATGTTGTGCAGCATGCAGCACACAATGAAGATTTTGCAGACCTTCACCGGGGCATATGGGAGGGCGCTGCCGGTCTTGTGGAGGCACCGGAATCTGCTCTTCAGGAGTCCAAATGTCCTCTCAATCACGCGCCTCGTCTGCCCATGGGTGTCGTTGTACCGGTGTTCTGCGGCTGTTCTGGGGTTGCGGAGAGGCGTCATCAGCCATGGCATGTTGGGATAGCCAGAGTCCCCTACATGGAAACATCATGTGAAGAAGTCAGGAGATGCCGTAAGATACAAAGATAGCGTGAAACACAGGACTAACAGAGTATACCCACCAACAAGACATGCTCGTTCCGCATGCAGCTGCAGCATCATTTCTGGCACCCTGCTACGCCTCATGATGTAGGCATCGTGTGCGGACCCTGGAAAACGGGCACTGACATGGGAAATCAGCATGTTAGCAAGACACACCACAAGGGCATTGATAGAGTGGTAATGTTTGCGGTTCCGAAAGGCTACCTCCTGTGCCTGTGGTGGTACCAAAGCCAAATGTGTCCCATCAATGGCCCCAATTACGTGAGGCATCCCTCCCAGGGCATAGAACTCACCCTTGACACCTGTCAACTGCTCACGAGTGGGAAAATGGATGAATTCATCCAGGTGCACCAACATGGCTTCTAAAACATCATGCAGGACACGGCTGAATATTGTCTGGATCATGCCACCAACATCAGCTATGGTCAATTGAAACGTGCCGGTGGCAAAAAAATGTAGGGCTGCCATCACCTTCATCTTGGGGGTCAGAGCTGTAGGATACCTGTGTTGTGGTTGGAGGTGTGGTTCAAGCTGGCGGGTCAAGTTCTCTATCAACTCTTGCGAGAAGCGGTATCTGCGTATGCAGTCATGTTCACGCATGGCATCCAGGTCTGGCATTCGTCTGGGAAGAGGCGGTGCCCTGCAGAGATTTGGAAGGAATAACAAAGAGTGAGTACATTACCACACCAATGTCACTGAGGTGAGCACATGTTCAACAGCTAATACACATCTGCTTAATACAGAGTCTGGTCTGTGCAATACATCCAGGACACGTAGGCCAGCCAGGTGATACTCCTACGAAGAGCCAGCCACAATAGTTGCATGGAAATGTTGACGTGATATGCCATTGAAATAGCTGTGGGCAAGTGTAAGTGACCAGCCAGACACATTACATGAGTGACAGACATCCACATATCAGCATTTGAAGGATGTTATCTCATACAGACAGCTGGCGGGAGTCTAGACGCACAGGTCACATGTCATCTGAAAAAGGACAGATAACACACATTTCCATGAAGGGGTACATGTCAAAAACTGATGACACAGACATTGAGACAACGCAGATATTGCCTCATGTCAGGAAGTCATCTTCGAACAATCATGACACATGTAACGTGTGAGTCCACATGTGGCATGGTGTGCGTATATAGGTGTCATGCACATATGCACACAGACACATGTTGGATGCTGCAACAGCAGATGGAGTTGACGGAACACCAACGGCAAGCTCATGGGAACACATGACACACACATGACATAGTCACATCGTGGCACACTGGAAGTCACATGTCAGGTGTACCTGGCATCAGGGGACAGTTGCGGGTGTTGGTGACTGTGCCATACCAGTGACGCAGTGCTTGACACGTGTGTCCTACATACACACATGTGCAAAGTGTGAAGGGGAAGTGTGCCACATAGTGCCCCATCACACATGACATGTGTTAACAGCTCATCATCACACATCTATTGTGCCACAACATGATGAGACATGTGCCACATCACTGCCTGACACACCTAGGCCCTGCACATGAAGGACTGCACTGACAATGACTTGATGTCCAGCCTTGTGCGAGTCTGACACCTCCATTCCTTTCGTGTGCACCTCCTATCACCAGTGTAAGCTGTGAAACGCAGAACACACGCTCTGAGGGCGTGTGTACAGGCCGTACTCACGCGTGAGTACGTGCCGTACACGCGTGAGTACGTGCCTATCACTATAGTTGTGTTACTGTAGGTCCGAGTGATACGGCACGTACTCACGCGTGTACGGCCCGTACACGCGTGAGTACGTGCCTATCACTATAGTTGTGTTACTGTAGGCCCTAGTGATACGGCACGTACTCACGCATGTATGGCCCGTACACGCGTGAGTACGTGCCTATCTCTATAGTTGTGTTACTGTAGGTCCAAGTGATACGGCACGTACTCACGCGTGTACGGCCTGTCCCTGTCCACTGCTGGTATTCCTCTGCACCCACCCCCATGTCTGTGTCCACTGCTGGTATTCCTCTGCTCCCACCCCCATGTCCCTGTCCACTGCTGGGAGTCCTCTGCACCCACCCACCCACCCACTTGTGCCCTTGCTGTGGTACACTGCTGTCCTGGGCATACACCACCCCCAATTTACAGCTGATGTGCTGCACCAAGCCGTACACCTACATCCATGGCGTGTGTACGCCTTGTATCCATCATGTAATGGGGCTGTAGGGGTACGGGTGGTGCGGAGTGACCTAGGCACGGATCGTACTTGCTGGTCCGTAAAACGCTGCCTGACTCAGTCCGGACGTCGCGTACGCGCTGTCTAGATTCAGATTTGTATGTATTTTTTTGCCGGTCGGTCTTTTGTCCGACTCATACGGAAATGGTATTTCTGTGCGAATCGTACTTGCGAGTTTGTAAGGTGTTTTTCCCGGGTACGAGTCAGACGCAGAAAACGCTCCTTACGACCATTTGTACCCGGGTTTTACAGGATCGGAATCGGCACCCAAGTGTTGAAATTCTTTATTGTTTTATAGGTTAAACAATCCAATGCTTTATTGTGTACACCAACTATATGCAGTTGGGAAAACACATTCATTTCATCATTATATACAACTAATCCAAACATTAGATTATTCCTGATTATAACATAATACAACTTGTAAAAAGGTATTTCTCATTTTAAACCAGTATATCTCTTTTGAAAACTATATAACCAAACATACTATCTTCCATATTCATGAATCTACAGAAATGGTGTTAATCACCAGCAGCTCATTGGCAGACATGTTTTAATAGGCGATATCGCAGTTTGGCCACAATCAGGCAAATGGCAGCCTTGCCAAGTATCCTGCACCACAGGTTACATTATTGCATTTTAGTGCTGGTGGCTGCATCACCACATTAAAATGTATTAGTAATACATACTAGTTCCTAGCACTGTGATGAGACACTGCAGGCAGAGCGTGTCAGAAAACAAAGCAGCCAGGGCCACGCTGGCTGTGTGTGCTTGTGCTGCCTCAGACAACATGAAAAACAAACTGATGGGCCCACAAAGGAGAGGTGTCAAACTAGTTGCTAGGAGACGGCCTGGCCTTTCCAGTTTAGAAGTTAATATTGTTATTTTGTAACAATCACATTAAACCGCAGCCTCCTGGCCACGTGGATACAGTGCATCACTCTTTGAAAACATAAACATAGAGTCTGTGTCCAGCCTCAAGTGGATACGGCGGCATCTCTGTTCCAGGCCTTGGGGACCAGCAGCTTCTTATATTTGTTTTTCCTACTTGTTAGACCTGGCATCTTTTGGCGTGTTTCCTTCTGTTTTCAATGGTATGTTAGACTTCGTTTTGCTGGTTTAGTGCTTCTGCGCACTTTCTCACTGCTGTGCAGGTGCTCCTACAGTGAATGATGTTTATGGATTGGTGTTTCCATGTTTGGCTTATTTGATTTACTGCTAACATAATGCACTGTGAGTGTCCAGGGCCTGCAAATCAAATTCTGTTAGTGGTCCTGCAGCACTGCTTGTGCCACCCACACAAACAGCCTTTCAAAGGTGTCTCAGATCTGCCACTGCAGTGTCTGTTCCCAGTTTTTACTGCCATGTCTACCTGGCAAGTACACCTACTTGCCAGGCCCTAACCTTCCCTTTTCTTACATGTAAGGCACCCATCAGGTAGGCCCAAAGTACCCCCATGGGCAGGGTGCAGTATATGTGAAACGTAGGACATGTCCTGGTGTGTGTGACGTCCTGATAGTGAAACACTGCCAATTTCAGTTTTCACTATTGACAGGCTATCTGTCCTATAGGCTAACATGGGAGTTGCTTTGTAATCTCTCACAAACCTAATTTTCCACTGGGACAAGATAGAGAAAACTGAACTCACGATTTAACTATACCTATTGTATTAACAATGATTTTTATATTATGTATTTGAAAATACCACTTTTAGAAAGTGGGTATTTTCTTGCCTAACCATTCTATGTGCCTCGGCTGGTTTCTGTATTGACTGTCTGGTTTTAGAGTGACGGGCTGGGGATGTGCATTCACTGGGGGATCGAAGTATGTCCTGCCTTTCCTGTGTGACACAGAGCGGAGCTGAATGAATCTGGGCTGCATTTATAGTGGGAGGAGATTTCCTTGCACCAGAATAAGCCCTGTCGTCTTGGCAAATGGTCTGCACCATGGTCTGGAGGCACTACTTGTAAGCTACACGAAGCATCGCCCCATCCCACACCATAGCCGCGGCCCACTGACGCCAGCCCCATCGACCACCGATGTTCTATGGACGCTGCTGCTTGCACCGTGACCGTCACCACCACCCCCCTTCACACCACAGCCCTGGTCTCACTGACGCCGTTGGACGACCGCCACTGAGCCGCTTCCTGCACGTGACCTGAGGGCTCCGCATGCCCCATCGCTCTGCTTCACACATCAGCCTCTATGGCAGCCGCTGCCGGCCCACACCCCTGCGGTCAGCCGGAACAAAAGGTACTGTTTACAAGTCTTCTGACCCTGATGCTGGTCCGCACTGACGCGGTCGGCCAAAACTGTTGGATTTCGTTTTTTAAGCACTGCGGTAGCACAGGACGGATCTAACAACTTCAAGGAACTGCATTTCTAAGGTTATTCTTGCAAAGTGCATATTTTAATTACTGTATGGTGGACGTTTATTGCCTTGTTTGCACAGATAAAATATTGGAAATTTTTCTTAAACTGGTGTGGTGTCCTTTTGTAGTGTTTTCACTGTATTACTGTATGTTAAGTGCAAATGCTTTACACTCTGCCTCTGAGGTCAGCCTGACTGCTCATGCGAAGCTACCAAGGGGGTGAGCAGGGGTTATTTAGGATGTTTTTGACCCAAGTTAAATTAACAAGAACACCCTGTGCCCTCTGGTCACGTGAAAAGTGGTGCACCAGGGTCCTCGTCTAAACTGGGTGGTCGCACTGTGAAAATCCCAAGATGCTTTGCCTACCCAGCTGAGGACCCACTGAGCAGGGCAGCGCTCAACACCAAGCACAGAGGCTCAGGCCTTTATTGCCTAGGAGATCAGCTGCACTAAAGGAGCACCACCTGATAGGCTTTGTGAGGCTGGCTGAGAAGGGCAATGACTGGACAGCTTTTGGCACACTACAGAGGTGAGTCCAACAGTCCAATGAGCACTGTGGTTGAAGTGCATAAAAAAGTATGAAAACTGTAATTCTTAGTGCAAAGGGTGCATGGACAGTAAGTGTGGGGCTGGTGAGGGAGGGAAGGGGGGTCAAAGATGTGGCTAAAAAGAATTCTGTAACTTCGTTTGTTAGTTTTTCACCTTCAGTGACTATATATAAGTGGGTGTGTTAAGACATGGCTCGATTAAGAGCTCTGAATGTGAGGCTGAAGGCAATGAGAGTTTCTCACAGCCTCCGTGTGGAGCTGAGATCAAAAAGGCGTTCAAACTACATGCTCGCCAATCTTTGTACTCTCTGCAGAAAAAACAACAAGAGTCACATATGTGCCAGTTTCAATTACCATTTTACTTGACAGTGGTACACTGCTGTTGAAATAGTGGCAGTGCTAACTAAACGGGAAATGGCGTGTATAAAGGGGAGGAGAGAAAAAGTGGATGGGTGTGTGGTGAAGGAGGCAACACTAGAAAGCACATGCAGCAGTACAGAGAGTAAAAAGAGGAAGGAGATGGTAAGATATGCAGATGGAAGATTTCAAAAATAAGTGGGGAGAAAATGGGCTTATGAGTCTACAGTGCGGAACTGCAGAGGAAAAGTGTGAAAAGTGGATAACGTGAGTGACTGTGACATTCCGAAGCTCAGTAGTACTCTTTCCCGGGACCTTAGTAACTCACTGAGGGGTACCCAAATATTGGTCATTGCTTTGATTTTTTATCGACAAAGTGTCATAGAGTTGTCACCTTTCCAAAGGAAAAATACCAGCCATTTGTTTCATGTTTTAAGAGTCTGTAAAGGCACAGACTTGATACTTTAATAGAATGTCACGTAAATCATCTGGGTTCATTTATAACATGACCTTTCTGTTTTTGTTTTCTTATCAGTCAGGGATCCTTAAAGCGGGCCTAGGACACTTTTTAAAGTGCTTTCATGTTTAATTTGCTGTTTGACATATGTACTATTAAGGTGGGAAAATTCAGCCTTTCGTTTTTTTTCTAATTTTTGTGCAGGCCGGGACATTAAAATACTGGTCATGTCGGTAGAAAACCGGTCAGACAGCAACCCTAGTCACACATTTGGAAGTAGAATGCCACTCGGTCACTGACACTATAGAAATATCCCACTTAAGCAATCTGAAATCTTAGCAGCTATGAAACCCACATAATACTTTTTTTGCCTAGTTCACACAATCTTCATCTAATATTATTTGATCCAAGTGATAACCATGACTTTGTAAATTAACTGAGCATAGCATGCCTAACCAAATAGAAAATACCATCTGGAATATTTTGGTTAAGTGGGAACGTAAGATATATTTGTCCATCTTAGACCTTCTCTGCACCCCATTGCCTTCTGCCCCTCTTCCTGCAGGTGAACTGAACAACTTTGATTGGTAGATAGGAAGCACCGTCCCCTGTGAGGCAATCCCCTTCCTCCCCTGGGTTGACTGACCTTACCTTTGGCTCCGATGCCCCCACGCATCTCAGTGTCCACTTATGATGCCCATAGGTGCTTGAAGCTCCGACGACTATTTGAAGCTGCAAGGAATGCTTTTTAAAAATTTTTATTTAAAAATGGCACCAGGCTCACCGTTTTAGCGCCTCTAGCCCCAAGGCAGCTATTACAGTTATCACCATTCCAGCCATCACAGCAGGGAAACAGCCTTTACCACGAAGCATTTTCTACGAGTTACGTTTACAACGGTACACTTACCTCGTAAACGTCTTCACAACGCGTATTGCTTCAACAACGTCTTTACCACGCAAGCAACGTCATCAGGGAACAATGTCTTCCTCATCCGAAAAAAGCGTCAGTCCTTCTTTAGTGTCGGGGAAGACCTAAGAAAAAGGAAAAAAAAAGAAGAAAGGGGGCTTGGGGGGGTCTCCCCCCCCCAAAAGAAAAAGCGGGGTAAAGGAAAAATCGAGGTAAAGGCAATGCGAAGAAAAAACATTTCGTTGTAACGCATGCGTGGTAAAGGCATGCGTTGCAACGGAATGCGTAGTAACGACATATATTCATCACAGCGTGACCCACGGGCTGGCGCCTGCCAGAATTTCAACCAATTGGAGAAGGAATAAAGTAGGCCCAACAGAATAGGCACAGCCCCGAGAGCGCTACTGATGGCAAAAAGATCAGTCAAAACTGGGAGGAATAACGCCCGCTGCTGCAGCCTGGCCTGCTCACCGCTCTTTCTTATGCCTTGACCCCGTTTGCTTTCCAGTGGTTTATCAGGGAGGGACTCTCCAAAGGAGCCGTCACCATTCTCAACCAGACGTTTTGTTTTTTATCACTTGTATTGGCTGCAGGCGAGTAGATGCCGGGTACTCTGTTGTTGGGCTCTACCAGTTAGTCTGGGAAGGGAAGGGGTGTCCAATATTCTTGGCGTCTGGTGGTTGAGGTGTTTGGTAAAGCACTGTTCTTCTGGCTGGGGTATTTAGTGCGCCTCTAAGTGACCATGGCAAGATAGATTATAGAGGTATTTGTAATATTGTTTATTTTAAGATTTGGGCAAAAGTGATATTTTGGGCAGGCCTTGTTGACCATGGACTGTTTACAGCTCTTACTGTAACTTGTTTTTTCAAACCCTCGCTTATCCAGTATTTCAGTATCATCTGTGTGACAGCCTATTAGGCATTGATTTAGTCACTGTAAGAATGTATAATTTAGCCCCTCCCTGTCACAGGAGTCCCAGGCTCCAATTTAATCAGTGCTGCAATAGAAATATAACAAACAAAAAGCACAGAAAGAGTTTTAAGTAAGTAAATTAACAGCTTTTCTTTGTCTGCTTGGTCAGTTTATATAGTGCTCATTTTTTATAGTCTCGTTTTCCACCGTGCCAGTTGAAGGCCACAAAAGCTTCCAGCTGAATCTTCAGGGTCCATGACTGGTCTTGATCAAATTGTCCATCTCCTTGTTTGCGCTGAGGTGAGGTTGAGACGTTTTAAGTCACCTGAGGGGGATAATCCAGCCCCCAAGACTTTTAATTTGACTGCGTCAGTTGACGAGGGCAGACTTTCTCCCGTGCAGATTAGAGCAATGGTTCGTTCCATTGATAGCAGCTTTTCCTCAACTGCCCAAGATATCCTGCAAGGCCCCTTCCAAATCATCTGCACCACTAGTAATGGTGCCCGCTAGTTCCACCTTTAACACTATAATAAAACCCCATGTTCCCAACGTCGATGCAAACCCTCAGCCTTCCCCAAGTTGGTCTTCCAAGCACACTGACGGTCGCTAGCAGGCCCCCCACAGCCAAACACAGCACGCAGCTAGTCAAACTCCAGCAGCCAGTTCTGTATGCCCCTGGACAAGGGACAAGTCATCATATATTAATGGATGCTGCGCTGCTGAGCACCCCTGCTCAACAGACATTTGCTGTTCCTGCACCAACAGTTCCAGTAGTAGTCTTAGTGCCAGGTTTACTTCTGTCCTTTCAGTCTCGGCAGCACCAAAGGGGAGTGCTGGGGCAGCAGAAAGGTGGTGAGAGCTTATCTGCCGCTAAGATTCTGCTCCTCAGAAGGCAAGTGAGGATATAACTGGGGATAGCAAGACAGGGATTGAGTTGGCATGGTCACCTCCAGCTAGACTGGGTTGGCACATTTCAGAAGATATTAAGGAAAAAAGTCTGGCGGGGCAATTATGCTCATGTTTTCGTTAATGACGGGGAAGCAAGAAGAGTTTAAAGTCCATTCCATAATGTTAAGAAAACTAAGTTGAGTAGAATTTGACAAATTCGTCATTGGGGTTTGCTGTTTATCACTCTATTCTGGTGGAGGAAACCCATCTGTAGGTGCACAATTAGTGGTGAATATGGAACAAATTATCAAGGCGCATGTCAAATATGGATGAAAAAAGCAAGAAGGTACACTCCTAGTTTACAAGTCCAGTAGTTTGATGTTGGAGGGCTCTGACTCTGTAAGCTTCAAGAGACAGTAATGAGAGATTTACACCATGCAGGGCACATGCTGCCAGATGTGGGATCTTACAAATCCTATTTCCCTCTGCTGTGGAGACATGTTAGGCCATGATCCCAAGGAAGAGTTGGGGTAGCGGGTTGAGCTCAGGGCCCTTAATGTGTTAGCTAGGGTGCCTTATTTTCTCTTTACAACCTTCTTCATCGATACAGTGTTGTTGTTTGCTTCCACAGTAGAGTTGTAGGGAAAGGCAAATGACTGTGCCCATAGTTGCTCTTTATGATGGGGTTAATGTTGCTCCAGTTATATTGTAAGATTTTTGGAGAACACCACGTGTCACAGTTTGATATGTGAAGGTCTTGCATGAATAATTTAGCCTCGTGTGTGCCACTGGAGGGCTAGGCAGTCATTTGTGGGGACACAAGACAGAGGGCCCAATTTTCTGACCCCTGTGTACCAACCCTAATTGCCTTTGGGCAAAAAGGGTGCTCGGTTCCAGTATGGGGCGTCTACTATCTGGGATAGACCCTAGAAATTGAGTGTTTGAGGCCAGCATGCTATGGGCACTCCAGCACAATAAGTCAATTATTTTTATCTCACAATTTTTTAAATCATGTAAGTGGGTTAGACCTATCAAACATGTATTTCTTTGTCAATAATCAAACTGGGCTCAGGTCTGAAGCAATGTTGACTTAGAATTTTTTGCTGGATCTAAATGTATTTCTTATTGAAATTTTGCATGTTCATTCTCTTGTCAGGATAACATATTAACATGTAGAATGTGGTTGTGAAAGTTAGCCTATATTTTTTGTAAATTAATCTGACACATACTTTGGAAAAAACATATTATTTGTGGTATCAGTATTTATTCTGGGGAGAGCGAGGGGTCCCTGGCTTGCCAATCTACAGCCTAATAAGGGAAAGCACACCATCAAAGCAGAGACAAACTCCTCTTGGGCTGAAGTGGTGCCAGGGTTTCTGAACGTAACCATTTCTGCATACATAAATCCATGCGCTCAGTTTCATCACATTGGGCTAGAATGGAGTCTGAGAGCAGAGAAAATACTGTGAGATGCATCATTAACCTTCATCAGTGCGAGAAGAAGTGGTTTCACTGCATCTCCCACTAAACCTACATAAGTGTAGGAAAGTGCCACTCTTTGCATGGTTACCCCCTAACTTTTTGCCAGATATCTGATTCTAACTTGACTGAGTGTGCCCCGGATGCCTGCAAATAAGGTTCCCAGGGACTGTGTTATTTCCCAAAACTTTACCTTTGTTTCCACAATCAGAACACCTCTGGGCCACATGTAAGTCCCTTGTAAAAGGGTCCTATGGTACCAAGGGCCTTATGACCAACGAGGACCTCTAAGGGCTGCAGCATACATTATGCCACCCTCAGAGACCCCTCACCTTAACACCCACACACTGCAATTTCAGGCTGCGTGTTTTGGTGCAAACCAAACTGACGAGCCAACACTACCTGTAAGCCAACCCTCTAGCAGGCCTCATAGCCTTAAGACGGGGTGCACGATACCACAGGTGCGGGCATAGCTGCATGAGCAATATGCCCCTAAAGTGTCCATTTACAGACATTGTAAGTGCAGTGAAACCATCTTGAGTACATGGGCTCCATGATGGCTTTACTGAAGTCTGAGAAGTTTGGTATCAAACTTCTCAGCATAATAAACCCACACTGATGCCAGTGATGGGTATAATATAAAATGCACTCACAGGGCATCTTAGAGATGCACCCTGAAAAGCAATCAACTTCTAGTGTATTGGCTGACTGGTCCCCACCAACCAGCCACCACTAGACAGGTTTCTGACCTCATGGGGTGAGGGCCTTTGTGTTCTCTGAGGTCAGAAACAAAGCCTGGTCTAGGTGGAGGTGCTTCATACCTCCCCCTGGCAGAAACAGCAAAACTGTGAGCCTCAAAGGTTCTCACCTTGTGATGTGCTGCAGCTTCAACTAGTGGAGATGCCCGCCCCCCTGTCCAAGCCCCACTTTTGGCGGCAAGACAGGCGGGAAAATTAGTAAGCAGATCAGGAGTGTTCACCTTAGCCTGGAACACCCCTAGGGTCCCCAGAAGCTGGGGTGAACCCCTCTCTTAGAAATTCTCCATCTTGAATTGGAGAATTAGGCTCAATAGGAACAGGGATGTTCCCCTCTCCCTAAAGGAAGGGGGCAACCAAAGGATGTAGTCACCCTAGTGGACAGTAGTCATTAGCTACTGCACACTGACCTCAGTAACGCCTTTAAATTCAGGATTTAAGGGCTCCTCAGAACGATGTTCCTCAGATTTAATGACCTACGAAGAGGACCGAAGAGCCATGTAGCAGTAGAGAAGAAGCAGACAACTGACTTGGTCCCAGCCCTACAGCCTGTCTCCTCTTCCAGTGACCCTGCTCCAAGAAACAAGTGTGGCACACAGCCAGCAGGGACCTGTGATGTCTTCAACAAAGATTCTTGTCATTAGAGTGGACACCGGATTTGTCCAGCCATGAAAACAATACAAGGAGTCCGGAATCAGGTGGATCCGCAACACTTGCACCACTCTGCACCCAACGCTCACGGCCTGAGTCCAGGTGGCCCACTGACCCAGTGAAGTCTCCCTGGTGATCCTGACATGGGACCCAGTATTGGACAACCTCTCCTGACCTCCCCCTTGACGCCTGCAGCCTCAATCTGAATGCCCCTCCACCGGCCCGTAACTGGCACTGGTGGGAGAAACACAACGCTTAAGGGCACCCCTTGACCCGCAGCCCACAGTCCTAAGAGTGCCCAACCGACAGTGTCCTGACAAACCTCCACTATGTAACGTACTTCTCCAGTTGTGGGATTCCTTCAGCCAACCTTTGGAACTGATCCTGCAGCTGTTTCCCCCCACCGAGGATCTCTATTGGTCTCAACGGGGCCCAATGCCTCCTTTGCATTCTGCACCTGGCCTCCCCTGCGCATCTGGTGGTGCATTCTCAGTGATCTTTAGTGGCTCCTCCAGTGCTGATCTTAACCCAGAGGACCTGTGTCTCTGACCCGCAGGTACTTACCTATAACTGTTGCCTCTTTGAGGTGACCCCAGCCTCCAATGAATAACATTGAGCCCAGTGACCTCTGCATCCTGCCACCCCAGTGCCACTGGCGGTACAGTACCTACCTTGTTCCGACTCTTGCCCAGTATTGACCAAAACCCTTGGAGACTGAATCTCAAAACCACTATCTTACCTGTAGATTATCGAACTGTCTTTTTCCCCATAGGATTGGATTGTTCTCTCACTGTATTGTACTAAGTGTGATCCTGAATACATAGAATACATGCACAAGTAAAGTATTGTTTAAGGCTGTATTAACATATTACCAGTAATGTGAAAGTATTGCATAAAAGTCTACTTACCTGTAACTGAGTTCAACTTGTTTTTTTAGAAATAAAAGAAACTAAAGTAATATTTTTCTACAAGCATGGGCCTGGAGTAATCATTGAGGGGCAGATTTACAACTCCCATGCGTCACTTTTGCTCTGCCGTTGCAATACTTTTGTGATGCAGTGTCAACGTAAACAATGCGGGCAATTTACAACGTGACGCATCTAAGGAGTTGTGTCACGTTGTAAAGCCCTGCATCACATTATACGTGTGTCAGGTATAATCTTTGGAGGGTGGGTGTTCCCACGCAGGAAAGCCCCATAAAAGTGATGCAGTGAAATCTACAAGATTTCACTGCGCCACTTCTAGGATGCCACTGTGTCAAAACCTTCCGCCTGCTTGAAGCAGGGGTAAGGAGTGACGCATTACAAGAAGTATAGGCCTCAATATGCATTGCTGGAGTTGCGTTGTGCTTGCAACACGACTCCAGCAATACGTGTTTTTGGAGCCAACAGATGCGTCAGGATTTCTGATGCATCTGTCAATCCTTGCGCCATGGTTCGCCGTATTGTAAATACATAAGGAACAATTGATAGACAGAATGCAGAAATATGTCATACATTCACCCCAGTACAGAGATCTGGGCCTAAATCCATAATTTCTTTGCTACCCCATGCCATTTCAGGATGAACCCAGCCATATGCAAATCAGTCTTGAATCTGCGCCCATTGCGAACAGTCCAGCCCGTACTGCCAGGCCAGGTCCTCCCTGTACTGGAAACAAGCATCCTAGGACCAGTTTCGAGGTTTCACCCCTTATCAGCCAGGATAGCTTGACTCCAGTGGCATGGAGAGCAGGGGACTACCAAGAAGAGTGTTACGTGCTGTTCCTCAATTAAAGGAGAAAATAGGTGAATCAACAAGAGAGCTGGATTAGACTACATGCACAATGTATGCGAAGTGGGTAATCCTTTTGTTGGATATTAATGCCCTCACACACCCTTTCAGGTGTCATGCTTCATCATCTGGGCTGCTCCTCGCCGGGCCGGCGGTGCAATGCTTAACGGGCTCCCTGAAAAGGGGCACTTTATCGGAGTTCTTTAATCCAACAGCCGTTTGGTGAAGTGCGGGTATGGGGGCCTGGTTGATGTAGATATGGAAAAGTGATTTTAAAACAGGGTTGATAGTACCAGTGTGGGAATTCAATTTTATTCTAAAGGTCTCCTTCCCTGATTAAAAAAGTGTGTGTGGCACTCAGTAGAGTATAATGTCTCTAATTAGAGTGCTTAAAATTAGTGTTAATGGTCAACATGTTTCTCGCTAAGAGCTCGTGCACTCGCGATTCTTCAGGACCTATGACGACTATCTACAAACAAGGGGGAAGACTATATGGTATTTAAAGTCTCTCAATCACAACAAGTTTGAATGTGAAATAATATCATTTAGCTAAAATACCTGGTGTGGTCTGGTGCTACCTGTAAAAAAAGGGACGGTAGGTTAAATAGATCATAGCTGTATTAGAACTAGATATGACCACAGGCAATAGATAAATGAAAAACAAACAAACAAAAACAGCTAACGAGGTGATTCATCTTAGTAAAATTTATAAGGATCAGTGGTGGATACTGATGCATAAGCGTCAAAGAACGCGATGATATAGTGGTGTACCATCAGAGTGAACTACAGTGACTATTCACCTGTGTGAAACACATAAAAAATATATATAGCAGCAGCAAAGTTCACAGGACTCACCCTATTTAGTAGGACTACGGACCACAACAGTACTTGGTGGACTAAGCATGAGCCAAGGATCCTCTAAAAGTAGGTCTGGACCAAAGGGTAGTAATAGACTTAATGATGCAGAAAGGGGAATCACATGTCACAACAAATAAATAGACGTTAGGACAAATGAAATAGATCCATATAAAGTGCAAGGACCTAGCCACAAAAATAAGTGGTGAAAATCCACATAAACAGAGTTGAAGCCAAAAGTAAAAGGTAAAAACCTTTCTATAAATCGTCAGGCACTCAATCTTTCATCATAGCCTACATGCGTTGCTCTTAGTGGTAATGCTAGTGATATTTCTTCTAGATATCAGTATAACATTGTAGATAAAAATCTAGTATTGATGGTGAAGCTAAGGTATAGTATGGTGGTTACTATTCATGTGGCTTATAAACATCTAGAATATCATAGTTACACTGGCGGTTAGCTAGCGTGACCAAAACAGGTGTATATACAGACCTGTTATTAGTAACCTGAGAATGAGATTCAGCGTGTGCAAGCGCTGTCTCACGTTTATTTGTGCAGTCATGGCGCACCTTAATGGGAAGTCAAAAGTAATCAATGTGATGGATCAGGATGTTGACATTGCTAATTCAGCCAGGGCGCCGATAGTAAAGAAGGGAGGGGAAAGGAGTTTAGAAAATGATCGCCCTCTTGAATGGCGCTAACAACGATGGTAGCTCACTGTTAAAGGACATAGCAAAGATTACAGTGGGTAAAGCGATTCTGTTCAGATTGCTAAAGTACTCACGTCTGCCCTGCTCACGCTGCACTTCTGGACCTACCCGCGCCACCAAGTCTGGGAGGTAGCGTCAGGGAAACATCGTGAGGCTTATAAACAGCCGGTTGTGTCACGTGACCGCGAGTGCAGGTGCGAAAAAAACCAAAAAAAAAAAGGTTGATTTTAGAGCACAGTCAAACAATCTGCATGTGGGGGGTATAGAGGCTTCAATAAAGATATATAGGGCAGAACTAATAAAACGAGTCACCCTCCAAACAACATCATCATTTTTATTTCATTCGGTAATGATGAAAAAACCGTGTCGGCCATCTTGGAATGGGAAAACATAGTTCAGAATAACTGTCATGCAAACGACAGAGGCTTGAGAGGAAGGTTAAAGATAAAGCCTGCATTAGATGGAGTAAAGATGGGGGTTGGTACCAATGAGACCTTTAACACTTTCCAGAAGCAATTGATGCGTGTGAATATTAAAGGTTGTGTCAGACTTCAAAAAACGCAAAGGAATTTCTGAAAAGAAATTATTGGTATGTCAGCTGAGGTAATCAGATAAGGAAGAATATATATCAATTAGGGTTTAAGTGACCCCCATGGAATGTCGTCATTAAGACCAATGGTATCAGAGGACAGACGGTGTATCCATCTCTGTTCTTTCTTGAAAAGATTGTTTAGACAAATGAGGGTTGGCTTCTAAAATGAGCCATTTCACTGAGTCTGGCGAATGTTTCTTCTCTAAGAAATGAGCACTGAAGTGTTCTGCTTATGGCACCGAAAATTGCTGCGATGTTCTGAAATCCGCAATTTTATCGGTCTGGTCGTCATCCCTACGTAATGTAAGTTGCAGGGGCATGTTATGAGGTATATACAATTGCTGGTATTGCAGTTTGTGTGTGATCTCAATTCCCAAATAAAGGTGGTATTTAGGGTGACGGTTTTATGTATGGATGTAAACGTACAAGCAGTACAAAGACCACATGGATAGTGTCCTTTCACTGCAGGTAGTTGCCAGAGTGTGCTCTGTGTGGGTTTTGTTTTGAGTCTGGGTCTGGTTTGAATAACCATATCCTTAATGTTCTTGGAGCGTTTATATGCGAATCGAGGTAGTGCAAGATTCATTGCCCCTGTGTTAAGGATTTTCCAATGTTTTTTTAAAATCTTGGTCACTTGATTGGTGGTTGGTGTGAAAGTCGTGACACAAGTGAGGATTTCAGAAGTGGTTGTTGTTTCTTCTCTGGGTTCCAAGAGGGCTTCTCTGTTATTATTTCTGGCCCGTTTTTTAGACTGAGTAATGCTCCTCATTGGATATTCTCTTTCTCTTAGACTACGGGATAGGATTTCTGCCTTACTTTTGAAAGCATCTATTGTACTGCAATTCCTTCTCACTCTAAGAAACTGCCCGAAGGGTAAGTTCTCTTTAAGTGCTCTGGGATGGTAGCTGAAATGTAACAAACTGTTACGATCAGTAGCTTTCCTATAGAGAGTCGTGGAGAAAACGCCCTGGGTAAGTTTGATGGATAAATCAAGGAATGCAATTTGGAAGGGGGATGCTGTGATTGTAAAGTTCAGATGAGGGTTCAGATGATTAAGCCATGTAATAAATGCTTTATAACTTGTACAATCTCCTGTCCAAAAAATCAGGATGTCATCTATGAATCGTTTCCATAGTCGGATGTTGTGACGATATGGATTCGTATCACAGAAAATATGTACCCCATCAAACCAGGCCATATATAGACAGGCCAGACTTGGAGCAAAGGTACTCCCCATGGAAGTACCTTGGGTCTGGTGGTAGAGTTGGCCTCTGAATTCAAAAAAGTTCTCCGTGAGAGCTAGGGTGGCACAATCAATGATGAAAGACGGTGGAGTTGGCGACTCCCAAGGGTCGCGTCCCAGTACTTCCTCAACCACTTCAAGAGTAGCCCTCTGTGGGATGTTTGTGTAGAGGGCTTCAACATCTAGAGTGATGAGGAAGTTGATATCATGGGTGTCCTGGATCTGGTCCAGTAAGCGTAGTACATCGGTTGTGTCTTGTATGTATGACGGTGTACGCTTAACCAATGGTTTCAAGAAATAATCGCAAAATTGCGATAAAGGTTCAAGAATTGAATCAATACCCGATACTATGGGGCGTCCAGGTACCGGTGTGACCCCCTTATGAATCTTGGGTAGAATATAGAAATAGGGGGTCCTCGGTTCTTTTTTTTTTTTTTTTTAAAGAAACCTTTATTGAACTTCAATGAGTTACAAACATGGGCCTACAACCCTTTGGGCCGGCCGCTAGGTAGCGTGAAACTTATTATTCACAGTTATACAAATTGATCAATCCGGGTAGCCCGTCGGTCCATCATCTCACCCAATGAAGGCGAAAGCAACAGTTGAGTGACAGTATTAAATACGGTTTCAGTTTTCAATTTAAAATTAAGAAACATTACACACAAACAAGGCAATAGACAGTGTAAATAGCAGGACGCGCTCCCCGAGGTAGGGAACCAATGATCAGCAGCAGAGAAGGGAGGGGGGCACGGGAGCAGAGGAAAAAACAAACTGTAACACACTCATATCTGAACAGACGAGGAATGCTTGGCTAGGGGGACGAAGAGGCATCCAGCCCAACAGCCAGTGGAGGGGCACAGATGTCTCCGCAATAGGCGTTCCACGGACCCCACACCCCAGTCCATTTCCGCGGCTTGCCTCTCGCTACATACACCGTCTTTTCTCTAAACATGCACCAATCCATATTCTCCTTCCACACCGAGACCGTGGGCGGCCTCTGGGAACCCCATAGCTGGGCGATGTTACGTTTGGCCACCATATTTCCCAAAGTCGCCCACCGCGTCTGTGCCACATTATAATCGTTTGGCTCCCACACATTCAGCAGGCACCTCCTAGCTTCTGGAAGCAGCGCAACATGAGTGACCTCCTCCATTACCGCATGCACCCGACGCCAAAAGAGCGCCACCTCAGGGCATTCTCCCTCGGTTCTTTTTTGATGAGAAAGGAAGCCTCCTTCTCACTGAGCCAGCCGTGACTCTCTGCTGAGTCGACTAGACCGGTAATAGTCGTTTTTAGGCGTTCTGTAGGGTTATTGGGGATAGGGGTGTAATACTGCCTATTGCCCAATTGTCGTAAACACTCATTGTCATAATCAGTTGTGGTCATTATGACAGTGGCACCGCCTTTATCGGCCTGTTTTATGGTGATGGTTGGGTCATTCGCCAATGTTGTAGTAGCTAGCCTCTCTTCTCTACTTAGGTTGTTGAACTGTTTATGTCCAGAAATTGTTTTTATGTCCTTCAGTACTGCTTGTTCATATGTCAAGATTTCATTGGGTATCATCCCTGCGTGGGGGGTGAAAGTTGATGGATTGTGTAGACCTGAATCATTGTCAGGTATGTAATCTTTTCCCTCAAAGAAAAATCTTAACCGGATCTTGCGGAAAAATTGATTTAATTCGCAAGTCTGGGTAAAGAGGTCCACTTTGGGGGTAGGAACAAATCCTAATCCTTTCTGGAGGACATCATCATCTGTTTCTGTCAATTGTCTGGATGACAAGTTAACAACTAAGTTTGTTTTTTGTTGGTGTGACTCCTGGTCTCCATTCCCCGTTGGGGTGGTTCTTCCCATTGTACTCTTTTCTCTTGTGGGGCCCCTCTTCTTTGCCCTCGCCCTCTGCCCCAACCTCTGCCTAAAAAAGGGGGCTGGTTCATGCCCTGGGGTAAAAATTGGGGTAGGCCGTGAGGACCAAATTGAGGGGGGCCCTGTGGGTACATCGGGTATTGCCAGAAAGCAGGTCCCTGGTAGGGTGTTGGGGGAAAGAAATTACATCCACGTCTGCCTTTCTTCCCTCTAAACTGATTAGGTCTTGTATTCTCAGTACTAGAATCACTGTTAGTAGAGGATCCTCTCCTTGATGAATCCGAATCAGTATCTGATGGGTAGTTGGTGTTTGGCGGGACATAATCTGCTTTGAGATAGGGGTAGACCTTCTCCTTATCAAAGCGTTTGATGTCTTTCTGTAGCTTCACAACTTTTTGTTTCATTAAATATTCTCTGTGTTCAGCTATTTCGTTGTTGAGTTCAGTTAGTTTTGATTTGTATTGGGAGCCAGGGTTACTTTGTTTAAGAGTACTTTCAGCAGTCTGGATTCGTGTTAGTAGCTCATCTGCCAGTCTCTTGGCAGTGTTCACAATCAGGATCAACAGGTCCCTGGTGCACTTCCACAAGATCTGTGACCATTCAATCTTGAATTGCCCATCCTCCCTGTACTGGAAACAAGCATCCTAGGACCAGTTTCGAGGTTTCACCCCTTATCAGCCAGGATAGCTTGACTCCAGTGGCATGGAGAGCAGGGGACCCACGTCTGGGCATACACGTCTCACTCGGGGTGACACATGTAAAAAGAACAATTGTTGGACAGAATACAGAACAATGTCATACATTCACCCTAGTACAGAGATCTAGGCCTAAATTCATTGTTTTTTTGCTCCCCCATGCCATTCCAGTTCGAACTCAGTCATATGCAAATCAGTCTTGAACCTGTACCCAGTGGGAACAGTCCAGCCCAAACTGCCAGGCCAGGTCCTCCCTGGACTGGAAACAAGCATCCTAGGACCTGTTTCTGTGTTTCACCCCGCTTCAGCCAGGATAGCTTGACTCCAGTGGCATGGAGAGCACGGGACCCACGTCTGGGCATACCCATCCCACTCGGGGGGACAAAGGAAAAAAGAACAATTGATAGACAGAATGCAGAACAATGTCATTAATATTGTGAATACAGCACATCCATGGTGACGCAAAGGTATCGCAGGCTGGAGCTGGGAAACTGATGCAGCTCTACAGATGCATCAGTTTCTTGTAAATCTGCCCCTGAGTATGTGTTCCTGCCTTGTATGAGTATGTACATCAAATGCATTCACCCTACCCTCTGATAAGCCTAACAGCTCAGCCCAGTGACTACTAAATTGAGATTAAGCTATTATCTACTTTAACCTCTGCCATACCTTTTCGGTACTCACTGGATTCTGTGCACACTCTACCTCTTCTTTTTTGTACGGGATATAAAGCTTCCTACAATAAGGAGTACTCTCCATGCAGAAAGAAGGCACACAGCCATTCTTGAAGCTAGTTTTGTCCCCAAGGGCCGACAAAAGGAGATGTGGACCCTACATAGGCATTCAGTAGAGGCCCCTGAAAGGGGGCACAATGTGATGAATCCTCTAACATAAGAATTAGGCTGGTGTTCCAGTTAGAGAGATCTGGCACAGCAGTTTGAGCTGGACTTTTCCAACTGGAGGATGACCAAGGCTGATTTGTATATGGTTGGTTCCTCTCTGAGGTGGAATAGTGGGCAATAAACAATGGACTGGAATGCTGCCCATGGAAATTTAAAGTAATTGATAGTAATTAAAGCATCCCACCAATCGCTTTCTTTGTTTTCATCATTGAGACATCCTATATGTGATGGGTATAAACTTATGTTGGTCACATGTTCACCATTTCATTGGAAACAAGCTGCACCTCACTGATAAGGCAAAAAGAGAGGAACGCATTCTGAAGTTACTTCTGTTTCTTGTCATAGGAACCTGGCAATTTGGACATGACTGTTCATGATGGAACATTACAAAGCCTATTTTCATATGTCTGTTTCTCATCTAATAGGGAATGAGGGGCAAAAAAATGATGTACTGGAATTTGTCCAGAATAATTACCTGTGACTGGCTGAGATAACATAAATGTCACACGTGTGACCGGGTGTGGTTCCCATGCTCACTGTGGCATACTAATCAAGCTACTCCTTGATTTCCTGTCCAATTACTCACAGTGGCATATGAATCAAGCTACTCCTTGATTTCCAGTCCTATTACTCACTGATTTTAAATTTGCCTTTGACCATGAACAACGCTCCACTGCCTTTTGGCTATGTTCATGATCTTCGCTGGTGAGCCCCCAAGTAGGCTGAAATTAGCTTTGGGATGATTCTGTTTCCATTCAGATGAGACATGGCATGACAGTTCCGATGGTTCTGTTCCTATGGAACAGTACTAAAGCTGATTTTTCCATGGCTGGGTCTTGTCTGAGGTGCCGAGGTGAGAAAAAACAATCAATTGCCTAGAATGTTGCCCAGAGTAGTTACCAGTGGCTGATATTGATGAAGGTATGAATACACAACAGAAGCTGCTCCTGAGGTTTTGACCGAAAACTCTCTTAAATCCTATGTAAAAATGCTCACATCTCACAAAAAGTGAAGGACTGACTTTTTGTGAGATGCCAGTATCTTCATTTAGGATTTAAGAGAGTTTTCGGTCAAAACCTCAGGTGCAGCTTCTGTTGTGTATTCATATTAGGTTGGAGGTCAGCTTTCTCCTAGTGCGCCACGCCTCTAGTTCCCTCCCCTAAGAGTTCCCTTTGGTTAGTGTGTTGCATTGATGAAAGCATTCCACATATTACTGTTTTATTTTTCTCAATGGTTACAAATTGGAGTAAAGCTCTGTCTCTAACATGCTGGCAGTTGGATTTGTTCTCCGTCTTGTCGCAGCTGTTCTTGCTGTTTCTTCTGCTGTGTTTACAACTGTGGTTAATGCTGCACTCCCTGTGTTTCTGGCAGCTGTTGTTGTCTTGGTCATGGTAGATGCTGTGGTCACTGGATGTCTTCTGCAGTGGTTACATTTTTTAGATTTTGTGATAATTGTTGCTACTCCTGTTTCTACGTGGCAATAGATGTGTTTTCTGCTGGAGTTCTTTACGAGGTTATAGCTGTGGCTGTTATTTTGGTCTATGCTATTATTCCAGTTGTTGTCACTATTGCACACACAGGTATTTTCTTTACCATGGCTACAGCTGTCATCTCTCTTGTGCCCCCTGTTGTGTTGCCAGCTACGCTTACAACTGTTATTGCAGGAGATATTGCTACTGTCACAGCTGTTGTTGCTGATGTGGCCCATGCTTTTATACAAGCTGGTTTCACTGTTGTTTTATCTACTGTTCTGGCAGCTCTTGTTGGCCTGATCCTTTCTGCTGTGTTAAGTGATCTGATTTCTGATATGGTTGTAGCTGTGGTCACTTCTGTTATTAAAACTGTGAATGCTGATGTGGTCCCTGCTGTGCTTGCAACTATTGTTGCTGCTGTGGGAGGAGGTGTTGCTGCTGTGATTTTAACTGTTGTGTCAGCTGTTGTGCCAACTGTGGTGACAGCTGTTGTGGCAACTGTAGTGACAGCTGTTATTACTGTTTTGGTAGCAGATGTGATTACTGCTATATTTTCTCCTGTGATTTTGACAGTCGTTTCTGCTATGCTGGTAACTGTTGTTGTCACTGCAAGAGTGACAACTGGGGTTGTTGTCCTCCTGTGGTGGTGGATGTGGTTTCCGATATAGTCCCTGCTGTGGTTACAGTTGTGACTGCTGCTTTGATTCCTGCTGTTGTGGCTGCAGTTATCCCTGCCATGGTGACAGATGTTACCTTTGATATAGCTGTAGGTGTGATTTATCCTGCTGCTATTCGCCTTATGGTCGCAGTTGTTCTAACTAATGTAGTTCATGGAATGGTTACTGCTGAGGTGGAAGCTCTCACTCTTGTTGTCTCTCCTATGATTTCAACTATAGTTGTGGCTATTGTTGCTCCTGTGATAGTAGCTGCGGTTACATCAGTTGAGGCTCCTCTTACTGCTCTAGTCCCTGTTGTGATGGAAGCTATTGTGGCATCCCAAGACAGTTTGAACTTCATGACAGGACTGTGACTTCTCAGATGGCTACATCCGTCAATACAAAATGTATCCAGGGATAGGTTCATAACAGTCATTGGACTGCCCTTTCTTCTCCCTGAGCTGTCAGAGTAGCTAGAGACGGTGTAGTAATAATTCAGCAGCCTAAGATTGGAAAGAATTATCGAGTGGGAGCTATAGATTTTCAATAGACATAAATGGCACAGAGACCAAAGCACTGCAGAAATGTTTGCAAATTTTACATGAATAAAATGTTGTGAATTTTGGAGGATATCATGTTTTAGCATTTTGGAGCAAGCCTACGGCTTTGAGCTCAATTTGTGTTCTCCTTTCAGGTTAAATCGAGGTGTGGCAGTTTCGGATAATGCTTTCATCTGTTGTTAACCCTACCACCACAGCCTCTTCAGCTTAGGCAATAGTAGCACCTGTCTAAATGCTGGTAAGCACCACATACTGATGATACAATATTTGTAAGTTCTTTAGGACACATTTGAAAGAGATTTCCAAATGTCTCATATTGTTTACCAGGTGTTATCATCTTGTAACTTTCACAAGTATTTATGCCATGCTATAGAGCATCTGCTCTTTTATATGGGGGCTTTCCAACCCAATGTTCAATATGCAATTATTACATCCCTTCCTTTTCAGTCCGGTCAAATGTATTCTAACTGTACAATGATCCTATTTTATCATTTCTTATGTGATATATAGGAATGCACTTCCCCTTTTCTCTCGAAACATAAAGGACCTTATTTAGAATGTGTCAGAATGGGAAATTCATCTTAAATCAGTAGATGTGCTCTGTCACGCTCATCTTCTGCCAGCCTCGTTTACATTACAGAAAGTATCCATGTTCATAAAGGTGCTGTCATCAGAACATCGGAAGGCCCACCCTATTTAGGGCTGGCTTCAAAAGCCAAAACGTTACTGTCCAGAACTGCCATGCCGGCTGGTGGACCCGGGCAGAATAATCCGCCAAGGACTATGCTTAATTTGTTTAAAAAAATAAGTACCCGGGCCCAAAGATCTTCTTGGGTAGGTGCCACCCCCTGCAACTGTTAACAAATTCTACTTCCACTACCTGCATCATGTCACTTCTAGTGCAAACACCTCTCGCTCTTTTGGTTTTGGGCTGATAGAACTACAGCAGAATGTTAACGGGTTTTGAATACTCTAATTTTTAGCTTAGAGACTGTATTACTGTACTCCTAGTTCATACAATAGAATAAACATTTATAAATAATCTGTGTTAAAAATAATTTGAAATAGTACAAAAGCATGGTCTGGGCAGCGAGTAAATGGAACAAATTCAGATGCAATTGAAGGAAACACTGATTTTCTCAAAGCAGTATCCATGAAAAAAGAACAAAGCAATTCACTTGTTATGGTTATCTATTAGACTCACTGTTACTCTCATAGCCTCATTGACTGCCCTCTCAGTGACGCAACTGTAGCTCGTGCTGTACCTGTTTAAAGCAGGGCATCATCTCTGCGGTGTTGCAGACATTCCCTCTAAGCCATACCAACCTCTAGGATGTGTTGCGGAAAAGAGATATTGCACAATATTTCCGATTTCTCAGTATCACTTGAAACACAATAAGCTTCTGCTTCTCCCATTGCTGTGGTAAATAATGTACTTAGCATTCTGGTTTGTTTTTCCAACGAGTGTTAACATTAGACTATTAGCAGTGGCATGCTCCCACCTGCCTTTCAAAGGCTATCTCTGCCCTCTGACCCTTTCAGCTGTTTAACCCTTGTTTGCCCACAAGATAAATGGCAAAAAGTAAGGAACTATTTTTGTTTTTTTTTATTTGAGAAGTTTTATATAGCGCTGACCTGACCGGAGGGTATCAGAGCACTTTACATCAGTTACAGAGCACGACAAAACATAATACAATGATGCGGAAAAACCCGTAATAACAATACCAATAGGTGACAATGACAAAGAGTTCAGGTTCGTGGACTAGCTGGCGCAGCGTCGGAGCGATGTGAGGAGTCGACTTCAGCGATATGACTGCTCCTATCGGTTCACTAGGGATCGATCGAGGAACAGGATTTTGAGCTGACTTTTGAATTTAGCAAAGGAGGGAATAGTTCTGATGTGAGGGGGAATAGAGTTCCAGATTTTGGGCTCATTTCGGCCGAAGGACCTGGCCGCATTATTTTGTTTTCGTGCTTTCAGCGGGATGAATAGTAGGGTGTTCGAGCTTCTGAGGTTCCTGGTCTGACCTGCTTTTTTGAGATTGTCAGCCAGGTATTCGGGTTTGCCGGTATGAAGGGCTTGTGTGTGAGGCAGGCTGTTCTAAAGTTCGCCCGCATTTCTACTGGGAGCCACTTGAGTTCTCTGAGTGCAGGTGAGATGTGATCAAATTTCTTGAATCCGGTGACCATTCTGGCAGCCGCGTTGAGAGTAGTTTTAAGAGGAGCAAGATGTGATTTAGCTGTTCCCGAGAGGACTGCATTTCCGTAATCTAATCTTGACAGCACCAGTGATTGGGTGGCTTGTTTGAGATCTTTGGGCGGGATGAAAGTTTTTATTTTGTTCAATAGCTTCAGGTTGAGGAAGGCACTCTTAACTGAGTTCTTAATGTGTTTGGTCATGTCGAGTTTCGGGTCTAGCGTGATGCCTAGTGATTTAACAGAGTCGGCCAGGGTGAGGATTCCATTGAGCGCATCGATAGCTTTTAACCAATCGACCATTTGGGGTTCTCTACTTTGTTCGATATGAGGAGTACTTCGGTTTTGTCAGGATTCAGTTTTAAGTGATTACTTGACAGCCAGAGTTGCACTTCCCTCAGTATGCCGTTGAGTCTTTGAGTGTCTTTAACATAGGAGATTTCCAAGTAAATCTGGGTATCATCAGCATAAAGATGGAAGGGTATGTTAGCTTTTTTGAGTAGGGTGGATGTTGAAAAGTTGGGGGGAGAGCACTGACCCTTGAGGAACTCCCCTACTGTCTGGGTGAAGGTCGGACTCAAAGTTTTTGATTTTGTTTCTCTGGGAGCGATTGTGTAAGAAGGAGGAGAACCATTTGAGGACCACCTCATCAAGTCCAGCCCTTTCATAGAGAGTCTTGATGAGAAGTTTGCTATCTACCGTGTCGAAGGCTGCCGATAGGTCGAGGAGAATGAGGAGACAGCATTGATCTGAGTCAAGTGATTTGTGGATATCATCGATGATGAGGATCGCGGTTTCTGTGCTGCAGCCTTTCCTGAAGCCAGACTGGTGGGAGTCAAGGAGGTTGATACTGTCCATGTGTTGAGTTAATTGTTGGAGTGCACATCTTTCTAAGATTTTGGATAGAAGATGAAGGTTGGAGACGGGTCTGAAGTTGTTCAAATCGGTAGTATCCAGGTCAGGTTTTTTCAGCAGTGGGGTGACTTGTCCCACTTTGAGGCAGTCTGGAACGATTCCGCTTTTTAGGGAGCTGTTTATAATCTTGCACCAGATTGGGGCTAAGGAGAATTTCAGCTTTTTGGTCAGTTGCGCAGGTAGCGGGTCAATGATGTGAGAGGAAGGCTTGGAGGTGGAGATCAATTTAACTATCTCAGCTTCTAGATTTTATTCTGCACTTTCACATATGATCCCATTCTTTCATTCACATCATGTATTAAAACGAGCTTTGGCAATGGAAATCATTTTGTACTGTGAGTAGTGGAAAGTTTTACACCAAGCTTTACAACACAACTAAGGATCACCCTGCATAGCAGCAGCGTAACCCTCTCTGACACAATGTATAAGTAAAGGATAGGCTACAGTAGCAGGAGAAACATTACACAGTTCTCTCATTCATAAAGGCCAGGTACAACAGAGGTAGCTAACACACTAACGAGTGAATGAGAGCTAATAAAGAATTGTTGAACACTCTAAATAAACAGACATAAATAGTTCAAAATGCCTGGAAGAAACAGCTAACTCTCTCACAGAATTATTATATATTCATGTGCTCACATAAGATGTGTTTGCTGAGAGGTGCTGGTGAGGACTTTGGAGGCTGGTGAGAGGCTCACTGTCCCAGAATCCCATGCTGCTACAGCTGTCTTCCCCGCGCACTTAATAGTGTGTTACACCTCCCGCGACGCGGGCAAAGCCTGGGACCAGGGCAGGCCTGTACGTGCCCGTCAGAGACAGGAGGAGGTTGGGCTGATTCACTCCCTTTGGTCCACAGTTTTCGGCCCTGGCGATACTTTACCAGCTGAGAGGAGCAGGTTCGGGACCACAAAGAAAGGAAACAAGAATTTTGGAAACCCTTGTGGAGGAAGGTAGGGACTCTACGTCCTTTTGTCTCCATCCTAGGCTACTCTGAACATCATCCCGTGCAGTGTTAGCATTAGCATAAGCATCTTCTATGTCGCCTATTGGGGGCCTCTTTAATCAATAGACTTTCTTCACCTGCCCCACTGCTTACGATATGGCACCATCTGGCAGCCTTTAACCCAAGGCACTAACTAGCCTTTCAGGGACCGTGTAAAGATGACTCATAGTCGGTGTAGAGTTGAAGTTCTTTAACGCAGACTCCTGGTACAAATACAGCAGGATCTAGCACAGACCCCACAAGCCCAACCGGCTCCTTCTCCCTACCTTGTCAAACTCCTCATCCAACACTCTGTATTCTCTCAGTCCCTCCAACACTCCACATTCTGTCCATGCACACATTCTACCTTCTCATACACTTTACCATCTTCTCCACATATCTTCCCCTTTTTCATTGCGAAAACAAAGGGGAAGACTAATATTAATAGTTAATAATAATATTAATAATAATAATACCTTTTGATTAAGGTAACTATAGTACAAAATACATGACACAAAATAAAAGAAATACAAGGCTGAACATGGAATAAAGTTAAGAAGATAAGTTTTCCCCCATAGTACTAAAGTTTAGTGATCCACAAAATCACTCAACCAGGTTGGTTTCATCATATTCCTTGCAAACCTATCCGTCCTCAGGTCCCTTCCTACTGCACTCTCCTCTGTGATGGTTTTCCTTGCACCCACACTACCACTTGAACCCTCACCAGAACCATTACTTGTTTCCCTAGGAAAGCGTTTGTCATCCATCCACCAACACCAGCACTTCTCCCTCTTTCCTTGTCACTTTGGTTACATACGGACATTGAACTGAAATGGCATACTTTCCCGTTACTTAACAACGCTGCATTGCAAAATATTTTGGTCACTTTATGTGGTCTTGAAAATCTGCTGTGATCCTTCTTTAACACACCTGTTATTTTGACTCTCCCTACATCCCCTATTTGCAACTTTACTGGCTTACAGCTGTGTTTAGAATCTATGGGGCATATTTACAAGGCGGCGATAGAAAATTATCGCCGCTCTTGCGGCCGTTTTCGGCCGAAAAGCGGCGATAATTTTATCGCCTAATTAGCAAGGTCACGCTAACGCATGAAACCTTGCATTAGCGCACAAATTGTTAACGCCCAGCTTTGCATCTCTAATGAGATGCAAAGTGGGTGTTCCTGACCTGACATGACAGGAGAAATGTCGCTAAGCGACATTTCTCCTATCATCAAGCCCCACGCTATGAAGCATAGCGGCAAGAAAAGTAGCGATAACCCCTGTTATCGCTACTTTCCTTACGCCTGCTTCAGGACTGACTTAGCCATGATATCCTATGGAACGTGGATATCATGGCTAAGTTTGTGGGGCCCTATCAACAAGCTAACGCCACATTTCGTTAGATTGTCGCTGAGTTTCCAGCGATAATTTCACGTTAGGCAGTTAGCGCTAGGATTTTTATCGCTTTTGAGATGCTATTAGCAACGCTATCTCAGCGATAATAATCCAAGCTAGCCGGCGATAATTATCCTAGCGCTAAGTGCGCTTAACGATAATTATCGCCGGTTGTTGCTGATATGCCCCAAAGTACTGTTTGTACACCTGCTTTGATTTTTCAATGCATGCCTTCACTCTCTCAGGTTCCCAAGTCACTCTTCTGGTACATGGCATCCACCCAATATTGTCCTTGGTGAACGCAGTTCTACCCCTCATTAATTCAAAAGGACTATGTCCAGTGGAAACACAAGGCGCTAACCTGAACTCCCATATTGTCCTAAATAACTCTGTTGTCCATTCCAACCCACCATTTTCAGCCAGCTGTACCGTCGCTTTAATTCCTCAATTGAACCTTTTCAACAGCTCCATTTCCCGCTGGGTGATAAAGAGAGGTGGTACAATGTTTTATTCCATTGCATTTTTAAAACTTCTGAAACGTTGCAGCCATAAATTGTACACCATTGTCAGTGGGTATAGACTCGGGCAACCCTTCTCTTAAAAAACATTTTGTCTAAAAACTTGATCACTTTCTCTGCATCAGCATGATCAACAATTTCTACCTCCGGCCACTTAAAAAAATAATTCAGTGTTACAATCAGATATTTTTTAACAGGTCCCTCCCAAATTGGACCTGTAATGTGTAATCCTAACTTATCCCAGCTCATGAACAAGGATTTAACAGGACACAATGGAGGGTATTACGTGACTTACCTCTTGTCTGCCAGCTAACAAAGATTGCACTCTCTGACCTTCCTCTTGATGGCTAATACAATACCTGGCCACCAATACAGTTCTTTCATGCAATCTTTTGTTTTTGCAATACTCATGTGCCCCTTAAGGCACAAATCCACTATTTGATTTCTCAGTTCCGCAGGTGGAACAATTCAACCATTCCTTAATAATTTGTTGTCCTCAACGGATAATTCATATCTTGACTCCCAAAATGCCCTCAATTCTTTGAGCATTTGATCTTTAGCAGGCCATCCTTCATGGACACAGTTTATAGCATTAGACAATGTGTGATCATTCTCATAAGCTTTGGACCATTCCTCAGATGAAATGACTTCCATATCCTCTTATAAACACACTACACTGAATTGTTCAAGGTCTCCACCCAGATTGCTTGTAATAGGTAGGGGTAATCTACTCAAGAAATCTGCCACTTTATTCCGTACTCGTGTCATGTACTGTGCGCTATATCTGTAATCCAGCAATTTCCCAGATAACATTGCTAATGTAGGAGACGCAGTATATAACCCTTTAGTAGACAAAACGTTTACTAAAGGCTTATGATCTCTTCTTAACACTACATGACTGCCCCAAATGAAAGCTCTGTATTTCTTCAAACCCAACACGCAAGCTAGAGATTCCCACTCTATCACAGAATATTTTTCCTCTGTGGTTGTCAAAGCATGCGATCCAAAAGCTACTCGACATTCAACCCCCTTTTCATTCAGTTGGGTTAGTACAGCTCCAATGCCCTTCCCACTGGCATCGGTTGTAACAAAAGACTTTACGCAGGGTCGAAACAAACCTTGTACAAAACACTACACATTTCTTTCTTAATAGAGTCAAATTCCTCCTGGCACCTAGATGACCATTCAAATTTACACTTGCATTTAAGGAACTGCCTTATATTGTATGGTTTGCTCACAAAGTTTTCAATGAATTTGGATTAGAACTCCACTAAACCTAGGAAAGCTCTTTCTACATCCTTGTTGATTGGTATGGAAGACTTCTCTTCGGACTCTAATACCCCCTGCTTAGGTTTGATGTCCTCCACTGTCACTTCGTGACCCAAATATGTCACACTCTGACAAATGAACCTACACTTTGGAAACTCTGCTGTAAGCCCCTTCTCTTTTAAAACATTCATTACTTTTCTCACAGTAGAATCATCGTCAACCTTGGGTTTACTCATTGTTAAAATATCGTCCTGGAAGAACTTGCCATCATTTACATTTTTAAACACCATATACATAATGGGTTGAAACATTGCTGCCGCTGTGGCCAATCCAAAAGTTACCCTCAGGAACCTAAAACAACCAAATTGAGTTATAAACGTGGTAAGGTTCTTGCTATTCATGTGAAGTGGGACTTGGTGATAAACTGCTGTGAGGTCTATAGTATTGAACCATTTCATATCCTTGGTGACTGACAATAATTCCCTGATCTTCGGTAGATGATACTTATCTACCATACTATTCCTGTTTAGATCTCTCATATCTACACACAACCTCAGTTTCCCATTAGCTTTTTGAGCAATCGCCAAAGGTGACACCCACTCAGCAGCATCCACCTTCTCAATCACCCCTTCTGTGCATAACTTCTCTAACCCATGTTTTACTTCCTCCCTTACTTTGGGAATCTGAGGCTCTGCATTTTGTTTGAGGACAATTTTATGTTGGAAACCTTTTAATTCCCCAATTGCACTTGTAAATACCTCAGGAAACTCTGAGAGAATCTTTTATTCAAACAAATCCTCCTGTTGGACAGCTAACACAGGATCTTGGATGTTGGGATTGAGGATTATCCCTAACTCCCCTTGATCACCCCAACCCAACACAGAAGGTCTAGCCTCAGCAAAATACAGCTTGCACATTGTTTTCCTATGTTTGAAAATGCATTCTAATTATTTCACTCTGGACATCACAATGTCTTCTCCTGTGAATATTTTAGGATGAATGCTTGTAGGTTCAAGAACATTTCCTAACACAGGAACAAATTTGTTAAGCCATACTTTCTCGTTTATGAAAGTATAAGGTGACACTGAATCCGCTTTGAACGTAATGCAAACCCCTCCAATATTAACATCACACTTAGGTTTCTTCCTTTGGTGACCTCCTTCATCAAGAACACCCTCATTAATGTTTAGGACACACATGTTAACATTGTCATTGCTCAACTCCTTCGAGTCAGTAGTGGAGTCCTGAGTGAGAAGGTTGACCCCTTTCACTCCACCTTTCTGCCTCCTGCGCACCTCCTGCAAATGACCAATAATACTGCATCCTGCACACTTTCGATTTCTTGTGGGGCATTTCTTGTCATTGGCCAAAAGCCCCAACTTCCCACATCTGAAACCTTTGAAGGCATGACGGTAATAATGTTCTCCACTTTTACCACAGTTTTAGGCTCCCACTTTACTACCTTCTTTGGCTTATTCTTTGTTTGCACTTTAGCTAATACGCTCCCTTCCCCAATTCTGTCTGCTCTTTGTGGACTACCAGCCTTGGCATACCTTCCCGTTAATTCTGTCTTCTTTACTACTTCAATTACCACTTGAAGAGATGACTCTCCCATGATCCATAATTTATCCTGTATATTAGAATTTGCGCAGCAAAATTCGATTTGATCATGTAAAAGCTCATTGTGTAGAATAGTGAACCTACAAATCAAAGCTAAATTCTTCAGAGCACCTACATAATTTTACACAGACTCTTCTTTCTCTTTTTTCCTGTGGAAGAACCTGTAGCGATCTACTGACACACATACTGTGGGATTAAAATAGACATCAAAATCCTCCCTCACATGTTTGTATACGTCACCATGAACCTGTAGTCTAGTTTTCTTTTGGATACAATTCTATATCTTTAAACCCCCAGCCCCAAAGCAATGTAGTAACATTTTCTTCATCCTTTTAGGTGTTAGTTCCTCATCGTCTTTGAAAGTTAAGATGTAATTTTGAAAATGTTACTTACACTGATTCCACTTTAAGATTGGTTCTCCTTTGCCTGCTAAAAAGGCTTGAGGTGGTGACATATTCCAAATATTTCCAGATGCTATGGTGGCACACAAAATAGAATTATTCATTAGTCAATAAAAGACTATTCCTCAATATATAGAATACCTAAGATAAATTATCTATTTTTCCCAGAAATAAAGAGAAAAACAAAATAATATAATAATGGGAAAAAACAGAATGAACACTTTGGTAATGTGTTAGCCACTGTTACAGGTAGTTATCCTTTTCCTCCTTGCTGCAGTCAAAGTACCAGAGAGTCCACCAGAAGTGTGCCTATCGCTATATATATATTTCAAAGATGATAGCCTACAGACAAAAAAATGTAGAAATGCCTAAGAAAGCATGCCTGTCACTGTGGAAACAGGCTGGTTATAGATAAGAAGGAAGCGTGCCTGTAGCTGTGGAAACCGGCAGGCTAGCGATGTGATATGAAGAAAGCGTGCCTGTCACAGTGGAAATAGGTAGGTTAGCGCTCCGCATCAATATTTCCCCGAAAGCATGCCTATCACTGTAGGGATTCTTTGATAATAGGCAACCATAAACAAATGCATGCCTGTCGCTGTGTAGAATTGTGCCTGACAGGCTAAAACTGTTAGTGTGCCTGTCGCTGTACTGTGATGAAGCTTTCCCAAAATATGGCCGCCTTGCGTGCCAGTGCCGTTACCCTGGAAACTGCTATGCGTTGTTTCTACAGCCGGTGGCCTCTCCGTTCTGATGTTGTCATCACACACTCTCGCTCATCCGGACATCGCGTTCTGCAGAACAAAGACATCCACACGCCTAGCACACTGACTTCATACTCTGTAGAATGGGGACATCCATGTGCCACTGTACTCGTGCACCGAGCAACCGCCAAATCAACGGTACGCCTTAAATTTAATTTAAGGCTAAATACTGTAAAATTTGATTGATTTGAGGCTTCTTACCATGCCAGTCCCGCAGTCGCTTGAAATGCTTGATCCGCCGTGTATTGAGCTTTGAAACCAGTAAACATGGCATGAACCATATAATTACTTGAAACCGTCTTTATTACCAGTAATTAGAGTATATGGGTTCCATGTACCAAGAGTTGCCCCAGTCGTCGCCAAATCTGTAAAGATGACTTGTAGTCAGTGTAGAGTGAAGTTCTTTGATCCAGACTCCTGGTACAAATAGAGCGGATCTAGCACAGATCCCACAAGCCCAACAGGCTCCTTCTCTTCACCTAGTCAAACTCCTCATCCAACACTCTACATTCTCTCAGTCCCTCCAATATTCCACATTCTGTATATATGCACACTGTACCTTCTCATACACTTTACCAACTTCACCACAGACTGCGATTGTCCCTGTAGTATATAGTTCGAATCCATCTTGGCCCAGTTGGCATGTCATCATGGGGAAGTGAAAGCCAGTGGGAGGAACTTCCAAAACGCCCACAAACACAGTGTCAACTATGGGCGCTTTTTACAAAGAGCTGTCAACGTCTCGGATAAAGGAATTGAGCTAGCTGCCCGACGTCTCTCCTGTTATCCAGTAAATCATGTACTCCATTCCCCCCTGAGTGCCTCTCCCTCTGCAATTCCAGATCATCCGAACCCCTCCTTCACTGGTAGAACGTGTAAGTCATTTATTGATTTTATCCTTGTCTCTACTCCATTCTTTGCAAACATGTTGGACTTCTCCACCCAGCAGAGTGTGCATAGTGATCATAACCCAGTGTGTATGTCTATTTGTTGGCCTTGGGCCACAGAACGTAATAGGGAGGAACCCAGGGAGTAATTGACAATGATGAATGGTGGGAAAAGATTGAAGTGGGTGCAGATTTCCCCAGCCCAGTTCTACGAGTCTTTGTTCAGTCAGTGTCAAAAGGAGTTTACAATCTGCACAGATCGGTTGGCTAAGCCATTAGACATCTTAGAGGCTTTTAATGCCATCTCAGGTGCAATTGCAAGTTTACTAAAGGCCCGGGTGGTGCAGCGACCCTTCTTGGTCCCTAGATGGTTTGGCCCTGAATGTTCACAAGCCTCCAGGAACCTTAAGGTACCCCTCGGCACCAAACTAAGAGGTCCCTCCACCATTAAGGCTTTTTGCAGACCATACAAATCCGCCCTGGCTAATCGCAAGTCTGCCTTGAAGGACGAGGCCTGGTTAAATCTTATAGAGGCCAGAACTTTGACGAATACCTCAATGTTCTGGAGTATTAATAATAATCCTTTCTTGGCAGGTGATAGTGTCAACCTACTGGACTCACACATAATTGAAGATGAATGGGTAAGGCACTTTGAGGACATATTTTTGTCCATTTCCGCTGTGAAGGTAGACCTGTGCTTAGGCGAGGGCACACCCCATGTGGCATTCACAATGGAGGAAGTAAGAGAGGGCATAGCAGGGTTGACAAAAAACAAGGCTCGAGGCCCGATGGGATACCCCCAGGTCTTTACATCTTGAACATGGACACCTGGGCACCAGCCCTTACTGCGGTTATTAACTCTGCTGCCGTGTCAGGTTGCCTGGCTTCTTGGGCACTATCTTCAATTGTACCGGTCTTCAAAAAGGGAGACCGGGACAGCACCAATTGTTATAAGCCCATCTCTTTACTTGCATCAGTTGTAAAGATGATGGTCGCCACAGTACTCAACAGGCTCCCCAATTGGGCAGATGCCAATAACATTCTGTCAGATGCCCAAAACGGTTTCCGCCCGGGTCAATCCACGGTGGACCAGAGTTTAAACCTCTACATGGCACTTAATAAGTACACTAATGCACGCCCCGGCACTGTCTACCTAGCCTTCATGGACCTGTCTTCAGCGTTCGACCTTGTCAACAGATCGAAGCTTTGACAGATCATTTTGTCTCTAGGAGTTAGCCCAGACCGCGTCTGTTTTTTGAGGGCTCTACTCAGAGACTCTAAGGCGGTGGTACAATATTCCAAAGATCTGAGAGACACCCGCCAGTTATCAATTGAGAGTGGGGTTCGACAGAGGTGTATTCTGGCCCCCTTTCTTTTTTAATATATACATCAGTAACTTCAATTCAATTTGAGTAACTTGGAGCAGACCCTCTTGAAGTTAAAAACTGACTGTCCACAGGTGGGTCAGTGGAGCCTGCCAGTACTATTGTACGCAGACAAAGCTGCCCTCATGGCCGGGACAACTCTTACTGAACTAATTTGTCCACTTCATGGAGGACTTGGATTTACTGGTCAACAAATCAATTGTAATGCAAGTAGGTTCACGCCCTAGTAAACTTTAACTTTGTGGTGGGTTCGACGCCGGTCACTAAAAATTATGTCTTTTCATATTTGGGGTTAGTTTTTGACGCCGCCATGAACTGGCGTCCCCTCATCAGTAGGATAAAAGGGGACTTTGGTAGGGCCAACACTGCCATTTTCAATTTTGCATTTAGATTGGGCAATAGACCCATTGGGGCCCTCTTGCAGATCTACAAGGCCAAGTGTATCACTGAGGTGACCTACGGTAGCGAGATCTGGGGATATATGGAGAATGAGAAATTCCAAACTGTTGAAAATATATATTTAAAACATCTATTATGCCTACCGCAGTGTATGTCATCTATTGTAGTCCACAAAGAACTGGGCATGGTCTTTCTTCCTGACGTGCTATCTTATCACCCCCTATCACTGTGGATGAACTTGTGGTTCAGGGAGGAAATCGCCCCAAGTAAGGATATTTTCATTGACTGCTTTTCTCTGGATCATTATCACCGTATTCCCTGGCTCAAGTGCGCTGGGGATTGGTTTACGGACTTAGGAAGGGTCGATCTATTTACCAACCCAGAGAATTTGTGTAGAAGAGATCAGTGTTGAGTGAAGGAGAACTTATTTAAAAAATAGCAGCTGGACAGGGAAGAAGGGGAGTTGAGGAAGCCCAGCATGTGTAGGTACATTTTCATTGAAAAGTGTGCCATCGACTGAGCCCTATCCTCTATGGCTTAAAAGTACCCACAATCAATTTTTACTGACAAGGTTCAGTTTGGGCCTTTTTCATTATCTGCTGGCCCACCCAAGTAGGGCACATGGTAGCCAGAGTCTCCCTCCCTGTAGCTGCGATGGGAAGTCACCACAGGACATGACACATGTTTTAATGTTTTGCAGTTTTTGTGAGGTTCCAAGAATGCAAATTTTAGACAGGTTAGACTTGCTTTTATTTTTTTACAAATGCTTTCCAGCAGTTCTGTGCTATATGTCCTTAGTTTCTTGAGGTCTGCCTTCAGGCTTATATCTAGCTGTGAATAACCCATACAGCAGTGTCTATCAAGGAATGTTGTGACTGTTATATATGATTGGTTCAGTTTGTGTCAAAGCCGTTTTATTATTCCTGTATTTTAGGGGGCCAGCGTCTATGAACTGTTCCGCTAAAGGCCTTCAGAACTTGATCCTTTATTTGTTGTATACTGTGTAGTTTTAACTAAACATATTCCTGTTTTCCTTTTCACCGTAAATACTGTACATAGTTTTCGACAAAGATAATCTTAAGAGAAATATAGGTAGGTTGGATTCCATAGGTTTTTGCTTTTTCCCCCTCCCCTCTTATCTTAACTCTTACTGTCAAACCATTACTAGGATGTTTTAGAAAGGGGTGTGCTGAAAGATATATTATCATTTTATGAACCATATTTTATAACATACTGGAGATTATATCAATGTCTATTTATTGTACTGTAATATTTTTTCTTTCTTTATACTTTTATGGTTTATTTTGATAGATTGAATAACATTTCTGAATGATGATAAACCATCACCTAACTAGTGTGATATGCTTTAGCAGTGGGTTCCTTGGGCAATACTGAGAAGAATTTGAGAGAACTACTTTTCATTTATGTTCTCCCATTGTTAAACTGTAAGATTTATATTGAAAACATGTATGGGTCTGGGGATGGCAGTAGTGAAGTACACATACCTCCCTGACAGAAGGCTGCAAGTGGAATCCATTACCGGCAGAACATATTCAGCAAGTCAGACTAGTCAAACTTTCACTGCTCACAGAACATGTGCAGTTAAGACATAAATACAAAGTTGGTTACAGACAGATCTTTGGAGCAAATTCTTAACTCATTATATAGGTGGATGAGTGAGTGAACATGGAAGTTCTGATACCATTTTCACTTAAATGATATTCCATGTCATAATATTGCACGTTCTGCTGCTAACACAGAGATACTGCCGGTCTATGTTGATTCTTTGGTTTTTTAAATATTGAGAAATAGCCGTCATCTAATAAGACACTACTCTTTTGGAGCAGCCAGATTGCAGCTGTAGACTGGCAAAAGTTGCCAACGTTTTTAAAAGATTTTGAAAGTCATGTAGCAGGTACTGTCGAAAATGTTGAAGTCTGCCACTGTGTGTGAAATGGTTTCCTGGTTGGCTCAGGTATGCACCCATGCCAGGCAGGATCCACCACACTAGCCAGGGTGAGCTAGATATGCAATAAGATAACCTGTGCTCACCATCTTGTAGTTTGGCACAGAGCAGTCCGGCTCATCTACAAAGGCAATGTGTAAAGTATTTGTGCAACATACACGCACACAGTATCACAATGAATACACCACAAAATGACTCCAAACAGGTTTAGAAAAATAGAGAATATTTATGTGAGCAAAATAAGACCAAAACAACAGCAATCCAATAAGCAGAATTTTTAAAGAATAAAGCAAAAATAGTGCTTAGAAACCACTAGCGGTCAAAAGTTTACTTGTGGTCGTGAGGAACCAGTGCAAATCTAAAGTTGAGACCAACCACGATGAAGGGCAGGTCAGCTACAGGACCCACGCAGGGCTCAATTAGAAATTACCTTAGATGGAACAAAGCGTTGACCCTGAAGGCTCCATGTGTCGATCTTTTCCATGCAGTCAGGTCGCTGTATCGTTGTTGAGCTTCGCTGAAGTGAAGGCAATGCATAGTTTTCGAGCCATGCAGGCTGTGGAACCGCTATCATCAGGCAGCCACTGCATCAACGTTAAAAGGCGATGTGGAGCAATTTCTCACTCCGTCAATGCATTGTCGGTTTTTTATGAAAGCCGCTGTAGAACCCACTTCTGAGGCCTGGAGGTTGGAGGGCGCCCCTCAGCCAAGAGAAGGACTCACAGAAGGCAGAGTCTAGCAGCACCAGCAGGAATTTAGGAAATCTTTTCTGTCCCTTAGTCTTCAGAAGAACAGAAGGCAAGCCCTTGGAGATCATTTGGAGTGACGGAAGAGTCCTTCCAGCAGAGTCAGGGAGCAGCAGGCAGCAGGGCAACAAGCAGTCCACTTGAATCCTTTAAGCAGTACAGCAGTACTTCTGACAAAGGTTCAGTTCAATATACAGAAGTGTCTGATTTCAAGGGTTCAGAGACCCAGTACTTATATGCAAAAGAGCCTTTGATGTAACGGGTGACATCAACTGTCTACCATGCTAACCCTGGGCGGTAAATCAGTGCTTTGTGTGCAGACAGGACACAACCTAGTCAGATGTAAGTCATACCTGCCAACTTAGAATTGAATATCACTGTGTGAGGAGGGGGTGGGGCCTTGGAGGGTGTTTGACCTCATGCCGGGAGCTACCTAGGAGGCACTCTGCCCTTCACCATGCTCCCTATGCCTCTCCCAGAAAAATTAAAAACATAGGGTTATTGAGAGTGTCCCGGATGTCCTGGAGTGTTTTCACATCTCTTAGTGGACATCGACTGCTTACAGCATCTGAAAATGAGCTGAAAATCTACTGTTTACAGTGGTTTTCAGCTCGATTTTCCTGCCACCATGTGATTTTGGCTACTCATCAGGTGACTGTGTGAAGGGAGCTGAAATCGTGTGACACATGGCACTGTGTGAGTTGGCGGGTATGGTAAGTGTGAGCCACCTCTCCCCCTTCCTGCCCGGGAAGGCTGATCAGAATACAGATAGGTGCTCAGAATGCAGATGAGCCTTACCTTACTGTGTTTGTGGTGATCAAGAGGAAAATCCCAAAGTTTAGCTGTCACCTTACCAAGACGTGTATAGGAGACAGGCTGCAAAGCACACACACAGAGTTATAAGCACAGAGAAATGCACAGAGAAATGTCCACTTTCTAAAGTGGCATTTCTAAAATAGTGATGCCAAATCCAACATTACCAGTAAGCAGGATTTATCAGTACCATTCCAAACATATAAAACATGAAAAAGCTACTCTTCTCTTCTTAGGAATTTAAGCTTAAAGGTATTTTAAGGAATCTCCAATGTTAACATATGAGAGGAGCAGGCCTCACAGTAGTGAATAACAAAAAATGGGTGTTTGTCACTACTAGTACATGTCCTACCTTTTATTTACAAAGCACCCTGCCCTTAGGGCTACCTAGGGCCTACTGTCGGGGTGACTTATGTGTAATGAAAGGGGAGTTTCAAACTTGGCAAGTAGTTTTAAATGCCAAGTTGAAGTGCCATTAAACTGCACAAACAGGCACTGCAGTGGCAGTCCTGAGACAGATTTGAAAGGATACTTATTTGGGTGGCATAATTAGTGCTGCAGGCCAACTAGTATCGATTGAAGTACAGGCCCTGGATATATGATATACCACTTTACAAGGGACTTACGTGAAAAGCAAATATGCCAAACAGGTGTAAACCAATCATACCATGTTTTAGAGGAGCGAGCAAATGCACATTAGCACTGGTCAGCGGTGGTAAAGTGCTCAGAGTTCTAAACCCAACAAAAATGAGGTCAGAAAAATATGAGGAGGGTGGCAAAAAGGTTAGGGTGACCCTTCGGACAGGGCCATAATCAAATACATTGCCTAGCATGATGAATGTCTGTGTTTGTGTCAGTACTTAATTTGAGCCAGTGGTTGCTGGTGGGGCCCACCAGCACTCATTTTCAGGGTTCAGCACATATTTTTCCGTATCAGACAGAGAGGGAAACACACTGAGTGGAAAGACAGAAAAAGAGAAAGAAGGAAAAACTGTCACAAAGGGAGAAAGCAGGAACGTGAACGATTGAAATAAAGAGGAGGGAGTGTATGGTAGTGCATTAAAGAGGAATGGGCTGGATTGAAGACTACACAGCTCTGGAATTCGGTGTGCGGACATTTATTGGCACCGGCTGAAGGCTTTGGACTTGTTTTTGTTCTTTAAATTAAGCACTGGTTTGCTTGTCCTACTAAATCAAGCTTGTTTGTTGTTTCCATCAAAGCCCCTCTCTGACCATAGAGAACCCCTTCACACTGCTTACACCCTGTCCGAATTTCCAGATGTCATACAGGTGGGGGTCTGGCAGCCCAGCTCTGAGTGCGGTGGGTGGCGCTCATGAGAGAAGTGTCCCAGCACTGGTGCTGGAATTGGGCTTTGTCACTCGTGGTTGGAACCACTGTCTTCCTAAGAAAACTTTGAGCCTTGGCACTTATTTGTTTGTACTTGTTCAGTACTGGCTGACCAAATAAATTCAACCCAATGTGTTTATCAATACACTGCCAGAAACAGATATGCAAATAAGAAAAGTTCTGCGCGTCTTGCTTAGCTACAGAGAAAACTGCCTTAATGACTGATTGAAGCGAGAATATTCAATAAGATAGTCTTTGGCTTAGAAGCTGCTTGTAAAATAAGTTCGCAGTAAAGATTTTTCATAGCAATGCCACTTTACAGCAAACGTTCGCCTTCCAGTCTCTTCCACCGCTCCCCCTGCACGAGGAACATACTGTACTCCATAATGGCTTCATAATTACATTACAAACTGTGAGACAGAAGGATATAAAAGCATGCATGCTCACTCTCCCTAATACAGTATTTAGTGTGCACCTGTTCCGTTGTTTTCCGCATTCTGAAAGCAAATCAAGTGGAAAATGGATGTCCCCTGATATCGAATCCCAAGGTAGGTTGTCGGGAACTTTACTCACGTCAAAGAGAATTACACCGTATGAGAGATGCGCTGATTAATGTGTCTAACTATAAACTGCAAAGAGCTTTTGCATGAATGTATGATCACAATTAACATTCCTAGCCGATCGAAATTGACTTAACCACAGGCACATGGACAGAAGGGCAAGATTGGAGCCAGCGTGATTCCATCTGACATCCCTCCCTACAATGACAGAAGTTGAACAATGTTTGAAGGCAACGCACAAGACGTGCGTGAGGGGGCAGCACGAGAGGGGCTGCACCAGAGGGGAAGGATGTGCCTGAAACTCGGCAAATTCGCTTCAGATTTCAAATGGAGATAAACGCTTAAGCTAGATAGAGCTCAGCTACCCTCATGAACGCATTTTGGTATAGTTTTATGTATCTGTAGAATCTAGAGTGTGGTAATAAAATCTGACATGGAAGATTCGTATTAGCGATCCAGTCGGGAAGTAGGTGCTGTGTATGAATTTATATGCGCATGTAAGCGTGTTTGAGCACATGTATGTGCGTATTAATGGGTTATATGCGGGTATGCATTCATTCTTGTATGCAAGTGTGTAAGTACTGTTTTATGCCTATATGGTATACGTATGTATCTATGTACGTATCAATGTAATGTATGCATTTGAACATCTCTGTACTGAATGCGTGGGAATATGTAAGGATTTATAGATGCACCTCATGTATTTAAGTAGTCATATAAGGGTATGTAGATATTATACGTAGATTTGCATATTTGTTAGTGTCTGTGAAAAGTGAATTTTTAGTTGGGATTCGTGGTCTGTCTACCAACATTTATAATGTCACCATCCGGTTCGATTTAGTAAAAGTTTCCGTAATTTAAACTTGAGCTCAACCTCCAGGTAGAAAGCATTTAGAAGTACCAAAAAAACAGTTAAAAAGTCCAAAAACTCAACACAATAAAAATCAAACTTTGATAAAATTGATAAAAATAAAGAATAATATAATGAACAAAATAACACAAAAACAACAAAAAAAACAACAAGGGGAAACCTGAGATACATTTTTTTTTAAATGTTAAATGAAACAGCCCCAAAAAGAGTTAAGTGTCAACGTGGGTCAAATGGTCGTGGTGGACCTAGGTGTGATTTGAGGCTGATTGCAATGGAGCAGGGGTCAAATACGCCGACCAGGTTTGATTATGTTGGAGATTTCAGAATAGAAATCTAAGTCTTTCAGTGAGACAAGGCAGCAGGCTGTTTCCATGAAGGGCTCCATGACGTTGGATAGGCATTAGACGAGGTCCAGGTGTAGCCGTTGCTTATGGGGGACAAAGCTCTGAGTAGGAATATTCAAAATGTGCACCAGAGAAGTCATCCCGCTGACGGGCTACTATTGACTTATTTGCCCAGTAAAGTTTTTTTTACATTTGAACATAGTCACTTTTTTGGAGCTTAGACCCTCCAGAAGGGGAAGGCTGCAGCTTGTAGCCAAAGAGGTATTCATGAGGCCGGATACTTCTCTGTGAGGTCCTTGGATTTGCTGCTGTCGAAAAGCTCAGAGCAGGAGAAACCTGAATTTTCAGCCCACTGGCAATGCAGCTTAGTCATATCGATTTGGCAGGTCTGGGGACCCCTAGGGGTCTGCGACTCGTACTCTGGGGGAAGGTGGGGGGAGGCTGTCATCACCAATCCAAAGACAATTATTTTCATTTGCTGTCCCGTGGGATCAACCCTCTAGATATTTCTATTTTACTAACCTTAATTTCTTGAACGACTGAACAAATTCACACCAAATCACAAGAAGCATACTTTCATGGCGAAGATCTTGCTTTATGCCATTTTCGGTGTAATTCTGTTCAGTCTTTTTCTCTTCATCACTGTTTAAAATTTACTAGGGAAATTGCAATTGGAATTTGAGTTTTGGTACCCTCTTTATCTCTGGCCCACTTGGTAGATCACCCCAAAACTTTCCAGGAAGGAGCTAAGGTGGATGAACTTTGTTTGGAAAGTGTCATGAAGCTAATAGCGAAACAAAAAAAGCTCTTCATATAGAAAGTCTTACCTAACTGTAACTATATAGTGGTCACTCTGTCTCCGTGTCTCTCTAAATATTTATTTCTCTAGTATTGTAGTAACTTCTAATGTAGTGGTCATGTTGTAATGATGCGGTCATTTTATGAGTGGTAGTGACATACAACCCCAGATGAAAGTCACCAAGAAGGGAGCTCCAAAATAAATGCAATGCTGCGAAAAACGTTATGGTTGTCCGTCATGGATTCTCTTCTGGATCATGTTGTTGGTAGCAAAGAAAATAGCAAATTCTGTTCAAGCATCCGAGTGGACACCCAAAAACTATTCACTGTGTATCAAGCTAAACCTCACTCCATTGTAACTGTCACAATGGCCTGAGCAAGGTGATCCTAGATGCGTCAAGCTCAGGGGAATGACAAACACACATAGAATGTGAAGAGGGACACAGAGAGAAAGGCACACCATAACACAGCAGCATTCGATGCAAGGCACCCAACAGAAGGAGCTATCCAGCTGAGATACTTAGTGCTCTTTAATATTGAATGCAAACCAATGAAGTTATGGTTATCATTTGACCAAAAATCTTTCACAGTAGCATAAGAGGCACCATGATCTGTGTATACATTAAAAGGGTGAAATATAGAATTAAAGACTCTCAAGAAATCCTACACAAATCAGTTTGCAGCACAGGAAACAAACACTGAGACCGAATACACTAAGATGTACAAAAGCAATGTAAACAGTCAACATTATGAAGAGCAGAGTCCATGGCACCCCATGCACCACAAGAGGAAGGAGAACAATCATAACACTAACATAATATCTTGTCTCAGTTAAGGCCTATCCTGTGTACCTGAATGGTTATACCCTAACGCAAATTAGAATACCAGTTTCTGTGAGAAAGGAGGTGCACATGCGTGAAGCACAAAGTGATGTTAATTTATTTAACTCTTGTGCAGCGGTTAAAATGTATAAAAAAAGTATGGGATCTATGATCTTGAGTGCAATGGTGGCGGGTCAGTGAGTGTGAGGGTGGGACCAGAAATGTGGTTAAAAAGAAAAAATATATTCTGCAGCTATTTTGTTGGCTTTTCAATTTCAGATAAATACATATAAAATGTAATGCACTCATAACTTAAAATGCTTGTGACTGAAAGCACTGTGAATACACAAGCCATTATATTACAATTGTAATAAATAGTTTTAGATAGGCTGGCAAATTGTGCAAAGAGATTAAGGGTCTATTATAATAGCGGGGGATCGCCACCGCCCTTATGGCGGTGGTGATCCGCCCGCCATTATCCACCACCCGCATGCAATTTAACCCCCCTGATTATGTTGGCGGGGGGTACCGTGGCAGACGGGAAGACCGACCGCCACTTTTCCGCCCGGTCGACTGTTTGAATATGGTGGCGGTGTCTGTTAGACACCGCCATCCATATTACTATGCATGCGGGGATCAGCCTTTCCGTGGCAGGCCCCCAGGATGTTGGGGGATGGGAGCACATGAGGGTACCTATGGTACCCCCTGCATTTGCATGCACAATGTGGCAGACAAAGCGCGGTGCCTGCCACGTTGTGCATGCGAATGCACAGTGTGCAGCCACAGCATTGTGGGGGGCAGTGCTGTGTGCACCGCCTGCCATAATGATGTGGATGGGGATGCCACCGCCACCGTGGCTTCCTAATTCCTGGTGCGGGACTGCCGCACCACTGGCGGCCGGTCCCAGCAATGCCTGCCATCCTATTAGGCCCCTAAGTGTTTAAGATAAAACAAGTGCTTTCAAAATATATCTTTTTAGCAAAATGCATTGAGGCTGTACTTAATGCAGAATATAACTGAACACGTGCCGGGGCAATCACAGTTATGATAGACTTAGCCTGTCTTGCTGTATGTGTTACTTAGTAAGACAGCTACGTGTTGCCTGCATCAAAACCACCTGAACTTTAGTTGATGAGTAACATGCGTATCACCTACTTCCAGACAACAACAATCAATATGCTGTTCAAATACAAAGTATAGCTGCCTATACCATGCCAAGTTAATAACTTGTTATCACAAGTTCAATAGCATCTCATTTGCAGAGTTAGCCTTATCAATGTCCTAGGTCACTGACAAATATAATTTGCTTAAAACCTATGGATAGAAATGAGGCAAAGAAGCAGATGAATGTTATGTAACTGCTTGAGCAAATTGCTGTCATTTTAACTCTTAATAATAAAATCAGTAAAAGGTTTTGAAATAAATCAGACTGTACTTAATGCAACCTTTTCTTTAATAAAATGTCCATTAGGAAGACAAAATCCAGAATTCAGCTGTTAACACCTTTCCATTTTCTCTCAAAAAGAGTACATCTTTGGCACCATGAAACCTCAAATAACTCCATCCATTAAAACCATACTGGCTACTAAGCAGCCTTTTGATTTGCTGATTAATCAATTGCACATGCTGACATTTTGAGAGAAAGTGGTTTACTAGTTGGTCTGGATTGAAGTCCACCGCAAGTAATGTAGTCACAAACTTGTTAGGTTCAGTCAAAGGTTTCAGTAATGTAAACCTAAGCTCAACCCTTGGTATCTATGGCACAAAGCAGACAGGCTTAACTTCTTAGAACATTTATAAAGCATTTAGAAGTACTAAAACAGTTCAATAGTCAACAATACAGTATGATAAAAATCCCACTCCAGTTTATAAAAATAGAGAATAATGTGTTGAACAAAATGACACAAATCCAATAATGGGGGTGGCGGAAATATGTAATTGTAAAGTTTTAAGTAAAAATAGCACAAAAAAATGTAAAGTGCTAATGGTAGTCAATTGTTGCAGTAGACTGGGACCCTGGTGCAATTTACGGCCAATTGGTATAGAGTCTGAATAAGATAAAGCAACCAGATTTGACCCAATCACAGATTTTATCCTGGGAAAATTCTGGAAGCCAAAATCTTTCAGCAGGACATGGCAGAAGGCAGGATCAAAGGAAGTCCTCATAGCCTGAGATAGACATTGGTTGAGGTACTGCTGAAGCTGTTGGGTTTGGCGGGAAAAACTCCAAGCTAGATAAATTGAAATTTCAAACCCAGGGAAAACTTCTCGGTGGCCAGATACGTTTGATGCCTCACTCGCTCAGGTCCCAGTGAAACAGATTTCCCGTTGCGAAAAAGCTGAGTGTGGTAAACCTGTTTCTTCAGCGTGGCAAGATTGTGCCTTGGGAAGATGGACATGTCTGGTTTGTGCCAGTCATCTGGAGGTCTTACAGCCCAAACATTTTCTAAGTCCAAGCTAACTGGCCCTTGGAGTCCACTTCTTTCTCCTGGGTAAAAGAAGGAGTAGGTCCCTTCCTTTAGGGCTTCTCTATGGTCACAGACAGCAGGTCCAGTCCACCAGCTTGTGGGTATGGGTGACTCCTTGCCCCTCCCTAACCAATAGACTAAATGTTGCCAGGGGTAACCCGCCCAATTTTACAGCAGTTCCTGTGTACCCTACTGAAAATATTCCCAATGTGCTCCTCACTTACTAAATCCTAGATGGAGAAATCCTTCTCCCTTTGTTCAAAGCCTGTTTGCCCCCCTCGGTGTGTGGCTAGGTTAAAGTGCAACCCTTCCTCTGGAGTCACTCTAAACCAATTCTGGGGACAGCTTTCCCTGCACTAGGTTTGGTTCCTGGCTGACTAGGAAGATAAAGGAAGGGGCCTGTTCAGGTGCCATTTGACATCTGCTTGTAACAGGGGAGGACACTTTGAAGTAAATTTAGTTCCTGGACACAGCCCAAGTGATCCTACTTCCAGGGGAACAAAAACACCTATCCACACCCCAGCCATTGTATCTGCTCTGGGAGCAGTTTCATACTTCATCAGAGCTAAGTACTCGACTGGCCACTGCTAGAATTTAAATCAAATGAGCCCCCAGGAGCTTCAGGAAAGGAAAAAGTAACTTTATAAAAGTTACATCTCCTTAATATGTATTAACAATTCGACAACAACATTGAGTTGGGCTTTTCATAAACATTAAAAATAGGGGTTTAATCACCTTTTTAGCTAGTTCTAAACACAAGATAGAAGAATTATTATTGCCTCCCAGTGTTCTTCTATGGGCCAGCCAGCCTTGTTACAGTGAAGATAGTTTTTGGGTGCTAGTCTCTGTAAAGGCATGTTAACTTTAAATGTCTACATGTCCTAGTTTGAAATACTATGCAACATCCCTTGAGTGCTATATAGTGATGACTCATTAACGTTTAAAAAGAAGGTTTCCTCCTGTCCAAAAGCCTTTGTTTCAACAGGTAGGGATGTAGGTTAAAATTACAGTTTTCAGGGTTCAGTGGCAGGCCTTGAGCAATGTTTACATGATCACACTAGTGGTGGGCACAGTAAATGTGTGGTCTATAGCAAACATTGAACTCTCCATGCTTTGGGTGTATTTTGGGCATCATGTACCATGTCTTATAGGAAAGTTAAGTATGCCAATTAGCCACCCATTTCAACATGTTTTATGTGTCAGAGAGAATGCACTGGAGCCTTTTAGCAGTGTTCTAAAGCTCAAAAACGCAGCTGCATCAGCCCACTAAAAACAAAATCTGAGGGTGACAGTGCAATAAGAGTCACTTTCTCATACATTTCTTTCAAGAAGCATGCGCCCTAGCTAAGCAGGCTTGTTTCTTCTCTAGCTGCCGATACCGCTCTCCACGGTACAGTGCAAGGGAAAACCATACCTTCCTTTTCAGCCAGAGCCACCACAAGTTTGGCATTAATCATTCAGAAATTGCTGTTTTTTAACAACTTAGGAGAGCTGTTTTGGTAAAATTAAAAAATGATTGGGAACACCTTCCCCAATAAATCCTACCCACTTCAACCACTACTCCTGTGAGCCTCTCACTGGTGTGTGGTCTCATCATTGCACCATCGAACGCAAACCTACATGTTTTCAGAAGGTTATACTACATGGATTGAAATTCTAGGCCTATAAATTTACAATGCAGAAGCTGCTCACAGAGTCACACCCTTCATGTAGAATGAATCTGTCAATATTACCCTCGGAATGAATGTGCTTCCTGTGGGAGTCCTATCTATTATCAAAGAGCCAGTGGTTCAAACTAGACTGGATCACCAAAATAAGGATTTTCAAAGGGTTCTGTGTGATCTATTATTTTTTGCATGCTTATTAAAGTTGGGAGGCAGTGTATGTTAATACTAAATTTTCCCTGTTAAAGTTCAAGTGTTGAAATAGTTGTTTTCCTGCTTGAGCTTTTAAATAAAAGCGCTTCACTACTTCCATTAAGATACCTTTTACTCTATGTATAAACAATTAATGGAAAGTTACAAATCTATGCAAAATAGACCTATGTATATGGTTTGTGGAGGTTTGTGACTTTCTGTGGTATTACAAAAGTTTCCATGGGAATTACATTTCCATGCTTTCTCTTTTACCTCCACACCCTTCTCCGTGGGTTGAGTGGACAGTAAAACATCTGAGTAAGTGTGACTGGCAGAAATTAGTACATATTTTGGTTTCTTTTTCCCTAGACAGAAAATAAAACACTTCTCCTTGTGGAGAAGAGTAATCTCTGCACTACCTATGAAATTAAGTTGTATTACTTTCATTTCCCATGTCTTGTGCAGGGGTATATTGAAGTGTTTTTCCTGAGTGGGGAGGTACATGCAAATAGTTTTGCAATGCTGAAAGAATTAAGACTTATTGCTTGTTTCTTGTGTTATGCATGATCAACCACTTTGCCAACTGCGCTCTTACTCAGTTTTATTCATTTAACATATACCGTACTATTGGATTTTCTTGAATGAAAGATCAACCTAAGGGTGTCTGCATATCATGGTTCTGTGAATCAAAATGTCTGCTTTTGCGTCCGTATATAACTTTTTAACCAGTAGAATTAAAATTAGATGCTCACGATAAAGCAGTAAAATGGGTCCTTAGGTATTTTAGTTTGACATTGTTTACCCTGGTGATACTTTCATGATCACAAAATAAAATAAAGCTTTTTGTCCTTGCCGAAAACACACGGAGGAGAGAAAGCAAGTAAGACAATGAGGGAGAGCGAGAGAAAGTCCCAGAGAGAGAGAGAGACCCAGAGAGAGAGAGAAAGAGAGAGATAAGTCCTAATGAGAATTTTATATGCACATATTTTTTGACTTCACACTGCTTTGTTTTATAGAATTTCTCTTATCTTTTAACTTTTTTGCAATAGCCTGCAAGTGTTTAACTCATACCAATATTCCTGAAGTTTACTGGTCACTCAGCAAGATGCAATCCAATGTGGGTTGTTCATTTTTTTTCTTTATTTACTGGCAAGCTGCGTTTTAGATTATATTTCAGACACCTTTAGCTGTTTGTTGGCAAGTCTCATGTTTCTAATGCAAAAACCGGATCACTGACATAATATCAACGACAACAATATCGACCAACCAGAATATCGTGTCAACAATATTGATGGACAAAATATCAACATTCTATCTCTACAAAGGTAAGTACAGAAATATCGAAACCAAAATATCATTGTTTAAAATATCGTTGTTCAAAATATCATATTTTTAAGTCTTAAAAATAATATACAATATATTAAATATTAAATATAATTAATAAAATCATAGTTAGAATTATTTAAAATTTTTAACAATAATAAATAATAAATGTAATATAAAAATAAAGTAAACATACATATATAAACTTTTTTATATATATGTACTTCATAATATTAATAAATAATTATTTTATTATATTATAAATTATTACAAACATAATATAAGTTATGAATACATATATATACATAAACCTGTCGGATAAATATACAAATACATTATATATGTAATAAAATAAAATATTAAAATAAATATTTATCTTTAAAACCACATTCTACACTACATTAACTAAAACAGTAGGGAAAATATTGGATAGCGTAGGGCATAAAATTACTATTTCCACTCCAAGGAGTGCCACAGTATGGAAAGTGTTGGATAGCGGATGGGAATTAACTATTCTCACTCCAGGTAGTGCAACAGTAGGGAAAGTGTTTGATAGCTAAGGGGAATAATTTACTATTCCCACTCCAGCAACTGCAACAGTAGGGAAAGTATTGGACAGCGGAGGGGAATAATTTACTATTCCCACTCCAGCAAGTGCAACAGTAGTGAAAGTGTTGGATAGCGTTGGGGAATCATTTCCTATTCCCACTCCACAGAGTGCAACAGTAAGGAAAGTGTTGGATAGCGTTGGGGAATCATTTCCTATTCCCACTCCACAGAGTGCAACAGTAAGGAAAGTGTTGGATAGTGGAGGGGATACATTTACTGTTCCCACTCCAACAATTGCAAAAATAAGGAAGGTGTTAGATAGCGGAGGGGAATAATTTACTATTCCCACTCCAGCAAAATAATAAACATTAATTAACAAATACTTAAATAACAAAAAATAATTTACCTCCCACCAAATACCCCTATAAATAACACCACCACTATTGTAAAACATGACACCATTAACATAATTGCTTAACAATTAATTAATTAACTAATAACAATAAACAAAAAAATTAAAGACAATGGGTAATATGTTAATTCATACTATTAAGACTATAAAATAACAATAAATACATAGTATCTGAAAAAATTTAAAATTATATCAATTTTAAATTACTTGCCACACTACTCCCCTCTAAATACACAACTTGATCATAAGCAATTGACACAATTAACATATTTACCAATCAATAATTAATAATTAATAACCAATTAATAATTAGACAATAACAAATTATTTAACACAATTAACAATATGAAATGGTGAATACACAAATAGTAATTAATACAAATTATTAATTAATTAATTCTAATTAAATTACTTCCCACCCTACTCTCCTATAAACCCACAACCCGCTCTTAAAAAAATAACACAATTAAGGTATTTACCAATTAATTATTAATAATTACTATCCAATGAATAACCAATTAATAACAAAAATGTAACACAATTAACAACATAAAATATTAAATACATAAATATGAATTAATAAAATTATGAATTACCTAATTATAATTAAATTATCTCCCACCCTACTCCCCTATAAACCCTCAACCCGCTCCTAAAAAAAAAACAGAATTAACATATTTACCAATTAATTATTAATATTCAATACCCAATTAATAACTAGTTAATAACAAAATGACTAATTAACACAATTAATAATATACATTATTAAATACAAAAATATTAATTAATCAACAATATTAATTAATAACTGTAATAAAATTACTTCCCACCGTATTTCTCTATAAACCCACAACCCGCTACAGAACTAAAACGCAATATTTAATTTCTTAAAAGTTTTATCATTTCTAAAAATGTATTAATAAATATATTATAATTAAATTACTTCCCACCCTATTCCCCTATAAACCCACTACCCGCTACGGAACTAAAATACGCAAAAATTACTTAACATAAAATTAATTCTAAAAATGTCAAACATACATTAGAAAAATAAACTATACTTTTAACACATATACTAAAATACAGAACACTAAAATAAATTTCGATATTATTAACAACGATATTTTGACTAACGATATTAGTAACTTCGATATTAACAAAAACAATATTTCTTACCTGCATGTCGATATTCTGTTCGACAATATTCTTGCAGGTCGATATTGTGTCACATCGATATTTAAGCATCAATATGGCATGGCGATATTTAAACATAGATATTATGACTCTATACCGCAGAAACCTATACTTCGAGTGGCCTTTAGGTTCGGCCCCTGATCATGATTGGAGGGCTTTCCTCCCTGACCTTATCCTACTGAGGAGTATTTCAAGTGCACAGTGTTTTGTTTAGAGAAGTAATATCCTTCCACTATTGATTTGACAGGACTCTTTATTTTCTTTTTTTCTTCATTTAATTTGCATTTACGGATACATTGGAGTGCAGCTTTTTCCTTGCTGAATCACCCATTTCCATTATCTATTTCTAGTCCCTACCCTGATGCTCTCTGCCTATTTGTTGCATTTATTTACTCAGGCAAGCGATCAAGTGCTGCTAGGTCTCAGGCTTCTTTTATTGCTGCTTATGTGTACTTTAGTTTTTTTTGTATTTCTGTGTACTCTATTTTAACTTCCTACACCAGTCCCCATCATGCTTTCAGTTTTCTAAATCTTATCACAGTGACCACCCTAGAACAGTGACATGGTCTCAGACATGTACTGGTGAATCAAATTATGTGTGCGCCACCCCAAGCACTTCTGCTCCAACTGTTGGTGTCATACAATCATGGTGTAATGTTGGACCAGTGCCATCGGGCTGAGGACTTACAAGTCTTTCTCCATTTGGATTCAGAGTATTTCCTGGTTTCCGTGTGATTATCTATCATGATAGCTCTACCATATGACATCTATTTCTTGAATCCCCTTCCATGGTATAGATAGGCCAGTATGTCCTGATGAACCCGAAAAATTATTTAGGGTCTGAAACATTGACATTCATCCCTTGCTGACTGTATTATTTTGCCAAATTTGGATCACCTTGAAACTAGAGAATAGAATTTCATTACAAGACTGCAGGCTACCATTATGCAATAATACTTGTATTGCTGCACCACATGTAGTCCTTTAATGAACTAATTACATCATGAGTAAAAATATTCCATAAGAACATTAGAACAATATATAACATCATGGTAACTAGGCATCAACCTCTTTTATTCGGAGCTCCTGGCCAGTTACGTATTATTTTCTTTGAATCTGCTTTCGATTGATGATTTGAGAGCTTTATTTAGCTTTATAAATCCATAATCAATAAAGATAAGGTAAGTAACCTTACTGCTTGACTGATCATACCTGTGGTTCCACGTTAATAGGCGGGTAAGTTAAAAACATTTTTTTCATCTTACTACCTTAAAACACCCTTCCAATTTACAGTCGGGTTGTACCTGCCTTTAATTTTTTTCCACCTTTGGGTTAATGTTACAAGTATTCGACCTTATCAATTAATTTACCTGGCCTGGGTGCCAGACAGTGAAGCGTCCCTCCTTCCTGAGGCACCTCTCAGACAGATTCCCTCGCACACAGTCATGGGCAGACTTCCCCCGAGGCAACCCTCGAGGCAAATACTGCATTGGGACAACCCCGCTGTGACCTAGCCGGAGTTCAAGCATCGTGGAGATGAGCAGTCCCCGCCCAAACTACAAGGGCTGCGGTTAAGTCAGGCAGGCCGCTAACGAACAACAGAGCCTCCATATCGGCTCCTAACTACCTCGGCGGCAGCTGGAAAGACTTCCAAGTTGCAGGCAGGGCAGAGGTCGCGTTATGATCACGACCCCGCCCAAAACTCTCCCACAACCCCGTCCTATGATGTAAGGGGAAAAAGGTTAAGTAATCATGAGAGAGAACGGACCAAGTCACATTGACGATTCACGCTGTGCCTTTCTATGACAACCCAGAGCGTGAATATATAACAAACCTTTTATCCTGCGAATCAGCACTTTGTTTTGAACGGTAAGACTCTCTCCTCCCAAAAAAAAAGAAAAAAAAGAAGAAAATGGGGCCCAAAAGAAATACATAGAATAAAGGAGATAAGGATATATATATATATTTTTTTTTAAGTCCCTTATAGAACACTATAATGTAGGAGAATAACATACAGGAGGAAACTACTCCCCTCAATGAGAGTATGCTTATGAATTGTTTTGAGAAACAATTTAAGCCCTCTTTGAAAGAGGCAGTTAAGGCAGCCTTTAACAAGAGAAAAGGGGATTATGTTACTGGTTATCCCCTCAGAGGAGGAGGAACCAATTCCAAAAAAAAGACTGAACACCTTGAGGCTCATGGTAGCCTGTGCGCTACAAAAGAGTGGGAACCATCCCTAGGTAGCCTGTGCGCTACAAAAGAGCGTGACCTATCCCTACGTAGCCTGTGCGCTACGGAGAACAAGGGTGCCCATAGCGACACAATTAGAAAGAGCGGCCATGTTGGCACAATAAGTTCAGGTGTCCCTCTCATCACAAGAAGACAGAGTAACCTTTATGGCACAAAGGACCTCCGTTTTTCTACCTGACAATGAAGAATATCCTTTCACAATGAATTTCGATGGGGAAGCTGATGAAAATTTTTGAGCCCTTATAAACCTTGGACAATGGCCTCCTTGATGAGAATTTAGTCCAACCAAGTAATTCTAAAACTATCAAGGATCCAATGAGTGTGGAGATGTTTAACCCCACACGTATCACACACCCTAGAGGATCTGACAGGTGGCCCTTGGACCATATATCGAACTTCATTAAGTTCTGTATTTGTAAACCCCTTGAGAAGGAGACTAGAAACCTGATGAGGGCTGAATTCCCCAGACCCTACCTAGACAATAAGTCTGGGATGACACATAACCTAGACTCTGAATTACTGACCTTCCTGATCAAGACAGGAAAGGATCCTAGGAAAAGACTTGAACGTTGCCAAGACTGAGTACTGGACACTCTAGGACCACTAGCTGGGATTCTGGACTTGGCAGAGGAAGCATCCTCGAAGGGCAGACACGTGAACGTAGAAGAGCTCTGGGGATGGAGTCAACGTGCTCTATGCCTCCTTGTTAATGCCAACACAGGGTTAACCTCAGAATGAAGAAGGTCAATACTTATACAAATAAACCCTAAAGAGGGAGACCTTGCTAATAAAAATATCCAGGGTGACCAGAATGGTCTCCCTTTTGGAGAAATCTTTATCAAGATTCTAGGAAAATACGTTTCTACCTTCTCTGCCTTTAACAAACTCCAGAGTGTCCAGACGGTCGAAAGTCAGTGGTTTCTTGATCAGAATCTTGTCCACGTCGAATCTAGGGTCCTACAGCCAGGTAAGCCCTTTTGTACCCACGGGAGAGGGTGAACAGATTCAGGGGACCCTCCCAGGGGAAGGTCTGTACAGTGGAGAGGTTACTCCCCTGTCCTTTGCCCAGTTTCACCCCAGAGCAGGAGCCGGTTGGCTTCCAGGACTGGTTTGAACTGGACTATGCACAAGGACACCAAATGTGTCCCTCATGCAGACTTTTGGTTGTTGGCAAGTGCACCCACCCAGGTCTAATACACTAAATCCTGTCTGGGAGGCGGTCACACCTCCTTTTGACAGGATGCCTATTGTTCTGCCTTCCCCTGCTCGAGCTTGGCTCAGTAGCAGGAGGGCAGAAATGTGTCTCTGGTCGGCAGCAACTCTTTTGGGCTGCCCGGGACTAGAAGGCTGGTACTGGCAACTCCAGGGACCTCACAATGCTTGTTTCTGAGGGGTGGAATCATACCTCCCACACCGGTCATCACGCAGTCGCATAATGCCACTCTATATGTCGTGAATGGCTGCAGCACTAACAACCCGGGAGAATAGACTCTGTAGGCTACAGGGCTGTCCTGCTCATGCAGTGGCCCCCTCTCACTTAGAACCAAGCACCCTGCCTTCAAGATTGTTAAGGCCTGCTATAGGGGTGACTTCTAGGTTTTAAGTATAGTGACCCTTAGATATAGTAAACCTATATCTTTAGTAAGTGGTGCATGCACCAACTTACACGGGCTGCATTGGCATGCCTGTAGATCCATTTTGTATGCCCTCTCATGGGTGGCATAATACATGCCTTAGCACATGGGAGGTCTCTGGGTTACTTATGCCCTGCGTATATGGGTACCATATACTAGGGACTGACAAGGGTACACCAGGATCCAAGGATACACAACATAACAGTTTAGGGAGAAAGCAGATAGACTAGGGTCCTGATTAGAAGGATCCCAGTCAGACTAGTCAAAAACAGTATAACATGAAGCAAAAAGTGGGGGTAACTATAAGAAGCAGATCCTACTTTCCTACATGTATCTTCCAAAAACTACCCTACCACGGTGTTTATTCCTACCCCGGAATGAGAGGTCGTCAAATGATGAAGCATGCCTCGAAGTTGAGGGTGAGATGACCTGGATAAGCAAAAAAACTGAATGGGTTCATTTTGGCTTTAGTACCCTTAAGTAACTTTTTTCATGTTTTATAATTCAAGTGTTACCACATTTGTATTAATGCAGTGTATTTTCTATTAATTGCAATCAATTCGCTGACCTTCATACAGATGTATGTTATCCAACACTGCATAAATAATAGCTTCCTCTATATATGAATGGATGTAAAAGATATATTCAGGTTATAAGGGAAACAGACCCTGATTTCCTACTTGCAAAAAAACACAGTAAAAGGAGAGAAAAGATAAGAAGGCAAGAGCAGGAGAAAAAGTAAAAGAGGTAGAGAAAAGCAGAAAAAGAGAGACAGAAGAGGGATGAGGCTCAGACAGGAGCCTACGGGTGGCGGAGGGACTCGAACTCCTGACCAAAGGGTCAGCAGCAGTGAAGGGGGCAACAGCAGCTACCATGTGGAGCTGTGCAGTGAAGGGAGCAGTCCACTAGAAGGTAGTCCGAATCCCACTCTGTGTCACACCCAGGGGTTAAGTGTACCATCTGTGTCATGCCCAGTGGTCCAAGAAACTTACACCTCTCACTCTTTTCAGATACCAATGGTGTTAAAAAAAACTGTAGCACTGAGAAATTATTTCCGGCTAAACAACTATGAGATTAAGGTGCCAACTCCGCCCATGCAGGAAACCTGTATCACCAAAAATAGCATCATTGGAACCATAAAGGGCTATATAAATAAATAAATATTCACCTTTCCTAACAAGCTAAACATTGAAAAAGGGTGACATCCTCAGGATCACTTCCAAGGCTGCCTTACGACTGATACAGTTGGGACATATAAAATAGGTAATCCAGACCCTGTCAGTGGTAGGGTGCTCAGGTTATTTTTTTATGCTTATCTCTAGTCTGCCATACGCCAAATGCTTGAAAAAACATTAAAACTCACAATGTTGTGGGTAAGAGACCACATGTCTCTTACCCTCTGTGGTGACTGCTTCAGGATAGACCTCCACCCTGCAGATTCAGCAAAACTTCCAATCAATTGCGGAGTCTGCCCATCCTTGTCATTGCGCGATTTGAATCTGTCCGTGCGGGGTCACCTTACTTCGGCTGCAGTCGGGTATGAGCTCCCAATCTCTCCTGGCTGGCTAGCAAAAATGTTTCTCGAATTCGAAATACCTTAGAAAACAAGAGACAAGAGATGTTTGGCAAAACAAGAACAGTTTGTTTAATTAAACATTGCAGCGGGGAGAAAATTACAGGCACAGGATCTGAGGAGTGTCTCAGTTCATATTTAGTTGGAATCCTTCTTAAATACAGTTTTCATCAGGTTGTAAAAGTTCTCCTGTGATCCATATATGGTGAAGAATGCTGGTTCCTGCCTTAGAGTCATAAATGAATAGTCAAATAGTTACTACAGGTGGGCCTTGACCTTGCGTGGACACAATGTGCTCAGTGATCACTGCATGTGCTGTATTCTGATTGGCTAAATGTTCATAACTCATGTGCCATCTGACTTTATGGTGTTTTAGGAGTGTGCGTACCCCCACCCCCAGCCATGTGTGCTTTAATGGGGGTCATTCTCCCAAGACAATTGTAATGTCGGTGCGCCTATCTGTAGCATTAATCTAGGGTTTCCTGTTCATACAGTCATCTGCTCACTATGTGCCATCCCACCTGCGACCATTAATTCAGTAACCCCGGGCCTGGGTGTCAGAGCTTGCCTGAGAATGTATTTGCATGTCTGGGTTGATAGGGACGTGATTTCGGTTTCATAAATGAATATATCGTTTCCATATTCACACTATCTTTTTTCAAATTAACACTAGCAAAAGGCCTACTTTCTCCCCTTGTTTATAATGTTAGGACTTCAGTCTATACAACATCTATTCATCCTTAGAGGTAAAGAGGGTATTAAATTCCATATTCGCTCTCCCAAAAGCCTGGTGCGTCTTTTCAGTAGGACATGTGAAATGTTGCTTCATAGGCGGGGCAATGTCACATTCAAAGGCCGCCTGTTTCTCTGCCATCTGTCTCCCAGTGGTTGCAGAATCCGGCATCAGCTGGCCCCAGATAGTGGCCTAAGCAGCAGCCTACAGAGTTTGTGCTGCCTGGACAGACCCTTTATTGCTGGCTAGGTGTCAGGTGAGACTGTAGCTTACCTTTCTCTAAAGTTTGTAACAAGAAACATTAAAGTTTCACAGCTTTCTATATGGCTTACTCAGAGACCACTCAAGGTGGAGGTGGATAGGGGAGCGGTCAGAGAGCAAAAGCTCCAGGATGCCACTGCATTTGAACAGGTATAACTGCTTGGGGCACAAGGAAATAGTCAATCCTTTATATCGTATTTTGTACAGCAGAGTGGAAAGTGTATTAATTGCCTGTAGGGTGGAGGAGGCGTCAGATATCAGTGAGCCTGTGCTAATTTGTGTTTGCCAATCCAAGAGCGCTCTGTCCCGGTTGTGGATTAGGTCAAGAGGTCCCATTCTGACCAAGCGGGCGTCCAGGCCGCCATTTTCTTGCACAATCTGTACAAGATAGTGTTTTCTGAGTTACAATGGCGACTCCACCTTTCTTCAGGCGTGGTCCGTAGGCACATCAGTCACATACATCTTGTGGGGGTTTGTTTCCAGCTGAAAAAAGCTTGATCCACCTAGTATCACTTTAGTTTTTCAGTTTCCACCCACATTAGGTGCGTTTCTGTAGGAGGCTAACATTTGTCCATTTGAACGCCAAGAAGGAGAATATTTTTTCCGCTTAATGTAACTGGTCAAGACATTCACACTATGGGAAATATATGGCAGCAGTTGTGGAGGCCATAGTAACCAGTATGGGGCAAGCAGCAAAAGGAAGTGCACTGGTGGGAGGAGTTGGAAGAAAATGTATCGGTCAAGGGGAAGGTGGCGTTCACTACGCTTGAGAGGTGGGGGGGCCATGCCATTAGGAATTGGGTGGCCCGTTCGAGTAGGAAGGAGCAGGCCTTGGCTGGGGGGGGGGAGTGGGGGTGCCTAGGGTTGAAAGGTGGGGTATGCCACAGGCAAGGGGACATGGGGGAATCTCTTGTGCCTGAAAATAACTCTATACAATGGAAAAAGGGAGACCAGGCTGTGGATAACTTTCGGTGGTGGGACTGAACCCCTAGCTCTGCTATTGCTTCCGACGAGGCACAGCAGTAACCGCTCAGTGGACAGAGACGTGATCTATATTATATGCCTTGTAGCATAGAATGGACCAGAGGAAACCCAAGACAGGGAGATGAAGGCCCTGTGGAGAGTGGTTTTACAGAAGGAACATAGAACGGGGGATGGGGAAGAGGTTGCACCCACAGGAGGCGGAGGGGGGATGGGGGAGAAGAGGAAACCTGTGAGTAGTGGCCCGAGGCAGAGAAACATGGACATTGCCAATCAAGACCGTGTTTATGGTAATGAGTTTGAGCGTATAGGAAAATGCAAGATGATATTAACAGGGACCGTATTGGTAATTAAAAAAGCGGATATCAGGGAGGAGGAGGTGAGTGGGGGAGGGTGCCGAAGTATCGCCTGAGAGTGGGGGTGATTGATCGGGAAGTAGCAGTTGACAAGCAACAGGCAGCATTTGTGGAGCAACATGCAAGAAGTCAGGGAATGTGAAATCAGACAAAAAGAGAAACCAAGTCGTCCATGACATACATATACTCACCAAAACCCTTCATTCACTGCAAGCCTGTATCATAACAGTCTCCATCCATGAGCCAGTCAAGGGCTTCAGGGGGGGACCTGAATTAGTCTTGGGTTCCTCCATAGTATGAATCGCTCTTTCCCTCTCTCCCTGCTTTTTGTAGACTTGATCTTGCGACTAGCCTGATGTTGGGGAGATGGTCCGGGTTGATGGAAGGGATTTACTATCCTCTGGCTGCACCGGTATAATGTCCATCTGTTGTTCGTGCCATCTTGAAGGTAGGTGGAGGTGCAACAACAAGGTACAACAGAGCACGTGCACTCAAGCACATATTGCAAGTCAGAGATTCGCACACCAGTCTTCCAAAGAGTCCAAAGAGCTTGAGGTGAAGATGGATGGGAGCGACCCAAGACATAGAGGGTTAGGGTCTGAAGGCCAAGCGACCGCCGGCCAGCAAAGGTTAACAGGACATTATAGATAGGTAAAAATGTAAGTTAAAACGTACCATTTAAAAAAAAACCACTGATATTCACCAATTATAGTTATCTCAAGTAACTATAACTCGCGCCCCCATCATGCATTGTGTTGTCATCAGTAACGTCATTTCAGATGTTGCAGTCTTGCTATCAATGACGCCATAGAACATGTCATGATTAATGTAATATCGAGGTAATTACCAGTGCAGGGCGAGGGCGCGAGTTATAATAATGAAATGCATTATTATTTATCAATCATTCCGCTCGACATTCACAGTTGCACGCACTTTGGAAAATAATCTTGACTTTGACACTGTGTGAAATGTAGTTATTTTTAGGTCTCGCCTGACCCAGCGCATGCGCTGCTCTGGCGAGACTTATTGAGAGGGCTGCAAAAAGTGCTACCAGGCTAGCCTAGAACTGCAGTGCATGTGCGCGGGCGCGCGCGCCGCGCTTTACCGCGATTACTTTCACTTTCGCTGCCGCAGGGCCGCTTGGCATAGCCAATAGGTCTCGCTTTTGGGACGTTATCAGTATTTAGCTATGCAACTGTTGCATGGCTAAACACTTATAAGGTCACAAAGGCGAGACCAATTGGCTATGCCAATGCTTGTTTACTCTTTACTGTTAAGCCATACAAATGTAGGTCTCGCTCTACCTGCGGGAAAGTGGTGCATGGATTTATCATTTTTCCACCCACTCCACGTAACTGGAATGAAAACATTACCGAATTAAAGTAGTTCACATTATTCTTGTAGGTTTCTTTAGCGTCATAAGGCCTGTTTTACTGCCAACCCTTTCGGTTATCTTCCGAGTGAACCCGTGTCTAATTCCCAATATCCAGGCCTTTTTAGGGGTGCATGTGTATCTGACATAAAGACAAAAAATGGGCACCTCGAAAATAAATTGTGTGGGCGCTTATGAGAAACCCCGGCCTGGCTTCACTCACAGATCTTGTTGAAGGGGCAGATAACTGTACTGTTTTCTAAGTCATTCTCGACCAGACGATTTTAAAATCGTCGTTTATCTAACTCCTAGCACCTTATTGGTGACCGGTGTAGACCTAACGCTGTAGTACCATTCTATCGATCTGGGGTTCCTTATCAAAGTTAGATCCCCAAAGCATTGTGTAATTGTGCTTATATTGTGTCAAAAGCATTGCTACCCCCCCAAAAAAAGAATTTAAAAATGTGTCATTCACTCCAGGACACCCAAGTTTAATTCCGCCTGCTCGTGATGGCAGCATTAAACACGTTATATTCATCACTTTTTAGACGCTGTCATGGATTTATCATAGTCAAGACAACTAGTTTCTGGGTCCATTCAGCAATATTGTCTCGCACATTCGTCAAGACCCACATTTCTTTCTATTTCGATAACGAGTAAAAAGCTGCCAAAAAGGATGTTCTTAAGGCATCCCCTCCGCTCCCCCCCCCCCCCCCCCCAGCTAATCCTTTGTATGCCAACCGGTAGGTGAATAGAAACATTGGATTCTCCGTCCAAAAGATATTTCCTCTAACAGTGTCTTTGGTCTTGAAAGGACGCTGCGGTCGTCATAATGTTTTCGTAATAAAATGTGGGTGCATTCCAAAAAGCAGCTTTTTTTGTTTTAAATTTTTAGTTTGTGATGTAGAAATGATCGTGGACACATACTAGGTAGTTGTCTATTGAAAATGTTAAGAAGAGTTTTTCATGAAACAATGTATATCATTTGTGCACCATTTTCTAATTATGTTTTAGTGGTGAATTAATGTTCTCGGGAATTCTAAAACACACATTGCTGGCGATGAGGTGAGCGCACACCCCCAGAGTGGTGTCAGTCTATTTTTCACTAAGCATAAACGGCAAAATAAAGATGTGAGTACCTGGATAGGTCTTGAACTTTGAGATGGAATTAAAATAAAGATACAAACAAACGGTGCATTAATCTACATTTTAATCACACTCCCACCTCAAGGAGACCAGGGCGCACTCCAGATAGGTGGAAAATGGCATTTTCACCACTTAAAATGTCAACTTAAAGAGATCTGCCATTTGAGTACCACACACTGCTTCCTAAACGAAACAAGCATTGGCATAGCCAATAGGTCTCGCTTTTGGGACCTTATAAGTATTTAGTTATGCAGCACAATGACCTTGGTGCAACAACATTAACTGTTGCATGGCTAAACACTTAAAAGGTCCCAAAGGCGAGACCTATTGGCTATGCCAATGCTTGTTTATTTTTCGTGCTTACCCGTGTTTTCAAATGTGTTACGTATGGATTGCACCATTTTGCTTACAATCGTGCTGTCTTTCCAAACCATTGTCTGCGTTAGTCGCGAGAGCCCTATAAAAGCTTGCACGCGTTGTGTTGTGTTTTTGTTAGGAATTCCATTACTTAGAGCATTTATTATTCTGATCTCAGAGCAGACCTATTGGTGCAGCTGTGCACATCTTATGCGCCCTGGGTCAGAGCTCAGTGCAGTTTTATAGAACAGTGGTTTGAAGGATGTAATTAAATACTACTTTGCTGGACAGGAACAAATTAACAACAGCATTGTATGGAACTAATAATTGTACTCCCAAACGGGAACGTTGCTGCTACTAGATAATTTGTAGAAGGGATGTGAGAACGGGCTGACAGCAGCAGACCTTCCCTCGTGTGTGTGGGTCTGGGCCATGCAACCCAATAAATACATCCCCTCCCCCTTAGGAGATGAGTCACAGCTCTAGGTATCCCACCACACCCACTGATTACAGAAGGGGCTATGCGGCTTCTTCTGCAGTACAAACACACCCATAACACACATAACTAGAACAAACGTGCAATTCATTTAGACTCAATATGATTCCTAACTGTGCATTACATAAAAACGCGGAAGGAAGGCCGTCGACAATTGAGATGTCCAGAGCACACAGGCAGGACTGTGACATCAGTTCCTGTGCTCATGAGAGAAGTCAATCAATGACCTGCAGTTTCTCTAGGTTTGGCTATTGAAGGGTGTTGCACAGTTCGGCAGATTGATGGATTAAGGGTTGCAGAACAGCAAACGGTCTGTCTCCGACAACATAAATAGTGGCATCAGGGCCGTATATTGCACTTGGTACAAACAGGTGAGTGGAGGTCCATTATGCAGGGGGATCATGCATCGATTGCATAAAATGAAATGGATTGATTTTGACTCAAGAATATTGCGCTGAATTAATGTTCTGGGGATTGGCCCTGATAATTATACATGGATTTTGTTGTAAATGTAATGTGGTGGGTTTAATGGTTTGGATTTCAGAAGACATTTATTGATTTAACACTTTTGCTGCCAGGAGAAATATTCTGGTTAGATCACTAAAAAGTTTCAATTTAGTCCTGTACTTACTGTGAACTAATGAGGCTCGCTGTGCAGGATAAGCGCCTAATATATTCAAACGTTGTATTATTCAGAAAATGAATGTACCCGTGAAATGTACCGTATTTGATATTTCCACATGCAGAAACAATAAATATCCATAATTTATGGTACAAGCATGTCAGACGTAGAAGCTCGAATTTCAGAGCAATGCTGGCAAATGTATGTTTTATGTTTTGTGTTATGTTCTATGTTGTGGTGATTTGTGTCATGTTGGTATTTGCCATGTTGGTTTATGTTCTGATGTTCATGTTTTGTTAACTCTGGAGTGTATCCTGGTGCTGAAGCAGGAGCTGTAAGGGCCCAGCCGGAGTCGGGCATGGCATAGGCAAAGAGCCAGGGCTTCAGTTTCTTGCAGAATTCAAGAAATGAGAAGGAGGCTCTAATGGGAAGGGGCAGGTTCTTCCAGGTTACCTGTAATATTTTCACCATACTACGGTCCCATCTCCAAAGGGGGAATGTTATGACACATAAGGGCCTACTCTGTTTGATGGCGGTGAACGGTCATGTTTCCGCCTGTAGAGCCTCCGCTGGCTCTGCCAATGGAATCCTTTGACTGACTTCTCAACTGACACCGGGTCATTGGTCAATGCACCTCAAGCTGGAGGACAACCAGCTAACGCCTTGCAGTCCCAAATGCAAAAGCAAATATATAATCCCACGCGCTTAGAGAAAACTTCCAGCATGTCAGGGTCAATTTTATTTTGTTCGACAAAATCAAAGTCTTTCTATGATAGCTTGTTTTGCAGTGCCGGCGCATGTAACATGGCACCCACACATCCTAAAAGCATCAGTGCATTCAGAGGAGCCACCATGGTGATGGCATCTCAGAAAATACAGAGATCTCCACCAAGCAGTCACAGATCTCTGATTATGGCTGGCAGAATACATCCCACCGTCATGGAATGGACTACAACGCGCCAAGGACTACATAAGCCCCATTGTTAGTTAGTCCCAAAATAACTAAATCAGGAATAAAATGGGAATAGTCAGGGAATAATAATATACAGTTAATGCAAATAGAAACAACTTTTCTCTTTGCACTTTTACTAATATGCATCTGGACATTTTGATGTCGATTCACAAAGGCATTTACCAGTAAGGCAAATAGAACTTCTGTAGAACTACTTCATAAATCACATACTGAGAAATGCCTTTGTGAAGAAGCCCCACAGTATGGGCCAGAAGGCATAAGCAAACATACTGATTCAATCTGAAGAACAATACAGAAAAACTGCCTTCTTTCCGATGGCTTTTAGACTCAGGCAACTTGCAGTACTTGTTTTTTTTTACATTTTTTTTATTGGGTTTGCAAAAACGAACCCTAGCTTGCCATCTGAGCGATTTACATCATTTTGTGAAACAAAATGCTAAATAACAGATTCCAGTCTAGCGAGATGTAGAGCTTTGTACAGGAATTTAGAACAGTTTTGCAATCTGGGATATACACTGACACCTGAAAACATTATCAGGTAGTATGTGGTGTGACCTCGTTTAATAGGGGAGTGCTAAAGTATTTACTTATAATGCTTGATAACTTATTTACAGGGTGTTGTTTACGAGATCTCTTGATGGAGGGGAATCACGTGGTTATTCTCATCCTTGGAGGTAGTGCATTTTAGTTCCTGGCGGCATTCCCTGAGAAAAAGCTTGGCGAGTGTAGTGATTTTTCACCTCACTCTGGCTGCCTTTTCACTTCCTACTCTTCGTCTACCTGTCTCCACCTCTCTACTCATACTCCCACTCTGTCCCAGATCTTCTTACCTCTCGTTCTTCTCATACACTTGTTCTCTCTTTTGCCACCTTAATCCCTATTCTGCACCCTTCCCTATCATCCCTAACTATTTTTACTATCTCCTTGTTTCACTAACCCTGTCCCAGGTCTCTCCATGGTTTCTGTCCTTTGGCATTTTACACCTTTTTTTTTTACACCTTTCACTGTCATCAACTCTGTCCTTTCAATGCCCAAACATACTCTCTCTGTACTCCACTCACCAAACCTCATCTAGTTTTATCTCCTTGTCAGAACACCTTTCAGAGGACCACAGGGCATGCAGGGACTAGATGGCCGAACCATGGTGTTTGTGGCCTTTTACTTCTGATGTCCCAGGACACGACCTACTAAGGATCGAGAGCAACTGGCCAAGTACCTCTTCTGCACTTGACTGTCAGTGGTCCTACTAAGGATCGAGAGCAACTGGCCAAGTACCTCTTCTGCACTTGACTGTCAGTGGTCCTACTAAGGATCGAGAGCAACTGGCCAAGTACCTCTTCTGCACTTGACTGTCAGTGGTAGCAGTGGTCGAGCAGACAGGGCTCCCTCAGGGAGAGTATTTCTTGTCAGTGAACACGATGTTACCTCAAAAATCACACAGTAAGGACTATTAATCAATTTCCAGTCGAATACTTGCTTTTTTACAAACAAAAGAAGTAATTTATTTCTAACTCTACACATAGAACAAAAACAAAAGGTCCCTGAGCAGTATCTAAAACACTTTAGTTATAATGTTGTACACGGTGCTAATGTTGAAATGAAATCACAAATCCATATAGTTATATACTGATGAAATAACAACAAATCAATGCAACAGAGAGAACAAATAACAAAACTTATTAAAAAGATATATAAAATGTATTCAATCATAAAACACAATCAAGGTTAAAAAGAGCATTTCATTATCAGAATACAGAGTTGCAGTATCATTAGAAATGTTTTCTAATGATACTGTGACTCTGTATTTTAGGATTTTTCTGAACTCTCCATTATGAGAATGTTTAGTTGTCCTCTCAGGATACTGATTTCTCCTAATGATTTAATAAATGTTGCTTTGTGTAGATTTACCTCAAATTCGAGACCTGATTCAGGTGTTTCTTTCAGTGCCCAATCACTATTATCAATGCTCTAAGGGCTATTCACATTCTCATTATCACCACTTCAAATGCCTCCCAATCTGTTGCTATGGGTCCTTCCCCATTTTCAACGCGTTCTCTGAAATCTTGTTTGTGTGTCTGTCCTTTGATAAGTTGATGTCAAATCACCCCGTTCCTCTCTTTTCTGTTGTGCCCCAGAAGGAAATCGTATGTGAGTGGGACATGGTCAGATAATGATAAAATAACAATATTAATATTTTCTATGGCTCTTAAAAAATGTTATGGTCCACACATGAGGTCGATTCTAGAATATGTTCTGTGGAAATATGCATGAAAATTATATTTAGCAATTCCTAAAAAGTGACAAATACCGAATTGCTAAATATGATTTGATTTATGTACCTTTCCTGTAGGCAAATGGCAATGTGTAAGCATTAGTTATTTTTAAAGACAAAATTGGAATTATCAGTGTCTGTTTATGAGGCGACCAGAAAACTATTTTGACCAGTTTACAGTAAAGGATCAGTGCTGTGGGCGTCACAAAGAGGTCAGTTGAAGAAACCAGGAAGAACTGGTATGACCTACTGCACCAAGAAGAAGATAGCAACAAGTAAACTGGAGGCTTCAGCTATAAGTGGGGAACCACCTACAGAGCCTCCACTGATCCCCTATGGAAGAATTAATTGAGACCACCTTCCAGCCTGAAACATCTCTAAAGTATCTAATAATTACTCTAGGCACATTCATTACAATGTATTTATGTAAATATAACTAAGTTAAAAGTAAGTATAATAATTTTTATAAATGAAAAAGATGAGCAGATGTGGCAATAGTGTGTTCTTTATTCAGGAATTACTCAAAATGGTATTTTATAAAAATGCTATAAAAGTTGTCGAATGAATACATGTCAACATTTCAGTGTTACAAAACGCACTATTGGTAATAGCGGCCATGAGCATAACACCATGACCTAGAATAAAAACTTTTTTGACATTTTTACATTAAAAGTCTATATAAAATACCTTGTTAATGGCACATAGTGGTTGATAATCAATTTGTGACTGGTTTGAGACTTGCTATTTGCATGTACAGTATGCCCCTATCTTTATTCCTTATCCAAGGGATGGGGTTGTCTCCAAATGTCTTTAATTTTCAGCTCTGCAATTGCATTGGCAGTTTTGTGCAATATTGTCCCCATCGTACACCCATCTTGATGGTAATGATCGATAATGGGATTACTTACTACATTAAAGTTTATAGACTTCTAGGTCCTATTTGTCTAATATTTTTGTTTCCCCATGCCTTTGTCATCACTCTTTGTCCCCAATTCAATACACAATTAAACAGCCAATACTTTAACATTATTAATAATATGTTATAGCAACAATGCCATTTTGTGGAATAGAACAACCCTTGGCATGGTGATAAATCCACCTGGTAGACAACTATGCCTGCCAGAATCCCTGCATTCATATCCTAAAATATATCCCCTAAAGCACTCCCAGATTTACCTGCCAACTATCTAAATTATAGAGTCTAGGAGAGTGCCTATTTGATTTATACATTTAGGTCTAATACATTATAGCTTTTAAATTGATGGCTCCTCCCAGCAGGTCCCCTGATCCTTATTGTCTGTTCACTGACCATGACCGAGTCCCTCCCATCCACCCTTAAATCTTGTGATGTTGTTTAAGTTTCCTTTGTTTGCTGCTGATTGGTCCACCCCAGCAGTGCTTCTCAGCGAGCCCAGTTATTTCCCATCACTTCTTACAAGAGACATATCATGTGGGTTATGGAATCTATTTGGAACTGCAATGCAAAATAGTAAGCCCAGAGATATTTAACCTGCCTTTTTCCAAGTCCTTCTGTGATTGGTATGAGCGCACAAAACAATGGTTACTTCGGAGTGTGTTTAAAACAATACATTCTGTAGGGTGGAACCGCCACGGAAAGGCATGCGGAGAATGTCTACGGGGGCCCATTGCGGGCCCCCAATGTGTTTAGGGGATGTGGTTGCATTGGGGGGTCCCTGGCAGCCACTGCGCAGTGCCTACCATGCAGTGCAGGGATATGCTGGATATGCTTTTTTGGATATCGCAGTTGTGCTGCTGGCAGCAGCACCCGCCACAATGTTAAATGCCGGGATCGTACCGCAACGGTCGGTTTTGACTGTAGAGCATACTAATTGGACCGGCGGTTATGCCGAGGTCCTAGCGGGCGGTGTTTTCCCGCTACCATGGCGGTCGGAGTGATTTTCCGACAGCCATCCTAATAGACCCCTATGGGTTAAAAGACAAAAAACGTACTCCAGAAATATTTAAGACCTATATTGTGCAATCGACCGAACAGCATGATGACCTACAGTAAATAGATGCGGATATCTATGTTCTCGGTAACTGCAGGGAAAGTCATTATGAAAACATGTGCAAAAGGAGGTAGGGTAAGTTAAGTGCACAGAGAGCAAACAGCCTCTACACAAAAAGCTCCAATAAAAACAATTGTCTCATATATCAGTGCAAAACCAAGTTGTATTAAAGTGCATGTACTTAGGAGCGTTAGAAGAGAAGACAATTCAAACAACCAATTTGTATCTCAATAAATAATACAACATACATAAAATTAAATGAAAGAACACTCCACAATGGATTATCTAGTTAGTATAATACCTAGCCTGGTTGGCAACTCTCTCAGAAGTTACAACGCAGCCCATAAATATGATGCTACAGACTTGAGAACATACTCATTATTAGTCCTAGCACAGAACATCAGTGCTGATTTGAAACATTTAACCCCGTAAAGTTTAAAAAGGGGAGGGAACCACCGTCTCTGTGGTAAGACAAACTTTGTGCAAAACAGGATAAAGTGGGATAGGCAGTCCTTCCCTCCTCCAAATTTACAGTCACAGTGATCAAGACCAGCAGGGAGCCTGTGAATGCTAGTTAGATATTTCCTGGTCGCCAGAATATTGAGTCTGTATTTTACATACAGCGTTCGTTTAAGCTTAGGGTATATCTAATCCAAACAAACAAAAATAAATCTACCCCTACATAGTCATTGAAGGCTGCTATTACTGTTTTAATCAAAGCACTTGAGACACTTCTAAAAGTCTGCATTAACTGTAGAATATATAAACAAACAGCCAATTTGCTTCTGAAAGAAAAATAATATCACTAACATATGTTCAAGTCACAGAAGTAGCTAACCGCTCCAGCCTCTCAAGTTAATACCCCTACTAATAATCCCATGAGCAAAGAATACGTCTCCTTTTGGACTATTTGTAAGACAGATGGGTTGGCAGATTGCACCGTTGTGACCAGAGGTGCCAAACCCTGGGGCATATTTACAAGGGCTTATCGCCACAGGACCATCACTTTCTGTAAAGATCCTGTAGCGATAAACCCTTTGCCTTATTTTCAAGGTGGCGTTAAGCCACTTATCATGGTTTAACGCTGCCTTGTAAAGAAGGCCCCCTTTCATGCAGCACTTAGCGTGAAAGGGGCGGGCAATGGGTGTTGTGGTGGACGTTCTGCCGCAACACCCAATGCTTTTTGACACTGCCCCCCCATTTACAAGGGTGACGTAAATAGGAGGCAGCAGCAAACATAAGACCACTTGGATATTAACCTGGCAAAACGAGGAGAAAGGTGTCCCTTCCTGCACATCAACAATCACTGAAAAATGACTAGTTGTAACTGCTATCTGTGCTGCATAAAGCAACACACATAGAAGTTACAAATCGCCATTACTGATTGTTTGATGCAAGAGTGCCTGCATTGGCGTTAGGCAGCTAAATTTAGTGCCAGCACTAGGAGAAATGCATGAGTGCACCGTATTCTTGCAAATATGGCACATCCCTGCGTACGGTGTTAACTATCTTGACTTAAAGCCACACTCCAACAGGTTACTTGTACATTTGCCCCCAAGTTTCAAATACTGTGGTGTGGAATGTCTGAAAGCACCATGGCCCAAAAAGCCAAAACAAACACAGTGGAAGGATGGCACAATACCTTCCAAGCCACACTAGGTCAAAGACATCCTATCATATACCGATTCCAAGAAATCATTAAAAAAATAACAGGGCTACCAAGACCTAAGAATAGAACAGTCTTCAACCCATATGAACCTAAAGTATCCAGACAAAAATATACAAAGTGCTACAATTCAAATTAAAAATCTTTATCAATAACATATGCCTCCACGAACTAAAAAGCATAGCAAGGATACCAATACTGACCACCTAACAATCTAAAATAAATTTCCATGCAACATAATCCTACAAAAAGCAAGACAATATATGCATTTATAAATATTATTGAAATTTGTATTAATCAGTGTAAGTTACATTTTGAAATTTATATAATATCCAACAACACGGATAAGTAACAAGTTAACATAAAAATAATTAATTCCTACAATGCAACAGTAACGCTTTATCTTAAATCTAAAGCAGCAAACATAATATAACAAGCAATGGCATAGCCAATAGGTCTCGCTTTTGGGACCTATAAAGTATATTTACTTTTGCTATAATCGCGGCACGTAATGCGCGGGTGCCGCGATTATAGAAAAAGTAAAGAAATAGAAAAAAAACATCTGTTTCTTTACTTTTGCTATAATCGGGGCACCCGCGCTTTACGTGCCATGATTATAGCAAAAGTGAACATACTTATAAGGTCCTAAAAGCAAGACCTAGTGGCTATGCCAATGCTTGTTTATTATTGCTATAATCGCGCAGGGGAGGGGGCATGCGAGATTCCCTTGCGGGAGCGTGCGATCATATGGCGCTACCATATGGCGCCGCGCGCTCCCGCAAGGAAATCGCCAGATGTGTACGCGTTGCCATTGCAAGCAATGCAACGCGTGCACGTTTTTGCCCCCAAAGCTGCGCCAATGGCATTAGGTCTCTCTCCTATGCAGCGCATGCGCGCTGCGTAGGCGAGACCTAAAAATGAATCAGATGCCAGATCACGCTCCAGAGGCAATGAGAAGAGATGCCGTGAGGCTTCCTGGGCCCCAGCCAATCAGGGTCTCTCTCTCAATTTCTGCCGCTCAGACAATTCAAAACAAGAAGCAAAAGACAAACCCGGGCACATTGTTACCTACAAGCCTGAATTAAAAACCCGGCCAATGTTCGCTCACCTTCCCTCCACCACGTCCCTGTTGCTCCTGGGTGTCCTACTCCCGGGAAGCTTAAGCTATCTTAGCCAAGGATTTCGAGCAACCGGAGGACTGATTAAAACCAAACTAGACTCCTGAGCTCCAAACATATCAAAGGAGCTGGTGAGAATATCCTGCATAAAGATAGCTAAACAATATTGAACAGCTTCCACACTCTATGAACAGTTTTATATAGACCTGTGTGTAGTAGGCAATTTATTGAATTTCGTACTTCATGGAGCACAAAGTTCCCAGAATTTGTACAAGCATACTTGAAAATTCAACGACTCCCTGCAGATTGATGTCTCCAAAGACTCATGGAGTTATTTAAGCAACACCACTCTGGGGTCCTGATTCCTAAAATGCCAGGGGGGCTTCCTGGACAGGAGAAAGCAGCTTACATTGGGTTTGTGGTTTGTCATTAACAGTGGAAAAATATGATGACAGCCCGCTTGGTTGCCTCAATCTCTTTTCTTTCTATGTCACTCCCCAAAAAAAGGACATGAAGCCCTGATTTATCATCATCCTGCCATAGATATAAAATACAAACTGCCAACCAAATGCAGACATTTGCCACTTACCCCGCGGTAGTTTAGGAGTCCTTCTGTGTAACTTCCAGGATTGAGAAACACAGAAGAGCATGGCCCTACCAAAACAAGGTAAAATGGCAGCTGCTCCCGGCCTTGTACAGTAGTGGGAAAGGTAACAGTGCAGCAGTGGGGCCTTTTATTTAAAAAAAGTGTTTTTGCAATGAGAAGGTGCCAAACATTATTTAACAAGAACTGGCAAAGCCAATAGGTATGTGCCAACACATGCAAATAGGGGCATTCGCAAATGCGCTGTATCACATTAAGCCTGCCTCATTTAAATGGTTGGAAAAAGTGGCAAAAAAAGGACTGCTTTCTTTACAGAATGGATATAGGAGATTAGGAATTCAATACGAGAAAAAGTATGATGAAGGAGTTTATTTTCCTATGTAAAATAGTCACTCCTGCCTGCCACTGGAAGCACTTACAGGAAGGCGCTATAACATTACAGCAAACAGTTAATAAATAGCATGAGGCTAGGGATTGGTACACGTCTGGCTGGAGCCAAAGCCCACTCTATGTATATGTTGGTAATATGTCATGCAATCATAAAACCTTGATGGCGTTGAGGGGTGCCGGCGTTCATAAATTCACACAGCCCTATTCTGGACACAAATGCACTCATTACCACAATTAAAACAAAGTCATCGCTACCAAGCATGAAGACGAGGCTATCAGAACAAGAGGCCGTGCGGCCGCGAAAGTGAAAGTGATCGCGATCAAACATCAAAGCAGCCGTGCGGCCGCGAAAGTGAAAGTAATGCGGTCAAGCGCGGTGCGCGTGCCCGCGCACAAGCACTGTAGCTCTAGGCTGGCCAGGTAGCACTTTTTGGAGCCCTCTCAATAAGTCTCGCCAGACCAGCGCATGCGCTGGGTCAGGCGAGACCTAAAAATGCATACAATACACAGCTTTTTTTTCAACTAACAGAATGATTCAAAAAGCAACCATAGGCAACATTTCCCCCAAAACAAAAAAATAAAATCAACTTGCAGTTCTGTAGCTGATGTCTATGATACTTCTTCAATCAACCAAAAACAAATCCACCAAAAAATCAAGAAAAAGTGACGTAAAATAAAAATTGCAAAAATGAAATATCCAAAAAGTAAATCCAGAACATGTATCCAGAATCCTAGAACACCATGAAAACCCCAATATAATAATGTAAAAACCACTTCTGGAAAATTGAAGAACAAAAGGAAACTACAAATTAATTATGGTTAAAATATAACCAAAATCATGTAGGGTAAAAAGAACACATCCAAAAATAAGGAAAGGCTTCCACTCGGAACAAAACACCTATAGAAAGCACAACATATCCTCTCTCACACAATGTACTCCAGAAAAACATAACAAATAATATAAAACACATTAATAAACTATGCTCCAATTACAAAAATATGTAACTAAAGTAACTACACTACACACATACTATACTAAGGCCTACTTCATTTGACTATGTAACTAGAAAATGTAACCTAACACAAAATTAAACTACAACAACAAACCAATACGCTATTCCACACTAACTAACTCTGCTTACATTCCTGTGCCCCCAAAACCTCATAGAAGAACTTAAATGTAGCCTTACCTTACCTGTTGACAGACTGCAAGGAACCGCGGCTCACATCAACTCAAATCGCCTGACAATGATGTTAATAGACAAAAAAATGTAGATAGCGGTAAAAAATCGAAATGAAACGTGAAGTCTGGTTTATTAAAAATGACGGAAACAAAAAAACAAAATAATAAATACATAACAAATTATTGTAATGCTGCACATTTTTATACAAATGAAATAAACATGTTAAAATTATTTGAAGAAATATATTACTGAAACAGTACTATAAAACTAATACCAATTATTATATTAAAAATGTGTATATTACAAAAAATGTTTATCAAATTGTTTTTTTATAAAATTTATATGTAAAAGATTATACATTGCATGAAACAACATGGAACAATGTGAACTATGTATATATATGAGTTACATTACAAATTACTTTACTATATTTATAATCATTCTACAAATATATATGAAAAATATATTCTACAACAAAAGTATTTGAAGCAATGTTTTTCATATTATTTGTAAATGGGTTTATGTTACAAAAACATGCATGCATATGTCTTAAATAATTTTAAAACGTATCAATAAAACATTTTTAAACTATATAAATGTATTATTTAAATATTAAATAACGCAAAGACTACAAACTAACCAACACTACAAAACAAACAATACATCAGTGGAATCTATTTACTTATCCTTTTCCCATCCACAATACAATATTCATTGAATTAAGGTTCCTATTATGATGTCGGGCGAAGTTTCCTCTGCCCGACATCATCTCGGTCATGGGACTGACCGATAACCGGTCGGCGGTCCTGAACGACTAATTAGGATGCAACCAAACACTGTTCGGTCGCATGCCTATACTTTACAATGGGAGCATGTATTACGGCAGGACTAAATTCTGTATTGGAAACGCCGGCACAAAAAGGCTGTCGAAATCCGATATCATATTCCCGCAGGCAGAAAGAGCTGCCCTTGGAATTAGTGACAGCATTCTGACTGGTGGATGGGCTCTCCAAGCCCATCGGAAGCCAGTCGAAATGACCGGTCGAATTCCTCTCTGACTGCCTCTATTGTAATGAGGCAGGCGGAAAGGAATCCGACTGGCACATAACAATGCTGTCGGTAAAGCTCTGATCGATGATCGGAGCCTTTTCCGACAGCATCATAATCGTCCCCTTTATCGTTAAAGTATATCACACCCACTCAAACTGAAATCTTTTAGAAGCACATATACATTAAAAACATAATAAATACCATTCCCACACCAAACTAAACTGTACTTAATAAACTGTTAAAATGTAAGGGTTGACATTTACTATTCCCACTCCAATGAAAACCAATTTAGGGAAGGTGTTGGACACTGAAGATATCAGATTAACTATTCTCACTCCAATATACACCACTTTGGTGAATGTGTTTGGCACTAGTGGGTTCACAATTACTATTCCCACTCCAATTTAAACCATTTTGGAGAATGTATTGGACACTGAAGGGGCCATGCTTACTATTCTCACTCCAATTTAAACCAGTTTAGAGAAGGTGTTGGGCACTGAAGGGGACAGATTTACTATTTCCACTCCAATGTAACCCACTTTGGTGCGTGTGTTGGATACTAAAGGGATCAAATGTACTATTCCTACTCCAATATAATCTACCTAAAGGAATGTGTTGAGCACTAAAAGGGTCCAGATTACTATTCCCACTCCAGTCTAAGCAATGTTGGGCAAGGTGTGGAACATATATACCACTTGGGGACTGGGTTGGACAGTGAAGGGACCACAATTACTACTCCCACTCCAACCTAAACCATTTTGGGGAAGGTAATGGGCACTGAAGGGATTGGATTTACGAGCCCCACTCCAATCTAAACTACTTTGGAAAATGTGTTGAAAATGGAAGGGGTAAAAATTACTAATCCCACTACAGTCTAAAGCATTTTAGGAAATGTGTGGGATACTGAAAGGTTCACAATTACCACTCCACTACAATCTAAACCCTTTTGGGAAAAATGTTGGACACCGAATAGGTCAAAATGACTATTCCCACTCCAATGCAATACATTTTGAGGAAATTAGTAGAAATAAAAACAAAACAATTCCCTATTTTGAGCCATTATACAAAAGGTTTAACCTATTAAAGTCATTATATGTACCACAATAAATAAAACGTATATAATTATAACAAATTAAACATATTATATATATTAACACTATAAATGACACACTTTCTCTAAATCTACTGTACAAATAATTCATGCAAAGCAAATGAAATACAAAATATACCATTTGTAAAAATGCATTTATTATATTAATGAACAATTTCCTATACAATGCAAAATAACATAACATTTATATTTTGAATATTAAGTAGTATATAAAATGCATATTTGTTTATAAAATATTTTGATGTGTTTAATAATTTTTCTGCATTTATTTTACTATATTACAATATACTACTAATAAATAATAATCACATTTTCTAAAACATAAAATAAATTTAAAAGAAAGAAAACAAATGTATTTACATATAAATATACTTATATAATGTATGAACACCCAAATACAATACAAAATATACACTCAATTATAACCTATCATCTAAATAAATGAATAAACAAACTACTATTAAAGTATGTTTTAAAATCTAAATAATTTATATTTAAATATCAATTAATGTATAAAAAATGTAGGGCCTTATTACTATGCTGGTTAGACCAGCTTCTGCGGTCCAGTTGGAGGCGGTTGGATCGCCACGGTCTCATCGGAAGTGATCGCTCCGACCGCCGGATTACGATGCATTCATCATGAACTCCGACTGCTGACAGACTGCAGACTCCAAAGCCTTTCTCCAACCCCTGAGATAGCAGTCGGAGAAAAGCAACAGCCATAGTGCTGTACATGGAGTGTCTGGATTATGATGTGCATTTCTGATGAACCGACTGTGGTGGTCTGACTGGCTGCCTCAACATATATCCGAAACAAAGGAATTGGGGTGTATACTCACCCAAATCAGCTTCCCCCATGAACCCCGAAGACTACGACCCTGTGAGCGGTGGAATGGAGGTAAGTCTGTAGGTGGCATGTATCCCCATTGACTGGACTGTGCACAGATTATCACACTTCAGTAATGGAGTACATGCAGTCCAAGGCCTTTCCCACATATGTTCATGAAACTGTATTTATGTATGCCTAGGAGTGCTGCAAATGGTCAAAGGCAAGCATAAAGTCAATTAGTGGGAAGCTGCATTGTGGGGGGATAATTTATTATGATGAAGTGCTCCTTAAAGTGGCAAGTCTTCAACTCTTTCCATAATTGGAGCAGCTTTGAGGCAGCCTGATGGATACCGGGATGCATAGATGGAAAAGGCCTGCTGTCTTGTTTTTCTTCTTTTCTGCTTCTAAGCTGCAGTCTGATGGAGACCTGGCTGTGGGTGTGCCATGAATGACCAGAGGTGGTGAGATTGTTTGCAAGATAATTGGGGGTGCTGATTACAATGGCTTTGTAAATTATTCAGCTACTTATGAAAATGGTGCTTGCCAGCAAGAGGAGCCATTGGATTCTGTCAAGGATGAGGGTGAAGTAATCATATTTCTTCAGAGCCTAGATGTGAAGACCTCGAGCATGTAGGATGTCCATAAGGGGTGCCAGTGTGGAGTCTAGGAAGCCCTGGAGCACGGCATTACCAACATCCAGATGTGAGAGAACGAGGGCTTGCACGCCAGTTCTGAAGCCGCTTTCTGGGAAATACAGGTTTGTTTCTTTAGAAGAAAAACGTTGGTACCAGCTTTATTCAGTTTTCGCCCCACAGTTCTGTCCTGGTGACCCACTTTCTATAAACCGACTCGCTGACTTTAGTCAGAACATTCTTTCTCTGTGACATTCCACCATCAACACTGGGGCCGTCCATTGCTGCAACTATTTATTGGAATGCTCCTCTGCTGTTTCAGTCACAATCTTTACTGTTAAAATTCAGGAAAGTATTGAAGGCCTATCTTTATTAATGATGTGGTGGAGACCTTTTCCCCCTATTGATAGTGCTGGTTAGGTTTTTAGCACCATCATATCTCTTGGTGAACACAATAAATAGAAATAAATAAACAAGGAGCAAGTTAGATCAAAATTTAAAATGAGAGCTGGAGAAAAGAAAATGGTGTTGCAGCATATTATAAAGAATAAAGTGACTTCTACTCTATATTATAAGGATATTACAGGGCAAAGTCAAAAATCATGGTCTTCTCCCTTGTTCTGTATGGTCATAGAACTCCCTGGTGACTTTCAATATTCTTATGTTCTGCAGTTGAAGATATTTCTCTTCTTTATAGCTTGCCAATTCAAATAATATATTCATACTATGCAAGACTCATCCTCACAGTGGACACTATTAACCAACCTGACCAGAAAGTATGGCTATCCACCCAGTACATAAAGTTACTTGGCAACAGTATTCAGGTGCCAGGAACTTTAGGTATTGGGTGGTCTGCCATGCCTTCTGGTCTGGTTGGTAAAAAGGTTAGTGTTGCAGAGAGTCAATACTGCTGCCTCACTGTCTGGGTCTTCATGAGATATTGTAAGTAATACATCTTGTAACTTTACAACCATAGTTTATATCCAAAAATAAAATATTAATTTTTTCATTATTTGCTCCCTATTTCCTTAGTTCCGAATACTACCTTGTCCACTGACCACCTTTGTGGCTAGGTTTTGCAACACAAGATTTATTAATAATGTGCTGACTTGGAGATTAACTTTTGCTGTACTTTGTTCCAGATTGGTTACATATTTCCATTCCTATTTGCACTGAAATCCTGTCCTGGGTTTGCTAGTTTCTTTTCTTAATAGTTTTTTTTGGGGGGGAAGAGGGTGGAGGCATTTCTGATCTTAGTGTGGGTACTGGAGGCATTCACCTCTTGATACCTTATAGGTGTTGTGGTTTACCTTCCTTTTTCTTGGCTCGTCATTGTGACTCTGGGCTTTAGAGAATTTTGTTGGGGCACGTCGTGAAACTCAGCTATTGGATGTAGTCTTCTATTTCTCTATATGGACATTTTCCTCGTAAAAAAAAAATGAAATTCCCCCGTTATAGTTAGTGCAGGCAACTATAACTCACGCGACCACAATCCTCTGCTGATGACGTCAGATATTACATCACTGTATTTAGACACCTATTTACCCATGTCTTCTTCCATTAATCTTTAGCTATACATATATTACAAATATTTATTTTTCAGAAAGACACATATGTAATCAGTGATGTAATATCTGACGTCATCAGCAGAGGATTGCGGTCGCGTGAGTTATAGTTGCCTGCACTAACTATAATGAGGGAATTTCATTGGTTTTTTACGAGGGAAATGTCCAGCTAACTATAACATGTGTGAAACCTATGGTTTTTTAAGTGAATTTGCAAGGTTTTTTAAATGCTAATTCCTAACTATAACGTGTGTGAAACCTATGGTTTTTTAAGTGAATTTGTACGTTTTTTTAAATGCTAAGTTATGCATTTATTAATATTTTTTTTTCAGGTTTTTCACCGTGCGCGCACCATGCACGCACGGCGCGCTTCGCGCACCGTGCGCGCACTGTGGGCACTCGGAGCGCTTTGCCCACTGAGCGCCCACTATGCATTGTGCGTGCCGTGCGCGCACCGTGCATGCACCGTGCGTGCACCACGCGCATTTTAGTCAAAAAAATTAATGTTTTTTTCACCTTTGGGGGTCCTTCAGTGACACCCTGACAAAGGCTAGGGGGTCAGGAACTGTCCACCCTGCCCCCTTTTCACGTTCTCCACCTTTGTTTTTCACTGCCTCAGACTGCGAGAGACAAAATGGCGGCCACCACTTCCTGATTTCGACCGATTCGAATGTTTACTGACATCTAACAACCAATCAGACGTGCACTAGCGCACGTCACCGTGCGCGCACCGTGCGCGCACGGTGCGCGCTTATAGATATATATGTACTTTTAACTGAAATTTTCTCAGGAACCACTGAACAGATTGACTCCAGATATTCAAAAGGCACATCCCTGACCTGAGGACTACCTCTCTGCCAAATTTCAAGTAATTTGTTCAGCCGTTCGGGCTGTACCTTGGACTAAAGGTCCCTATGGAAAAATGCATGGGGAAAACACGTTTTTGGACCCTCCTTTTTTCTCGGCCCCCGCTTGACTAATCACCCCGAGACTTTCAGGGTAGGAGCAGAGCGCCCCACCTATTTTGAAAAATTCGCGAGGATTCGTCAACCGGCGCCAAAGTTATTCAAAATAGAATTTTCAGATTCCCTTTGGAAACACGGTCCTAACTATAACTATCTACTGGCGACCGCCAGTAGATAATATATATACATATATATATATGACTAAAGTAAGAAATATTAAATATATTAAATAATAACATTAATTGAAACATATATTTTTTATATATATTTTAACAATTCTAATTTTTTTTTAAATGTCAACACAAATATATAATAATTAATATATTATCTACTGGCGGTCGCCAGTAGATAGTTATAGTTAGGACCGTGTTTCCATAGGAAATCTGAAAATTCTATTTTGAATAACTTTGGCGCGGGTTGACGAATCCTCGCGAAATTTTCAAAACTAATGGGGCGCTCCGCTCAGCTCCTACTCTGAAAGTCTCAGGGTGATTCGTCAAGCGGGGGCTGAGAAAAAAGGGGGGTCCCAAAACACGTATTCCACATGCATTTTTCTATAGGACCTTTAGTCGAAGGTACAGCCCGAACGGCTGAACAGAATTACTTGAAATTTGGCAAAGAGGTAGTCCTCAGGTCAGGGATGTGCCTTTTGCATATATGGAGTCAATCTGTTCAGTAGTTCCTGAGAAAATTGCAGTTAAAAGTACATAAATATCTATAGGCTCGCACCGTGCGCGCACAGTGCGCGCATGGTGCCGTGCGCGAGCGTAATTCTGATTGGTGGTTTCATGTCAGTCAACGTTCGAATCGGTCGAAATCAGGAAGTGTCGGCCGCCATTTTGTGTGTTTTGTGTGTGACAGTGAAAAAGAAAGGTGGAGAACGTGAAAAGGGGGCAGGGTAGAGAGTTCCTGACCCCCTAGCCTTTGTCAGGGGGTCCCTGAAGGACCCCGAAGGGTGAAAAAAACATTTTTTTTTTTTTCAAAAAATCGCGGGGTGCACCGTGAAAAACCTTAAAAGAAATAAATAAATATATAAAAATTTTTATAAAACATACATAACTTAGCATTTAAAAAACCTTACAAATTCACTTAAAAAACCATAGGTTTCACACACGTTATAGTTAGGAATTAGCATTTAAAAAACCTTGCAAATTCATATAAAAACCATAGCTTTCACACATGTTATAGTTAGCTGGACATTTCACTCGTAAAAAACCATTGAAATTCCCCCGTTATAGTTAGTTCAGATAACTATAACTCGCGCGACCGCCACTCTATCACAAGGATGATGTCATGAGTGATGTCATGAGTGATGCCACTGACCGTGTCATGAGTGATGTAATATGTGACGTCATGAGCAGTGGATTGCGGGCGCGCGAGTTATAGTTATCTGAACTAACTATAACGGGGGAATTTCAATGGTTTTTTACGAGTGAAATGTCCAGCTAACTATAACATGTGTGAAAGCTATGGTTTTTATATGAATTTATATATATATATAGTTACCAAAATCCACGAACGCTTCTCCCGGACAGCTGGCCCCCTCGGAAAGTGGCGTACACGCCGGCGAAGCAACCGGCAAAATTATCACCAAAGTTCAAAGATACGTGCGCTCTCAGGTCAGTAAACGACACATCCAGGTTATAATAGTGACCAGGTTTATTCCATAACGCGTTTCGACTGCGTCCGCAGCCTTGCTCACATGGAACCGTGTAATGAATAACTTTATGCAACTATATACAATGGACACAACTCTTGAGGGCAGTGGAGTCAAAATAGGACTATGTGAAAGACAGCGTCCGCCATCTTGGAAAGGTCAGCAATGGTAAACATGGTTAATGGCTAAATGCAATACAAATTCACAGTACCGAAATGCATGAAAGACCAACAGTACAGTTGAACAAAGAACATCCTCTCCTGTTCCACTTATATTAAGGTTAAATAACCAAAAAAGTGTACGGCTCGGAAAGCAGTAACATTCCGCGGCAACCCACAGGTGACTCACAGTGAAGTAAATACCTGGTAGACTGCGAGCATCGTAATACTGTGTCTTAAATGATTAGGAACGCTGGGCCAATGTGAAAGCCCTGTGAAGTAATGATCAACCGCTCTGCTGGGAGATCGTGGCTAAATAGCCAGAAAAATAGCATCTACCCAATTCAAGCGTAAAAAACATAAGGTGTTAAGGTCACATATGAGAGTGAGTGATAGTGCTAACAACTGAACCATAATTGGCTAGTAAGGACCAATGTCACTACTAATGCTCGTTGTACGAAAAGCATCGTTAACCATAACACTGTGCATGGGGAAGTAAAACCATGCTCAAAAGTACCGGCATAGTGCTCATAAAGTGCATGACATCTAGTCTCTCAAATCATAAAGGATAGAATAAGCGGTGTGACAATTTAAATAATAAGTTGGAAAACAAGTTAAAAAACAGTAGTGAGCAAGTGCCCTGGGTCAATCAATAACCAAAATTCACTTATCCTGTTGCTCTCAGAGCCCCTCATGAAGTGTCCAGTTGTAATTCAAGTGCCCCAATTCTCTTAGTGAAGGTGAAGACGTGACTCCGAAGAAAAGGTTAGGCACCTGTGTAGTGGTTAGGTGCCTTCCTTCTCTCCTGCAATTAAAACATGAGATAAACATTAGCTGACAAGTCAGAGAAACAAGTGAAATCAAGACAAAACAAAACACAAGTAGGTACATCCTAGGTTGTACAAGACATCCCCTTAAACCTGTCGGAATAAAAAACGTATGGGATTACTCTTTTTTCAAATGTGTTGAAAGTTCCTCGTCTTGGTTCATACCTCCAGGGGCCTTCGTTTGGAGATCTACAATGTATTTTGACTCTCTCTGTCTAAGTCTGAGTGTCCTGTTGCCCCCTCTGTGATCTAACCGGACTTGTTCCAAAATAAAATATTTCAGTAGTGAGGAGTCAGAATAGTGTCGTTCTTGAAAATGTCTCGCCACTGGGTATTTTGGGTCTTTGTTGGTGATGGCCCGCTTGTGTTCGAGTACCCTTTTCTTGGCCATCAGGGTGGTACTGCCTATATAGTATAGTCCACATGGGCATTCTATCACATATATAACAAATGTGGTGCTGCATGTGAGGAACTGGGTTATTGTTCTCTGATTGTGACCTTGTTCGTATGTTTTACGTGATGTACTAGCCGAACAAGCTTTGCAGTGACCACATGGGAAGAAACCTCTGAGGTTCTGAATACCTCTGTCTTGTGTCAAAGTGATGTCACTATGTACTAGTATGTCCCTAAGGTTTCTTCCTCGCCTGTATGTGATATTAGGTCTGTCCTTGAAAGTGTGTCCTATGCTGTTGTCATTTTTTAGTGTGTTCCAATTTCTTGACAAGATATGTCTGATACCATCAGACTCCGTATTGTAGGTCATGATCACCCTAGTTTCTGCATCTCCAGTTCCCTCCATCACTGTAGTGTCATCCCTGAGTATGTCTTTTCTATCCACGGACTCTACTCTGCAGATCGCTTTCTTGAGGACCCAGTTGGGGTAACCTCGAAGTTTGAATCTTTCAATCATCACTCTGCTTTCTTTTTCGAAAGCTTCACTGCTGCTACAATTCCTTTTTGCCCTCAGCAGTTCACCAAAGGGGATACTCCATTTGAGGGTATCCGGGTGGCTGCTGAGGGCATGCAGGATACTGTTGCCTGCTGTGCTCTTGCGGTATAATGAGGTATGTAGTATGTTGGATCTTACCTCTACCTTCACATCTAAATATTCGACCATGTTGTCACTGATGTTCCCTGTGAGATGTATGTTGCGGTCATTGCAGTTGAGTTCTTGAATAAGATCCTGGGCCTCTATGTGACTATGTGACTACCTTTCCACGCTACCACACGACGGCATTGACACTTTCCACGACAATGTCACCAAGGCCCTCATTGATCTGAGAAACAAATCACACTACAGTAACAAGTCTAACAATAATCTGTCATTCAATCAGAGACAGATTCTCAAATCACTAGCCGATGACAAAGACATAGTCATCCGACCAGCAGACAAAGGTGGGAATGTGGTAATCCTGGACAGAGAGCAATACATTACTGAGGCCCTTAGACAACTAGGGGACACCAATTCCTACATGCAGATCACGAGGGAGGTGTACAATGAAAGTGTCATCATGATATGGGACAAACTCATCACTTGGAGGGACAAAGGGATCCTTGAGTGGGAGGAGTACTGTTATCTCAAGAGGGATTTTCCCAAGATACCGGTGCTTTACCTTCTACCCAAGGTCCACAAGAGTGCCACATCTCCACCGGGCCGTCCCATAGTGTCCTCCATAGGAAGTGTAGCGGAGCACATATCCAAATATGTGGACCATTTTCTCAGGGAATTTGTCACCAAGCTCCCGAGTTACGTGAGGGATACTAAAGATTTCCTAGGGAAACTAGAAAAGATCAAATGGGAGAATGGTCTACTCCTTATCACACTGGATGTGCAATCACTGTACACCATAATCGACCACCAACAGGGATTAGATGCGTGCAGGCACTTCCTTAACCAGAGACAGATCAAATATTTGGAACACAATGACATGATCATTGAAATGACAGAATTCTGCCTCACCAATAACATCTTCATCTTTAACGGTACCATCTATAAACAGCTGATTGGTACCGCGATGGGTTCTTGTCTGGCCCCTAGCTTTGCCAATCTCTTCATGGGCCTCTGGGAGGAGGAGATATTTTCAGAAAAGATTGCCATCAAGAATTTGAGCAAAGTAGCACTTTGGCTCAGATACATTGACGACCTTTTCATTATATGGAAAGGTAGTCACATAGAGGCCCAGGATCTTATTCAAGAACTCAACTGCAATGACCGCAACATACATCTCACAGGGAACATCAGTGACAACATGGTCGAATATTTAGATGTGAAGGTAGAGGTAAGATCCAACATACTACATACCTCATTATACCGCAAGAGCACAGCAGGCAACAGTATCCTGCATGCCCTCAGCAGCCACCCGGATACCCTCAAATGGAGTATCCCCTTTGGTGAACTGCTGAGGGCAAAAAGGAATTGTAGCAGCAGTGAAGCTTTCGAAAAAGAAAGCAGAGTGATGATTGAAAGATTCAAACTTCGAGGTTACCCCAACTGGGTCCTCAAGAAAGCGATCTGCAGAGTAGAGTCGGTGGATAGAAAAGACATACTCAGGGATGACACTACAGTGATGGAGGGAACTGGAGATGCAGAAACTAGGGTGATCATGACCTACAATACGGAGTCTGATGGTATCAGACATATCTTGTCAAGAAATTGGAACACACTAAAAAATGACAACAGCATAGGACACACTTTCAAGGACAGACCTAATATCACATACAGGCGAGGAAGAAACCTTAGGGACATACTAGTACATAGTGACATCACTTTGACACAAGACAGAGGTATTCAGAACCTCAGAGGTTTCTTCCCATGTGGTCACTGCAAAGCTTGTTCGGCTAGTACATCACGTAAAACATACGAACAAGGTCACAATCAGAGAACAATAACCCAGTTCCTCACATGCAGCACCACATTTGTTATATATGTGATAGAATGCCCATGTGGACTATACTATATAGGCAGTACCACCCTGATGGCCAAGAAAAGGGTACTCGAACACAAGCGGGCCATCACCAACAAAGACCCAAAATACCCAGTGGCGAGACATTTTCAAGAACAACACTATTCTGACTCCTCACTACTGAAATATTTTATTTTGGAACAAGTCCGGTTAGATCACAGAGGGGGCAACAGGACACTCAGACTTAGACAGAGAGAGTCAAAATACATTGTAGATCTCCAAACGAAGGCCCCTGGAGGTATGAACCAAGACGAGGAACTTTCAATACATTTGAAAAAAGAGTAATCCCATACGTTTTTTATTCCGACAGGTTTAAGGGGATGTCTTGTACAACCTAGGATGTACCTACTTGTGTTTTGTTTTGTCTTGATTTCACTTGTTTCTCTGACTTGTCAGCTAATGTTTATCTCATGTTTTAATTGCAGGAGAGAAGGAAGGCACCTAACCACTACACAGGTGCCTAACCTTTTCTTCGGAGTCACGTCTTCACCTTCACTAAGAGAATTGGGGCACTTGAATTACAACTGGACACTTCATGAGGGGCTCTGAGAGCAACAGGATAAGTGAATTTTGGTTATTGATTGACCCAGGGCACTTGCTCACTACTGTTTTTTAACTTGTTTTCCAACTTATTATTTAAATTGTCACACCGCTTATTCTATCCTTTATGATTTGAGAGACTAGATGTCATGCACTTTATGAGCACTATGCCGGTACTTTTGAGCATGGTTTTACTTCCCCATGCACAGTGTTATGGTTAACGATGCTTTTCGTACAACGAGCATTAGTAGTGACATTGGTCCTTACTAGCCAATTATGGTTCAGTTGTTAGCACTATCACTCACTCTCATATGTGACCTTAACACCTTATGTTTTTTACGCTTGAATTGGGTAGATGCTATTTTTCTGGCTATTTAGCCACGATCTCCCAGCAGAGCGGTTGATCATTACTTCGCAGGGCTTTCACATTGGCCCAGCGTTCCTAATCATTTAAGACACAGTATTACGATGCTCGCAGTCTACCAGGTATTTACTTCACTGTGAGTCACCTGTGGGTTGCCGCGGAATGTTACTGCTTTCCGAGCCGTACACTTTTTTGGTTATTTAACCTTAATATAAGTGGAACAGGAGAGGATGTTCTTTGTTCAACTGTACTGTTGGTCTTTCATGCATTTCGGTACTGTGAATTTGTATTGCATTTAGCCATTAACCATGTTTACCATTGCTGACCTTTCCAAGATGGCGGACGCTGTCTTTCACATAGTCCTATTTTGACTCCACTGCCCTCAAGAGTTGTGTCCATTGTATATAGTTGCATAAAGTTATTCATTACACGGTTCCATGTGAGCAAGGCTGCGGACGCAGTCGAAACGCGTTATGGAATAAACCTGGTCACTATTATAACCTGGATGTGTCGTTTACTGACCTGAGAGCGCACGTATCTTTGAACTTTGGTGATATATATAGTTACATATATGTGCTTAAAAACCAATTATTAAACTAATAATTTTCAATTATATCATCATTTCATTTTTTTAAAATAATATAAGAATATAACAAAAACATTATACAGATTCAATAACAATAAATCTGTAAATAACAAACCATTCTTTTTAAATTAAAAAAGTAAACCACTTATGAATCTTAAAATCTTGTAACAATTATTTTTACACATTACAAATATAAGTAATTACAAATATTATAATTTTAAAGTCATAAAAATATAATATAAATTATTGCATTTTAAAATAAAATATGAAATATAATATTTAATACATGTACTATTATGACTACAATTTATGCAAAACTACACACATTATTATAGTAAATATATATTAAATGTAATACTCCCACTTTACACAATGCAAAAATAATAAAACTAACTAAAACTTACAACTCTCCCTCCAGTTATTACAACAGTGATGAAAGTGTAGGATTGCGGATAGATAGTATTTACTGTACCTATTCCAGCCAGTACAAGAGTAAACAAACTATTGGAGTGCAGAGGGAACATTTCCTATTCCCACTCCAATCAGTACAACAGTAGGGAAAATGTTAGATAACGGAGGGGTAAAATGTACTATTCCCACTCCAGTCAGTATGAAATTAGGGAAAATGTAGGATTGGGGAGGGGTAAAATTTACAATTCCCACTCCAATCAGTGCAACAGTAGGGAAAGTGTTGGATTGTGGAGGGGTAAAATCGACAGTAGGGAAAAAGTTATCTTTAGCTGAATACACACAGGTTGCTCTGGAATCCTTATTGATTAAAAATATCCTGCATGACCCTTAAGATTTATTTCAACTACTGTCTTGCCATCCCTAAACATCGCATCTGCATTAGACCTAGCTGTGCCAAATAGAATAGTTATACTGTATCGAGTGATTGTGACACCAGCCCCTGAAATTTAAAAACTGGTGATATAAGCCAGGCATTCCACAGTAAGCACCCTTTGCTTGAGACATAAGATTTTCAAAGACTTAAGCCCTGATTATGGTATAGGTCAGAGTTGCCTCCACCGACATAATCGCAAATTCTGGACCCACCGACCTCCAGACCGCAATATTACAATGCTACCGCACATGGTGTGGTCGCATGCTCCCATTTCTCTATGGGAGCTTGTGCTGTGGGGGTAAACCACCCGTAGCATTAGCTCCCATAGAGAAATGGGAGATTCTGTTAATCCCTGCACAGCGTGGCAGGCACCTCAAGGTGCCCACTACACGGTGCAGGGATTAACAGGGGGGCACCTATGGTGCCCCCTCTGCCCCAACCAGAGGCCATGGAGTAATGGGGGACCTGCTAAGAGCCCCAAAAGCCGCTTTCCTACAGGCTTTTCATAGCCCGACATAAAGAGCCTGTTGGAAACCGAAATCGCAATCCTAACGGCGGAAAGGCTGTCCTGAGGGATTACAGTGGGGCCTCCGACTGGGTTTCGTCAGAATCCAGCCCAGAATGATCAGCTGGTTTCACTTTCGACCGCCAGCATTGAAATGCGGCGGCCGAAAGTAAAACCTACAATGTGAGTTGGAACACCCGCTACCTGCGGTCAGAAGCTTTCCGACTCACATCGTAATCAGGCCCTAAATCTTACTTTTTAAAAACGGACACAAAACCCTCTGCTACATGATATTCATGCACTAGTAAAACTTTAGCCCCTCTCGTCAGTCATACTACTGTTACTCTCCACATTAATATTCAGTGATAACATTTTCGCATATCTATCCACCAAACCATATTTCCAGCTACAAAGTCTGTTTTACCCACCTTCAACCTCATTGTACACATTTGCACAGCAGACCCATTGGGGAAATGTGTAACTTAGAATAGGGATGTTATTGAATGCCTTTCCCCACACAGTTTTCCCAAAAATATTCAAGGGTGGTTAGTTGGGTGATTAGTTGAAGAATGTTTTTCCAGTCAGCAACTACTGAATTTGTTGGTTAAAAAAAGTAAGTTTTCACAGCTTTTTACAATTTTACCTAGTCTGTCGCATGGTGAAAATATGACAATAGAGAGAACTAATGAAGGATGTTTAGGAAATGGGCATTGTACCATTTGCTTCAACTGAACAGGTGTTAACTCCACTCTGGCAATCAATCTTAAGTCTCTTACCAGAAATCAAAGCACCATCAGTTAAGAAAATGAGTGGGACCATACAAGGCTTTGTGGACTAAAAGTAAGGTTTTTATTTGTACCCTTCAATTCGGAGCATCATGTGAAGGAAAACCAATCCAGCAGTAATGTGGCTGCATGACTGTGCAGCCATAAGCTGGTGTGTAAATAAGCAGTTTAACTATTGCCTCCCTCCAGAGTCAAATAAAAATACTTGATAAGGCAGGTCATGTAGGAATAGCTACATGTGCAATGATTAGCCAATATCCCTAAAATGATGCTGTGAGAAGAAATAAAATGAATGAGAAATAATATTAAGCCACACAGCAGTAATATCAGTAGTTTTTTAAATAAACATTTGATAAACATTCATAAAAATACTTCAGCTCAACAACTCTCCCTACAAAATGAATATAACCCGCTTCCCAACAATAACTGCTCTAATGGCGTTTGACATTGAATTATACTGTATATCTATCTATCTATCTATCTATCTATCTATCTATCTATCTATCTATCTATCTATCTATCTATCTATCTATCTATCTATCTATCTATCTATCTATAGATAGATAGATAGATAGATAGATAGATAGATAGATAGATAGATAGATAGATAGACAGACAGATAGATAGACAGATAGATAGTTAGATATATAGATCTTCAGTTTACTGGATAAACAGAACTTATAACCTGTTTTGTTCTGAGTTTCCTTTCAAATAAATGTTTCTTGTTTCTGTGGACATGACTTCATTGCACAGAATTGAACTTGTCTTTAATATGTGAATGCTGGTATACAAACAAAGTAAGTATTTGTTTTAGTGCCATTCAGAAAGATAACTTTAAAGGTGGGGGTTCTTCTCACTTATGTTTTAGTAGTAAACTATAAGCAGCATGGAACTCTGTACAACTGTTGGTGACCGTGTAATAAACTTCAGCTCTGGAGGAAAACCAGACTTCAAAGTCAACACCTTTCATATAAAGGATGAAGCTGTGTTTTCTCCAGGCAATGGCACCTGCATAAATGGAGCTTGGGGCATGCAGAGAATATGCCTAGTGAACATTTCTAAAATATATTATTCAGCAATTAGTACATTTCTTACTCTAATACAGCTAACTTTGTGTTCAGTATTGTTAGAACTTGGATTCCTGGTGAGCTGAGATATGCACCCAGGATATGCAGGAACCACCACTCTAGTCAGGGGAAGCTAGATACACAATAAGATAACCTGTGCTCACACTCTGGTAGCTTGGCACAGAGCAGTCAGGCTTATCTACAAAGGTTTAAAGTATTTGTGCAACACACACACACACACACACACACACACACAGTAACTCAATGAATACACCACAAAAAGGTTACACACAGGTTTAGAAACATAGGGAATATTTATGTGAGCAAAAAATAAGACCAAAGCAACAAATATCCAATCAGTAGAAGTCGAGATATTAAGTTTTAAAGATGAAATCAAAATTAGTGCTTAGAAGTCGATAGCGGTCAGAAGGTTACTTGAGGACGCGAGGGGCAACTGCAAATCCAAAGTTCAGTCCGATCGATGGGGAAGGCCGGCTATAGGACACAGACAGGTCCAGCTAAAGAAATACCCGGATTGAGCTTTTGTCTATGCCGAGAATCTACTGGGTTATCTTCGAGCTGCACAAAGGGGGTCCTGCGTCGTCTTCAAACTCCTTTGAAGAGATCAACAAATCTCTGCTCCGCATGCTCCAGGCCATACAGAACACCACAGCCAGACTCGTCCTTGGCATCCCTCGACATGAACACATCACCCAACACCTGCGAGACCTCCACTGGCTTCCCGTTGACTAAAGAGTAACCTTCAAGATATTCAACCACAGCTACAAATGCCTCCTCAACACCCAATATCTAAACAAAAGAAGTCCTTCCACATACCCAAGAGAAACCTCCGATCCACCAACCTTGCTGAAATCCTGTGCACCTGCAGAGCCAGAACGGGTGGAAGAACCTTCTCCTACATCACTATAAGACCCTGAGCGGCCTCCTGATCAACATCAGACACGACCCCACTCTTCACATCTTCAGGAAGACCTTCAAGACGGGACTCTTTGACTGGCTGGAGCTGCACCCCCCACTACCTTGAGACCCCTACAGGTGAGTAGCGTGCTTCACAATTCCCTGATTGAATGATTAAAGTGAATGCAATGTGTAGTTGCCGAGCAGCGCTGAGCATCGTTGTTAAGACACGCAGGCTGTGGTACTTCAGTTGCCAGCAGCCTCGGTATCGGCGTCAAAGGGCGATCAGTCAATAAAGATTTATAGAGCACAGCTAATCACCCAAGAGGGTATCCATGAGCTAGCAGTCCCTGGAGGCTTTTTCGAACAGCCAAGTCTTGAGGGCCATTCGTAATTCTGAAAGGGAGGTGATGGTCCAGAGGTGGTTGGGAGGCTGTTCCAGGTCTTTGCTGCAATGTGGAGGAAGGAGTGTCCTCCACTTCTGCTTCAGTAGATGTGGGGAGTATGGGCAAGTGAAAGGGAGACGGAGCGTGGTCTTCTCAGTTGGTGGAAGGTCAGACGGTGGTTAATGTAGACTGGTCCTTGGTTGTGTAGTACCTTATGTGCGTGGGTCAGCAACTTGAATTTGCATCACTTATGTACGGTGACCCAGTGGAGTTTCCCAAGGTGGGGTGTGATGTGGGATTTTTGGGGAAGGCCGAGGATGAGTCATCCTGCGGCGTTCTGTATGGTCTGAAGTCTCCGTGGAAGGTGTGCGGTGATTCCTACGTAGAGGGCATTGCCGTAGTCCAGTCGGCTGGTGATGAGGGCTTCTGTCACAGTGAGTCTTGTGTGTCTGGGTAGCCACTTGAAGGTCTTCTGTAGCATGTGCAGGGTGAGGATGCAGCCGGAGGAGAGTGTGTTGATCTGTGATTTCATGGTGAGCTTGTTGTCATTGATCATTCTGAGGTTACTGGCATGGTTGCAGGAAGTGGGTGAGAATCCTAGGTCTGTTAGCCACCTGGAGTCATTCCATGTGTTGCTGCTGTTGCCAAAGATTAGCACTTCCATCTTGTCTGTGTTCAGCTGCAGGCAGTTGTTCTTCATGCAGTTGGCTGCAATGCAGCAGAATTTCTCACATAGAGGTTTTTGATGAAAACTGCAGCAGAACCCACTTCTGAGGCCAGAGCTTGGAGGGACACCTAAGGAAAGGGTAGGACTCACAGAGGGCAGAGTCCAGCAGCACCAGAAGATTCGTAGGAAGTCTTTTGTGTCCCTGAGACTTCAGAAGAACAGGAGGCAAGCCCTTGGAGATGATTAGGAGGGGGAGACCGAGTCCTTCCACCAGTGTCCATAAGCAGTAGGCAGCAGGACAACAAGCAGAAAAAGCAGTCCTTCCAGAAAAGTCCAGTTGAGTCTTTTAAGTGGCAAAGTGAGTCTCTGAATTGTACAAGGATCCCTTTCAACCCAGTCCTGTATGCCAAGCTAACACCGTGGGTTAAATCAGAGCTTTGTATGTGGACTGAATGCTACCTATTGAAGTGTCTGCCCAGGAAGACCCATCAGAATGCAGATGAATGCAGATGAGTGCTCAGAATTCAGATAAGTGCTTGGAATGCAGAAGCGCCTCACCCCCCTGCATTTGTGGCTGTCTAAAGGGAATGCACAAAGTGCAGCTGCCACCCAACCCAGATGTGTATTAGAGGGAGGCTGTCAGGCACAAAGAGCAGTAAGTACAGAGAAATGTCCACTTTCTAGAAGTGGCATTTCTAAAACAGTATGGTTACATTGAACTTCACCAGTAAGGAGGATTTATTATTACCATTCCAAACATGAAAAAGCTAATTCTCTCTGATCATGAATTACAGCTTTAAAGTTTTTTAAGAAATCCACAAAGCTGGCCCATGAGAGGGACAGGCCTCGCAGTAGTGAAAAACAAAATAGGCTATTTGTCACTACCAGGGAATGCAAAACATAAAGGTACATGTCCTACCTTCTACATACACAGCGTCCTGCCCTTAGGGTTACTTAGGGCCTACCTTAGGGGGGACTGACATGTAATAAAAGGGGAGTTTAAGGTGTGAGAGGTAGTTTTAAGTGCTTTGTCAAAAGTGGCAGTAAACTGCACACTTTGACAACCCTTCACAGGTCTGAGACAGGTTTGAAAGGCTAATTCTGTGGGTAACTCAATCAGTGCTGCAGCCCACTAGCGGCATTTGAAGTAAAAGCCCTGGGTATATGGTATAATAATTTACAAGAGACTTATCAGTACAACAAATATGCCAATCAGGTATACGCCAATGAGTTCATGTTTAGAGGTGAAGCATATGCACTTTAGCACTGGTTAGCAGTGTTAAAGTGCCTAGAATCCTAAGGCCAACAAAAAGAATCAGCAAAAATGAGAGGCAAAAGGCAAAAAGTTAGGGGAAAACCACCCTAATGTTGACAGGTCTAACACGCATGATATACGGCTTTCAAAACTATACAGTAGCACTTTTTATAGTTATAATGTTTAAACCTTATTCTGAAAAAACAGCAATTATTATGCCATCTAAATAAGCCACATTATACATCTTGAAATAAATAATTTACTCTCTCTTGAAGCAAAGATGTAGTTTCATGGGTGCTTGAAGATAGAGTTGTCTCTTGCTAACTACGTTCTGGTCCAGAAGGCCAGATTTCTCAGGCACCCTTTCTGGACATCTAATTCTTTGGGGGCATGCTGTACTCCCTGCTAGGGATTATCTCTCTAGAGTTCACCTTGCTGGCTACCTGTAAACTGGTCGCAGCTGATACCACAATGGGCAAGTTAATCATTTCCTAGGATTCTCTGAACATCTAACCACTATCTATTGGTTGACAATTGAAGACTTAAATTGTAGTAACATTCTGCCTCCTAATCTTTTTAGCTTTAGATTTGACATGGAGTTTGTGGATAGACCTAAACAAATTACTGGGTGCTAAGATTCTTTGAATTTGTCCTTTCAAAACTGTCTCCTCCTAATAAGCCTGTGTTTTATCTGACACAGAAGCAATTTCTCTGCGTTCAGCTCTAACAGTCCCAAGGAGTTGAAAAAACTCTCTATTTCATTTCTTTCCCCGGTTACCTTTATAATTTAGAAACCTTTGTTACCTTAGTATGGACATACTGTCTTACCCTTACAAGTGTGATGGTCCTGCTTGTTTTCAAAGAAAATTAATTCTGACAAGGATCGTTGAGACCGTTTATTCTATGCTGTTAGTATATTAAGAGGCTAGAAAATAGTTATTTAGTTAGGGGGTGCACTCCAAATTTAAATCTATTGCTCGGATAATGCATCGGGCACAATATTAAATGTTGGATGACTCTGTATAAACAATGATTTTTCAAGCAATTGTATATGAGATGTATTACATGAGATGTATTCATGTTAGAGTTTTACAAATGATGACAACTGTATAATCATTTGATCGTTTTAATTTCATGAGTTTAAAAGAAAAAAGTTTTTGTTGTAACAAGTTGAATAAACTCACATGCATCTGTATTTAAAGTGAATATAGTGATGATGTTAATCACTCAGTGAGCAGTGTGCAGCATAATCAAGTCTTAGTACTTGTGACATAACTATAGTATATTAAGAGGGACATTGATGAGTGTGCTGTCTTTCAAAATTGAACCTGTTAGTTTTAGCATACTCAATATTTGCTATTGAGTTTCAAATTGGTGCCCTGCTTTGTCTAGCTTCTGAGAGCTCTATTTGGGATTGTCCACAGATAAAATTATCACATTTTTGTCTATCTTTACTAGAAACCTATGGTCTGTGAAGGGATGACATAGGTGTAGGGGAGAAACTATTTAACATTTGGCCAACTTAATTCACCCATTCAGCCTTAGATAAAATAAGTTGATCATTCCTATTTGCTCCGTATTTGATTTTCACAATTTTGACATACATAACACATTTGTCAAGAAAATGTTCACCTCAATTAGCATCTTGGTGTTGAGTAATAGATGTTTATATTTGCACACCCTAATGGTATTCATTTCAGCAACCTCAGAAGGAAAGCTGAATGGATTTATTATAATCTGTGGTCAAATGAAGATTCCTGCAGCGGATATATTAGCCCACTCTTTAGGAAGACTGATTTGGGTCAAATGGCTCACTAATACGACTGTTAATAAAATGGTGGAATCTACAGAGCACAACATATTTAGATTTCTGCTGCACATCAGTCCCTCTTTTTGTAACTGAAAAAGCAGGTTCATCCTTCTAGTGGCAATCTACTAATCAATAGCCATTCGTGTGGATACTGGCATCTTGTAAAGATATATTTACATTTGTGTAATTTCTATCTGTCTCCATGAGTTTGCATCAGTATGTGAACATAATTTAGCTTTATGAATCATTTACCAAATACTTGATGACATGGTGGAAGTATTGCTTTCTTTGGTGGTAAGGGATTCAGTATTGGTGTTGATGTGAGAAAATTGTGTGTGCACAGACTTTCATGTTCGTGTATCATGTGTCAGTGACTCTGCCCGCTTTTCTGGGCGCACATTTGACTTTCATGGCCAAATGAGTATTTGATTGATTAATAACTATGATACGCCCTCTTTTGCCCTGGGGTGTGCAGCCCTGAGCCCTACCTGAATTGTTTGCTCTGTTGGATGAATGTTCTGCCTCTTCCTCCTGGGAAGGTGCTAGGGCTGGCTATTTGTGCTTTTATCCTTTTCCAGGAGCCAAAGCTAGTTCTAGCACTCGTTGATCTCTTCTCTTTAGACCTTGACAAGAAGAACTATTAATGTTTTTATGATATATCTCGCACTATGTTTTTTTTTCTTGACGGTGATTGGCTCTGAATGCCTCTTACCCATAAAATACACTGTTAGCATTTGGATGCATTCTGACACAGCTCCTTTAACTCATTGGGCGTCATATTTAATTGTCATTTGAAGGCATCAAATACATTTTTTAGTGGTATTGTTTTGCTATTTCCACTCACAGGCATGTGGTGGAGACTTTCTCAATTAATATGAGGCTCTTAAGGAAAGTGAAACACTGCGGTGTGTACAATTTTATAACATTCTGCTCTGTTAGCTAAGTTTTAGACAACATGGGGTCTCTATTATACCAACTAGTATTTTTGTTTGAATTACACAATGTATCAAATAGTGCCCCTGTTAGTGAATGTTTTCCTACACTTTTCTCTTAGGCACATGAACTATGCATACATTTTATTTCATTTATAGTTTTTTTAAAGACATTCGTTAAAGGACGAACTAATACTTCTGTTTGGAGAACTTTTGAATATATAATGTTTTGCACTAATCTACGATATTGACGCATAGACTCGCTAATGCTATTTATACATAGAAATCATGTTCACTTCCATTTAGTTTATCTACAGCTAATGTAGGCCTGAATTGGCTAATGTTGCTTGCCATCTTGCTTTGTAACACGTAAACATTTTATTTGTAGGTCAACTGGAGTTCCGATTGTCAAACACAATGCTCTTTTTCCTGTGTGAAGAAATGTTTTATTTTCTTTGTGTTTATCATAGAATGTATTAATAAACCGCACCTTCAAGAAGACACCCGCAGTGTTCAGCCTAGTGCATTTATCTTAGCTTATTAAAGATAGTGTACTTTTGAAGGATTCAGAAAAAATATTGTATTGCGAGAAACTTCTTGAACTCAACAAGTATGTAATTGTATCATCTCGCTTTAACTTGATTGAATAGCCTTATGAACTTTGCCTGTAGGTGTGGAAAATGTTAGAATTTTTGCCATTAGTTCAGTTCATAGTAGAATGGAGCAGAGAAGGAGATTTGGAATACTCTCTGAGAGATGACTGAATTTCCATTGCCCTTCCCTTTTGAAGCATTCCCATGTCGGTTCGTCTTCTGATTTATAAGATTCCGATTTAATAAAAACATATTTATGGTGAATATTATTTGTCAATTAATTAATTAGCTATATGAATAAAAAATGGGATAAATAATTGAATGCGTAAAAGGTTAAATATTTAGATAATATAAGCATAAAGAAAAAAGGGAGAGAAAGAGTGAATGAGTGCAAAATGTAGAAAGCAGATCATAAGTTAACTTAACAAATATATGAATTAAACATTGTATATATTAATATATATATAACCAAATATTAATATTCATATAAAGGATTTAATACTATAAAGTGAATCTAAAATGCAGAATGACCATATGAGAGTGAGATAGTTGGTACAAGAACTAACAAAACATATCAATATGAGATACAATAACGAAGATGAAAGATGAAATGTTATAGAGTATAATAAGAATAATAAGATAGGAGTAGATAAACAGGAATATAAAAAACATAATTAAATAAGATAATAATATAAAAAGAGAATGAGAGAATAAGATATTAAGATAAGAAAAAAGTAAGAAAACCAGGAGTGAGGAAAGACAAAGAAGTAAGGAAGAAAATATAATGTCGAACTAAGAGATACAAGTATCAGTATTTGGAGTACTATCATCAATATCGATGCCACTATTCATGTTCAAGAAAGGCGACCAAACCCAAAGGAATATATCCGTTTGATTCTGAAGGTTATGAATTATTCTTACATGGGATGTTGTATGTATCATCGTTGTCAGCCATTCTTCTTGTGAAGGAGGAGAGGGGGATTTCCAATGACACAAGATATATATTTTTGCTGTAGCCAATGCTCTGTAAAAGAGACCACATTGGGATTTTGTGAGTTTTGGGGAGAGTCGGAGATCATGGAGGAGAATGGTAGCAGGAGTGAGTGGAAGATGTAAAGGCATAGTAGAGGATAAAGATTTGCCCACATATGACGAGAAATATTGTAGCAATGGGCAGTTGCAGATAGTATGTGTTGAATCACAATTGGTATTAGAGCATCTATAGCAATTGGCATGTGTGTGTAACCCAGCCTTCTGTAATTTTTCAGGCGATCAATGCCAGTCATAAAGGATTTTAAAGAGACAAAATGTAGGTCTAGCTTCACGAGTTCCCTTGTCTAACTTCTCAATCATTTCCTCCTATTCCCCAGTAGTGTAAGATATTGAAAGTCGGGTCTGCCATTTGAATTGTAGTGCCTGTGCTAAGGGTTGAGAAAAAAGGTGGGTTGTAAAAACTCTATACAGACCAGATATTACTCCTTTATGTTTGCCCTAGATGTTGAGATATGATACTATTTGTGAAGTTTGAAGTACCGGAGAAGATAAATCTAGTTGTTTTTTCAAAACATTGTTGAAGCTCGTTATAATTTAGGGATTTGAAGTGTTGGAAGGCCAAATTCTTCTGTTAATTGTGTGAATGATTTAAAATCACCATTATGAAAAAATTGATCTAAAGTTTGAATACCTGCTGCTTTCCATAATGCACCCATGTGTGTGCTGCTATATTTATTTGTATTTGAATTGTTTAGCCATGCGTGAAAAATGGTGCAAAAGGATCAGAGCTCCTTCTCTCAATTTGTGGGAAGGGCAATGTTTCAAAAAATTGTAAAATACCCCTCACACACTGAAACCTGATTCAGTGTCATGCTTCATCATTGGGGTCTTCCCGCCCCTCTACCTGACGGACATGCTACGACTTACGTAGATGCAGGAGCACTTTATTCAGTGATTGGTGAGTATGTGTAGTGCGTGGGATCATGAAAAGAAAATGTGAGATGGTTAACAATTCTCTGGCTAGTGGAAAGAAAATACTTTATTGTCTTTCCTGGCTGAGAATAGTAATAGTGGGGAGGTGTTGATGGTGTACTATAATGAGTCACCTCCTACAAGGTCGACATGTTTCAGAAGCCATCCCCTTGGCTTTCTTCCTCAGGACCAAAACACCGATCCCTGTTACACCTCAATGGGTGCTAGAATAAATGTACATATGCCTGATAGTCACAAACGCTGTCCTTTGTTCCCTGTTATGGGAGTAGAAAAATATACCACTTGTATATCTGAAGAACCTGAAAAGAAAAATATTTTCGATAAATCATGGCTTTCATCTTTATCTTTATCTATTCACATCACCATCACGTGGAAAGTTATAAGCTTTTTTGTGATATATTTCTCTTGTGGAACTCTATTGTAAGTAATGGTACCATTTGGTAAATATCCTCTACTCATAAATCATCTGAAAGAACACTCCTTGTGATTTCTTATGTTACAATACATTCATACATAAAGGAAGTATTTGTACACTCCTATTGTGCCCCAAAAGGTTCCAGATTAATGTTCACAGCAAACGAGCACTCGCATTCATACTCCCATGATGAGCCTTGGAAAAAATGGGAGATGTTTGGCAAAAGTCTGTGCACTCGTCCTTTTAAATGTGATCTAATGGTGTGTCTTTATTTAAAAAAAAAAAATTGGTATTCATGCTCTCAAAAGGACGTGCCATAATAATACATACTTTAGAATTTAATCGTTATTGCTCCATGAATTCACACGAGCGGTGTAGGGCGTCTTCAAATAGACACTGTGGGTATTTTAAAAGAACAGAAGGAAAAACAAGGTTTTAATGCCAGGGTGATTTTTAAACAAACAAGCGTGGTCTCTTTGGCTTTGTTAAGGACATGCTATTGTCCTACTTACATGCTGGAAGGAGCGCGATCACCAAGGAAAGTACCTTCTTGTGGCTCGTCGGAACCTAACTGAGATTTGCCAGAGCCCGGTCTTTTAAAGTGCAAGGAGGCATGCTTGATAGGAAACAGGTGTGGCTGGAAACACTAGACCTTGACATTTTAAAGATGGCCGCCGGTAAATGGACCCAAAACAGGGTTCATTTTGATCCACTTCCTGTTGGAATGATTAACACTGAATCGGTTGAAAAAACAGTAGACCTTGGAATTTTTAAAGGTGGCCGCCGGTAAATAGACCAATTACAGGGTTCATTTTGATCCACTTCCTGTTGGAACGATTAACACTGAATCGGTTGAAAAAGCAAGCATACATTTGTTTGTTTTGAGGCTTATTTTGGAGGAGTTTCAAAAGGTAGCCAAATGGAGGTTGAATTCAAAGGAATTTTTAAACAAAAAAGAAAGAAAAACAAATTGTTGCACTAGAGATGCACGAATGGAATCATCGCAGATGTGCATTCATGTATGTGGGTTTTTTGAAAAAACATGGGTGGCCAAATTATGAAAAATGGAAAACCCAATGGAAAAAAAGGTAAAGAATAAATCCCAGCAGTAGAATGCTAGAGGCTGGAAAAATATTAACTGGAACATTTTTCCTGTCAGAGGATAAGGATTGAAAAGCAAAAACCATGTATATTTAAAAATAGAGTGTGTATACACTCAGGTTTCGCAAATTATAGTTTGTCTAAAAAAAGAAAGAAATAGGAAGAAACCCAGTTTCCAAGGGCATAAACCTCCTATTTGTTCAGTACTAGTTATGGGGGTGATTGCAGTACTGTATACTCCTTATGAGTCTTGCAACCTTTTGGTTGATCATTAATTGCCAGGGGCTTCCTGTGTTAGATTTTGTATACATCAAAGCTGGTTCCAAGGAATCTCATCTTTCAGGCCTTTCTCATGAGACCTCAAATGGAACACTCACCGTTGTTCTTTGTCAAACAAATACCTTTCGTTTGGATTTGTTAGATTACTATCCACGAGAGATCTTCCCACTTATGGCCTTTTTCCAAAAAATGGGCTATCATTTTGGTGGTACTCTTTTTGCATGTAATGTTAGTTTTGTGTTCCCCTATCCTTACCTTGACAGGGCGTGTGGTCATTCCTACCTATTCCAAAAGACACGGGCACATGATCAGATAAACCACATTTTTTGAATTGCATGTTGTGAATCTTCTTTGGTCCCATTTGGTTCCATCATGGAACAAGGTTTCTTTGCTTTTCTTAGTCACATTGCACATTCCACAGGGATGATGCCCAGAGATTGGGGGCATTAAAGTGGTTTGCATTGTCTGTTCTTCTCTTCTTTCTTTTGGTCTGGTGTGTACCACCAAATCACGGATACTCTTACCTCTTCTATGAGAGAAGATAGGTTTTGGTAGATTGATGCTTCCACTGTTGAGGATTCGCCAGTGTTTGTTTACTTTTTTTTTTTATACCATTGGAGTTTGTGTTGAAAGTTGTTATACATACTGGACAGTTCTCTTCCTCCTTATGAATTTTGGGTTCCAAAAGGCTGTCTCTGCAATTGTTGCGTGCCCTTTTGTATGCATTATCAATCACTTTTTTAGGATATTGGTGTTTTTCCAGTTTCTTTTTCAGATCATTTGATTGTTTTTTTTAAAATCTTCGATTTCCGTGCAGTTCCTTCGTAGGCGTAGGAATTGCCCATAAGCGAGGTTATCGCGGAGATGTCGAGGGTGGAAGCTATTTTACAATAGTAGGCAGTTTTGGGAGGTTTCTTTGAAATGAGTAGTAGTTGTTAGTTTTCCCTCTTTTGCATATATGTTTAGATCAAAGAAGATACGTTTTTCATTTGCGATAGTGCTTGTGAATCTCAAAAGTGGTCTTGGCAGTTCAACCATGTTAGGAAACGTCTGGCGGTGGTTTCATCTCCTTCCCAGATGATCAATATGTCATCTCTATATCGTTTCCATATATGAATATGGTTACGAAATGGATTGTTGGGATTGGGGATCTTCTGTTTTTCAAGTTGATGTACATAGAGACCAGCTATGCTAGGAGCAAAAGTGCTCCCCATGCTGGTCCCGTGTTTTTGCAAATAGAGAGTGTTCCGGTATTCAAAGAAATTTTCTTTGAGTGCCAATTGGCAGCACTCCATAATCACGTTTCTCGATGTCTGGTAGTCCCAATCGGTGTTGAACAAGACATCTTCTATGATGTTAAGGGTCTCGTTGTGGGGAAGTCTCGTATATAAAGCTCTCCACATCACAACTTATCAATAATTCTCTTTCTGGGTCAAATGTTTGCCCTTCTAACAATTGCAGGACATCTTTGGTGTCTTTCAGGTACGTGGAAGTTTGTTGTACAAGTGGTCTTAAGAAAGCGTCCACAAATTTGGAGACTGGTTCCAAAATGGATCCAAATCCAGACACTATTGGACGTCCCAGTGGGGAGACCAGATTTTTGTGGATTTTTGGTATAGTGTCCAGGTAAGGTGTTCTTGACAAAATCGTGGTTAGAAAATCCCCTTCCTTTTTAGATATCCAACCATGTGATCGTGCCTCTTCCACCAAACTTGCTATTTTCACTTGTATTTGCTCCGTGGGGTCCTGGTTGAGGACCTCGTAGTTCCTTTCATCGTGGAGGAGGCGTAGGCACTCTTGGTCATACTTCTCGGCTGATTGTATTACAATCGCCCATCCTTTATCGGCTGGTTTTATTACCAATTCCGGGTTGCTTGCTAGTTCTCTGAGTGCCTCATTTTCCTCTCTGGTGATATTGTGAATGACCCTGTTGGTTGCTGGATCTATTTTTTCCAGATCTTTCATGACAGCTTTTTCGAAGGCGATCAGTTCTACTGGTAGATTGGCTTCGGGTGGAGTGAAAGTAGATTTTGGTCTCAAACCAGTGTCTCCATCCTGCTGGTCATTCTGTTTGTCTTTGAAAAAGATTTGTAACTTAAGTCTCCTCATGAATTCTTTCATCTCTTTGCATAATTGGAATTTATCCAATGTTGCCATTGGTACAAAGCCTAGTCCTTTTTCTAGGACTCTGATCTGTGCCTGTGTTAGAATGTGGTTTGTAAGGTTGACTACCAGATTCATTTCTTGCTGGTTGAGGCCCCTGTCATGCTCCTTGTTGTCATCCTGATTTGTTCTTCATTTTGTGGAGCCCAGTGAACATTGTTCCTCTCTGGTTCCTCCCTCTGTTTCTCCCTTGGCGTAGCCCTAAAAAATGGGGCTGTTCATAGAAGGGGTAATCCTGCGGAGGGAAGTTCCATTGAGGGTAGGCTCCTTGTTGATGTGGGTATATCGGAGGTCCTAAGAGGTGCATGGGGTATGGAGGTGGGCCTTGGTACTGTCCCCATCCTCTTTGGCCGTGGAACTAAGGACGTCTGTTGTTGTTCCTCCCACCCCGGTATTGTTGGAATTTCTATTTACTTGAGTCAGATCCACTGGATCCTGAATTGGATCAATCATCATCGGATGTATGTCGTTACAACGCACACTTTTACAACGCATGCACTTACAACGCATTTTTTACAACGCAACATCCACTACAACGCATTCCATTACATAGCATGACACTACAACGCATTTTTAAAAACTACCTTTACAACGCATTCCATTACATCGCATACTACCTTTACAACGCATACCATTACAACGCATAATATTAAATTGCATTTAAGGTAAGTATTGGATAGTATAGGGGTAAAAATTACTATTCTAACTCCAGGGGGTGCAACAGTAGGGTAAGTGTTGGATTGCGTTGTAATGGTATGCGTTGTAAAGGTAGTATGCGATGTAATGGAATGCATTGTAAAGGTAGTTTTTAAACATGCGTTGTAGTCTCATGCGATGTAATGGAATGCGTTGTAAAAATTTAGTTGTAAGTGTAGTGCGTTGTAATAGTTGCGTTGTAAAGGTTGTTCACCATCATCATCAGTTGTCATTTCGTGACGGTTCTCCTGAGGTTTGTAATCATCTCTTATGTATGGATAGATCCTCTCATGGCTGAAACGGGTAACATCTTTTTTTAGTTTCTCGTACTTGCTCTGTTTCAACGTTACTTCAAAGTCATTGAGAGTTCTGTTGAACTCTTCTAGATGTTTTTTGAGGGCACTCAGTGTTTCATAGCTCTTTAAACGAACTTCAATTTCTTGAATTTCAATTTTCAGTTCTTGTGCTAATCTCCCAGCTGTCTTAATTATTAGCACAAGCCAATCTCGTTTGCATTGCCAACTTATTAATGACCGATCTTTTTTAAAAATCTTGTCATGTTGAAAAATGTATGATTCATTTCTTACTATTAGCCCATTGGGTGCTGCATTGCTTTTAAGATATTCAGTCATGAGGAGACCGTGGAGGGCTGTTTTTATCTGGGTGCGCCTTAGTTGTTCTATCTCGTCCCAGTCATTGTTTGTAGGTATTGGATCTGATGTATGCCCCTCGAAGTTGTTCAATGAGGCAATGATGCTGTATATCTCTTCTTCCGAGAAGGTTAGGCCTGTGTTTTCTGCCATTCTTGTTGTCGGTCTGTTGTAACCTGGTGTGTATGTTCTGTTTTTGTGATCTGGGTTAAGGGTATTCTATCAAAGATGAGGGGAGTATGTTTTATCTCTCTAGAAAGATGAAGTTTAGATTCAGCGGTGAACCAAACTCCCACAGCTGTACGCTGTCAAGAATAATCAAAAAAGGAGATACATATGTATGAAAGAATGTTGAATAAATGTAATACTGGGCACTAGAAATCACAAGGAGTGTTCTTTCAGATGATTTATGAGTAGAGGATATTTACCAAATGGTACCATTACCTACAACAGAGTTGAACAAGAGAAATATATCACAAAAAAGCTTAAAACTTTCCATGTGATGGTGATGTGAATAGATAAAGATAAATTATGAAAGTCATGATTTATCCAAAATATTTTTCTTTTCAGGTTCTTAGGATATACAAGTGGTATATTTTCTACTCCCATAACAGGGAACAAAGGACAGTGTTTGTGACTATCAGACATATGTACATTTATTCTATCACCCATTGAGGTGTAACAGGGATCGTTTTTTTGGTCCTGAGGAAGAAAGCCAAGGGGATGGCTTCTGAAAAATGTTGGCCTTATAGGAGGTGACTCATTAAAGGTACACCATCTACACCTCCCCACTTTTACTATTCTCAGCCAGGGAAGACAATAAAGTATTTTCGTTCCACTAGCCAGAGAATTTTTAACCACCTCACATTTTCTTTTCACGATCCCACGCACTACACATACTCACCAATCACTTAATAAAGTGCTCCTGTGTCTCCGTAACTCGTAGCACGCCCCGTCCCGTAGAGGGGCGGGAAGACCCCAATGATGAAGCATGACACTGAATCAGGTTTCAGTGTGTGAGGGGTATTTTACAATTTTTTTAAACATTGCCCTTCCCACAAATTGAGAGAAGGAGCTCTGATCCTTTTGCACCATTTTTCACGTATGACTAAACACTCCAAATAAAAATAAAAATAGCAGCACACACATGGGTGCATATCTATTCACATAATACATGGTAGAATCCCTAAATTGGATAACAGTATCAAGAGGAGGACGATTCTACCTTTCTCCTCTTCACTCCCTCCTTTGATTTTTTGATTGGCTTTGCATAATGGCCATATTTATATTTTCGTAATAATGCAAATGTTGGTATTGTTCCTTATAGGTGCCTTTTCATGAATGTTTGGGTTTAAAGCTAGTAACCAGTGTGCTTGTTGTAAAGATTTAAACATAGCTGATAAAATTGGGTTTCTAGGTTTCTGACGCCTAATTTTTGTATCATATAATGCGGAAATGCCGGAATCCGAGGATAAAAGATGTCATTCTAAATGGACCCATTGTTGAACATCAGAGATTCCTGGTAGCATATATGATAGTTGAGAAATCTGCAAAGCTAAATTATAATGCTCAATTGATGGAAGACTAATTCCCCTATAAGAATGATGAGCTTTTAATTTTGCCACAGCTAAACAAGGTTTTGCCGAACCCCATATAAAGGTTTTTATTTTGGAATCTATAAGTCTCAATGTAGATAATGGAATGTGAAGAGAAAGCATACCTAAGGCATGTAAAACCGTGGGAGGGTAACCATTTTAAGAGCTTGTATTCTACCCCACATGGAAAGATTTCGAATTTTCCATTTATCAAAGTCACGTTGCATTTGTACAATTAATGAATTCAATTTATCTGTAATCATACATTCCATACCTTTATTTACTAGAATACCTAAGTACTGAAGACGTGAGGGCTGCCAATGAAAAGGGAAACCATGTATAGCCGCTTTTGTAGTTCCATCAGAGATAGATAATGCTTCCCTTTTGTCCCAATTTATTTTATAACCTGAGAATGAGGAAAAGTTGTCAATAATTTGAAGTAAAGATGGTAGTGAGTTGGAAAGATTTTTTAAAGTAAGTAATATGTCATCAGCGTATAAATAGAGTTTGGATTCGCCTGTGGGAAGGTGTATACCTGTGACTGTATCCGATTGACGGATAGTGGCTGCTAAAAGTTCCATTGCTAAGAGAAAAAGAAGTGGGTACAGAGGACATCCCTGACGAGTTCCCCTTTGGGTTGGAAATGGTTCTGATAGAAAGCCTCTACAATTTACTTGTGCAGAAGGGTTGTTATATAAGATTTGTACTTTTTGAATAAAGTGGTTCCCAAGTCCAAAGCCTTCTAGCACTTTGAAGAGGTTTTCCCACTCTATACAGTCAAAGGCCTTTTCAGCATCTAGTGACAAGGCTAATACTTCTTGTGGGAGGCTTTTAGCATACCAAAGGGTATGTGCCAGTATGCGTAAGTGATTTCCTAGAGGAACGTCCTGGAACAAATCCCACTTGAGTTGGATGAATCAAGGAAGGTAACACCTTCTTAAGACGAGAAGCCAGAATACTGGCAAATGGTTTGATAACATAATTCAGAAGGGAGCTAGGACGATAGCTGGCACAGATTAGGGGATCCTTTCCAGGTTTAGGGAGTACTGCAATTACTGATTTGTTAGAGAGGGGACCTAAGGAATTGTCTCGTTCAGGCTCCTGAAAAGCAGCAGGTAAAGATTCAATAACATTATTGTCAGACGATAAAATTCAGCTGGAAAACCATCTTCTCCAGGGGCTTTATGGTATGGTAAATTAGATTTCGCTTGCACAATTTTATCCCTACTGATCTCGCCCTCAAGAAGGATCCTTCCTTCATCAGAAAGACAAGGTAGATGTACTTTAGAAAGGAAGCTAGTCAATCTTTCTGAGTCTATGTGCGCCTCAGGTGTGTAGAGAGATGTATAAAAAGAAGCGAATTCATTTACTATGTCCTGTGGTCTAGTAAGAATATTATCTTGAGATGATTTGATAGCTGAAATGGCCATGGCTGCTTCTCTGTGTCTTAATTAGCTTGCTAATATTCTACCTGCATTTCCCCTTGTTCATAGTGTATTGTTTTCATTCTTTGGAGAGCAAATTCTGCCTTAGAGGTAAAGAGCCCATTTAGTGCCATTCAGGCTGGTTCTAAAGATTTACGATTTTGTAGTGTTGGTGCTATGGTATACTGGTGGGTATATGATATTATGTTCTGCTCTAGTTCTTTTTGACCTGCAGCGTTCCATTTGTTAGCCAATGCCACCTCGCGCATTAATTGACCCCTGATAGTAGCTTTAGCGGCAGCCCACATCACTTTATCTGAAGTCACCGAGCCCTGGTTTGTGGAAATATAGTCTTGAAAATAAGTTTGTAGTTGAGTTTTACCCTCAGGAGACTTATGTTGCTGTATGTTCATGCGCCAGGGTTTGCGTCCTGGTCTAGGTATGCCAACTTCTATAGCTAAGAAAACTGGGGAGTGGTCAGATAATGCTACTTCCAGAATGCAAGATTCTTGAATCAACTGGATCAATCTTCGGATACTAAAAAATTGTCCAAACGAGTTAGGGTACCATGTGTTGGAGAAGAGAATGTGTATTCAATTAGGGGTGGGTGGAATTTGCGTAGTCGCACTCCGCAAAGCTCCGCGAACAGTAAAAAAATCTCCGCGAGCACGCAGATATTCCGCGAACACGCGGAATTGCTTGTTCGCGATGCTTTTTTCCTGTTCGCGAACGTTGTTTGCAGCTCGGGGGGAAATATATTGCCAACACGCATTTTGAGAACGCGAACAAGCACGAAATTCCGTGAAGCCGCGGAATGCAGAATTTTGGGCAATTTTGCGTTCTCCGCGGAACGCGAAATTACCCAAATACCGCAAATTCCGTGAACAGAATTTACCGTCCATGCCTATATTCAATGTACGATGGATGTGAAAGACGCCAATGATCAATTAATTCATTATCTGCTATTATGTCATCCATTAATGTCCTATCAGCAGCATCATGTTTGACTAGGGGGCCTGTTGTATCTAGAATTGGTTCTCTAACAATGTTCCAATCACCACCTAAGAGATACTGTAATGCTCCTATCTCTGTTAGTAAGCAGTTTAAATGAAGGAAGAATTATTTTTTTGTTCCTGTTGGAGCATAAATAGAACCTACGCAAATATGTGTATCTCCTAAACGTAGCTTAGCAAATACGTAGCGACCATCAGGATCTGTCCATGTTTTTAATATGGTGAATTGCAGAGATTTGGGGATGAGAATTGATACTCCACATTTGCGGGTGGGACCTGTGTTTGTAGGTTCACCTTTTTACACACTACTGTGAATTACTTTGCCTAATTGTTCTGATTCCAATGCATCTAAATGTGTGTCTTTTTTTTTAATAACTCTTTTTTTTTAAATCAAGGTATGACAATCAAGAAGAATAGCATACATAGATGATAGCAACATACTCATGAGGCGGGATAGACATTAAATACAATAAGTACAAAATAGGATAGCATAATCACAGTTCCACCGTGTGCAGGACTTGTTTGACAGCAGCATCCCTCGTGTGCGGGGGCTTGCTTAACCCTCCCCTTTAGTTGTTCCCCCAGATCTGCATCCATTTGGTGGGACACCCCCTGGCTTAATATACGGTATTTTCAGTGAACATGCACCAGTCCATGTATTTGCCCCAATTCAACAAGTCGTGGCGGGTTTCCTACCCTCCAAAGTCGCACAATATTCTGCTTAGCCACCATCAATCCCAAAGTTACCCAGAGACGCTCCTTGGAGTTCAGGTCTATCAGGCCCCAGGCGTTTAGGATGGCCAGCTTAATATTGCAGTCAATCTTCTGCCCCAACACTTCTTCCATGCATCCCATCACAGCCGCCCAGTATCGTTGGAGAGACAGGCACTCCCAGAGGGTATGGATAAAGGTGGCCTCCTGCCCACAGTGCCTAGGACAGCCACCCTCTGTACAATAGCCCATTTGAACCAGTAGCGGCCCAGACAAGTAGGATCTGTGCAGAAGCTTTAACTGTACTAATCGGAGCCTAGGGGAAATGGCCACTTCTCGAGGAGAGGGCGTCACCGCAACTTACTCCTCATCATCAAGCCCCGCTACGCCATGGTCCCATTTAGCCCGCAGCCGGACTAGCGGGTCTGCAGTATTGTTAATCAATTTTTTGCAAATAAGTGATATGGCCTTCTCCGGTAGGTGTCCATCTAAGACTCTGTCCTCAAGAGGGGAGGACTCAGAAATCGACTCCCCTCTGGGCAATACAGCGAGCAAAGCGTGCCTAATTTGCATATATCTGAAGTATTCGGTAGTCTGTCTGTAGCTGGGTAAAGGGGACTATGTGACCTGCCAGAGGGGTGTGGCCAGCATAATCCTATTCTCCTATCCCAGACTTTTCAGAGCCGCCCTCCACACCTGCACGGCATGTCCAGTAGGTCCAGTCAGGGCTGGCCTAACGGAACGTGAGTATATTGACCTCTCAAAGCTCCCACCCAGTAGGAGCCACCTGTCAATCTGGAAAGCAGGGTCACCCTGCGGTCTGTAAGTACACTGATTGATTGCTGCGAGATGGGATGCCCAGTAATAATTTTTGATGTCAGGTAGACCAATTCCCCCATCAAACCACCCCAGTGTGAGCTTATGAGTGGCAATTCGGGGTGGCATTCCCTCCTAAAGCAGATCTTGAAGAATGCTGTTGAGTTTCTTAAAGTATACAGAGTCTATGTGATGTGGAGCATTTTGCAAAACGTACAAGAATCTAGGGAGGGACATCATTTTGAACAGGGCTGCACGCCCTAAGAGGGAGCGGTTTTCAGTGTCGGACGTCGCTGTTAAGATGTAGTAGGGGTGGCTGAAGGTTACGCTCATGAAACAGGGAGGGTTCCTTAGAGACCCAGATCCCCAAATATTTAAATACGTCTATTGCTTATGCCATCCGGAATCCCTGGGGAAGTGAGGGTGACGCCCCATGTAGGACATAGAGCACTGACTTGGTCCAATTTATTTTATAGCCAGCGAATCTGCCAAACACCTGGAATATGTTCAATACCCTGTTGAGGGAGACCGACGGGGATGCCAGGTAGAGTAAAATATCATCTGCATATAGCAAAATGCGGTCTTCCCAACCTGCGGTCCACTTTGCGCCCCTGACATGAGGGTCCCTGCGGATCCACATCGTCAGTGGCTCAATGGTCAGGGCAAAAAGGAGAGGGGACAGGGGACAGCCCTGCCTGGTGCCCCTGCTGAGGGTGAATGTACAGGCTTTTCTGTTGTTAACCACTACCTGTGCCAGTGGTTGCTGATAAAGAAGCCGGACCCACCCAATATATTTCTGGCCTTCTCCTAATTTCTTGAGCACTATGAACATGTATGGCCACTCGATGGTGTCGAATGCAGTGGCCGCGTCAAGAGATACTACCATTGCATCCTCCCTAATTGTTGTGGTGTGGCCTAACATGCCATGGAGTCTACGAAGAATGAGGGAGGTGTTCTTGGTGGGCATAAATCCTGAATAGTCTGGGTGAACTAAGTGTGCGATGACCCTCAGCAGGCGAGAGGCGAGGACCTTCGCCAAGATCTTGGCTTCCCCGTTAAGCAATGATATTGACCTATAGGAGGAGCACCTGCTATTTGGTTTATCCATCTTATAGATGACCACGATAGTTGCCAGTCTCTGGTCGTTGGGAAGTAGGCCCGTAGCCTCACTCGCTAGAAACCTTTTAGTGAGGTGAGGAGCAATCTTGCCCGAGGTGAGTTTGAACAGTTCTATAGGCAAGCCATTGGGGCTTGATGCTTTGCCACCGCGCAAGTCGTGGATAGCCTTTGCAACCTCCGTGCAGGTTAGTTCTTGGTCGAGGTTGGATCGTTCGTCCTTGGTGAGAACCTGGAGCAAAATGTCTGCTAGAAAGGAAGATGCTTCCTCCTCCGTGTGTGGAGATCGGGACGTGTAAAGAGTCTGGTAGTACTGGCCGAAGGCATAGGCTATATCTTGAGGGGCAGTTAGCCGGGTTCCAGATTCTGTCTCTATCTCCACCACAACACGGTGGGCCTGGTCCCTGCAGTCCAGCCAGGCCAGCAGCTTGCCAGCCCTGTCTCCGACCTTGTAAATTCTGCAAAGTGTGGCTCTGTACTGTGACTTGGCTGAATCGTAAGCAAAGTCGTTATATTCCCTAATCTTAATTTGTAGGGCATGCTGTACTTCATCCGAGTATTGCGATTGGAGTCTCCCCTCTAGCTGTAATATCTTGCCTTCCAGGCAGGTCATACCCTCACGCTTTTCCTTCCGTAGACCCACAATTTGAGCCAGGGCCACCCCCGAATAACAGCCTTATAGGCCTCCCACAACATCGCATGCAAATCTACAGATCCCTCGTTTTCCTGGAAAGAAAGATCAGAGCACTCAGGATCTTGTCACTAATCTGGGGTACCTTGAGATACCAAGGGTTAATTGGGGCTGTCCTGCCCACAGAGGGCTCACCCACCTCCAAACAACACAAGATAGGTGAGAGGTCAGAAATCCCCCTGACTAGGTGGTGTATTTCTTTGATACTATCCATCTTATGCGCTAACGTCAGGATGTAGTCAATCCGGAACATGCCACGGTGTGCCCCTGAATAAAAAGTGTACTGCTGCTCAACCAGATGTAATCTCCTCCGGACATCTACGAGGCTGAGTGCCCCCAGAAAGCTATGATCAAGAGAATCAGAGACAATGGAATTAAAGTTGCCCCGATCAGTAATCTGCCCTCTGGCAACTCTAAGTAAAGACTACCAAGGTCGATAAATGCCTGTACCTGCAAGCCAGGCAGCACGTGGATGGAGAGAAGATGAATCGTGAGCCCCTCCCAGGTCCCAGAAGTCGCTACAAATCTACCCAGGCTATCAGTCCGGCTATGGTCAATTTTCATGGGGAACAATTTATGCACCATTATTCCCTCTCCCCTGGAACCAGACCCAAATGCTGAGTGTGCGACCAATATAAACTCCCATCTCGACATGGTCTTACAGGCATTTCAGAGAAGATGCGTTTCCTGTAACAGAACTACGTCAAGGGAGTGCCGCTTCAAGAATTGGAGCTCTACGCCCCTCTTGATCCTGTCCCCCAGTCCGTTCACATTCCAGGACAGCAATTTGAGCCCTTGCCTAGCTGCGGTACCAGTCATTGTCTGGGGTGTGATTGTGCAGTCGCGAGGGAAGCCCCCAAGCAGCACATTCAGAGCACACTATGACCGCTACCCGACACTCCCCAAGGTTCAGTAAAGTCACAACATGAAGCATGCTAGTTGCTATGTCACTCAATGTGTTTAATATGTCACCCTCATCTATAACAAAACTAAACTGAAACAAACTTCCCCTCCCTCTCCGCCCGGCACAAGGATGAGAGCTGTAAGCATCAACATGATTGTGGATCATGTAGAAGAGTCTTTTGTGCTGTGCGTCCCACCCCCCCAACAAAGAGAACACATCCCCCCTCCCTGCCTCCCTGCATAGTGGAATCGGAACCTCCCACCACCCCAAACTTGCAGAGAGCCTATCGCCCACCCCTAAAACTTTGAGATGCCTGTGGCCACTGGGCACCCGCTCCAGACAATAAAAGTAAACAGTGAATCAATAAAGCAAGATGCCCACAGTCACTTCATACAGAAAACTGATGGCAGTCTCTTTACCATGGAACAGTCACTGGAGTGAAGCCTGGTTTCGGGTTTGTTAATCGACATAACCCAACCACTGCCCAGACCGATAGAGAGATAAGGTAAGGGGCCATAACATATTACAACATTGCACAGACCAGTTCTTAGTCGCCTCTCATTGATTCTATCGTCCACTCGGCATGGAGCCTCTATCCGGGTCGCTCTGGGCCTGTTCTCAACCATTTTGCTGCATTCGATTACCTTTGCACCCCGATGGGCGCCAGTCATCCAGCCAGTGCCACACAGCTTCAGGGGTGACAAACAACCAAGCCATGCCCTCCGACTCCACCCTCAGTTTGGCCAGAAAGAGCATGGCATATTTTACATTTTTGTCTCGTAGCGCCCTTTTTACTTCTAGAAAACTGCGCCGTTGCTGCTGCACCTTGAGGGGGAAGTCCAGGAAGAAAGTCACTTTGCTGTTCTGGTATTCAAGTGGGGGCGCTAGCCGAGCTGTCTGCAGGAGAAAGTCCCTGTTCCTATAGTTGAAAATCAGGGCGACTATGGGCCCGTTCGACTGAGAAGTTGGACAGTCTCGTCGGTTTGACGTAAGTGGTGACTAGGTCCTCTACAAACAATTCCGCCGATGGCTCTTCTGCTCTCTCTGGAACACTCAGTATGTAAATATTATTACGCCTGGAGCGCCCCTCATACTCGTCCAGTTGCACCTCCATTCTCACAGTCAGGGTCTGGAGGTCGTCCACCTTCCGCTGTAGGGCGGTAGTATCAGTGACCAGAGAGCTTGCAGTGTATTCCATGTCCTTTAGTCTGGTGTTCAAGGAGTGCATATCAGCTCTGATGAGCGAAACGTCCGAGGACCAAAGTCAATCCTGGACTCCAACGACGTCCAGACCGTCGCTATGGCTGTAAGGATGTCCTGTAGTGTCAGTTCCTTCGCCCCCTCCTCTGTCTGCTGCTTCTCCGACGGGTCCTCAGCACCCGTGTTGGCAGGGCCGGGCCCTTGTCCCAGGCGTATTTCTCCAATTTGGCCTGCAATGAGGCCTTAGTATTGCGGCCCCCAGCCATGACCGGGCTTCACCAGACTAGGTATGGACAGTAGGAAAAGGCCAGAAGCAGCTTCATAGCTGCAGGTTTATTAGTGCTTGATGAAATATCCCTGACGGCCCAGCAAAGCAACCAAATGCACCAACTCACCGATCACTTCATCTATGCAATCAAAAACTCTACACTTTTGGCGCTGCCCCAAGTAGGTGTATGAAATCGGCATCAGCGTGGCCGCATCACATGCAGTGCGCATCTGGCAGCAGGCTCATTTTGGACATGCTGCAGGTTTACAGTAGACATGGTGTTGGAATTGACATGAATGAGCTGTGGTCTGTAGTTTGGAGAAGACATGCCTGTCTGGGCGCAGCTGTAGCGCCACCTCTCCTCAGTCAAGTCATCATCAAGGTTAGCTTGCCATCTCTTCTGAGCCCTATCTTTCGTCACAGGCCTTTGTCCTTCATAGTGGAGTATAATCTTGTGATCAGTCACCGTGGAGAAGGGGAGCAGAGGACACTCTCAAAGGCCTGCAAGCTTGCCAGTTCCCAAGAAAAGGACTCCTATGTTGCATTACAGATACTGTGCATGCGGTAATAAAGGAAGACATAGAGCAGAGTGCAGACTATACAGGCTTATATATCCCATATGGTTATAAACGTGTCCTCTGGGTATAAGTCACCCATCATTACATATCCCATGCTTCTAAGCTGTTTCTGAACTCCCAAGTCCTCCGTAACAGATAGCATTCTTTATTGGTGAATTTCAAGCTAGCTGAATAAAGGCCGCCCAGTTGAGCACTGCGGCAGAGCGAGTTCCAGACTCACAGAGTGCACCAGACAGTCTCAATCATGTTTATGAGGCGTGCTTTTTCAGCACAAATCACAGTAGTCAGAAAGATGGGTCAGCATTATCTAACCCAATTGCAATGTGGAAAAGAAACAATTGATGGACGGAATGCTGGACAATGCAAACATTCACCCCCAGTCACAAGGATCTGGGTTTAATCCATCATTCTTTTGCTCACCACACCACCCCAGTTTAGACTCTGCCATTTGCAAATCAGTTGACCCTGTTCCTTATGGGAACAGTCCAGCCCGAACTGCGAAGCCAGGTCCTCCCTGGACCAGAAACAAGCATCCTGGAACCAGTTTCAAGGCATCACCCTTCATCAGCCAGGCTAACTTGAATCCATTGGTGTAATGAGCACGGGACCCATGTCTGGGCATACCCTTCCCATTTAGGGTGACATATGCAATAGAAACAATTGATGGATGGTAGGCTGGAGAATGCAAACATTCACCCCCAGTCACAAGGATCTGGGTTTAATCCATCATTCTTTTGCTCACCACACCACCCCAGTTTGGACCCAACCATATGCAAATCGGTCTTGACCCTGTTCCTTATGGAAACAGTCCAGCCCAAACTGCCAAGCCAGGTCCTCCCTGGACTGGAAACAAGCATCCTGGGACCGGTTTCAGGGCATCACCCTTCATCAGCCAAGCTAGCTTGAATCCAGTGGTGTAGTGAGCACGGGACCCACATCTGGGCATACCCTTCCCATTTAGGGTGACATAAGCAAAAGAAACAATTGATGGACAGAATGCTGGTCAATGCAAACATTCACCCCCAGTCACAAGGATCTGGGTTTAATCCATCATTCTTTTCTTCACCACACCACCCCTGTTTGGGCCCAGTGATATGCAAATCAGTCTTGCCTTGAATCTGTTCCTTATAGGAACAGTCCAGCCCGAACTGCCAAGCCAGGTTCTCCTTGGACCAGAAACAAGCATCCTGGGACCGTTTTCAGGGCATCACCCTTCATCAGCCAGGCTAGCTTGAATCCAGTGGTGTAGTGCACACGGGACCCACGTGTGGGCATACCCTTCCCATTTAGGGTGACATATGCAATAGAAACAATTGATGGACAGAAGGCTGGAGAACGCAAACATTCACCCCCAGTCACAAGGACCTGGATTTAATCCATCATTCTTTTGCTCACCACACCACCCAGGTAAGCCCAGAAGTGGGTCCCATGCTCTCCATGCCACTGGAGTCAAGCTATCCTGGCTGATGAGGGGTGAAACCCCAAAACTGGTCCTAGAATTCTTGTTTCCAGTCCAGGGAGGACCTGGCCTGGCAGTTTGGGCTGGACTGTTCCCATTGGGCACAGGGTGAAGGCTGATTTGCATATGGCTGGGTCGAAACTGGAATGCGATTGTGAGCAAAAAAATGATGGGTTTAGGCCCAGATCTCTGTACTGGGGTGAATGTATGAGATTGTTCTGCATTCTGTCTATCAATTGTTCTTTCTGCATTTGACACCCCGAGTGGGACCGGTATGCCCAGAAGTGGGTCCCGTGCTCTTCATGCCACTGGAGTCAAGCTATCCTGGCTGATGAGGGGTGAAACCCTGAAACCGGTCCTAGGATGTTTGTTTCCAGTCCAGGGAGGAAATGGCCGGGCAGTTCGGGTTGGACTGTTCCCATTGGGCACAGGATCAAGACTGATCTGCATATGGCTGGGTCCAAACTGGAATGGCATGGTGAGCAAAACAAATATGGATTTAGGCCCAGATCTCTGTACTGGGATGAATGTATGACATGGATCCGCATTCTGACAATCAATTGTTCTTTTCGCATTTGTCACCCCGAGTGGGACGGGTATGCTCAGACGTGGGTCCCGTGCTCTCCATGCCACTGGAGTCAAGCTATCCTGGATGATGAGGGGTGAAACCCCGGAACTGATCTTAGGATGCTTGTTTCCAGTCCAGGGAGGACCTGTCCTGGCAGTTTGGGCTGGGCTCTTCCCATTGGGCACAGGGTCAAGACTGATTTGCACATTGCTGGGTTCAAACAGGAATGGCGAGCAAAAAAATGATGGATTTAGGCCCAGATCTCTGTACTGGGGTGAATGTATCACATTATTCGGCATTCTGTCCATTAATTGTTTTTTTTGCGTTTGTCACCCTGAGTGGGACGGGTATGCCCAGACGTGAGTCCCGTGCTCTCCATGCCACTGGAGTCAAGCTTTCCTGACTGATGAGGAGTGAAACCCGGAAACCAGTCTAGGATGCTTGTTTCCAGTCCAGGGAGGACCTGTCCTGGCAGTTTGAGCTGTACTGTGTCCATTGGGCACAGGGTCAAGACTGATTTGCATATGGCTGGGTCCAAACTGGAATGGCTTGGTGAGCAAAAAAACAATGGATTTAGGCCCAGATCTCTGTGCCAGTGGTTAAGGAGCCTATTTATTGTTCAATAGACTTGCGTGAGTCCCGTATCTCCTGTAAGATTACATCTAACTTGTCCAGAGTAGCCTCTTCATTGGTTGGTGGGACACAGCTAATCGACGATGTTTGTGAGTGCGTGTCTAGTTCTCCCTGCGTCTGGTGTTCCGCTGGGGGCTGCTCCGCGGCCTTCCCTTTTGTGCACCCCATAGTGAGTGGTCTTACAGTAGTAATTCTGCGTGGCAACCTAGCTATAGTATCAGGGTATTGCTTATTGTGTTGTACTCGTTCTGAATAGAAGGAAGGAGGGGAGACAGTGTATCGTCGTCCGTATCACTTCTGCTTCAGGGATTGAAATCAGATACAAGCAGGGCTGCTGTTCACAACACTTTTGAGTACTGGTCCCAGTTCTGCAATGGGATAGGGCAGTGAGGTCCGGTGTCAGGCTCTGAATCCTCTTTGCAAATTCACCAGTGCACCGCAGTGGGGAATCGGTCAGGCCCCTCCGTAGGAGACAGATCACACCAAGGACAGTTATTAATAAGCTCTGCAGGGGAAGTAGACAATCCGCTTAAAATAGCACATTACTAACTTTATTGTAAGTCCTGTGTAGTAGGTGTTTCTGTGCTCCCTATTTGCACCTCAGTCAGTTTGGGAGCCCGGATTATATAGAGCGGTAGGTTCAGTCACACCTCCCAAATGACAGCTTCCTTTGGAAGGATTAGTATGTGTGTTGCCTTTCTCATTTGCACTCCTGACAATTCCAAGCTTGATGATGAGTATCTATAAGTGTGGCATTGTTGACATACAGGGTGGGACGTCAGATTTGTGTCGTAGCCAACTCCTGCCGGACAGGAAGGATAGTTGGTGGGACCAAGCGCGCACATTAGCGGGCAGTAAGCTCTTCCTGCATGACGGCCCTTGCCCGCATCCGTCTCGTTTCACCCCAGCACTGTCCGTTACTAGGCTCAGAGGGCACCGGTAGTTCTTGCGGAGGGGGGAGGGAAGGGGGGGCCAAACTCCATAGGTGCTAGGTGCCGACATGCCGCTGATAATAACTTTGCTGTGAGCCCCAGTTCGTAAATATTTCAGTTTATATTCCCCCACTGCTCGGAGGGAGCGCAGCACAGTCACTTCCCAGCACCTCAGAGCGGCACCCCGTACTCACGGTTCGCCCGTGGTGGATGTCGCAGCCCTAGATCTGATCCCTGGGTGTGTTCAAGAGGCCCAGCCACTGCAGCCTCAACTCTCCGTCAGCCGTCAGGTGATGACACAGTGGGATTCCACCACAGACACGGCCTGGTCTCGGGACCCGCCCTAATCTCGTCTGGAGCACATGGTACAGCTCCAGTCCATCGCCCGTAGCTGAGGGATGCCGTCACCCACACGGGCAGCGGGATTGTTTTTTCAGGGCTTCGATGCAGTCTGTAGCTCTCTCCAGCATGGTAATCCACTAGACCCCACAACGTACCCAGGCCCGGGTAGTCGTCGCAGTTCCTATTCAGGGTTTCAGGCGGCACACCTTTGCGGTGGGGGCTCACTCAGGACATGAGTGTGGTAGCGTTGAGCTGTTAGGTTTCAGCGGCAGCAGTATATGCGTTTATGCGCCGCTTTAAGGCTTCCGATGTCGCGGATCGTCATCTCAGGCCTCCGCACTTCACTCAGATAGGCCCGCAGTGCGTAATCACTCTTCAGACGGTTTTTCGCTGTGAAAATATTGTGTTCCACGTTCTCAGCTGCGGCAGGGAAGAACAGCGGTAGTTGATCCCCTGATATACCGAATTCAGCAGGATAAATGGATCCTGCAGTGGAGCTCCGTCAGATTGTGGCTGCCATGCTTGGCGGTTAGCCACGCCCCCCTGGGTGTCCCCCCTCTAATGGCTGTTTTGAAAGTGCTGCATCAACAGGGAGGCCCAAAGGTCCACCTCTGACTTCAATAAGTCACCCGGGATGCCATCAGACCCTGAAGCCTAGCCCTCTGGTAAGGACATAGTAGCCTTCCTGACCTCCCAATGCAGGCAAATGCCTACAGTCTCCCACTTCCCGGGCATGTGTAGCTCACCAAGTTCGAGGTCATAAATCGCCCCAAAACTATCCGACTATGTGCAGGGAGAATGATCAGAGCCTGCACGCTCACCTGGTCAAAGGAGAGGATGGGATGATCCACTGCCCTCCAGAACTCAGTACATTTGCACAGAGCACAGGCCTCCAGCAACTTGTCCCAGAGCTCCCTCTTTACAGACTTCTTCCTTTCACAGCGGGCCACACGATATCCAGCCATGGCCCTCTTGATTTCCTCCCTGTCCCGTGGTTGCCTATGCAGGGCAGTCATGAGGATGCTTTGGGCCTTAGAACATGCCCTATCGAACCTTTTAGTCTGTGGCAGTGGGTGGACTTCTGCGGGGGCGATAAGGGCAGACTTGATGTGACCAGCTATGTTGTTAAAAGCCTTCAGAATGTTGACAGCTGAAGCCCCCTCGTCCAAACAAGTACTAAAATACTGACAAAAGGAGGACAGCAAAGAAAAAGGAAAAACTTCTTATTCAATGGCTTTCCTTCATCTTCTTGTATTTCTCCCTCCCAGGGAGCATAGCCTCTTTACTTGTGAACTTTCACTGCTTACTTTTTGGGCACTACTTTTTTCTTTTGGCTTAAGCACTCCATGAGAGTTCATGTGATTTCCAGCTATCCTTCTGGTATGCTTCTCTTCCTTCCCTCCAAATCCCTGTATTGCTCTCTCTCATGCATGTGCTTCTCCCCACCTCCTCCTTGTTGTGCTCGCCCTTGTTTTATTTGCCCTGAGTTGTTACATTGCTCATGTGCTTCGAGTGCTGCTTCCCCTCTCCCATCTACCTCCTCTTCTCCATCGAGTGCTACTTCCCCAACCCGCTCCCGGCTGCTGTCCCTCCCACCTGCCGCTTTCTGCTGCTGTCCCTCCCACCTGCCTGCTCCCCGCTGCTGCTCCTCTGACTCGCCTGCTCCCTGCTGCTGCCCCCTCCCAACCACTCCCCGATGCTGCCCCCTTCCACCCACTAACTACTGCTGCCCCCTCCCATCTGCCTGCTCCCCGCTGCTGCCCCCTCCCACCCGCCCTCTTCCTGCTGCTGCCCCCTCCCACCCACCCACTGCTGCCCCTCCAACCTACCCACTTCCCGCTGCTGCCCCACCACCCGCCCGCTTCTTGCTGCTGCCCCCTCCCACACACACCTGCTTCCTGCTGCTGCCCCCTCCCACCCGCACTCAGTCATTTTTCAAATATATTATTATTTTTTGGGGGCAGAGGATTAGGCAGCAGATTGCTGCTGACCCGTCCACTATAATAGTGTGTTTGTGCTACTTCTATTTATTTTCTATTTGCTGATCCATGTTGAATGTGTATAGAGACTGCACGCACTGACAAAATGATGCGGCGTGGTGGTTGTGCCTTTTTTTCTTCCTTTTCGCCATGTTGCACAGCATCTTGCTGATACAGTTATAGCATGGCTTTAGGCATTGTCAAGGCCAATAGGTCCCAAAGGGGTAACCTATTGGCTTTGCCAGTGCTTGTTATTAGACAGAGGTGGACTGAGCCAGTCATTGTTGAGGATAAAAGCCAGTGCCAAGCAACTTTTTTTTAGTTGTTTTTTTTAGAACTACCTGAAATGGGTGGGTGTACCAAAGACCAACTACCACCAGACGGTATGGTGAGGATGTGTATTTGATTTAAGGGAAGATTCACTGTAGTAAAGATTTACATCACAAAGCAAGGTTCCAATTTATTAAGGTTGGTGGCATCAAAATGAACTGGTCATAAAACTTGATACCAACAATATTGAACAAGTTATTTTGGTTGAAAAATGCATGAGCGAGGACCAAATTTGTGAAGAATTTCCAGACCTATTTTCAGGCAAATTGGGTAATTTGCATAATTCCCAACATAAAATAAAGCTGAAAACCGATGTGCTACCTGTAAGTCTTAAACAGTGACCCATTCCACATCTTATAATGGAACGCCTTGAGTAAGAATTCCAGAAGTTAATCTTGTGAGCTGCAGCCTACATGTGCCCCACATTGCAGTTAGATCAGAGTCCAGGAAGTGGTAAGGAGGCAGACTAGTGCTGTCTCTTCCCTAAACAAAAATGTTCCCTACCTGTGAATGCGTCATCTTTTCTTTTTTTAAATTTCTTTAACTGTCTTTGCCTGTGGTTGTTACAGTTTAAAATTGTAGTTTTAACCTGCCCGTGATTGCATAATTTATCCCCGGTTTTGTGTTTATACTTGTGGTTTTTCCTGCCAGTGACTGCTTCCATTTAACCTGTTGAATTGTGGGATTTGCAGTCCAAACCCTGTAGTTTTTCCCTCTCATTCCCCGTGACTACCAGTTTTCCCTCCAAATTTCTCCTTTGCACTGTGCTAAGACCTGTATGTTACGCAGTGCGCCCCCAGCCACGATTTTGTGTTAACAAGTCAGTAAAACCAGCCCCCCTTCTCCCCCAGCAACAGGGATATTCTGCATCAGAGAGTGCTCTGAGACAGCAGTAATTTGAAGTGTGCTGTTTAAACTGTATCTAATTGGGACTGTGCACTTCGTTTTTTGGCCAGGAGAGGGAGTAAAATTTTATTCAAACAGTGTTGTTAAAGGACACGTTTGTTAGGCCCTTACCTTCAGAAGTCCAAAGTGTGGATTGAGCCTGTCTGTCTCCTAGGAGATTTCTAAATAGAGCAGCAGCTTCCAACTCCCTGGCCAGCAAACCTTGTCTGCGGTAGCTGGGACCTCATATAGTCTGCTATTGTTTGGTACATGTGTACACTAATTGGCGGTTGTATCTGGTGTTTCTATTGGATTAGGGTTAGTGTCCTCATTGGTTGGGTATTTGAGGGTTCTGATTGGTTTCTGGGTCTGTGATTTAATCAATATAGGGTTGGGACTAGGGCTAATGTTAGGATTTCTATTGGAAGTAGGGAGTAGGGCTTCCTGTGATATTGGTTGTTGGGACTAGGATGGGACTAGGGCTAGGGTTAGACCTTTAATTGGAAGTAGCGATTAGGGCTTCTGGTGTGATTGGTTACAGGACTAGGTGTGGGACTAATAGTAGGGTTAGGCTTTCTATTGGAAGTAGAGACTAGGGCTTCCTGTGCCATTGGTTGCTTGGACTTGGGTGGGACTACTGGTAGGGCTAGGGCCTCTATTGGACGTAGAGATCAGGGTTTTTTAAACTGATTGGTTGCTTGGACTAGGGCTAAGATTGGCTGTAAGGTCCTGCTCTCCTATTGGTTCTAGATATTAGGGCTGGTGTTGTGATTGGACAGTGTTAGGGCTAGGGTTCTCATTGGCTAAAGGGGTCACCTGATTAAGAGGGCTATAACCGGCCAAGGCTTAGGGCGTCCCAGCCTGGGCGTTGAGGCTAAGTCGGAGAGGACAAGGGCAGTTGCCTGTTTGAGCCTGTTAAGGGCAGAGAGGACAAGGGCAGTTGCCTGTTTGAGCCTGTTAAGAGCGGAAAGGACAAGGGCAGTTGCCTGTTTGAGACTGGTCGGGACTAGGACCAGAAAATGCTACCCATGTTCCCATTCAGTAATATCCAATACATGTTGTGAGTGCACAGCTAGTGTTCTCTGGAATATTCTTAAGTATGACGTGTTGCCTGGGTATCACTCTCTGAACCAGAGTGTTGCTATAAATGAACTTAATTGCATCCCCAAGAACGAGGGGAATGTCCCCAGGGCTCTGGTCAACGGTCCTCTAATGAGGCTCCAAGATTCAATCAAAACAGTAATCCAAAACTAGTGTGAACCTTGGAGTCTGATTAGAGCCAATGATGCAGCAAGAATGATCTATGCCCTTATACAAGATGAAACCATGGAGTTTGCACTTAACCGCACTAAGAAACAAAACATTTGTCAATTAATTTACCTTTCAAAAAAAGAGATACATCAACGATTACATGTCAGTACCATGATCAAATACCACAGAGCACAAAGGATTCCGAGGGGACTCAGGATCCCCTTGAAACCATCTCTATGCAAAAACTTACAGAAATTCAAGGATCGTGGTTCGCCATTTTGAACAAATGTTCTTTAGATTTGTTTTTACTAATAATAGAGGAGCTTTCCAACATTCTAGAGGATCTCACTAAAGAAATATCCACGGTCAAAACAGAATTAGAGAAATCCATGACTGATGAAGATTGGGCTAAAACATTAGAGGATATTATCAACTACACAGACACACTCAAGAGATCAACGAAAGGAAAATTTGTAAATTTCGTAGGGATACGATTGATTATAAACTCGGGGAAGTCTATACATGGGGTGAGATATACGCCAAACGGAGGCAAAACAGACCATACACCCAAAACACGGACACATCCTACTCTGGAAGTGATATTTCCAGCCAACCCAGGAAAACGCAGGATTGAGCTACACCAGCAATCGCCTTGAGCTCAATGTCAACATCTGTAGTTCCTTTTTTAGAGTTGGGTCCCACCGACAGGGACGACCCAGGCGGAGCAAAAGAACGGGAAAAAGAAAAAGAAAGGGAACAGCCGCTGACGAGAACAATCACTTCGAAGAAAGACAAAACCAAGAAGGGAGAATGATGAACAACTTGGTTATTAACATCTCGGACTACCATTTTTCAGATTTGGAATTACGTACATTACAAAAGGGCACGTCATTTGTCCCAACCACTTACACAAAGAGCCTGGAATTTGCCATCAGTTTCTTCAAACTCATGAGGAAACTACGCTTACAACACTTTTTTGAAAATGTGGTCACTGATCATCTAAATACCACTGAAGAAGATCCCCTGTTGGGACTAAAATTGAAAAGCATATACATGGCGCCCATGAGTCACAATAGTTTAGACACATTCGAATCATTGGTGAAACAAGACTTATCGAAACTCAATTTTCAAAAGAAACGAAAACAGAAAAACCTTACCCAGAAAGAACCTGGAATTTTGAGATCCATTGCACAAGAATCATCTATCACCTGTCGAAAAGCTGACAAGGGAGGAGCCCTTGTAATCTTAAACACCAGCTATTATGACACACAAGTTGAAATTCATTTATCTGATGAACACGGACATGAAATTGGATACGAACCCAACGGACCAATTTACAGAGGTTCTAAGAATTATCTTTCAAAAAGCCTTTGATTCAGGAGTAATTAACAATAAAGCTTAGAGATACTTGATTCAAACTAATCCCATGAGTCCAACAATGTATATGACGCCTAAAGTACACAAAGATCCCACCGCTCCGCCCAATAGTGTCCACAAGAGGTAGCATTCACGAACCTGTGGGAAAGTATCTAGACCGATACCTGCAACCTTGTGTAACCAAAATGAAAACATATATAAAAGATACTACAGATTTTTTTAACAAAATTAGTCAAATCTCTATCAATGAGGATGAAACAATAGTACTTTGCACGGTTGACATCAAATCATTATACACATCCATTCCGCACCAATTGGGCATAGAGGTCACAGAACATGCTTTACTACACACTGACTACAATGATGGATGAAAATCTTCCTCATGGAACTGTTAGAATTTACTCTTCTACACAGCTATTTCAAATGGAAAAGTGACTGGTTTTTACAGAAGACCGGAACTTCAATGGGCAATTGTGCAGCCCCATCATATGCGAACCTCTTTATGAGTCGTTTTGAAAAGGAATACATTTTGTCAGTACCTGAATGGAAAACTCATCTCAAGACATTTGTAACATTCATCGATGAAATTTTCATCCTAAGGAATGGGCATATTACAGATCTCACTGAACAACTAGTCAAACTGAACCAGGTTGATGAAAGGATTCAATTAACATATGAGATCCAAGAAAAGTCAATCAACTTCTTGGATGTGAAAAACCCCAAAAATCCCATAGGTTTTGAGACAGATCTCTACAGGGAAGAGACTGATAGAAACAACATTCTTTCATATGAAAGTTTTCACCAACAGTCATTAAAACACCATGGGGCACATGCATCAACAATGCCATTTGCGATTCCTTATTAGCGAAAAATAAGGAATCGCTAATAAGGAATAGCAAAAGGCATGAAGGAATCGCTATTCAAATAGCGATTCCTTAACTTTCCTTAATTGCTACTAGCAAATTGCGAGTAGCAATTAAGGAATGCCATCCCAATCATTCCTATGGGCCTCCAGGCCCATAGGAATGAATTGGAGATTGCATGAGCAAATAGCGAGTACCAGTAGGTTCTCGCAAATTGCTCATGCAATTTCAAGGGTGCAAGGGTGTCAAAATGACACCCTATTGCACCCCTGAAATTGATATGTGCACATATGTTGCACACACACATGCTCTAAGGGCATGTGTGTGCGCAACATGAAACTTTGAAAAATGCACAAAAGTGCATTTTTCAAACTTTTAGCAAATTACCATGCAGTTCATCTTCATGGTAATTTGCTCCCCCTATTAGCGAATTCGCTATTTTTTTTACTTTCATGCATTGCATTTAAGGAATCCCAAATTGAGATTCCTTAAATTAAGGAATCTCAATTTGGGATTCCTTAAATGCTATCGCTATTTAAGGAATCGCTATTTAAGGATTCCTTAAATAGCGATTTTTGCTTTTGGGTTGATGCATTTGGATTGGGTATTTTTAACTCAATACCGGGAGCTATTAGCGAATCGGTATTTTACCGACTGGATTTTGGCTTGATGCATGAGGCTGCATATGCCTTACACACAGCTATTAAGGGTGAAAAGAATGGTATCAAATCCGGAGATTGGCGTGGAACGCACAAACAACATGGTGCAATGATTCAAGGAACGTGGTTATCCAGAACACCTATTGACTCAAGCGCAAACCCGTTGTGCATTAAAAAACACAAATGAGCTGCTAATATCCAAAGAGAAACCTGCACAAAACCGCATAACCGTGGTATCCAAATTTTCAACTATGAGTGGTCCCTTCAAAAGTATCATCAAAAAAACTGGTCGATATTAAAGTTAGAACCAGATTTTAATCACATCTTTGAACAAGAACCCATATTTGCTCATATATGGGGGGGAAACTTGGGGGAAATCATCAAAAATCCCACCTGTCAACCAAGCCAAACTAGGTAAAAAGGAACAGTAGCATGTTGGAATTGTAACAATTGTCAATACATCATAACAGGCTCCTACATAACACACCCGATGAAGGGACATAAAATCAAATTAAAAGTGACAGCCACATGTGACACATCGAATCTGGTGTATTTACTTAAATGCCCCAGTGGAAAGACTTACGTAGGACAAACAAAAAGGAAGTTAAAAATACGCATAAATGAACACAAAAGCAACATCAGAACCAAATACTTAAAATCGACAGTAGCCAACCACTTTTTAGAAGCTGGACATAACATCAGCCAACTAAAATTTTGTGTGTTGGAAACCATTGCCAGATGTGAAGGAAGAGACAACCACAATTACTTTCTTCATCGTGAGAACCACTGGATCCGACTATTGAACTCGATGAAACCCAACGGGTTAAATGAACGCATGGAGTTTCAATGTTATTTATGATATATATCTTTTTGAATTTAGGCATCTTTAACTCATTGTTGCAATTTATTTATCACCTTCTCTATTCTCCCCATTCTCCACTCTCTATTTTCTGTGTTTATTTTCGAATCATGTTCATCGATATACAAATTCTTCTTCATAATTTTTGTCTGATTGTGTACCTATACATATTGCTCACATATATCATCATATCACTTATTTGCATTTGCTTAGGTGTCCGTTCACCATCACTTTGTCAATATGGCTGATCTTTTCACTTTTTTTCCTCCATTTTCATTACTAGTCCACAGTCACTGTCGATTACCCTCGCGCAAATCACAGTCCTATTTTTACTCCCATGAAATCGCCTTAATGGCATTTATACCGGAGCACAGAGCACTTTCAGTTTATTCAATCAATTAATCAATCAATCAAAACATTTATAAAGCGCGCTACTCATCCGTGAGGGTCTCATGGCGCTGAAGGGGGGGGGGGGGGTGCTGCTACTGCTCGAAGAGCCAGGTCTTGAGGTGTTTCCTGAAGGTGAGATGGTCCTGGGTCAGTCGTAGGTGGGTAGGTAGGAAGTTCCACGTCTTGGCAGCCAGGTAAGAGAATGATCTTCCTCCGGAGGTGGTTCTGCGAATCCGTGGTACGCTGGCGAGGGCGAGGCTGGCGAAGCGGAGCTGGCGGGTTGGAGTGTGGAACGTGAGGCGGCTGTTGAGGTGTTCGGGCCCGTGTTGTGGAGCGCTTTGTGCGCGTGGGTGAGGAGCCTGAAGGTGATCCTTTTGCTGACGGGAAGCCAGTGCAGGTCTCTCAGGCGGGCAGATATGTGGCTGTGGCAAGGGATGTCGAGGACGAGTCGTGCGGATGCGTTCTGTATGCAGTGGAGCCTTTTCTGAAGTTTGGCTGTGGTTCCTGCGTAGAGGGCGTTCCCGTAGTCCAGTTGGCTGCTGACGAGGGCCTGGGTGACCGTCTTTCTGGTTTCGGTAGGGATCCACCGTAAGATCTTTCGGAGCATGCGCAGGGTGTTGAAGCATGAGGATGAGATGGCGTTGACTTGCTTGGTCATCGTGAGGGAGGAGTCCAGGATGAATCCCAGGTTGCGTGCATGGTCCGTGGGTGTCGGTGCGGTGCCCAGCGCTGTGGGCCACCAGGAGTCGTCCCAAGCGGATGGGGATGGTCTGAGGATGAGGACCTCCGTCTTGTCTGAGTTCAGTTTGAGATGGCTGAGTTTCATCCATTCCGCAACGTTTTTCATTCCTTCCAGGAGGTTGGATTTGGTGGTGGCTGGGTCTTTGGTGAGGGAGAGTGTGTCATCGGCGTACAATATGATGTTGAGGTTGTGTTTGCGTGCGATGGCGGCGAGGGGGCTCATGTAGATGTTGAAGAGGGTTGGGCTGAGTGAAGAGCCTTGGGGTATGCCGCAGATGATCTCGGTGGCCGCTGAGCGGAAGGGAGGAAGGTGGATTCTCTGGGTTCTGCCGGAGAGGAACGAGGTGATCCAGTTCAGGGCATTACCTTGGAGGCGGGTTATTAGGGTGCGATGGCAGACTTTATCAAAGGCGGCTGAGAGGTCTAGGAGGATGAGAGCGGTTGTTTCCCCATTGTCAAGCAGGGTCCTGATGTCATCGGTGGCTGCGATTAGGGCAGTCTCGGTGCTGTGGTTGGCTCGAAAGCCGGACTGGGATGGGTCGAGGGAGCCATTTGCCTCGAGGAATGTGGTCAGCTGTTTATTGATGGTCTTCTCGATGACTTTTCCAGGGAAGGGAAGAAGAAAGATGGGGCGGAAGTTCTTGAGGTCTTCAGAGTCCGCCGTGGGTTTCTTCAGTATGGCGTTGATCTCCGCGTGCTTCCAGCTCTCTGGGAAGGTGGCGGACGTGAGGGAGCTGTTTATGGCGTTCCGGAGGTGGGGTGCGATGATGGTGTCGGCTTTGTTGAAGAAGTGGTGAGGGCATGGGTCGGAAGGAGAGCCGGAGTGAATGGTGTTCATAACGTGGGTGGCGTCTTCAGTGCTGATGGGAGTCCAGACGCTGAAGGAGGTAGTTGGGGGCGTTGGTTCTGTGGCTGGGGGTGGAGTCTGAGTCTGATCACCAAAGCTGTCGTGTATGTTGGTGATCTTGCGGTGAAAGAACGAGGCGAGGGAGTTGCAAAGGTCTTGTGACGGTGTGATGTCGTTGCTGTTGGCGCTGGGGTTGGATAGCTCTTTTACGATGCTGAAGAGTTCCTTGCTGTTGTGTATGTTGTTGTCCAGCCGCTCGTTGAACGATGTCTTTTTGGTGGTGCCGGGACACGCTGTTCGAAACACACGCATTCAACTTTACGAGTAAGCGCTGGTTTATTTTGGTAGTACGAGCATGATGTGTTTACCTTTGCTTTTGTTAGCTTCTTATAGGATTCACCAACTTGGAACCATTCACTCTTTATCGTGTTCACAGTAAATTCGGCATTTGTATTTATTTCACCAGCTTGTCACGCCACTTTGGACTCCGTGCACCCCACTTTTGAATAGCGCATGACGTTGAGTTTTCCGAGTCTCTGACAGCATGTAATATGGTTTGATTTCACCCAGACCTCACGAAGTAAATACACTCTCTTTTGTCTTTGCACATAGAATTATTAAGTTTCATTATTCACGGTTTTTCGTGCACAAGACCACCATTCCTCCGCGGTCCTTGTATAATGACACACTCCTATTTACCTTTTCAGATTATCCTCAGATGAAGGCCTTATTGGCCTAAATGCATTGGGATATGTAAAACTTGTGATTCATTACTCATCATTGATGCATCTTGGGAAATGAAGTTCAATCTCCCTAATGAAATCATTGTGTTGTGAATAAACAATATAATCTGACATTTGAATTGGAACTAGTTTTGGATTACTGTTTTGATTGAACCTTGGAGCCTCATTAGAGGACCGTTGACCAGTGCCTTGGGGACATTCCCCACGTTCTTGGGGATGCAATTAAGCCCATTCAGTAATACCCACCCACAGTTTATCTTCACTATAGAGATGTACCTATCTTTGTGTATTGCTTTGTATAAACATGTAGAATAATTATGTTGTTTAAAAAAAAAATCCTCTTTGGTCTGCATGTACTTGCTTCCATTGTGCATGTATGTACCTCCATGTACTTGGATCTGTGTGTCAGTTACTTTTCTCTTAAAAAAGCATATCCAATGCACTACCCTAATTCTCATCCTGTACCTCTATCAATATCTTCAATCTACATATACTTACCTCCTTTATGCATCTATATACTTTGAATGTACTTATGGATCTATATATTTATCACTTTCTTCTAATTTGGCATTTCCAATGCACTACCGTATTTCTCATTCTATACTTCTCTCAATATGTCTTCTAGCCCAACTTTCTGACTCATCTCAAACTACTTCTACTACTCTTTCCAAGGCACTACCCTATTTTTCACACTATACATCTATCAATATATTCTCTACATCCTCTCTCTGTTATCATAAACCCCATACCACTACTATGATCCCCAAAATAACCTTTTCTATACTCTCTCCTACTCTACCCCTCCTTGCATCATCTGACACCTCTTTTACTATACCGATCCCCCAAAACAAACCTCTCTAAACTCTTCCCTCTGACTCTTCCCCTCCAAAAACCCTTTTTACTCATCCAAAAACCTCCTCCTACTGCTATGACCTAAACAGTCCTTCACTCTTCTATCCCTCCACTTTCCTTTCCAATCAAAATAACAGACTAACATGTTCACTTCTCAAATTCCATATTCCACTATACTAACTCACCACTAATCCTTTATGGGTTTCAGAGTAGCGTGAAACTCGCCAATAAAGCGTTTCAACACCCCATCAGGGTTACAAGCGATATATAGTTGCAAACCTTTTTTCCCTTTTCTACCCCTCCCCAACACTTCTCAATCCAAATAACTGACTAACATATCCACTACTCAAATGAATTTCATGTTTCACCATACTAATTCAACACTAATCCTTATGGGTCCCAGAGTAGCGTGGTACTTGCCAAAAAAGCGCATCAAAACCCCATCAGGGGTAGCATGCGCTATATAAATGCAAACCTCGCTCCCTCTTCTATCCCGCAACCTACCCTTCTCTATCCAAATAACTGAATAACATATCCACCACTCAAATTACTTCATATTTCACTATGCTAATTTTCAACACTAATACTTTATGGGTTCCGGAGCAGCGTGCTACTCGCCAGTAAAGCGCTTCAACACCCATCAGGGGTAACAGGTGCAAACCTTTCTTCCACTTCTATCCCTCCGCTATCCTTCTCACTCCAAATAACTGACTAATATCCACCACTCAAATTACTTTCATATTTCACCGTACTAATTTACCACTAATCCTTTATGGGTTTACGGAGTAGCGTGTTTCAACACCCCATCAGTGGTAACATGCGCTATATAAATACAAACCCTTTTTTCTCTTCTATCCTTTTGCTATCCTTCCGAATTCAAATAATTGACTAACCTATCCACCACTTAAAATTTACTTGCATGTTTCACTATACTACTTCTACACTAACCCTCTATGGGTCCCGGAGTAGCGTGCTACTCACCGAAAAAAGCGATTTGACACCTTGTATGGGGTAGTAAGTGCTATATAAATGCAATCACAATACAATACAATGTATGACATTGTTCTGCATTCTGTCCATCAATTGTTCCTTTTTAGGTCTTGCCTACGCAGCGCGCATATAGGTCTTGCCTACGCAGCGCGCATGCGCTGCATAGGCAAAAAGACCTTTTGCAATCGCTTCGGCTTTTCAGCCGAAAACGTGCACACGTTCCATTGCCTTCAATGGCAACGCGAGCACTTGTGGCGATTGCCTTGCGGGAGCGAGCTTGACACCATATGTTTGTAATTAACTTACAAACACATGGTGCCCCTGGCTCGCTCCCGCAAGGGAAACGCTTTGTGTCCTGTCGCACTCCCCCCACCACTCCCACTTTTAGCGCGAGGCGCGCGCGCGCTTGTTATTATCAGCAACGAGGACTAAACCTAGATTAGGGATAGGAACGAGTGTGAAGCGGTCCACAGCATCTCTGGCCTTCGCCCTTTTCTGCAGGGCTTTCCAAATATATACATGTACCTTTTTTGTCTACTTCCTGGTAACGCTCTTGAATGACTTTATTGTATGTTAAAAAACAGCATGTATTAATACACGTAGCGAACATTTTCATTGTATTCCGTATACAAGCATTGCTTTTAGAGCAGTCACCCAGTCAGTTCTGCTGCTGGGGATACTCTTAGCAGGGAGATGGACTCCAGTGACATGTTTCACTCACGTAATATGGTGATTGAGCCTTCTTCCCTGCTGCGCTGCTGCTTAGGCAGTGATTCCCTGCCGGCGCCATGGCACAGCGCTGCTTCAGCCGCTGCACCTCCATCGAGCGGTTGAGTGGGAGGGGAGGGAAGAAAAGAGAACTGAAATGTGCGCAGCGATGGCTGCACTTTTTGGGGGGGGGGGGCGGTGGGGTCAAACTAACTTCAGTTTCTGAATAGAAGTTGTCTCTATTAGAGAGAGCTATTTATTTTTGTGTGTGTGTTTCTTTTCTTTGTATTTTTTATACTAATTTGCACAAGCTTTCAAGAGGGTACTTGTTTTGCACTGTTCTAAATGGCGTAGCTCCTTTTGAGGTACTGCTTCTCTGTACTTCTACTTGAACTTTGAAGTCGTCACTCAGAGTCCAGCCCAAGAGCGAATGGCTGAAGTGCTTTCATACCCACAAACACAGAGCATCAACTCTCTCATATGCTAAGAGGACAATGCGATGTATTTTTCTCATCACCTAGCCGTGACAGAGTGTTGGTAGCCGCATCCAAATCATACCTTTGGATACTACCCGAACAGGTCTGGTTCCCCCATGGTCAGCCACCACATTGAGAGGCATCTGAGCAGCCTAATGCATTTGTTCCCTCTCACAAAACATGCGGCTGTCTTTGAGAACTGAACCTGATCCTAGCATTTGTGATCTCTAAACCATTTATCTGATGGAAGACTTCTTTCGTGATGTCCATGATATCGACCAGGTGGATCTGTCAGATGCAATCTTGGTGCACCTCAGAGTCTTTGGTTAATTCCATTGGTGCAGAACTGTTCCCTAGTTTCAATACGAGATTTGGCCTAGAAGTTCTCCTCAACCTTCTCACCTAAGCCCAATCTGCTCAGTGTTGCTTTGTCCTTCCTTCCTTTCTCTTTCTATATTTGTGTGCAATCTACCCTCCAGTTGAGTATGAGATTCACGATGTAGGAGTCGGATGAAGTTGCCGCTCTGGTCACTCTGATGCTTTAAGTCCCTATGCTTTTTACCACCAAGGCCTTCCCACCAGATGCTAGGCAATCACTTTAATGCATATTTATTGGCCCATATCTCCAAGAAAGAGACTGCAAAATCAAGCTGGAATGGTAACATGGCGTGCATGACACGCACATGTATGGTACCAGTATGCAAATATTTTTAATTAGAAGAGAAGCAATTGCTGGCCCAACTACTATGTGGCAAGGTACTCAAGTTTATAATGGGAAAGAGCCTACATATTAAGAGTTATATAGTCACCATGAAGATACGTTTGTCCTTTTATTGCATATGCAAAGCTCTTCTGCAGCAACTTTGTCACTTTGCCCTCTCTTAATGTATAAGGACAGTATGATATAACCAGTCCCTTCTTGGTGGAGAAAGTAACATAAGCTATATTTAAAGCTCTTGAACATTCAAAGACTTCTGGCACTTCAGGATCTGAAAAAGGACACCGCGTCACTGCTGGTTCTTGAAGCAGTCCAAATAGACAGGTTTTGATGGACTTTTGAATTGCCATAAAGAGATTTTATCAATGTCTAGTGAGAAAGGGCTGGAAATTAAAAGAAAAGGAGAGTAATTGTTTGCACACTGAGAGGCGAAAGCAAAATCTTATATTTGCATGCTTTTTTATGAGTATTCTTAGTTGCACTCTCATCCACTGTCCACAGACAGACAGACTGACAAACAACACCTTTAGGAGAAATATTTATTGCCACATGTGTGACCCTTCATTTTTTTTTCTTCTCAAGGAAAACATTTTTGCAGGGAAAATGCCTCCAAAGCACCCTGGAAACAAGCATTGGCATAGCCAATAGGTCTCGCCTTTGGGACCTTATAAGTATTTAGTTATGCAGCAAAATATCCTTACTGCAACAACATTAACTGTTGCATGGCTAAACACTTATAAGGTCCCAAAGGCGAGACATATTGGCTATGCCAAGGCTTGTTCCTATTGCAATGTGGGGCAGGTAGAGAGTGGAATGGATCCAATGGTGCACATATTGGGCCTGCACACAGTGATCTTATAAAACAATGTCAGGGATGACACATTCATCCTTGCTCGAAAGGCAAGGTTAGCAGCTCTCAGGACAGTCTTGGTTGTCTACCAGCTCATGCCAGAAGTGTCTAAAGGATCTGACGTGGTCAAAGAAGGCCACTTTGAGGGGGATGGGAATGTTGATAAATAAATACATTTGGGCAACGCAACCATCTTAATGATTGCTATTCTCCCCGCAAGAGACAGTAGTAGGCCGGCCCATACAGGTATCCACTCCTTCAGCCACCCCACAACCATGCCATGGTTTCATGCTAGAACCGGGGTTTTATCTCTGCTTATCCCGATCCTCACAGTCACACACGCACACACACATCATACGCTGGTGGGGCCCATTACACCAACATTCATTCTACCACTCTATCCGTGCCATATATAAGGGGAAACACTTTCTGATACCTAACCAATCTGCATGTACTCTGAGGTCAATGGCATCTACTAGTTGCTATAGATCTGGTGAAAAACATTTCAAATACGTAAATAAATTCAATAACATGACAATAAAATAACCACCCGACACAGTGATTTAAACAGAATAATCGTTTATCTAAATTTATATGAAAAGCCAATTTAAATGCAAATTCATTTCTCTCATATTTACCTATTCTGGCTAAAAGTCAGATCCTAAGTCAGAACCGGTCCTCAGCAAAAGTATCAGAGTTTCTAGCCGTCATGTAGAGTCACTGTCCTCTCCGTCAGCATCGGGACCTCGGATCATCAGTTCGGGAAGAAGTGGCGCTAGACCTCTCTAGTCTACTAATATTTATACTAAAATTACATTCCATAAATGTTACAATTATATTGTACAGAATGGATGAATGGCGGAAATAATGTCGTCTTAGTACATTGCGCTACAGTGCAAGATTTTCTCACAAATTGATCATCTCAAATAATGAATAGAAAATAAAGGGTCCACAACTAATTCGTTACTTCTACGGATGTCTCTTTTGGATAATTTGTATCCTGTTCATGGGATCATCATAAGTTCATAAAGTCAGTTCTTCATTTAGATACAATTTACAAGATCAGGGGCACTTGGCCTCACTCCTGGATTTGTCGTCATGATCATGGCTTTTCGGTTCGTCAAAGGGGCAAGGTCACAGGCAGCGCAAAGCCTCCTTGCAAAATTTTCCATCAACTCGAATGCAGGCTGCGGGTGGTAGCCATCTTTTGGTAGGCCACATTGGTCAACTTAAGTGAAATAAGACATAAAACAGAATTACTGCACGGAAATGATTATACAGTGTTATTCCCCTGCTAATACCCTTATGTGTATGTATTTATCTAGCCATTTGCGACATCATAAGCCATTAATGCATATTAATTATAAGCGCAAAACATAATAACATCACATAAACAACACCTTTTTCGTCAATTTGCTCACCAACTTAGTTCACTTATTATTTTAGCCATGCAATAGCATTCCCACATGTAATTCTTCTGTTAATAAGATTGATTAAACCAGACTCGACAAACTTTTAGTAGTTATTAATCAATCAGTAGTACTTTTAATTATAACATGCGAAAATGAAACAGGTATTCGGTTTTAAAGTAAAAACTCTGCTCCATCAGCTGCAGCCCATTCCGGGGGGAAACGCGCCTGGGACTCGGAGGAAAGATCACGAACTTGGATGAATTGATGACAATCTCAGTCAGTGCACCAAGTTGAATGAATTCACCTAGCATGAGCGCAGGATTCTATGCTGGGTCTTTTACGTAAATAGTTAAATTGTCTGCGTACATGGATACAAGTCTCCGGGCCATGTAATTGAGGCCACGTCTGCATAGTGTTGGTGCAGTCAGCCCACGAGGGGCCCCACTGAAATGGCATTCAGGATAGGGAAAGCAGCCATGGTCGAAGCAGGCCTCTGTTAAGCTCAATAGAGTCAGAGAACACGCCATTGATCGGAACCCTCGTGGTAGGCAGCATTTACTGGAGGAGTCTAAACCACCCAATGAGGGACTAATGTATTGCAGCAATGCAAAGACATAGGGCCATTCCAGAAAATCGAAGACCTTTGTGACGACAAGCAGGGGAGGCTTCTCCATGAGCGCGTTGGGGCTCTGCCTCACTCTCTTCTCAGCACTAAAGTAGACATTGCAGATTCATCTGCGTGCCTACAACACTTACAGAATAGAATGCCAGCATGACGTTGGGCTTCCCTTTGGACAGCCCATGTAGAAAGTGTGAAGAGCTGCGGGAAGCCGACAGCACTTCGGGGTGATATATCATGCAGTCCCTGGGCGTTTCAATGCATAGCCCAGTCCGACGCCAGGGGTAATGTCAATCTTCTTCATGAGATCCCATGCGTTTTCAGTAATCGCGTGCCTCCGTGACGTGCGTGACCCTGCAGCCCTACCCCGCCCAGATCGTGACAGGCTCCTCCGGTAGGGCTGTTTGCATTTCTCATACAGCAGATGCAGCGACACAGTCGGAGCATAGAGCTGTCCTCTCAGATGTGCACCTGGAGCCGCAAGATCAGTCTTAATTAATTTCACGCTTGGTAGAAAATGAAAGCTCGCTACTCCTGCAGAGTGAGTGATAGGTAATATCATTGCATTGGCCTATGCCAGGGAACCCCTACGTGGCACACATGTCCTGACCATGGAAATCACCACTTTACTTCATCCCCGTTTCTCTCACATACGGGAAATTCCACAGATTCATTTTGAAGGAGGCGCATGTTTGTTTGTGCCAAAAAAGATAAATACGGAAGAGAGCAGATATTTCCCCTGACATTCCATTGATGCCATTTAGCAAGTGTCTGCTCTGCCTGTATTTCATTTCTGGACTAAGCCCAAGTTATACTTGCAGCTGAAGTTACGGATGCTGCTGCTTCTCCCGCCAGATTTTTCTCAATTGGTTTTGGGAAATACAGATATGAGCCATTGCTTTAAAAATATGCTCACATTGAAATATCTATAAAAGCCAAAAACTGCAAGCAAATATGGTGCTGGTGAAGCATCAGTGGGTTTGCCAGGTTCTGGGTTGTCATGTGGTGTAATTGATTACTTGGAGAGAACTCTGGTCTTTTCATTGTCTCTCCCTTTCACGCTACAATTTCCCCCTTTGGCTTTCCTTTCTGCATTCTCCCACTCTCCTCTCCTGTCTATCCCCTCTCTATTTGTTTAATTCTTTCCTTCTTCCCTGTCTACACTTTTTATTCCGTAGGACCTTTTGTATTCTGCTTCATGCATTGTCTCTCCTCTTCTTTACTGCTGCCTTTCATTCTCTCCCTAAGTTCTGTCAGATTCTATCTTGTTACCTAGTGGACCATCTTATTATTGGGACAGCATGCCCTCTCTTCTTTACATATATACTATTCTTTTCACTATGTCTCTTCTCTCCAAATTCTCCCCTCCCCTCCACAGTTGTCTCTTCCTTGTCTCTAACTCACCACCCTCAATATTCTGCCACTTGTCTCCACTATCAGTTTTCTTACCTGTCTCAACCCTCTCTATAATCAACATGTTACGTTCTGCACTCATGTCTCACATGTGTTACTCCCTACTTTCTGTTTTCTGTGTTCCAACTCGTTTTCTTCTCCGTGACATTCTCCACTTGACATTCTATGTTTTCCGTATGTCATTGTCTCGATTGTCCTCACTGCGGCTCCCTTAATGTCTCATTCTTTGCATTTTTTCCTGTCTGTAATCTAAACTTCCTGCCCTCTCCTCACTGTTTTACTCCATATTACTCCCAGCGTTGTTTCATGTCTCAGTGCTTTGAGTCAAAGGCTCTTGCCAAAATTTGAATGTTACATTGAGAATAAAGATAGGAAAGTGCACCTTTTTACTCTTTATTTTAAAATGTCTTGCTGATCTCTCCAGGAGTGGTACAAAAGGGGGTGGTGATGGACAGAGCATCAGAACCAATCAAACACTCACACCCAGTCAACAGATCTGGGTTTGATCCATCACCGTTCTTTAGCCCACTCTGCCACCCCAGTTCAGACATGCCCATATGCAAATCAGTCTGACCCTGTGCCTCATGGGAACAGTCCAGCCCAAACTGCCAAATCATGCCTTCCCTGGACCGGAAACAAGCTTCCTAGGACTGGTTTCTGGCATTTCAGCCGTCTTCAGCCAGGCTTGCTTGAATCCAGTGGCAAAGTGAGCAAGGGACTCACGTCTGAGCATACCCTGCCAACTTATGGCGAACAAAGCGGTACAAAAGGGGGTGGCAGGGTATGCTCAGACGTGAGTCCCTTGCTCACTTTGCCACTGAATTCAAGCAAGCCTGGCTGAAGACGGCTGAAATGCCAGAAACCGGTCCTAGGAAGCTTGTTTCCGGTCCAGGGAAGGCATGGCTTGGCAGTTCGGGCTGGACTGTTCCCATGAGGCACAGGGTCAGACTGATTTGCATATGGCCATGTCTGAACTGGGGTGGCAGAGTGGGCTAAAGAACGGTGATGGATTAAACCCAGATCTGTTGACTGGGTGTGAGTGTTTGATTGGTTCTGATGCTCCGTCCATCACCACCCCCTTTTGTACCGCTTTGATCTCTCCAGGAGGGCAGGGGCGGGAGAGTAAGGCGAGTATGCACACAATATGCTCATGTTCACTCTGCAATTTGAGGTACATTTTGTGCCACCACTTTCAAATTTCACCAGTCGCCACTGATGTCAAAGAACATCGCTATAGCTAATAGATGCGGGTTCAAGGTATGAAGGTGGGCGAAGAGAGTGAGGGGGTTCTAAGCTCTTGGTAGCCCCAGGACAAAACCTGACTGTTCCGGTCACACAAGTCTGTTAGAACTGGGAGAATCTTGGCAGCATGAATTTTGGCCAATTTTTTATATGCACGTTTATCATGGATAGGGGTCTAAATGAGTTTTAAAAGTTGGGCTGCTTGTCGGGCATCAGGAGGGGTTACTATCAGGACCTCCTGAACCTATGGCAGTGGTCAAAGTGGGCGTGTCCCTACTATTTCAATTCAATAGAATCCGTTCCCCTACTTTTCTATTAAAAAAATTCTTCCCAGGAGGCAGAAATACCAAGGCTTATATATAAGGCTCGCCCATTGGGGGACAGGCTGGGTGAGCAGAGAAGGAAAAGGGCTCGATCTCATCCTTCTTGCCCAGAGAAGACAAAGACAAGGTCCACTTCTGCTCTGCCACTGCCAGCTGCTCCCCTCTCTCTTCCTTCCTCCTTTTCTTATTGGCTCTCTTTCTGTTTCTGTCTCGCCCCTCCTCACTTGCTGAATAAAAACCGTGACTTCAAGAAATGGCTCTTGCCCTCTGTCTGATCTCCTTTCCTTCATTCCTTCCCCGTAAAATTGATTAAAAAAAGCAAGAAATACATTTGCTGGAAATATAATCTTTTACTGACATTTTTCTGTTCCAAAGTACAGCCTCAAGAAGGAGAGAAAAAAAGGGTAGAAATACGAAAAAATACCCGAATAATTAAATAAAGTTAAACTAAACTTAAAGTTGACTAAATAAAGCAAATTCAAAATAAGAAAAATAACTAAATAAAGCATGACACAGTGGTTGAAAAATGGCTAGATTGTTTTTTTCACACCCAAACACATTAGCAGCACTTTACAGAGTTTGCTAGTGAAGCGCTTCTTTCGTTTTCTCGTCTTTCTTTTAACAACATTATTTTCCCTAGGTGGGGAAAGTGCACCATTCCTGGAGGTACTGCAATACCTACTTGATGAATGGAGTGGGAAACATTTAATGTGCTCCTTATTAGCTGTTTTACTTATTTTAGCTTATGAAATGTGTAGCACAGCTCTGTGTTCAGGGATGTGGTCTTTTTAAACCATACTGCATATGTTTTGTAAGGATATAAGCAATGAACATTGAAATGAGTCCCTTCCGGGCCCTGTAGTCATGTCCTTAACTTTTCAGGCACAAACACTCATTGATTTCTGAATAATGAGTGTAAAAGCGTTAACGTGACCATGTTGTTCCTGCTTACATTTCACCTCCTGGTAAGGGAAACAGCTCTCCCCTCGAGCATCTCTGTCGTTGCGTCCCTACCCCCTGCACCTCTCTGGTGGGTTTTCAAGGCCCTCCTCCGCCCGCAGGCTACTGCCTGCTCCTAATCCCTGGTGGTCCAGTGGGAGCGCCTTGCTCTTCTGCTGGTACGCTCTGCCAACCTTCTTTTTCAACGAAAAGCGAACGGTCCAGACATCCTGGTTCTGGATATGGATTCCTAAGGTACTGGAGGAACTTTGCTCGAGGCTCTGGACCTTTCCAGCATCGTATTAACAAGTGGGGTTAAGGGTGTGAGCATATGTTCCTCCTTTCTGAGCAGTACTTTTTAACAAGTAGGGTGATTCCTTTTTATGACACAGCACAGTAGTCCAAGTTAGTTTGAGTGAAGGTAGTTATTGACACGTGTTTTCTGCAAAGATCTTGCCTCATTAGTACCAGTGTAACATGCAAATGCAGCAGTGAGAAAGGTGAGCTGTCAACCTTTGCAAAGAGCCCTCCACTTTGCAGCAACACAAGCCGCATTTTTTAGTAACTTGTGATCCGTTTGAGCTGCAAACTATTTTTTTGTTAAAATCGTCAGATTATGCAGCAGATGATGTATTACGTGGCACATATGGCAGAGCCATAATTATGTGGAAAACATTTGCAAACTAGGATATTTTTGGGGGGGATTTCGAGAGACGACCATAAGGAAAAAGTAAATATAGAATACATTTTCCCTCATGGCCGTCTCTCGAAATCCTCCCCAGCCGGCCCCACTGCCACACTGCTCTTACCTGCAGCAGCCGTGGCTGTCGAAGACTAAGGGCTTTTGAGTCCACTTTTAAGCGTATTTGGAACATTCTGTGGTTGGAAACATGTCCCACTTTGTGAATGTATTTTAATGCCAATAACTCATATTAAACCGTAAATAAACATGTGTATCCACTTTTTAAATTAAATAACGCAATAAGCTGTAACTGGTCAGTGAAATAACAAACAAATATTAAAAATTGGGATGTTTTGCTCTTTTCTACCACACCTCTAACCTCGCCCTCTGACCCAATTCTCAGGTTATTCCTGCCCTCTGATTCTCTACCCTGAGTTCCCCCACTTTTGTTTCCCCACTTCCAACACTGAAGAGCGAGGCAGGTGCCCAGCGCCCCAGGCTTCCTCATACATTGCCAGCCCATGCAGAGCTAATTGTACTGCATACTCCTTATATAATTTGGGCCTCAAGCCATCCAGTCCAGGGGCCTTGTCGCCTGGCATACTACGGATGGCTTGGAGTATGTCCCGTAATGAGCATCAAGGTTGCGTCTAGGTCCGTTGTCAAGCCAGAGCAACTGGAGGAGTATTACCTGCGTAATGTCCTGTGCGGAATCGCTGGTCTCCCCAGCGGAAGTTTGTAACTTTGTAAAGTAGAAGCTGCTTGTTTTTGAAGTCTGAGTCTTTCCAGCTTTGTCACCTTCGCCAAAGCATCAAGTTGTGGTTTCCCTGTCCAGGTTCCCTCTTGGCAGTTTCCTCGTGTTCAGACAATTCGCCACAAAACTACGCAAGGTGCTGCATGTACCCATGTTAAAAGGAGAGAGCTCAAGCTCCTGGAGTTCACTTTCAAGTGTCTGAAAATGTGCCCACAAGTCTTTGGGGACTCCATATTGCTTCGATATACTAACTGTGCGGATATAGACCTTAAATGCCTCCCAGAGAACATCAGGAAACTCCACTGTACTAACATTGAGTGAAGAACTCTAAAATGGCACCCCTTATTTTGGAATGGACGAGGGGGCTCTTTGAGAGCATGCCAGGGAGCCTCCCAGTGAAGGTGCTGTTGATTGTGCTGCTTAACAATAGTGCTAAAACCACCAGCGCATGGTCAGGGAGTTCTGGTTAAGCGCTCTCCACTTTTGGTGTGGACAATGTAGACTATCTGCAACCCGGTGCCACAGGAGGTAGTCACAAAAGTGCCTTTTGTTGCATGGGGATGCTTGGTGTGAGGGAGTCCAGTTGCACAGCAATTTGGGGGTGAGGCCTGCCAGTGAACTGAGACTTGTCTACATGAGGATCTAGTATAACATTAACGTTGCTCCCTCTAGTGCACAGTTGAGTGGTCAAACCATCTATTTTGTCCCATACTACAGAAAAAAAGTCAAGGGAGTCGAAATTCAGGCCATATATGCAAGCAATGGTAACCAGTGTGCCCAAGAGGACACCATGCAGGGTCACAAACCTTACTTCCTTATCGCAGAGCAATTTAGTCGTCCGCCACTTTCTTAAATATCACAGTGACCCACGTGTTTAACAGAATACATTGATACATATGCTCCCCTGATCCACCCAGAGCCCATCTGCCCCTAGCTGCTCTCCATAAAGAGGTAGCAGATTAAGATGTAAGATGTGCCCACGGAGATAAGCAAATACTTGCCTCACTTTGTTCGGGTCATTCATACTGCGTCCATTCCAGGACAGCAATGTGGTTCCTTTCATTGCATACAATTAGGTATCAAGACATGAACACCAGGCCAGACCCTAGGGTATGGCCGCCATCCAGTAGCCATCACAAGAGTAGCAAGGCGCAGGCTATTTCGTCAGCCACTAGGTTATGCATATCAAAATAATACATGGACGTTTTTAGAGAACCGCTGCCCACAAAAGACCCTCACACATCAATAACTCCAACCCGTTGAAGAACATCCCCTCCTTCAGAAAAGGGATATTACCAAGTGGAACACATCCCAAGGGTGACACAGTGCGGCAGATAATCTTCTGCCAAAATAAGGACAAGTGGCCTGGTGTGGGAGAGTAAAGGGCTGTGTGGAAGGATATGTAGGCTTGTGCGATGGACAATAGCCAAGCTCTGAACCTCATCAGACAGCAGTCTGAGTCCGGGGCAATGGCTGTTTCCCAGGGACAACTCAAGTCGTGTCCAAGGCACTTCTGCTAGGGGATGTAATGTGGCCCATCAGCCGCATTAGTCATTATCACTTGGGTGACTGTCTAGATCGTTTGCAGCATGAGAGTCTGGGTCTGTATCTTAAAGGCATTCTACGGGCAAAACTTGACAGCCAATTTAGAATTTGTAAGGATTTGGGCTTTCCTGTTGGTGGTGACTCTAAGTTTGGCCAGATATATGAAAGCGTAAGAGACGCCTGCTTTTAGCAGCTACCACTTTGCAGGGAGGAATTCTCTGTGGACGGCCTGCACAGCCAAGGTGAAGTCTGGGTATATCGAGATTTTATTACCCTGGTGTTTAAGCTCCCCTTTTCCTTGTGCCGGTGCAGGATCATATTGCGGTCTTTTTAAGGTAGCAAGCGGGTAATCATGGGTTGGGCAGGGGTCGCCAGCAGGGGTTGAGGGCTCAGAAAGGGATGTGTGTGTTCCACCAAGATGAAGGTGGTTATTTCCTCCCCGAAGATGGCCTAGAAAAAGGTCTTAATATAGTCCTTGACTGTGTTCTTAACAGTGGATTACAGGAGTCCCAAGACTAATGTTGTTCCTTCTGGAGCGCTCCTCCAAATTTTCATTCTTACGTTTAAATAACTGCAAGGACTCTCTCTCTATACGTAGGAGCTGCTCATTAGCATCCAATACCCATTGTTTCAGATGGTTCATTTCGTCATTGTGTTTATCGAGTCAGTCACTCATGCGGTCCATTTGATTGTTGAGCATTTCAGTCTTTGATCTGATAGTCTTGAGGCATCTCTGTAGTTCTGCAATAAGAGCTTTGATAACCATATCGCCAGAGGTTCTGTCAGAAGAGTGCCCTCTGCCGGTGTTCTCGCTGACTGTTCTGAAGGGGCGCTTCATGTCAAAGACCAGTTTGGTTTATGCTTATCAGTTTCCCCCATCTCAGTAGGCATTGCACGATCCCCAGGAAGTGGGTAATTCAATTGAAAATAAGGGAGTGAAGAGGTATAAGTCTTTATAGAGTGATCAGTGGCTTGCCACTTCCAAGAGCCCTGGGGGGTTGGAGCAGGCCTTGCACCAAACCCTGAGACCAGTTTCCCCAAATGGCATGCTCAGTGGTGGGCCAAAAGCAGATTGTAGTGTGTCCCAAAAGTAATTCCAGGGCCGTTATGGGAGGTGAGTGCTCTAGTTCACCCCCTTTTTCTGCCACAGGTTGTGGCTTTGTGATCCTCAAGCTGGCATGATTCAGGAGGGGGCACTACCAACTTGCCCCCTCCCTAGGGGCACTTCTTTTCTGCTTCCTACGTGTGGCCCACCAGCGGCCAAGCAGTCTGGAGCCTGTGAGCAACAGCCGATCAGTTCTCCCGCTAGACCTAGTGCAAACCAGGGAGGCAGCGCTGGGCAGCACACAGCCACGCATATTGCTGCCTCACGGGGCAACCGACTGAAAAACCAGCAACTGGCCACTGCTCAGCTTAACTCCTCTGGGCAGGGCAGACCAGCTTTCAGCTGTGACAGGCCTGTCCAGTCCCACACCTCAGAAGAAGACTGTCACGCCTCGCTCAGTGTGGCTCCAGGGACTGCTCAGCAATCCAGGCACCTCACAAGCATTTGGTGGTCACATATGGACTGGGAGCAGAAACCAGCCCTGGCAATTCTGCTTGTCCGGCCTCAGGGGGGAGTGCAGAAGGCTTGCTAGTGTCAAGCACTGCTGCCGCTTTTGTCACAGGGGACCGAGATACTGCTGCAAAACCGGCCCTCAGTAACAAAACCAGCCCCCATGGGTCAAAGCAGGCCCTCACCCTTCTGGCACACCGTGAAAGCGCCCGACGCAGAGCTACGGCCAGTACGACCCTGCTGGTGGTGCAGGGTCCAGTACCTGGAGTCGTAGATGCCCATAGTGCAGATAAATGGTGGATGGTGCATGGACTGAAAGAAGCTATCTTAGCCGTGGACATCTGGCATCCTGGCACCCTGGGTCTCTGGCGACCCCAGCATTTTTCTTACAGTGGTGAGGAGTCCTCCGGAGACCTTCGTAGATACTGTTTCATAAATCAGTCCTGGCTAATACGTCAAGGATGATAAAAGCATTGTGGGTATCTAAACGTTGGGTTAGTGCCCCACGGAGTAAAAAAACAAACATATTTTCATTACATCGTGACCTGTTGGATCCAAGACAACTTGCATATGATTTCCCCATTCTTGGGGGTTGTGTGCCTAAGGAGGTCTCATCTTTTTGGTTGTAGGACTGTGTTAATTTACTATTCTAACGCTAGATTAAGTTTTTATTGAATGACACATGCTTGATAGCACAGTAGAGGCATCTCAAGATTTTTTTGGTAGATACTTACAGATGATTTATATATAGTGAGTCTCTACTTTTCAGTCTATAATATTTTAGTTTGTTTTCACTTTTTACCCAAGTAACAAAGGAGTCTTGGGTCATGATTCAGTATCTTTCCACCACCAGCAAATAACATTGGGAGAACACCAGGCCACCTCCATGAAAAAGGCAAGTCCAGGCAGTTTAAAAAAAAAAACACATAAAATGTACACAAATACATCAAACAGTGTTAATGCTTTAGCTTGAAATTCCACAAAGGTAAATACTAGTACCAAAAAAGTCAGTGGAGCTGCCTTTCTGTAAGGAGGAATGTTCTAAAATAATTGAAAAAGATGTAGTATGTGTTGAGCCAGCGTCAGTAGAAAGAAAATCCTGTAGTGAATCAACATCTTGGGTTACAGCAATATGGAATCTGGGAGTAGGGTCCCTTTGGTGAACACACTGCATTGACAGAATTAAATCGTATGCTCAAAGAATAGTGATAGCCCGAAGATGAAGTTTGATCTGTGAGTTAGAGTGAAATATTGAGTAGCAGAAAGTTTTCATAAAGAGCCAGTATTTTTGTTACACCTTCATGACAGCGTAATTGTGTTCATTGTTGGGACAATAATGCCTCCTGCATGGTGTATGTAGGACTTGGCCCTTTTTGGCTAAAGTTCCCTAAACTTTTGCTTTCCCCCAGACCTTTTTTCTGACATGGTATTGCCAACTTAGATGCTTTGGGCCCTTTGCTACTGCTGATCAGTGTCAAAGTGCAAGTGCTCCTTGTATAAAGTATAATGCTAATTGGTTAACCATGATTGGTATGTTTGCCTTACTAGTAAAGTCCTTAGTAAAGTGCACTATTTGTGCCAGGGCAGGTAATGCAAATGCTAATAGTGGGCCTGCAGCACTAATTGTGCCACCCACACCAATAGCATTAAAGAGGGAACTCAGGCCTGCCATTGCAGTGCCTGCGCACATTTTGTTAAACTGCCATGTTGTTCTGACAAGTGCACCCACTTGCCAGACCTTACCCTTCCCTTTCTGTGCACATCAGACACACCTATGGTAGGCCCAAGGTACCCCCTGGGCAGGGTGCAGTGCATGTGAAAGGTAGGAAATGTACCAAGGTGTGTGCCATGTCCTGACAGTGAAATAATCTCCATTTCGTTTTTCACTGTTGAAAGGCCATCTTGCCCATAGGACAAAATGGGGAGGCTGTGTAATATGTTTTCCAGCCTATCTTCCCAAAGGCTTAAGATGGAGAGGTGAAGTTAAGTATGCCTGCACAATGTAATAACACTTCTTTTTATGAAGGTGGTTTGTGCATTGTGTGTTTAGAAGCCACTCTTTTAGAAGTGGCTGGGTTTTTGTGTTCTAACATTTCTGTGTCTCTGCCTGGTTGTGGATTGACTGTCTGGATTTGAAAGTGATAGGATCTGGGGAATGTCTTCACCCAGGGGAGGAGGTGAGACAGCAACAGGCTGACCTGCATCTGGAGTGTAGGGGGAGGAGTAGCCCTTAGAGGTGAAAAGGCCTGGGTTGCTGCCATACAACAATGGTCCAAAGTCCTGCTGAGTGATTGAGAATACAGACCCCACTAATCAAAGGAAAAAGGTGTCACTGGCAGGGAGGCACACAGAACTGGTTTGAACAGGGGTCAGTGCCCCCCTGAACACAAAGACTTCAAAGCCATTTAGGGGATTAATTATGAGAGCTGAAGCTCCTGAACTTTGGAGAATGGCTTGATCAAGATTGAACAAGACTGGAGCTACTTCGTGGTCAAGAGGAACCTTTGCCTAGGAAGAAACAACTGAAGAGACTGAAGGAAAGGACTGACCCTTGCTGTGTGTTCTGGGGATGGCCTGAAGTTTGCTGTTTTAACCAAGGAAAGGCTAAAGGGAGTTTGCTGTGTGCTGTGTCCCCCTGCTTGAAAGGACTTTGCTGTGCTGTGTCCTGAAGTAACTTATCACCAAGGGCCCGAGGTGAGCTGGCTCCCTGTCGCGGAAACTCAGGAACACAAATGTTTCCAGGAGAGTCACAGCGACGCTGTGTGCATGTGCTTTTTGCAGCCTGAGCCCTTCGTGAGGATCGTCCTGTGATCTTGTGCATCGGAGTCCAAGTGAGTCTCAGCGATGCTGTATGCGTGTGCTTTGTGCAGCCTGAGACCTACGTGAGGATTTCCTAGTTAACGTGCACACCCGGAGTCCAAGTGAGTCTCAGCGACGCTGTGTACGTGTGCTTTGTGCAGCCTGAGACCTTCGTGAGGATTGCCTTGTTCACCTGCACACCCGGAGTTCAAGTGAGTCTCAGCGACGCTGTGTGCGTGTGCTATGTGCAGCCTGAGACCTTCGTGAGGATTGCCTTGTTAGCTTGCACACTCGGAGTCCAAGTGAGTGTCAGTGACGCTGTGCACGTGTGCTTCGGGCAGCCTGAGACCTTTGTGAGGATTACCTTGTTAACGTGCACACCCGGAGTCGCTTGGAGGGGGACGCTCTCGGCCTCTCTCACTCCGGCAGCACGAGCCTCTGCTTTGGCTCATATCGCGGTCCATACTGGCCAAGGGAGCGGCAGTACCGGTGCCGGAGTGAGGAGCTGCACTTTTTGTCACACCATACCCATGTTGGGGGCAACTTTTGACAGAGGCTGACTGCGAGTTAGCACCAGTGGCCGAGAGACCGCCTAAGGCACAGTGATCGGTGCTGGAGTGTATTATACATTACCTTATTTCTGCATAATGGAGTACCTGATTGTCGTATTACACATTGCATTATTCGTGCATAACTAACTACCTGATTAGTGTGTTACGCATGGCATTATTTCTGCATAACGAACTACCTGATTGTTGTATGACGCATTGCATTATTTCTGCCTAACAAACTACCTGATTTGCGTATCACGCATTGCATTATTCCTGCATGACGACCTACCTGATTAGTGTATTACGCATTGCATTATTTCTCCATAACGAAGTACTTGGTTGTTGCGTTACGTCTTGCATTATTTTTACATTGCACAGTGCCTGACATAGAAGTGGTAAAAGAGGAGACATGCTTCTCCTTAGAAATTCGATTAGGGATTTCTATTACAGAGGGATGTTGATTAGTCTTCATGAGAGTGCAATTTGTGGATGACAGGGAGGACGTGTGGGACTGCTGTGAGTGTGAAGGGTCCTTTATAAGGGGAAACAGCCCTTTATCTCTCTCCCTGATGACTGTCAGATGTGGCTGTTGATAGTGTTAAAAGTGGCAGACTGCGTGCATTTTTTTGTGGCTCTCACGCGAGTGCTCCAGACTTGAAACAGCCATGCCATGATGAGCATAACTTAATGCAAATGTTGAGTCTGGACTCCAGCCCGAGAAGGACAGATGCAACGGGAACCTACCCAAGCCAGTTCTGCAAACGCAGATAGGGATCCCCTTCATCTTCCCTCAACTCAGTGTAAAAGAAGGGCTGCTGACCAAAGACATCACCTGGAGTCCAATGTGTAGGAAGAGCTGCTGGCTTGTTGAATCAAGGAGTCCTGTCTGACTGGTAGGAAAGGAGTGCACCCACCCCTACAGGAGAAGCCTGACCATCGGAGGAGGTAGAAGCAGTTGACCCTGGTGCAGATGTCTGTCAACCAGACACACACAGACAGAATGGATCTGTGTGATCGGCATCGCAGATCCATTTTCCACAATTATTTGTGGCATTTCCAAAGTGTGCTATACGACCTATGTGTATTATGTATTTGTCAAATGTGGCCCATTGTCCAGCCCAGCTGAACCCAGGATAGATATCAGCTTTGCAGCAGCAGCCGTGTGTCAGTGATCATTGGCAGCGGGATTGTGCCTCTATAGAACCCGTACCATGCAGTCCCAACCACAGAGAAGTAAAGACTGCAAACCTGGAACTACTGCCAAGGTACCCTTTTGTGGATACTGTGGTACAGTAGTAGTGGTTAAGGGCACTGGCCCCTGTGGAAGCCTAGGAGAGAGACTGTCATCTGAAGGCACATGGCAGAAGTGATGCCGAAGAACTCGCGCCTGACCGGACTACTGCCATTGTGCATAGCACCAAGAAGTGTATTATTGTCACTGGAGTCCTTCAGGCCCACCAGTGCCAAGCAACTGCCCAATCCCAGAAGCACCCACTCCTGCTTATACATTGTAGAGACTTACTGTGGAGCCGGCAGCTACGCATCTGCAACAGGACTACCGCCTGCTCTACTCACTGATCATTCTCACAGCCTGTGAACTTGCTGCCCTTTGGTCCAGCACAGCCCAGCGCCACACCAGAAGGAAACATATGTGGCCACTATCCTGTCTGGTGAGCCAAGAAGAGACTTAGTCCTAAGAAAGGTGTGGAAGAGCTCTGCACCTGAACACTATGCTGCAAGAAACTCTAAGACACCACGGATAGAGGGACGAGGGTGTAGGATGCTTAGATTCAGGCCCCACTTTGAAGTGCATGAGACTCGCACCCGCAAGTCAATATCTAGCCTTATTGTACTACGCAGTATTGTACTTTTTGGTATAGTAAAATACTTGCCTTTTCTAAAGAGAAGTACTGGGTTATAGAATGATCTTATTTGGTTGCTGGGTGTAATGTTGGGTGTCGAGCCAGAGTACCCTGTCCATAACCTCCCTGAGAAGGCTGTGCACGCTAGCCATGACTACCACTGACAGTCAAGTGCAGAAAGGATTATACATGGCCCAGAGCCTTAATAGGATGGGACCCTGGACAGTAGAGGCAAATTACTACAGTCCCCACAGATTTGGCTCAGTAGCTTCTGTCTGCCCAGTGCCCCCCCGAACGGGCCCGACACACATCTTTACTTTTGGAGAAAAAAAGCAGTAGATCAAAAAAGCATTTGCAATGCAATCGGTCTCGCCTTTGGGACCTGATATTTATTTAGTTATGCAGCACATTAGCTTGGGTGCTGAAACATCTACAGTTCTTTAACATGGAGGGATAGTAAGCACCAAACTGCATGACACGCCAGGTATGGGAGCACATGGCGAGAAATATTGCTTTTCAGCGGGTAATGGTATAGTCCAAAGCTCTCTTTTTAATATAAAATCAAGGCCTTCGGTGGTCATATCACTGAAAATACAAAATTAAAAAAAAATATTATTGTCTACGGGTGCTTGTGGAAGACAATTTCTATGGACTGGAATCTAGAAAATGCTAAAGTGATTCTGGTATTTTACTGACCTCTGCTGTTTGTTTTCTACAAACAAAGTTAAATAGAGGCAGTTGCCAGAAAGTTTTTAAAGTGAATGTCCCACAACAGAAAGCAATCTGGGTATTTTACTGACCTCTACTGGTCATTTTCTATCAAGACAGTTAAATAGAGGTAGTTGAACAGAAAAAAAGTCCCTAAGCGGAAGCAGACAAGTCCTAGGGCTGATCTCTAGAACCTACAAAGTACATACACATATAAGTATATACTAAAGTATATGCAAGAGGTCTCGAATGCTCGACCTAAAAAACATGTTTTCATGACAGCAAAGTAATACAAATGAATGTGCAAGGAGAATTAGTACATGACACTGCACCTCTGTGACCTGCTAAGTAATCTAAGCAGCAGCACTTCCTAAACAAAAAAGCCATAAATCATCAATTAAAATGCCATTATGTTAACAAGAACAAGACATCAAGAACACACATTCAGTTTTAATTACAAGCTGTATATCATTTCGCATCTGTATTCTAACAAAAGAACACCCATGAAAGCCAAAATATTTTTGAAGGCATCCTGGCTTAACATTCTCCCAGGAAGCTGAACTTTTGTCTAGCCTGACATAAGAATAAGATTCCTAATAGTTTTAAATTTTTCAAATCACTGTCTAGCTACTTGAAATGCCTGTTGACAGAGGCTCTGTCACATAAAGATTTTTCCAACATGAACTAAAGTTAAGGTTTACTTAGACATTGTTGTATCTTTTGAATTTCGTTTACTGAGATGCATTCACAAAATTTATTTCGAATTGCAATTTTTCTGCGGTCTTTACTTTTGCTGTTTGAATCAATGCAAAACCTCAATGTCGTTTTCATAACTTTCTAACCGCTGTACATTTTATTAGGCAAATGGTTCCTGACTGGTCCAGTTGTAAACTTTTCAGTAGTCTGAGAAGCGTCAATACAATTGATTTTTGTTTTACAAGTATTTTTATTGGCTTTTCACCAATACAACAATAGACATATTGACTGACCAAGATTTACAATGTGTCCACATGAGTGTCCCCGAAAGAATTGCTTTGGGCGACAGGGTAAGAAGTCTAGGACATGTGTGCCAGTGTGTGACAGGTGCCTGAGGGGTGTCACCTGGCCATGCAGGCCAGCCAGTGGTGATAAAAGGGAGAAACGTAGTGGGGTAGTGACTGAGGCGGTGGGTGGAAACCAGCGTGCTGCTCGAGAGGAGGTGTTGTTGGTGCAGGGGCACGGGTGAGATCTGCTTGTAGCAGGCACGATGCAAGCGCGAAAGAGGTTGAGGGCCCCTGGGGGCGGGGGGTGCGCTATGGGAAGTCTACATGGAGAACGGAGGGAGAGTAAGGCCCGTTCCGGGATTCATGGGGTTAAATCATCGTTTTGGATGGGGTTGGAAGTAGTGGTCAAGGAGGGCGTCCCATGCTGTGGCGATGGGGCACCTATGGATCTCTTCAAAGAGCAGGGCGTCACCCTCTGCCCTCCCCATCACTGTACCACTCTTCCAGGCTTCCAACCTGAGGGGGTTGAGGTGATTGTCAATGAAGGGTAATGGTGTGATGGAGCAGGTAAAACACGATTTTCTATACCTCCTCTAGTTTGCATGAAATTAATTATGTAATCATTCTAAAATTAATTTACATAACATGTTTGAAGTGGAAGTGGTACTAATCAATATTTGCACCTTGATAAGCATAAATACACGTGGGACTAAGTTGCTAAGTGCATGGCAAAAATGAAATAATTAACAATGGTACGCAAACTAATCTTAGATTGTGTTGAAATAGTAAAATTACATGGTTTAAATTGCTTCGTGATTGTATTGTGGCTTAAGGTTATCGTATGGTAAGTATTATCGCTTTAAATGTTGCTGCAGCCAGGAAGATACTAATATATATTGGGATTAGTGTGGGTTTGAACATTAGAAACTTAATTTCTAGATATTAATTGCTGTTATGTCTATTTTCGCTTAGTTAACATTCGGGCCTACTAGGCCGCAGTACTCAAGATGGGATTCTCTGAAGCAGATGCCACCAGGTGCGCGCAATGATTTCTGCGCATGCCCAGATGGCTCAGGAAGTCACGAGGTGAAATTAACTCCTGACATCGTGTTCCCTGCCAAGGTCGATGTGTTGGGGACTTGACCGCAAGTCAGTAGATGAATGTATGAGAACCAAGGAAGAGACAAAGAATGAACTTGTCAATAGGACCCTTTCACCTTGAAAAGATACATTTTCCTGGTCCCCACATGGGAATCAGAAGAACCATTACAAATTGTGAACCCTTGTGCCAAGCCACTGTGCAGAACCAGTTTGCAATGGGAAGAGTGCAATGAACTATTGATAACCCTGAACTGTCCAATCAGAACATTTGATCTGCCCCTAAAGTTGCCATATTTTCTATGAAGTAAGGCAAGGAAAGGTATAATAACCCCTCATCAGTCATTACAAAGGCGCGCGTTTTGGGATATACTTTTGCAGTTCCTGTAGTGGCCATTGCGGTTACTGTTTGTTTGGGTAATCTTAGAAGGAGAGTTCTTGTTGGGTGGTCGTTGATTTTATTTTTCGACTTTTCTATTTTTTCATTAATTTCTATGCTGCCAGTATGGGTGTGGAATTGATCCGTGCTGCGGATTGATGTATGGACATTGCTGAATTTCTGAACTTTATATATTCAGAGAGATTGCAATATATCCTGTATTTTACCTGATGGTTTGATCCCTTGGTGAGGGTCAGACAGCCTGTCTGAGGGAGTCTTTACCTGAGAACGCGGATAACCCCTTATTCTATCTGAAGCTATTTGTCGCCTATTCATTGGTAAATGATTTATTGCATTTTTACTGAATTTATGTTTAATGAAATTTCTAAATGCTTAACCACTCTTTAATAAATAAAAAATTCAAATTATGAGCTGTAGTAAATAAACACAAGACTAAAGGGATTGACTAATGATTTAGATAAACAAAATTGAAATAACAGGAAACGAGTTTTTGGTTCTTAAATTAGTCACTGAAGATATCAAATGTTTTCCTAGACTTTAATTGTGTTTTTAGCTGGTTCTAATTCACCATCAACAGTCTAACTAGTTGGTTCATCGACCTAACAGTGGAGTACCTTGATGATAAAGTCAGGATTCTGAAAGTTGTATATAGAATGTGTATATAGAGTAGTAAGAACATTTAATGCTGATAGATAATAAGGTACCCACATGCCCAGCAGCCCCTTCTCCTGTGTGCAGATTTGAGTGAGTGTTGTGTGGATGTGAAGTTTGTTGGTGTTATGGGCCCCACCAATGAATGCATGAATGAATCTTTGTGAATAAGAATCTGTGACATACGGAGAATATGTACATTTTGTCCTACGTGCTGGAGCAGGTGCATTCGGCCAGAAGCAGTGCTAGGCTTGTAAAATGTGCTCTAACTGCCACTTGCTTTCCATGTTTGAGGGTGCTTATGGCTCAGGTCTCCCAGGTGGGTATGTCTGGGAGTTCTGTGACTTTACAGAGTGTCTCATGGATTGCCTGCCAGCACGTTTTAGAGGGCGGGACAGGACCATAGCATATGCTGGAGGTCGATCTGGGACCCCTGGCATGGCAGACTGCTGAGGCGGGCCTTGGAGAAGAAGCGGTTGAGCTGATGTAGCATGAAGTAGGTCTTGTGGAGTATGGTAAATTGGATAGACTTGAATAGGACTTTGAAGGCTCTGTCCCACTCAGAGTCATGGAGTGCCCGTCCAATATCTGTGTCCCAATTGTCTCTGAGTAACGTAAGCGTTCTCTCTGTATGATCCCTTAAGGCCTTATAGTGCCATGTTATGAGGGGAGGCATGTTCACATGGTTAGCAGGGGCTGAATGACTGATTGAATGGGGGGCTTGGTGTCTTTTATGGACCATTGGTTGCGGATTATGTGTTGCAACTGGTGTAATTGCGGGTATTGACCCATAGGGAGGGCGAAAGTGTTAATGAGGCAATAGATGGCGAGGAGTTGACTGTCTTGGAACAAATCACCTACTGTGGTGAAAGAGCAGTTGTGCTAAGGCGTAAGATCTCTGGAAGAATAGGAACTGTGAGGGTGTAGAAAGCCCGGTAATGGGAAAGCAGGTGTGAATGAGACTACATGGCGGGTAAGGGCTAGTGCCCGCCGGAAGCATTTATGGGCAGTAGGTACGAAGAGTGGTAGTCGTTGGAGATGGAGGGCTGCTTTGGGTAGCAGGAAATGCACGAGGTCTGTGTGAGTGAGGCAACCCGCATCCATGTGTGTTTTGGCCAGGTTGCACTGCGCCAGCCATCGTGAGACCCATTGGAGTTGGGCCTGCTCGGAAGCTGCACCAAGGCCTCCCTTCTCCACGGCTAGTTGTAGTTTCTATACTGCAAAACAGTGGCATTTGTTGCCCCTTATGAGCTCTTGGAGTAGTGTGTCTAGATCCTGGAAGAAACAGCGAGGAGGAACGATGGCATAGTAATTAAGAAGATGGGGAAGTATAATCATTTTTTAGATGGCTATTTTGCCTGATGTGGCCAGTGGAAGTGTTTTCCAGAATTGAATCGAAGATTTATGGCTATAAGGGCCCTCTTAAGATTGCCCTCAAAGAAATCTGCTGGAGAATGATATAACCACACCTTTAGATATCTGATGGTGTTGCTTCTCCACTCTAGCAGCTGCCTGCCTAGGGGGATTTCGACAGGGGGCAGTGAACCTCCCAAGTGGAACGTGTTGGATTTAGCCCAGTTAACCTGTAGTCTGGCTACGTGCACACAGTAGTGTAGAGTTGCATAGATGAGGGAAAGGTCCATGTAGCTGTAAATGAATGTAAATGAGCAGGTCATCCGTGTAGAGTGAGACACCACGTGGTTTGGGCCTCACATGGGGATCCCCCTGGCTTTGCCCTCTGACCAGAGCCAGGTACATTTTGAGTGCAAAAAGGAGAGAGGAGAGGTGGCATCCTTGTCTGGTACCCCTCTCCACTGGGAACGCTGGGGAGATCAGTTGGTCTAGCCGAACTCTCGACCTGGGGATCATGTACAGCAGGCGTGTATAGGATCAGAGGCGCTCACTGACTTCCAGGGTGGAAGAAGTAGTCTTATTCCAGGGTGTCAAAGACTTTTTCGAGGTCCAGAATAAACCATGCCACAAAGGAGAAGTGGTGGGCGGCCTGGTCCATCAGGTGCAAGAGGCGGCGGAAATTCTGGGGTACATCTTTACACAAAACCGTTGCTCCTAGGGTGATACCAAATTGTAGTCACATGCTTAAAACCCCAATGAGCCAAAAAAGTCTTTGATTCCGTGGGGGTAAACTGCACCCCATTATCTGTTACCAATTCGCCTAGAGCACCTTCCCTTAGAAACAGAGATTGCAAGAAATCAAATACTTAACCTGTACTAGCAGACTTCACAAATTCTACCACTGGCCATTGAGTACAATAATCTCTTAGCACAATTCCATACCTACAACTCTCCTTTAGAACATACTTCGGCCTATGATGTTTATCTGGAACAGAAATTGCCTCAACCAGACTGGGAAAAATAACCTGGGTCTTATCACTAATGGCACCCGCAAGACAATCCCTCATAAAGTGCTCCACATATTTAGCCATACCTGGTCACCAAATTATCTCCCTGATTCTCCTTTTCATAGCTATCATGCCCACATGACCCTCATGAGTCAGCTTAAGAACACATCAATGGCATGCCAATATGTGGCGATGGCTGCGGGAACCTTCAAGGCCATTACGTGCCTTTACAGGCATATGCTGACAGAGGGACTGGAGCCATTGTGGGCGCTGCAGGGGAAATGGGAGGCGGACCTGGGTGAAGGGATCCCTGAGAAGACGTGGGCCCAATTGGTTAGGAGAGCCTGGAAGAGCACTATGAACGCCTGATTCCAATTGGTTCATTTTTTCATTCTGCACAGGGCATATTTAACCCCTGCCAAGATCAATCAATATTTCGAAACGGATGCCGCCCAGTGCCCCGGTTTGCCATCTGGAAGGGGAAAACTTTCAGCATATGATGTGGGGGTGTCCGCAACTGGGAACATATTGGGAGGAGGTGAGGTTCTGGACTTTTAAGAGTCCAGAGGTGTCAGGGAAACAACACCCGAAGACCCCTGAGTTCCCCCTGTCCCGGTGCACAAATAAACAGAGACACGGGCTTCTCGATGGCGGCGTCAAAGACCAAGGTTTATTTACTGCAGGGACACAGAAATCATAGGAACCACACAGAGGCAGAATCTAGGAGACTGTTCGAATTGCATTAAGTGGGTTGTTTCTTAAATACAAGAAAAATGTCTTGGGGCAACATTACACGAATATTTCTCATGCCCAACCCGGTATCCCAAATAGATAATAAATAAATATCAAACAATGATTAGTTGTAGGTTTTCGGTATTCGATCAGGCTCTCTTGTCAGTTCTTCATTCTCTACTTGATCCTCCCCGTCATAAAAATCGTAACCTCCCCATTGTAAAAGCCCAGAAAGAAAAGAGCAGAGCCAGGTGCAAAGGATTGAAATGTAGGATAAGAGGTGTTTATGGATCATAAACGGGCAGGGCAATCGTCTTCGGCCTTTCAGTCAGGACAACGGACACGAGAACCAGTATAGCAGGACTGGCCTCAGGCAAGGGAGGCAGCTTGATTCTGCCTAGTCATGTAGCGTCAGCCTTTCTCGGGGCTCGAGCTTACGTGTCCTTAACAAGGTGATCCTGCCGGGGTCATCGTCCGTTCATTGACTATGTGAGGGCAAGAAACAAAATGGATGCCGTAACTAAAATGGGTGCCATGACTTTAGTGACAGAATGCCCTATTTTCCAGTGAATTCATGCTAGTTGCGCAGCGAAAACACTGTCATGTATATAATGGATCATTTGCGGTTCATTGGTACCAAAATCGTGTCAGTACTACGATACCGAATTCACGGGTTCGGATCGCTACAGAACCTCAGAGGTGGTTGATCTGCTCTGTGGGATCACAGACCGTAACATGGAACCTGATCAGGGTACTTGTATACTACACTTGTTCCCGCACACCTCTATAATGAAAGTAACGAGCAAGTTTATTGACTTAGGCTTGTTGTTGGCTAAGAGAGAGATTACTGCACACTGGAAATCAGCACAAGGGCCCAATTTTGGGAGGTGGAGGGCGGAATTACTCAAATGGGTGTGGAGTGAAAGTTCACTCAGACTTCAACAGGCCATGCGGACTGATAATGAAAAAGCAATGGAGGCAGCGAGGGCGTGGGAAGTGCTGGTAGTTGCATTACAGGTACCGGAGGTGGACTCGGAGGTTGGCTTGTTCTTGGAAACCCTGACGGTTTTGCCATGCCCCACAGGAGTAGTAGAGTAATGTTGGACATACCCTGTGGTTCAACGGTTGTCCTATAATAATAGTATGTTAGCCTGTACTGTATTGCTATTACTGAGGTCACTGTAACGGAGGGATTAGATGTTCCTACTCTTCTGAGATGTATGTAGTTTGGGCACACCGGTGGTATGGGAGGGGTGGGGAGGGAGTAGGGTGAGGGTGCGCTTTAGTTTTTCTATCATATTATCCAATTGCTGTATTGTTATTGCTCTTGATTGTTAGTGGGAACTGGACTTATAGCTGAGCGGAGGGACAATACACTGCTGGGATTGAGATGCTTATAAGTTCATAGTAGATATCATTACAGTCTTTGAGCTACTTTGGCGCTGACACTGGAACAAGATGGCAAGAGAGTTGGCAGTGTCATATATAGGGTATTTGTAATGCTGTGTTACTTGTCTGATGTTAACTGAAAACTAATAAAAAATATATTTTTTTTTAAAAATGAGTCAGCTTAAGAACCTTTGCATGCATATCTTGGGGAACCACCAGCAAATCTGACTATCTAAGTATGCCATTGCTAATATTTAAATCCAAGAAAACAAGCTTCAAGAGATTCACTAGCCCTACCTTTGGGCAATCCCTTACTAGTGCACCCACACAAGCAGACTTCCAATCCTCTTCAGAGATGCTATTTCCCTCTACAGAAGAGATGAAAGCAATTATGCTAAACCCCTCACTTTCAATGTCATCTACTGTATCCTGTTCTTTAAGTGGTATCCTTCACAAGCAATCTGCCAATATTGTTCTTTATTCCTGGTACATACTCCAAAGGAGACTGAAATTCCTGTAACCTATTGTGCCACTTGGCAATTCTGGGTATAGCTTTGCCAGTCCCTTTGGTGGTGAATAAATTGACCAAACTTTTATGATTCATTTGAATGGTAAACTTAGTACCCCACAAATACTTTCTAAAATGGTCTACACCTCACCAACAAGCCAACAAATCCTGCTCAATGACATAATGAGTACGTTCAGCTCTTCAAAGTACACGTGACACAAAACTTACTGTAAGATGTTGGGTTGTTGGTTGACTGGGGTGTGAGCCCTTGTCAAGCATCAACCACAATCCTTGACAGGGTAAGGCACAAGCCAATCCTAAATTAACCTGTGCTCAACCCTCTGGTAGCTTTGCACAGATTTACCTTAGAGGCAATGTTTAAAGTATTTGTGCAACGCTTTAAACAGTAGTACAGTGAACATCCGACACAAATAGCACCCCACACCATGATAGAAAAACAGAGCTTTATTTATTAAAGTGATATACAGTTTTAAATATTTGAGCAAAAATGATGCCAAAAAGCACAAAGCACCAACTGAATTTCTGGCCGTGCCGGACCAGGACAAAGTCACTAGTTCAGACCAACCATGGTGGAGCCGTCTACAGGGACCCAGTTAGGCCAGCTGAACAATGTACCTTACATACTGGTTTGCAGAGCATTGCGAGGATCCACACTGAAGATGCATTGCGCAACTGAAGTGTTGCGCTATTTCCAACATGCTACGAGCCTGTGATGTGAGGCCCTGTATCGAGGATCTCAATGACGGGGCTTTCGATGTGAAGTCTGGTGTTGAGGATGAGGTGCACAGTCAGGGCTATGTGTCGGTTCCGAGAGCTGCAATGTGGAGCACGGCGTAGTTAAGGCTGCCGTCAATGAGAGATATGAGGGCATGCGCCGAGGATGTATCACCCAATTGGGGTTCTAATGAGGCTGCAGAGGGGATGAGGGTCTTTGCGACGGGTTCAATCCACACAGCTGCGAGGATGCATTGGTTCTGCTCAGATATGCGCCGCGCAGCAGAGGAAATGTGTTGGCTCCTCTGGATTCACGGGCTGGCAGAGCACCTTAAGCCCACTTCCAAGGGTTGAGGACTGAGTTGGCTCCACTTGACAGGGTAGACTCACAGGTGGCAGAGTCCAGGCACAGGTGCATGGTTGTTGGGAGCCTGGTATGTCCCTACGGCTTCAGATCAGAAGGCCAGCCAACATGCCCTTGTTGCCACTTTGGTTCTGGGTTCAAGAGATGTAAGCCCAGTCTTTCTTTCCCAGACTAGGGGGCAGCAGGTCAGCACAGCAGGGCAGCAGTCCTTGAGCAGCACAACAGACCTTCTTCCTGCCAGAGCGTCACAGGTCCGGAAGTGAACTGGAGAGTTGACATCTGCGGTCAGTATTTATACCCAGTTGTGCTTTGAAGTGAGAAGCTTCTTGATCTAGGCCTTTGAAGTGTACAGGTACCCTGTCTCCCTGGCCCTGGCACCGGCTCTGGACTAACTACAGGGCATATGCAGGCCTTGGTGTGGAGGCAGGACACAGCCTCATCAAGTGTATGGACTGGGTCCGGCTCCTCCCTCCCATACTGCCAGTGATCACCCATCCAGTTACTCCTAAGCTCCCCAATGTGTGTGTGGCTGTCTGAGAGGAATAGACAAAGCCCAACTGTCAACTACACCCAGTCATTTGACCCAGAGACAGGCTGCAGGCACCAAATGGCTAAGGCAAAAAAATGCAAATGTTAGATCTGGCATCCTTGCCGTGGTTTTCCCTAACCTTTTGCCTCCTGACCTCTTGTTTTGCTGACTTCATTTTTCCTGGCTTTAGGATTCTGAACACTTTACCACTGTTACCAGTGCTAAAGTGTATGTGCTCTGTACTTTAAACATGGTAATATTGGCTTATCCACAATCAGCATGTTTAATTTTCTTATAAGTCCCTATTAACGTGCACTACATGTGCCCAGTGCCTGTAAATTAAATGTTACTAGTTGGCTTGCAGCACTGATTGTGCTAGACACTCAGTAGCCCTTTAGAACTGCACACACAGGATCTGCAATGGCAGGCCTGAACCATGTTTAAACTGCCATTTTGGCTGGACAAGTTAAACTACTTGCCTGGCCCACACATTCCTTTTTTATATGTAAGTCACTCCTAATGAAAGCCCTTTGTAGCCCCAAAGGCAGGGTGCAGTGTATTTAAAAGGAAGGACATGTACTTTTGATTTGTACTTGTCCTGGTAGTGACAACCTGCTAAATTCATTTTTTACTACTGCAAGGCCGATCTCTCCCATAAATAACATGGGGATTGCCTTAAAACATCTTTTATCTGTAAGTTATCACTGGGAGCAGAAAGAAAATCGGAGTTTTGTGTCTTTGGACTCACAATTTAAAACACATCTTTCAGTAAAGTCCGTTTTTAAATTGTAGGTCTGAAAATTCTCCCTATCGAGAGTTGGCATTTTCTTATTTTAACCATCCTGTGGCTCTGCCTGTCTCTGAATGCATGTCTGGGTTAGGGTGACAGTTGAGCTTTGTGCATTACATTTAGATAGAACACAAAAATAGCTTGGGTGTGACATTTGCTTCCTGATGGCCCATCACCAGGCTGATGGGCCTTCCTGAGTTAGATTGGGAGGGAGGAGCTGACACTTGCACCTGAATAGGGCTGTGCCTGTCCCTCCACAAACAGATGCATACTCCCCTGTAGTGTGTCTGGAGCCAAGTAAGGAAAGGCAGGGTCCTTGTGAGGTTCAAAGGCCTCTTTGATGTCTCTCCCACTTCAAAGGAACATTTGGGTATAAGTTCTGGACTGCTGACACCTCCATTTCAGTAAAATTGTGGGTCCTGAGGAGACTCTGCCAAGAAGAGGTACTTTGCTGCCAGGAGGGACTGCCACTTTGCTAACTGCTCTGCTGTGTTGGCCTGCTGCCTGCTGATTGATGTGCTGCCAGGAGGGACTGCCACGTTGCATCTTGTTCAAATGTACTTATCTGCTGCCTCTTGCAGTGAGAAGGACTGAATATACTCTATAACCTATTGCAACCTGTAATAAATCCAAGGGCTTGTTGGCTTGCCCCCTGCTAACCCAGAGTCCAACTTTGCCTGATTTACCCTCAACCAGTCCTGAGTTATACCCAGAGCATCTACAACTGTGTTTCTCCACAATTATTCGTACCAGCACTGTGTGACGGTCAAGAACCGATGTGACTGCCAGCCTGATCGCCAACAATCACGTCTGCCCGCTCACCGAAGCTGCATCACTCAAAGGCTGTGTGGTGCAGCTCAGTGCACACCGCACTCCAACAAGGGATGAAATTACTCGCACCAGAGCTGTTCAACATCCAAGAATCACTGTGCCTGCCGGCCTGATTGCCAACCATCGGTTCTGCCTGCTCACTAAAGCCGCTTTGTCCAAAGACTGTCCTGCATGGCTCAGCACACACCACACTCAAACAAAGGAAGGACTTCACATCTACCCCCCTGTGACTTACACTGCAGTGCCTGACTTACTTGCGACTCTGCTTCACATTGTATTCAATACAAAGAGGCTGCTGCACCACAGGTCATGACCCCAAGACCAACTTCATCGCTACAGCTCTGTAGAAGGCATCGTGATCTCCGGGACCTCTGGGGTCCCTACCATCTACCTGCGCCCTTGCGGGTGGCGAGCCTGAGGTGATTCAATCAGCCTCCAATAATCCAATCGGACAGTCTGTCCTTTATTAACTTTTTTGAATGTACTACTTTTGCACTAACATGGACAGAAAGCCAATGTTCTGATCCCCGGCTGGGTTCACAGTCAATTTCCCCAGTGTACCGTAAGAAACATACTTAAAGCGCAAATGCTCTTTTAGAACCGTAACTGCATACATTCTTTAAGATCTCATAACGTAACATAACGAATATTAATTCGGTTTTTGTTGCCTTAGTATTTTTTTAATGAGATAAATATTCTTTATTTTTCTAAACCGGTGTAGAGTCTTTTTGTGACGTTTTCCCTGATTTACGGTAATAATTGTGTTGCACAAATACTTTATACATTGCCTCTGAAGTTAAACTTGACTTCTATACCAGAGGGTTAGCACAGGTTAATTTAGGTGGTGTATCTGTCTTACCCTGATGAGAGTGCTGGTCCCTATTTGGACAGGGTGCATACCTCTGCCAACTAGAGACCCCATTTCTAAAATCCAACTTTCTAAATGTGATATTTTCAGAATTGTAACTTAAAATCCAACTTCACCATAAGTTAGGAATTTTCATTACAATTACAAAGACAACAAGCACAATCAGGTTACCTGTTCCCAGTTGGAATTTACACTAAAAATGTAATAATATAACTCCATTGTTTTCCTTTGGCAAAGGTAGTGAAAAACAAATTTGACAGTTTTTCACTACCAGGACATGCAAAGCCTAAAAGTACATGTCCAACTTCTTAAAGCCCTCTGGGCTGTCCAGGGTCTGTCCTAGGGGGTGACCTATATGCATTAAAAAGGAAGGTTTGCGCTTATCGAAAGGTTTATTTTGCGAGGTGTAAATGGCAGTTTAAAACTGCACACACAAGCCACAATGGTAGGTTTGGGGCCAGTTTAAGGTGCTACTTAAATGGGTGCTGCAGGCCCACTAGTAGCATTTAATTTTCAGCCCTGTTCATCTATAGTGCCACTTTACTATATACTTATCAGTAAATTAACTATGCCAATTGGTCATAAGCCAATCTAATATGTTTTAAGGAGCGAGCACAAGCACTTTAGCACTAGTTAGCAATGGCAACGTGTGCAGAGTCCTAATGCCAGCAAAAACAAAGTCAGCAAAACAGGAGGCCTGAAGACAAAAAGTCAGGGAAAAAAACCACCTCAAGGATTCCAGGTCTAACAGCTACCACTTCCTCAGAGATCTATATCCCTTCCTTTCCAAAACCACAGGAGATAGCCATTCACAACTCTCAATGGATTCAATAATCTCCTGCTGACACAAAGGGGAATATTTACAAGCCACTATCACCACCACAACTTCACTTTTCTCTAAGCGTGAAAGAGGAGGGCAATGGGTGTTGTGATGGGCATTCCACCGCAAGACCCATTGATTTTGACGCTGCCCCCATAATTACCAGTGTGGCTAAATATGGGGCAGCATCAAAATTAAAACCAGGGAAAACCTGGTCTTACCCTGGCGCAACGAGGAGAAATGTTTAATTTCTCCTTGTTTTGCTGTTTGCATGTGTGCTGCATTGTACATCACACATAGAAACAGCAAAACGCTGTTGATTGTTTATGTGCAGGAAGGTGTCAGCGCTAATGCAGGAGGAAATGCAAGGCTTCACCGTATTCTTGTGAATACAGGGCAGCCTTGCGTTTCAGAAGTGGCGGAGCACGGCGTTCAGGCAAGGAGGCTAACGCCATGCTTCGCCACTACCTTGTGAATATGTCACAGAGTTTTCAATTCTTTTTCAACATGGAGGAGCATCCGACTTCAATACAATTTGATGTGAAAAATCCTTTATCTTAAAAAGCTTTTCACAAAAAGAATTCTGGAAATGCATCCTCCCAAGAGTGCTTATCAATAGCCCATTCCATCATGCACTCCTTTTACAACATGACCTGCTTGGGACTATTAGGATCCAAAATTATCCCTAACTTTCTCTGTTCCAACCATCCCAACAGACACATCCTTGGCCACATAAATTGTATCAGGCACTTTTACCTCTGAAGTTTAGTGTAGCATTAAATTCCCCCAAAACCTATAATGACTTGCTCCCATAAGCAATGGGTCTAACATGCAACTTGATAAGAGTAATATCATGAAACCTCTTCCATCACTTTGGTCCATAGCATTAGATACTTCAGTTTGATAAAATGGTCTCTTTATAGTACATGTTCCCACATGTAACACTTAATCTTTGACATGCTTCTATTCTTATAAATCCACATTACTCAAAGCCCCATCTACCAACACTACCACACTGTCCTTATACAAATTAGACTGCACATAACATCTGAGATCCCATCAACAGTGTAGAAACCCAAGATTTACACATTTTAGCAAATCAACTCTTCTTTTTACATTTAGCACACAATTTGTCTACAGCAGGGCAACTCCAAGAATTACCTAAGTGATTTTTACTACCATACCTGGAACACTCCAAGCACTTTTGTTTCACATAATCTTTCTTCCACTTTCTCTTAGTTTTCTCATTAGACTGTAGAGCATGTACTTTGGTATTTGCTCCATATATGACACAGTGGACTTAGCACTACTGGCAAACCCAATAGTCTTATCCTACATCAGGTCTTCAGTCGTTAACAACCTCTCTTACACTTTTTTGCTATTAGTTTTCTCAACAACCTTATCTCTTATAATTTCTACTTCAAATGTCTTGTAGTCACATGGCACTGCTAAAATTCTTAAATCACTATACCAACTTCTCATGGATTCATTAGGTAATTGATATCTCATGTAGAACTTATGCCTCTCCCTTATAGCATTTTTCTATTTCTCGAAACGAACATCCAGCATTTTTATGGCAGATGCATAAACATCAACTGCATCTCCATCACCCAATACAGTAGAAGTAGGCAAATGTTTCAGCACTTTCCTACCCTCCGTTCCCAAAGTGTGACACAAAAGAGCACATGTTCTCTTCTGTGTAAATACTTCACTCTCTACAGCTTTCAAATAGACTTCACAGCTGGCTTTACATTGTTCCTTCTCAACAGGCGGACATCTAGGTGATGCTATAAAGGCAGGCTTAAAAAATAATTAAATATTGTATAATGGGGAGGGGTACAGTTACCTTGACCATCTGGACCTTGTGGGGGCGGGTGAGGGTCCCAGTGGGACTCCCCAGGGTCACATTTTGAAAAGTATCTATTTTTGGGTGTTTTCAAGGTGCCACAGATGTCCTGAGGGAGCACAGGGGCCAAACTGCCTCCCGCAAGACACTCAGGTGGTGGGAAACTTTTATTTTTTTTAAAAAAGGGGGCTTGAGTGTATGCAGTGGTTTGCTGCATAAGGTCGAGCATATACGTACTGCAATTATATATTACTTTACATTACAAAATATTTCTTTCTGTTAAAAAAACCCTAACAATTTACTGAAAAAATCATAGGTTAAAGTTACATTACAGTTAGGTATCTTAACAATAGCTGTCTTTGCAGTTAAAAAAAACCCTCCGAAATTCACTGGAAAAGTAAAAGTTACAGTGACGCCATAGTTAGGTAAAATTGGCAGTTTCATTGTGACGTTTTAAACTTTTAAAAAACTAGGAAATTAAGCAGCTCTGGTTCTTTCAAGTAACTTGCACCCTCACCATGCAATGCTAGAAACATCAATTATTACTAAACTTATGACATGTTCTGTGACATCATTGATAACATTAATGATAACAATTAAATAGACGGTATTGACGCCAACACTGTACATGGCGGAAGGAAAGTTGTAGTTAGTTGAAATAACTACAACTTTGAGCATTTTTTGTAGGTTGTATTATATTGTGTAAACTGACATTTTCACCTAACTAGCCCCTCACTCTCATCTTTGTATATATATATATATATATATTCACTTAAAAAATCATAGGTTTCACACATGTTATAGTTAGCTGTACATTTCACTCGTAAAAAACCAATGAAATTCCACGTTCTAGTTAGATCAGGTAACTATAACTTGCGCGCCCACAATAAACTGCTGATGACGTCACATATTACATCACTCATGACATGGTCAGTGACATCACTCATCACATCAATGATGACATCTGAAATGACACATTGTGGATTGCGGTTGCGCAAGTTATAGTTACCTGATCTAACTATAACGTGGAATTTCATTGGTTTTTTACGAGTGAAATGTACAGCTAACTATAACATGTGTGAAACCTATGGTTTTTTAAGTGAATTTGCAAGGTTTTTTAAATGCTAATTCCTAACTATAACGTGTGTGAAACCTATGGTTTTTTCAGTGAATTTGTACGTTTTTTTAAATGCTAAGTTATGTATTTATTTTTTAATTTTTTTTCTGATTTTTCACCGTGCGCACACCCTGCGCGCCTCGCCTTTTTTTACACAGTAACAATTTTTTTTTCTCCCTTTCGGGTCCTTCAATTTATTTAATAAATGTGATTGTTATTTCGGTTTTTTTTTTTTAAATTTTTTTTTGCCGTGCGCGTACGGTAAGCTTACCGTACGCGCACTCCGCGATTTCTTTTTAAAATTATTAAATGTATTTTTCGTACTTTTTGGTCCTTCGTGGACCCCCTGACAAACGCTAGGGGGTCTGCAACTCTCTTCGTTGCCCCCTTTTCACGTTATCCACCTTTGTTTTTCAGTGCGAGAGACAGAAAATGGCGGCCGACACTTTCGGATTTCGACCGATTCGAATGTTTACAGTCATGTAACCACCAATCAGAATTGAGCTCGCGCACGGCACCGTACGCGTACGGTAAGCTTACCGTAAGCGCACGGAGCGCGCTTACAGATATATATATTGATTTAAATGCTATTTTCTCAGGACCTACTGAACAGATTTACACCAGACCTGCAAAAGGCACCTCTCTGACCTGAGGACTACCTCTCTGCCAAATTTCAAGTAATTCTGTTCAGCCGTTCAGGCTGTAGCTCGGACTAAAGGTCCTATGGGAAAATGCATGGGGAAAACGTGTTTTGGGACCCCCCTTTTTTCTCAGCCCCCGCTTGACGAATCCCCCCGAGACTTTCAGGGTAGGAGCGGAGCGGAGCGCCCCACCTATTTTGAAAATTTCGCGAGGATTCGTCAACCGGCGCCAAAGTTATTCCAAATAGAATGTTGCGGATTTCCTATGGAAACACGGTCCTAACTATAACTATCTACTGGCGACCGCCAGTAGATAATATATATATATATATATATATATATATATCCGTATTGATAAACAGTCCCAGATGCATCTCTTTTTTATTTTTTTTATAAATTCTTTTTATTAAACATACTCGACATAGAGGTACAGTTACATTCAGATCAGTTACAGGGAACACAGCAGATCCAAGGTATACATACATAGTAGGATGAGAATTGGAGGTTACGGTGAGGGGGGGCTGTCACCTTCGGGGTCACCTGGGGGTGTGCAGATGTTGCCATGGTATGCGTTCCAGGGAGCCCAGATCCTAGACCACTTTCGGGGACAACCCCTAGCCGTATATACTGTCTTTTCCCGTAGCATACACCTGTCAAGGTCTTTTTCCCAATCAGCGACCCCTGGAGCATGCGTAGCCCCTCATAGTTGAGCAATGTTTCTCTTAGCTATCATGCAGCCCAGTGTGACCCATTGTACAGCGTGTGAGTTAGGGTCAGTAGGTTCCCAGATATTAAGGAGGCATCTGGGGGCCTCAGGCCTCACAGTGAGTTCTAGGGTTGTGGATATTGCGCCAGTATGTCTGTATTGGGTCGCAGTGCCATATTATGTGCAGAAACGTGCCTAGCTGGGTGCATCCCCGTCTGCAGAACCCGTTCGTTGGACCACCCATGTGTATCCATTGGGGGCCCGTGATGTAGACTCTATGTAATATTTTTAGCTGCACAAGACGGAGGCGCGCTGGGACGGCAACAGTTTTGGGGGAGGAGACTGCGGTCTTCCAATTTTCGTCGTCCAGTTCGATACCGTCTTCAATCCATTTCTCCCGTAGGGCCAACAATGTGTTATTCATATTGTTGATGAGTTTCCTATATGTTAGGGATATGGCCTTCTCGGGTAGATGACCATCTAGTAGCCTGTCCTCTAATGGTGAATAGTCAGGTGGGGAAGTGTCACGGGGCAGAGCTGTTTGCAAGGCGTGGCGAACTTGAAGGTAGCGAAAGCGCTCTGTCTCCGCCATGTCATGTTGTCGTTGAAGGGAGTCAAAGGACTTGATGCCATTTTTATCCCAAAGGTCTCTGATGTGGGAGATGCCAATTAGGTCCCATTTATCAAAACCCCATGAGGTGCCCAAGTCCCCGAGTTTCTGGGAGTCCCATAGGGGTGTGGATAGGGTCAGTCTATTTGTCTAACCCAGCGACGCAGTCGCCGCGTGCCAGATATGGACAGTATGTTTGGTGGGGCCAGTGAGGGGGTATCTGTTAGGCTTGGAGTAGAGGGCTTGGGTAAAAGAGCCGTTTGGGAGGAGCAGTCTGTCCATACTAAACCCCGGATTATCGGGCCGGCCATAGTTGCTGTGATTTATTGTCGTTAGGTGTGAGGCCCAATAGTATTTCTTGATATCAGGCAATCCAATTCCTCCATCAAACCAGTTGAGGGTGAGTTTTTGTAGCGCAATACGAGGCCTTCCATCACAGAGAAGGTCTCGTTGGAGCCCCTCTATTTGTTTGAAGTACGAACTTGGTACTGGGTCTGCCAAATTTTGGAGAACATAGAGGAAGCGGGGTAGGGACATCATTTTGAAAAGGGCCGCTTTGCCCAGCAAGTACAGAGGGAGTGACTTCCAATGTTCGATATCTTGTTTTAGTCGTTGAATTGGGAGGGGGCGAGGTTTCGGGTAAAACGGAGAGTCTTGTCCAGCGAGATGAAAATACCCAAACACAGAGTGCACGAAGTTTGGAAATATGCTGAGAACTGCTTGAAAAGGTGCTAACAGTCTTGCACATACGGTCTTAAATACATGTATAATACCGCTCGTATCAGACATGTTTAAGATACAACCTAACATTTCTGAGAAATGTACAGGTCAGTTTGTATACAAAAGGGTATGTATCTCGGCAGAAGTCCTTGCGACTTGGAGATCGTAGGTTTCTCTGGCCGAGGTCAGTGGCACTGTTTTTTGTAAAAGAATGGCTTTCGTTCTGCTTAGAGTATCAATTGATATGGAAGAGATGTTCAGTGAAGGCCATAAAGGCGGCTCCCTGACTGTGTCTATTTGTGGAAACAAGACTTGCATACAGCAACTGACCCTGGATGTAACCGTAACTATATATGGTATACCTAGCAACATGCCACAGCAGCTGTGATCATTCAACATAATGTAACTCCCATTTGAAAGTTGGCCAAAAATTGGATTAATCACTGCAGCCGGTGAACCTTGCAGGTGGGAGGATAAGTTTGTAGTGGAACCATCACAGGCCCCGTGTAAGTTAATACCCTGACAAAGGAGAGAACCGCTTAGTGCGTGTTCACAGTTTTCACTGCTAAGAAACACTTCACGTTCCCCACTCCAACATCTATGTGTGTAAGGTAAATCCCAGGATATCTTGATGTATTCTTTACCCAACCTTTCATATTTGCCTACTGGTATATGTTTTAGGCAATACTGAAAAAGGAAAGTTGTAACAGGCAGAGTAATTTTACCATGGTTTTTCTGCCACTGTGATTGGTAATTTTTCCAGTTTTTCAATGCTCAGCATAGTGTAGTCTGCTTCCCTTTGTGCCAGTCTGATCTGTTTATCAGTGAGCTTGAATTCTGAAAACAGTGACGTAGTGTTGATTAAATGCCAAGGCACATAGCCTGCATGCAAGTTTTGTAGCGTCCAGCCCAATAGCATGATAGAACGTAGCTGAGACTGACCATGTTGCAACATGACCAAGTCTTGTTCCATGGTGTCTATGACAGAAGACACAATGCTGTCCAATGAATATATTCTGGATGACAGAGCCGTTAACCCATTGTCTACTACAGAGAGAGTTTTCTCTAAATGAATACGATCAATTTCCCATATTCGTTCTGCAGTCTCTGCTTGGGTAACCTTCCATGCTTCATTATAAGCAGCGTAGATACTGGCATATATGAAACATTTTTGACACGGTTTTCTTGGTCCTAGCAAGAATTCTCGAAGGTCTGCGCCTTCTTGAAGTAAAGTTAAGTTTTGTTTTACATCCTTCAGTGTAGCTTTCCGTAGCCAATCAAGGCAAAGTTTCCCAATACTGTATGTTGTTACTACCCCTGGATGCTGTCTTTGAACATAGTGTGTGTCAGGTCTATTGATAGTGAAACCCTGTGTTTTGTTCAGGAATCGATCTTGACAGTTGTTTGTGTCTGTGGGCCAGAGCAACCATTTTTTCCATTCTGGATCTGATCTTTTGTGATGCAAAATATTATGTACGTCGACCTCCCCCCATGTAGTGCTATTACTTGCAGGTATAGGTATGGTTGGTGTGTTCTTGTCTTTGGTCCTGGCTAACCCAAGGCAAGACGTTTGCTGGATGGTGTCATTCAAAAACATAATTTGCTCAGGGATGATACAGGCTCTAAACAAAGCTTCTACCCCCTGCACTTGCCAATCTTTTGTACCCCAGACAGATTTTGTCTCAATGTTGTCTTTCCAAAAGTCGAAACCCTGTCTAGACAGTTGGGCAATAAAGGCTGCAGAATAAATCAGTTTTGTATTGGTTAACATATTTTTCGTTCCTGTCTTGTTCACATTTTTAAAGTAAAACGTTTCTGGATTAGACAAATTGTAGCCTGATAAATATGGAAACTTCATTGCAACAGTTTTCGAACTACCCTTTGGAGGTGTAGGACAATGTTGCCATTGGTTATACATAAATACATTTCTAGGTGTTGCTGATTTATGCAAGAAATGATGACCATAGTGGTTATAACAATACATTTGTTCATAGTCTGATGAACCCTCTAAATATTCATGGTTTGTGAATACTGCAGACATGTCTAGATCAGACATCATGTTATTAATAGTCTCGAAGTCCCAATCATCAGAAAAGGTACTAGAGGTAATAAAGTCACTTAATGAAATCTTAAATAAATGTGGAATCTTCAAAAGCTCCAACGGGCCAAAAATGTCATATTCAGTTTTGTCCCAAACTATACCCTCGGGTATAGGAACGGCTGTGATGTTCACTGCTGACAAGTCTCTTGCTTCATGATGGGATGATTTGTGTGGCTGGAGAAGTAAGTTCACTCTTTTACTTTCTGTGTCCATTTGAATATATCTTCCATTTATCAGCATACCCAGAGTTATTACCAGAGCTGACCAAAGTAGAAAGAAGAATATTCCCAAAACAATCCACGGTGAAACCAGATTAGTCTTTTTCAGGAGAAGAAAAAAGTCTGTTGCTTGTTCTCTGAAAGTTCTTTGTGCTGACGTCATTTTAGTTTCGCTGGGATCCTCAGAAAATGTATCAAAGTTCATGAAATAGCCAGAGGCAGTTCTGTCAATGGTTGGAATTACATCAGGATCTGTTGAATTTGCTGGAACCAGTTGATCACTTGTTACTTCGTCGTAGACATGTGTATCAGGACGAACTGTTATTTGGGTTTCAAGAGGAACAAGTTCCATAGCTTTGTTGCTTAGTCCTTTATTTCTCACTGCTGAATCTTCAAAGGTGATGAGTCTCTCAGTTTGAACCTCTTGGATTGCAGCTAGAGGAGTGCGTCTGCTACATTGACGGAGTCCACTTTGCCTAATGCTTAGTATCGGCCACATAGTGTGGTTTGATCAGGTCGATGGACACAAATCTTTTCTCTTTTTTACCAGCAAGCGGTGGCAAAAGTACTGTTCTTGATCCGTGGATTGCTAGGACAGGTACTGGTTGTCTGTAAGAAGGCCCAAATTCCTTCTTGTCTGCGATCTTTCCTCTGACTAGATCACCAAGCTTTGGGATCCAGACAGGACTTGCTGGGACGGCCGGTTTTCCCCCAGTGATGGTTGGCTTCAGGAACATGTTGCTTTGTTTCGTTCTTGGTTTATTTAAGTTCTGTAAAACAGCCAAACGATCTTTGATATCAAACTTTTTATTTTCCATCACTGTGCCTTGCATTTCAAGGTCCGGTACCAACATTCTAGTTCCAAATAGAACTTCATATGGAGTGACACCCCCTAGAGAACTTCTTGGCAAGTTGTTAAGTGCGCGCTCAACCCCATAAAGGTGTTTGACCCACCCATCACCCGAACCTAATACCCTAGCTGTTATAGACTGCTTTATGTCCCGTTTTTTTCTTTCCACAACAGAATTTCCCTCAGTATGGAATGGAAAAGAATACCGCAATGCTACGCCCAAACTGGCCATGGCTTCTTTGTAAGCTCGATAGCTAAATGCAGGACCCCGCTCAGAATGTAGTGTGCCAATTGCGTATGTGCCGATAAAGACTCGCAAATCTTTTATAACAGTTCGAGCGTCAGCCGAGCGCTGAGGCCACATCCATATGAACCTAGAACACGAATCCACTGTGACCATGATATATTTATAGTTACCATCCCTTTGTAAGGGACCGCAGTGGTCCAGGTAAACACATGCCAATGGTTCATCTGAAACTAACAAGGGCGTCTGCGCAGGACGTTTCACAGTTGAGACTTTCATCTTCTGGCATATTTCGCAGTCCGAAACATAATTCCTGGTCTGTTTCCTAATGCCTGGCCACCAGTATCTCTGTTTTAATAACGATACTGTGGTGGAAACACCGGCATGGGCGAGGCGATCCCTTCATGTGCTGCTAGGATTAGTCCTAATCTATGTTCCTTGTTTGGTATTACCCTATCCCCCACTCCAGGGATTCAGCAAACGGAACATTGTTCGCATCAATTATATGAGTGGAAATTTTTTAGGTAACACTGCACCGCTGCCTTTGCTTGAAGCATTGACAGCCAGCATTATTTCACTGTCTATTTTTGTTTTTAAATGAGTGATTGCAGCTATGGAAGCCGTTTGCACATCCCCTTTCGCGGCTTCATCAGCCAATGAATTCCTCACGTTGACTCAGCGTGTGTATCACGTGAGTGTTTGTAGTCCGTTTCGCAACAGAACTACTTGTTCCCAAAGCGTTTTATGCTTGATTGTGCCACCTTTTGCATCTTTGAAACCATTTTGAAGCCAATTCTGTAAATATTCATTGTAAGATTGAACACAGTAAAAAGAATCGCACACTATGAGTGTGGGGAATACACGATCCGTGTTTTCAAGTGCCATCTTGAATGCTTGTAGTTCAGCTCACTGAGCTGTGCAATCTCCTAGAGATTGCGTTTTTGTAACCATGGGTCTGAATTTGCCAACACGCATACGACCTTTAATGATCGCGCATGCTGCACTGTAAGCTTGTTTAGTTTCCGTAGCAGGTTGTGCAGATCCGTCAGTATAAATTATAAATTCGTACTGATCAAGACGGAGAATTTCAGTAGGCAGAGGACATTCGTGTTCGTATTGCAGGAATGCTTGTGTTTTCAAATAAGGATCAAAAACATATTCAACATCAGTCGCAGCAAGATAATTAACCCATTGTATCCATCTTGGATGTAAAGCTTTTGCATTCGGAATGCTAGCTTTAGTAACTGCCTCTAAGGCTGGTACAGAAGTCACAACCATAATGCGTTTCCCCTGAGCTAGGGCTCTTTCTTTTACTATAGCGGTTTGAACTGCTTTCAGAATCTTTTCTGTAGAAGTGAATTTCATTTTTGCTTGTGTATATACAAGTGTGATTTGAATGCAATTGGTACTTTTTCACCTTCATTAAAAGGTAAGTAGGTGAATCTGACCCGGAATGATTCGGATCACTAAGTTGCGTAAATTTACGCGTGTTTGCAAGTGTGTTGTTGCTAACATGTCTGTTTGAAGTGCACGCAGAATTTCTGTGTGTTCTTGTGTCCAAGTTGTGGCTTTGAAATCAGGTTTGATTATTTCGTAGAGAGGTTTAACCCTCTCTGCGTAGTTTAGAATGTATGTTCTTCCAAAATTCAGGAAACCTAGAATCAACTGTAAGTTCATCAGCGTTTTTGGAGGTTGGAGCAGCGCACACATTCCTAAAATGTTGGCTGCCAGGCTTTTGTCTTCACTTGAAAGTTCATATCCAAGGAAAAGGACATTGAGATGGGCAATTCTAGACTGTTTAAAGTTGAATTTGTAACCCTCAGAGGCGAAGCCCAATATAATGGTGTTCACCCTGTTCAAGTGTCTGTCCAGGTCATCGTCTGTCAGATAAATGTCATCGACATATGACAATGCCTCGTCATCATAAATTTGTAGTAACTCGGTTACTCTTGCTGAGAATAACCCCGGGCTGTTCTTGAACCCGTGTGGGAGTCGACAGAATTGACGCTGGGCCCCCATTATTATTTATTATTTAATTTATTTAAAATATTTATAGAGCGCGGCTGTCACCTGGCAGGTATCCTGGCGCTGGTGGCTACTCCGGGGGTTTATTGCCGGGGGGGGGAAATGACTGTGGCTGGCCGGTCTAAAGGGGTGGAGGAAAGAGCCATGTTTTGATTCATTTCCTAAAGGGGAGGAGATGGGGGATTTGGCGGATATCGACAGGCAGACTGTTCCACAGCTTGGCTGCAGCTACTCTGAACGATCTTCCCCCCGTCCTGGCCTTCTTACATCTGGGCACTCTCACAAGGCAGGCAGTTGTGGACCTGAGTGTTCTGGTGGGGATGTACCAAGAGAACAGACGTTGAAGAGGTCTGGGTCCTGCACCATGTAGTGCCTTAAAGACCAGGCAGAGGGCCTTGAAGGCAACGCGTTGCTTCAAAGGCAGCCAGTGCAGCTCGGCCAGTGCAGCGGTGGCCGAGGATCTCCTGGTCCATCCAAGAGCCAGTCTGGCTGCTGCCGACTGAACTCGTTGGAGTCTGTCCAGTAGTGTCGCAGGAGATTCAAGCAGCAGGGCATTACAGTAGTCGAGGCGACTAAGAATAGTACACCTGACTACTAGTGCTCTGGCGGAGGCAGGTAGCAAAGGCAAGACCTTGCGCAGCGAGCGCATAAGGCCAGAGCAGGTAGCGACTGTTCTTGAGACCTGCGTTTCCATGCTCAGTTGGTGATTAAGCATGACGCCCAGGTTGCGAACAGTGGTGACAGGTGACGGGTTGTTGGAGTTTTCCGGGGGCCAGAACTCAGCGGGCAGAGGGCGGGGTATGCGACTCGCAGGGCAGAACAGCACCTCGGTTTTCGAGGCGTTGAACTGAAGGGAGTTCTGATGCAACCAGCTCGCAGTGTCTCTTAGACAATCATGGAAGGCTTGCAAGGAGATGGAATCTTCGCCTTCCCAAGAGAAGAGGAGCTGGGTATCGTCCGCATAGTTTACTGTGGTCATGTTATGAGATTTAATTAACGTGACCAGTGGTTTCAAGTAAACATTAAAAAGAATCGGACTGATAGAGGAACCCTGGGGAACACCGTGAGGGACAGGGGAAAAGACCGATTGGAAAGGAGGGAGGGATACGGCCTGTTTTGTTTCGCTGAGGTAGGAGTGAAACCAGATCAGGGCCGTGCCATTGATCCCTGCCTCTCTCAAGCGCTCGAGCAGAATCCCATGATTGACAGTATCGAATGCGGCAGACAGGTCTAATAAAATCAGGGCCACGGCTTGGCCCCTGTCTGCGCGCATTCGAAGCTCCTCCATGGCAGTGCGCACAGCAGTTTCAGTGCCATGGGCTGGGCGAAAACCAAATTGGAATTCGTCCAGAATGTGGTGCTGCTCGAGGTGGGCTGAGAGGCATTTACTGACCCAACGTTCGAGCACCTTCACCGGGAAAGGTAGGAGTGATATGGGGCGGAAGTTGGATAAACATTCTGGGTTTAGCGTGGGTTTCTTTAGTAGCGGGGTGATAAGCGCTTGCTTCCAGGGGCGGGGAACGAAGCCGCAGCTGAGGGATTGATTACAAATCATCCGGAGAGTGTCAAATAGTTTGTGCCCACATGCTTTCCAGATTTTCGGAGGCAGAGGATCAAGGGGGGATCCCGAGGTGATGCCCTGTGCAACTTTTTCAAACTCGGTTTGAGAAATAAGGGGGAAAGCCAGTAGCCTATTCGTAGGAGGGCAGGCTGACCTCAGAGAGTCAGAATTGGTGGGGCTGACTTCGGGAAGGGTGGGATAAGTGTGTGACGGGGGCGTTGCCAAATTGATGATGATGGTCTCAATTTTGTCAGTAAAAAACTGAGCAAGGCTGTCACAAAGGGACTGAGATGGGGGAATGGGGTTCTTAACGCAGTCGGGATGTAAGATGTTGTCCAGGATCTGAAATATACTTTTTGGACTGTTGGCCGCGTTGGCTATGGTAGAGCAGTAGTAATTCGTTTTACTCTCTGCGATGGCGGATTTGTAGTCCCGAAGTGACTTTTTCCAGAGGATTTTATTGTTGTTGCAGTATCCGTGTCTCCACTTTCTCTCAGCCTGTTTGCAGGTTGATTTGAGGGTTTTCAGAGAGTCATTGTACCAGGGAGCGGGTGCTCTACCTTTAGGTTTACAGAGTTTAGGAGGGGCAACAGAGTCCGCGATGGAAGTGATTCTCGAGCTAAGGGATCTGTAATTGTCTTCCACCGAGCTGGTGGAGGAAAAACTTTCCTCCACCTCGAAGACTTTGGTGGAAATGCTGAGTTTTTCTAAAGATTTCCAGTTCCGATAATAGAATTGTGGTGGCGGGTGATTTTTGGGCTTACTTGTTGTGGCGTTATTGATGTACAGTTTGATGAGCGAGTGGTCTGTCCAGCTCATGGGTAGAATGTCGCCTACTTGAGTTAGACCTGGGGTCGAGAAGATAAGGTCAAGCCGGTTGCCTGCGGAGTGAGTGGGGTCCTTTATCAGTTGGTAGAGCCCCACACTATCACAGGACAGCAGAAGGTTGTCTAGACCTGTGTCTAGGCTGCCGTTTGGCCAAAGATTGAAATCTCCTAGGAGTATAAGTTTATTATGAGAGGTTGCCATGTTGGTGATAGTCGTGAGGAGTGCTTGCTGTTGCGAGAGAGAAAAGGCCCCAGGTGGACGGTAGCAGATAATCACCGTAAAGGTCATTCCTTGGTGGCAGTTTATAGTCAAACCAAAGAGCTCGATTCCGGGTACGGGATCTATGTCTAAGGTGTTCATATGCCACGAGGCTCGGAAGATGACGCCGACTCCGCCACCGCGGCCTTTGGGTCTGGGAAGATGAAGAATATTAAAGTTTAGCGGGCAGGCAGCTGCTAAGTCGGTCTCACAGTTTGCATGTGTCCAAGTCTCGGTTAGGAAGAGTACATCCAGATGGTGTGAATCTATAAGGAGATTGATTTCAGTGGCATGCTTCGGTAAAGATCTGACATTCAAAAGGCCTCCTACAGTTAGGTCCTTGTGGGTGAAGTCAGTTACAGGAGAAGCAGTTTCTTCAAAGGTGAGCTTACCTTCGTGCGCAAACCCTCGGAGATTAAGCAGTGCATCCTGAGTATAGCAGGGGAAGAGTGGGCTGTGTAGGGCAGGGTTTGTGGCGCTAGGCGCGTCCTCGTCGCGGACGAGCGCAGACGAGCTTGCCTTAAGCGCGCCTTCGGCGCGCAGTCGGCGAGCCCGCTGCGCTCGTCCGCTGCGCTTCCGGTATTGACACATGATTTATAGTGGTTGCTAGTGACGTAGGAGGGGGCGTGGCCAGCAAGAGGTGGGCGTGGCTATCGTTCTCCCTCGGCGGTCAATGGCGCCAAGAACGAGTGGTTTTCCTTTCCCTAACAGCTAATATTCAGCTGCTGTGGAAATGAGGACAGTGTGCAAATCAGGTATTTTCAAATCAATACACAATTGCAAGTTTAAAATCACAGTAAAAACGCCTCCCGGCTTTTCGCCTCAGGAGTTAGCAGTGTAATGGAGCAGCGCGAGTCAGCGCGCCCTATTTATCACAACGGAGGGGGGTGGCCAGCAAGAGGTGGGCGTGGCTATCGTTCTCCCTCGGCGGTCAATGGCGCCAAGAACGAGTGGTTTTCCTTTCCCTAACAGCTAATATTCAGCTGCTGTGGAAATGAGGACAGTGTGCAAATCAGGTATTTTCAAATCAATACACAATTACAAGTTTAAAATCACAGTAAAAACGCCTCCCGGCTTTTCGCCTCAGGAGTTAGCAGTGTAATTATTGAGAAAGCGGTCAAATATCTACTTTCAGGTGCAATATTTTGACTAAAGAAACCATTTGAAATGTCTAATGTGGTTTTATACTTTTTATGTACAATGTTATTCATTAGTGCTGTACTGTGTGCATTTTGCACTGCAAATGTTTTACAACCTGAGTTTAGGTGTCTGTAATCCAAAACTAGACGATATGTATTGTCTGGTTTGGAAACAGGAAAAAAGGATTGTTCGTTGATAAGGTGCATGTTTCAATCACCCCCTGGTATTCAAGTTGATCTAAGATCTCCCTGACTTGTTTTTTAGCTTCTTGCTTAACTGGGTACTACCTTTGTGCAGTTGGTTGATTTTGCGGTGAGGTGAGTCTTCATTCCAACCTACATGATTTTTATATAATGCTGGGGCCTGGGCCACTGCCCATTTTCTGGCATAAGTATATTTTAAATGTACTGGAACATGTTAGAGAAGGCTGGCATAATGATGTCTTCGCCATGTGGGCACTCCCTGACAAATTCTGGTGGCCAGTCTTGTTCTGCTAGAAGTATATCATAACCCTTTGACAGTCACTCCCAAAAGAGTGCTTTTACTTTTCTTTGTATGTCTCCCTCCATCTGGAGTGTTATTTCATATAACCTATGCGGAGAACTAACCCTGGTATCTGCAGTTTCAACTTGAATGTCCTCATGCAAGTCCACTGTCTCCAGAAGCCCCTTCAGGTTCTGGCGAGCTACCTTAACTTCTGCTGCGCTGTCCAACATTGTCTGAGCCCATTCTCCGTTCTTTAGTTGTGTTCTCAGAATCCTCGGCATGTCTGATCTTCAGACCTGCTTCTTTCTTTTTGGAGAATTGAGGTTTTGGTTTGTTTTTCTGAACGTGTTGATTGTCTTTGGACTTCACGCGTTCTTCTTTGTTCTCTAACCGTCCTCTTCTTTCAGATGTCTGTGATGATATCTGAAAGGTACGAGAGGAATGTGTATCAGTATCTTGATATCTGTCAGGTTTTCTCAAATTATCCCTATTCCTGAGGTTATACCTCCTTTCCGAGGGCTCCTTTTGAGGAGACCTACCTCGGGATTGAGAATCTTTCTCTTTTGAATGTTGTTTCTTATTTTCCCACTTCTTTTTAGAAGAGGTAGGATTGTTTTTAGTAAAGGTCTTTTTAGGACTTTCAGACAGTTGTGGTTTAACTGGTTTCCCTCCCAAACTGTCTCTGCCTAATTCTTCATAGAATTTTTCAATTTTTCTGGCTAGTTCTTGTGGTTGTTCTGTTACATCAAATTCCCTTAATTTATGGTGGATTGCCACTGATGCTGCTTCTCCTCTAATATTAGATAATATTATTGTTGAGACCTGGTCGAAATTTTTCAGTAACTTCATACCTAAATTCAGAGCAGGCTCTGCCCCTTATTCGTTTTGAATTTGTTTCAGGACATCAGGTATTACCGCCATGGACGGAACACCGTGTAGATTGCAGCAAAGACTCTGCCCCAAGTGGTGCAGTCTTTCAGATCTGGTGTGATCCCCATTGGTTAACAGATTGTTAGAATTCTGTGTTTCTCATAAGGGCTAGTATTAGGAAATACTGCTTCGATTTGAGTAATCTTTTTAGCTATCCAGAATGGAATTTGTTCACGTTTTGTGGGCATTTTACCCATGACTGCTTGTAGAGTCTGTGGAGTAATTTTTAGTGTATTCCCCTGATGAGGGGTTTGTTTTGGAATTGCTATTGCTTGTTGGACTGTGAAAGTCCTCATGACATATTGAACCAATTGTCTATAAATTTTGATCAACTCTTTGAGTTGAGATAAGTAATTCTACATCTGTCATTTTTTCAATGTCAGGATGAGGTGTGTAGCCAGCTAAAATCGGCCAGGTTGCTCCTGGTCTACCTAGTAGACCGAGCCTGGTAATGTGACTGTAATGTTTTAGGGCGCCTTTAAACCAGAGATCATGCTCCTGGTATGTGAGTGGAATTTCAATATCCTCGAAAGGAATATATTCCTCAGGTGGTTCATCCTCTTTGTAGAAGTGAAACGTTTTAGTTACTGGATTTGATTCTGTAAATACTATCCATGAATAGAATGCCTCTGTCTGGTGAGATTCATGTGCCTCTATCACAAAAACCGGCCTACCACCTCTTGGTGTTACGCCATTTTTTATATGTTTTAGAGTGATGGCTCCCCTTAAATTTGGATGGATGTTTATAACACCCTCATCGGTTTCATTTAAACCTGTAGTATTAAAAGCTGCTACGACTTGGTCAGCCGGAGCCTCTGTATCAGACATTTTTGTTTAATGAAAAATGTAGAACAAGTTTCATGGAAACAAAGATAAGGTTCACAATATTTTGATACACTGTATCCTTCAACGTTGAACAAACCAAACAGCTAATACATAGGATTTTTGTCCTACTCAGCTATGGCAGATATTATCCCTATCCACTCCAGACGTCTTATGGAGTATTATGAGTAGGGGTCTCTGAGAAAAGCACGACTGAGTTACTTCAGTATCTAGCGTTAAATTAGTGCCTTACCAAACCGTTGGGCGCCATGTAGTGTAGTTCCTATATCCCTGATAGGCTCTGCGCATTGGAATAATATACACTATAGTTTTGACATAGGACTGAGGTCAGTATGTCTCTATCGAATACATTAAACTTAATTACTTGTGTGTGCCAGCTAACTCAGAGGTCACTAGAAACTTCTCGAATATACAAGAAGGGATTAGTTTCTGACAACCGCATAATCATGACAACTTTGTTTACCTTAGAGTCGGAACAATCTCAGAACCGTGGAAACAATAGATAACAGTTTCACTCAGTCAATCGTGCATGCTTCGTTTCTATAGAGTTGCACAGAATTAGAGAGACGGGCATTTCAATAAAAAGGGTTTATTGAACAGTCTTATTTCTCATGCAAGAGATATGAACTGCTACAATCGTAAGACAGGATGCGAAGTACAATACGTACAGAGTTAGCAGTAAGATAAAATAATATGCAATAGCATGGTTTGTAGCTATGACATATATTCATAAAATACATACATAAATAACACAAAGAGTTGCCAAAAGTTTCTCAAAGTTCTAGTCGGCTCCATACCTTAGAATGTGTGAGGTTGGAATCTGTTTCCGGGACTCGATATCTGACACCCCGCAAGGGGAGACAGAAACACTGGAGCTGGATTCTCTGTGAGGACGAACACAGCGTCTGGTCAGTGCATCAGACGGGAACTCGATCTCCTTCCGAACTTGCTGTGGCGAACCGCAAGTAGGCAGTCGAACTGGACTGAACCGGAACTGTGGTTTGCCAAGGCAAGTGCAGGTATATTTATACCTTGAAGGTGTTTAGGAATGCCTGTATTGACGTAAAAGTTGGGCATAGGAACGTCATGAATGAGCCCCTAAGGAATAGATGTTCATGCATACTAAATGAGTTCTTGGAAAAATCTATATCCAAGCAAGGGAAATTCCTAAAGGCTTAAGAGTCTGGTTTTCCAAGAACTCGTTGTGACGTGGATTGACGGATGTAGGAGACCATGCCTGTATTTGGATAGCATGGACAATGCCAAAATAAGGGCTGGATTTTCTATGCCCAAATAAGGGCAATATGAATTGTACCTATATAAGGGCATAAATCGGGAAACCTATATACGGAATCTAAATCTACACACAACACAACTGATCATCTCTAATAACATAGCATTGTGACAATGCATGCTAATAGATCTTTTATGCAGAAAATACTCTAGTGCTTTCAAACCATCGATGTGCTTAATGCTGGTATACAGGGACGTGATGTCTAAAGTAATCAGATGTAATTCTCAGACTTTGTTTAATTTCTTAAGGAAGTCACCAGTGTCTCTGATGTAGGATGGCAAAGACATAACGAATTCTGAAAGGTAAAAATCAACAGATTTTTTCCAGTAGACCGTTATTTGCTGATATAATAGGTCTACCCGGAATAGCGGGAATTTTTTTATGGAACTTTGGAATAAAATATGTGACAGGTATCACAGGAAATTTATTATGTAGAAATAGATATTCATCTTTGGAAATGAGCCCCTCTCTTTTTCATTTCATCAGGTCTTGTTTACGTGCGTCTTTAACTCTCTTGATCTGTTGAAGACTGGACCTAGTGTAGCATGAAGTGTCATTCAAATAGTTGCTTTTGGGCCACAAGACTATGTTGCCTCCTTTGTCGGATTTATTGATCACTACTTCATGTTGGATTGAAGTTTTTTCACTAAGTCAATACATTTTCTGCAACAGTATTTTTGTTTTTTGATGGTCCGTTGAGTTTTATTGTACAGTTTCTACAGTTATTTCATCAGGTGGTCCTGAAAGATATCAACTGCATCCCGGGGCACCATGGGAATAAACGTAGAGGTAGGTTTAAATGGACTAGTGGTGGAAGCAGAGGGATTGATACCTGCATTGTGTAGTAAAGTCTGAGTAGAAATTCCCATATCCTCATCGTTGTTATCGTTCAGCAGGTCATCCGATGTTCGTAGCGTAGTTACATTAAAATACTTGCAGATTAGAGCCATTTGATTTGCCAGAAGGTGTTTTGTGTACTTGATCATATTTTTTTTTTCTTTTCTTTTTTTTTATTGAAGTCCTAAAAAACAAAATAAAATTGTAAATGATATACAATTCATTGACAATATTTCATCTCGTTTAACATAAAAAATTTACAAAAATCTTAAAGAAAGAACAAATATCATACGCCACGCATTAAAGCGCAAATTAATAACGTTGCAGGGTCCACATATAATATGCTATAAGGCATATAAAAACTACTATTTCCCATAATATCCATAACGACTCTTGAATTTTTAATCAAAAAACGTCCCCCAGATTCTATCAAATCTTCTAATACCCCCCACTTGTTGCGCGAAAGTCCTTTCACTAGTTTTAACCTGTTTCATCTTATAAAGCCAATCATAAAAAAGTGGAATCTGCTCTGTACACCATTGTTGTAGTAAATGAGATCTAGCCACTGCCATAGCAATATATAATAATTTAGCCACCTGGTCAGGAAAAAAGAGATCGGGATCAAAGCCATACAAAATTAATTTCTCGTTCACTACAACTTCGATACCACATTTCATCTGAAAGTAGCTGAAAATCTCTTCCTAGAACTTTGCAATCTTATCACAATAGACTATAACATGTGACCAATTGGCTGGAGAATGATGAATACATCAGAAACAATGTGGAGAATGATTAGGATACATTTTATCAATAGAAAAGGGTGTACGATAAAGTAGCCACTTACTAAAAAATAACATTCTACGGCAATTTGCCTACCGTAATGTAGTAAAATTAAATCTATTAATAACAGACCAAACATTCCAAGGCATTGCCTGATTTTCCTGGTCCAACAACTTTTTAATTGCCTTTTGACTAAGGTCCAACTTCCTATTTTGAGCGTGATGGCGCTTCCATACCCCTGGTTTTTCTATCCGACATGTCGACTAATAATTCCTTTATTAACTGACTTTGCGGTTCTAACTGAATAATATCCAATTGAACCAGGAGTTATTAAATAGATTTATATGACCCTAATAAGATGAAATTTCGGGTGACTAATTGAGAAATTTCCGTCAAAGTGATCCATTTCCTATTTCTCAAAAAGTCAGAGACTTTTGAGAAACCTGCCGCAGCCCAATTGACGGCAAGATCTGAACCTTGTGTAACACCCGTCAGTGGAAGAATACTGGATAGTAAAGATGTTAAGTTAATGATGGGAATAGAATATCTTTTAATCAGAGTCTGAAGTTTTTTTAAAAACCACTGAAGGGACTTATAACAAACAAATTTGGAAGATTTAAACACATGTAAAGGAGCATGTATCTGATTTTCTTTACAGATTAGATCCATAAATGTATTTATGAATGATTTTTTTGTGTTAAGTTGAGTTTTGAATCTGGATAGGTACTGGGCAAAATAGGCATAATAGTAGTCTCTAAGATTTGGAAGAGCAAGCCCTCCCTGATCCAGATCTTCATATAAAATACTAAGTGCAATGCGTGGTGTTTTCTTTGCCCAGATAAAAGCTGTAAACATAGGGCCCGATTCACAGAACTAACTTAAGACAAAATCCTAAACTTACTACCATTTTGGTATTCACAGAAGGCACTTACTCATTTTGGTATTCACAGAAGGCACTTACTCATTTCGGTATTCACAGAAGTTAGGAGTCCTAACTTTAGGACTCCTAAATGCCTTCTGTGAATACCGAAAGTCTTAATATTAGGATTTTTCTCAGTTTAGTAGTAGTATAGTTAGGACTCCTAACTTTAGGACTCCTAAATGCCTTCTGTGAATACCGAAATTCTTAAAATTAGGATTTTTCTCAATTTAGTAGTCCTAAGTTTAGGACTCCTAACTTTAGGACTCCTAAATACCTTCTGTGACTACCGAAAGCCTTAAAATTAGGATTTTTCTCAGTTTAGTAGTAGTATAGTTAGGACTCCTAACTTTAGGACTCCTAAATGCCTTCTGTGAATACCGAAAGTCTTAAAATTAGGATTTTTCTCAATTTAGTAGTCCTAAATCTAAATTTAGGACTACTAAATTGAGAAAAATCCTAATTTTAAGACTTTCGGTATTCACAGAAGGCATTTAGGAGTCCTAAAGTTAGGAGTCCTAACTATACTACTACTAAACTGCGAAAAATCCTAATTTTAAGACTTTCGGTATTCACAGAAGGCATTTAGGAGTCCTAAAGTTAGGACTCCTAACTTCTGTGAATACCGAAATGAGTAAGTGCCTTCTGTGAATACCAAAATGAGTAAGTGCCTTCTGTGAATACCAAAATGGTAGTAAGTTTAGGATTTTGTCTTAAGTTAGTTCTGTGAATCGGGCCCATTGATTCCACACGAGCAAAGAAAGCACCTGACAAAAAACATGAAATAGTAGAGAACAAAAAATTAAAGAGAGGAAGGACAGACATTTTGATCAAGGCTATCCGACCTAAAATGGATAATGGTAGAGAGTTCCAACATGAAAACAACTTTTGGACTCTTTGAAGAAGGGGATTAAAATTTAAATCATATAAATCTCTAACTGATGCTGAAAAAAAGACACCCAGATATCTCTTTGGTCTAGAGTTGATACAAGAGAGAATGTCAGAATGTAACTCCAAAGCTTCACCACCACATTGTAGAATTTCCGTTTTGTTTTTGTTTATACGATATCCCCCTAGGATTTAAAACTCTTCAAAAAGCTGAAATTCTTTGGCTTGAACTCTAGGTTCAGGTTTGATGATAAGCATGATGTCATCAGCATATAATTTTAGTTTTGCCATTGATGGAATTGGGGGGGGGAATTTCTGCACAGCTCCTCAATGCTATTGCCAAAGGCTCGATGAAAAAGGCAAAAAGGAGTGGCGATAGGGGACATCCCTGTCTTGTACCTCGTTTTACTAATACTGATCCTGCCGCTATATTGTTAATAATTACATTAGCTTTAGCATTGGAATATAAGTTGCAAATCAAAGATATAATTTTAGGCGAAACCCCAAAGTGTCCCAAAATAATAAACAGTGTCTCCCAAACCACCCAGTCAAATGCCTTTTCGGCATCTAATAACAAAACCAAAGCAGAAATCCTTCGTGTCTCAAAGTAATCTAAAGCCTCAATTAAATAATGTGTATTAGTAGCTAATTGTCTGCCCGCAATAAAACCATTCTGATCCAGATGAATCAATTCTGCCGAGATATTATTGAAGCGTACTGACAACAATTTTGTTACAATTTTGTAATCAGAATTTTGTAATGTTATCGGGCAATAAGAATTTGGGTCTTACTATCCTTCCCCTTTTTCAAGAAGCACACTATGTTGCCTTGTCTGAAAGAATCTGGTATTGTACCCCCCTCTAACATAGAATTTATTAATATAAGGAAAAAATCACCAAATGCAGAAAAAAAGACCTTAAAAAATTCCGCTGGCAACCCGTCTGGGCCACAAGCTTTGCCATTAGGGAGATCTTTTATAACTCTCTCGAGCTCCACTTTAAAGAATAATCTAGCCGTAGACTGTTGATCTACTTCTGAGAGCCTAGGTAATTCATTTTTATGTAAAAAGGCTTCTAGCAAGGAAAGATCTACCTTCTGATGTTGACCATATATGTATTCATAATGTTTAAGCATTATCTCCCCTATTTTAAGCGGATCATCTGTCTCTAAATCAGTAAGAGGACATTTTAGGGTTCTAATTAGATTGGTGGCCGCATATTCCTTAGCCTGCCAAGCCAAAAATCTGCCCGTAAAATTGCTTTCTTCGTATGCCTTTTGGTACTGTTGCCGAACAATCGCTTCGCTCTGAATATAATATTTAGCATAGAGGGACAGCTATCTTCTTAAATAAAAATATTCATGCAGACATTATAAGCTCAGAAAAGGATCAGCAGGGGCGTTGGTGCTGGGTTACATGCATAGTTAAACATAGACAGAGACCTATAACCTTTGTTAGTTTGTATGCACCAATTGAAGACAACTTTAAGATCTATGAAGAATTGTTTCAATCTGTGTTGACTGTTATAGGGGATGTGGTAATTGGGAGAGATTTTAATATACTTATTAATCCAATAATAGACTCTTCTACCAAGACAAGGAAACAGCTAAAACCTAAACCATTGAATATTCTGCAAAATTATGGGGTTACACTTGATGTGCATGATCCATGGCGTTTGAATTTTCCATCTAGAGCAGAATTTACGTGCTGGTCAGGCAGATTCAAGTCTTCATCACGTATAGATTTTTTTTTGGTTTCTAGAAAGCTTTGTTTCAGTCAGCAGAGATTTTTCCATAATGGATTCTCAGATCATGCTATGATAGTTTTAGAGATTTATTTAGAAAATTAGGTAAAAATTCCCAAGCGATGGGTGTTTAATAGAGAATATTTAAGTGATGAGTCCTGGGTTAACTCTATAAAGGTAGAGATTAAAGAATTTCTTACCCGAAACTAGGAATCTGCCCCATTAAATATAGTTTGGGACTCGCTTAAGGCTTTCATCCGTGAAATAATCATTGGAAAGGATGCGGCCAATCTAAAGGAATTTAGAGTTAAAAAGAAAAACTTAGAGCAGAAAGTACAAGTACTCAGCACTATAAGACTTCATAATCCATCTAGAGCTAACCAATTTCAGCTTGATAAGGCAAAACGCGATCTTAGTGCTAATTATTATATTCATATTTAGTTTTTTTTAAATGAAATGAAAATGGTATTTATAAAGCGTATGGTTACCCGAGGGCATCCCAGCGCTATGGGCAGAGTCGAATGAGACTGAGGCGAGATCATTTGGGGAAAAGTCAAGTTTTAAGCATCTTGCGGAATGTCATATGGTTGGGTTCCTTTTGTAGCTGTAGAGGGAGTGAATTCCACAGCTTAGCAGCGTTGTAGGAGAAAAGACGGCTGCCCCTTCGAGCCCTCTTGATTCTGGGGACAAAGGCCAGATGAAGATTATTTGAGCAAAGGGTCCTATTAGCTAGGTAGGGCTGGACCAAGGATGAAATAATAGCAGGTCCTTTCCCTCCTATCAGCCTGTGAGTTATACACAGGGCTTTAAATTGGACTCTTTTTAGAACTGGGAGCCAGTGGAGAGCCTTTAAGGATGGCCTAGCTGTTTGGCGGCTGTGAATTCCCATAAGAATCCTAGCAGCACAATTCTGCACGGTTTGAAGCTTGGCCAGCACCCAGTTAGGGGCACCAAGGTACAAGGCATTTCCATAGTCCAAGTGAGATAAAATAAGCCCTTGGACTACAATCTTTCTGACCTGAGGGGGTAGCAGAGGAAGCACTATGCGCAGCATTCTTAGAATGCCAAAGCAGGAAGCAACCACCTTTCTGGCTTGAATTTTAAAACCGAGCTCAGAGTCAAGCCAAACACTAAGGCTCTTTATCTCTGATTTAGGGGTGGGCATAGAGCCCATACAAGTAGGCAAGATGGAGGCTATTTCAGAGAGAGAAGGGTTACCAAGGAGCATGAGCTCCGTCTTGTCTCCATTTAGTTTAAGATGGGAATGTTTCATCCATCTCATCACTTCTTCGAGGCATGGGCCAAGGCAGGTAGATGCTTTGTTAGTATTGTTCAACGCAGCGACCAGTTGGGTGTCGTCGGCATAGGTGACAATTTGCACCCGAAAAGGTAGAACAATGTCAGCAAGAGGAGCCACGTAAACATTAAAAAGAGTGGGGCTCAAAGACGACCCCTGAGGAGCCCCACAATGGAGAGGCCGAGGAGTTGAAATGGCCTCACCATCGGCTACTTGGAAATATCTGTCCTCCAGGAAGGATCGCAGCCAATCAAGGGCAACTCCAATAATACCCAAGTCCTGAAGTCGTTGGACTAGGATACTTGTGATTAACTGAATAAATGGCCGCGCTAAGGTCTAAGAGTAGCACGGCCAGGGAACCTCCTGCATCAAGGATCCTTCTGGAATCCTCAACAACTGCTAGTAAGGCAGTTTCCGTCCCATGTCCCGGACGGAACCCGGTTTGGGACGCGTGAAGAAGGTTCTCCCTTTCAAGGTATCTGGAGAGCACCAGATTGACATGCTTTTCTGCGATTTTACTCACCCCTGGGAGGAGCGAGATAGGACGATAGTTGCCGAGGCAGTCAGTTGGGTTTTTTCAGCAGGGCTTTTACGAAAGCTTTTTTCCATTGAGGAGGACCACCCCAGAGGAAAGCGAAGCGTTGATCATTTCCATAATAATGGGTCCTACTGATGGCAAAGTATTTTGATAATTTCAACTTCCTGATAAATTTGAAAACATCGATTCATAGTTGAAATTACTTTCTGGACAGAATGTTAACCCTAAGGATAATAGTTATAACTCAGATTGGTTCAACTCAATGTTTGACAAGTTAATAACAGTATTATATGTTGCCTTGAGTCTCTCCTCCATCTGTTGTTGGATTGTTTTTTGCTTTTTGCATTTATTGCATTTCCTCCTAGCGCGCCATCTCTGGTTTCTCCTTTGTCTTGTGATTGTTGGAGATTCCGCAACCTCAGGGTTTGACGGCAGACCTAAATCCTCTCCCTTATTGTTGAATACCCTGTTGCCATCCTCCGAGTCCATTTTGCTTTGGACTGAACTTAGATCAGATGCAGACACTGTCAGTGGCTCACTTTCTTGGTTGTCAACTCTTGCATTTTGTCCCGCTAGGTTAGAATTGGTAAGGTGTTTTTGCTTAATAAAATCATATTTCCTCCAAAAAGTAAAGATTTGGCCTGTTTCATAGTCCATTTTGTCTTTGAGGAATTTGAAAGCTTTTCTTGTTTTAATGAAGTCTTCTTGTTTCTTAAGTCTGTTCTTAATTTCACTTTTACTTTTTAGGATTAACAGGTACATGCATCAACCATTTTTGTGAGTGTAAACGGTGCGATTCGCAAAAATCGGCGATTCCTTAAATGCAATGCCTGATGGAATCGCAAATTGCGATATTGCTAATAGGGGGAGCAAATTACCATGAATTTGTACTTGATGGTAATTTGCAAAAACTTTGAAAAATGCACTAAAGTGCATTTTTCAAAGTTGTAGGTTACACACACACAAGCCCTTGGGGCATGTGTGTGTGCAACATGTGTGCACAGATCAATTTCAGGGGTGTAACAGGGTGTCCTTTTGACACCCTTGCACCCTTGAAATTGCATGCACAATTTGTGAGTACCTATTGGTACTCGCAAATTGCGCATGCACTCTCCCATTCATTCCTATGGGCCTGTTGGCCCATAGGAATGAATAGGAAGGCATTCCTTAATGGCGACCCACAATTTGCGAGTCGCAATTAAGGAATGTTTGGGAATCGCTAATTTTATAGGGATCCTACATGCATAGGCTTTTGCAATTCCTTAATTGTGATTCATTAATAAGCGCAATTAAGGAATCGCAAAAGTCTACATTGATGCATGTACCTGCAAGTCCTTTAAGTCAGATTTGTCAAGTTCAATATTGATGTTGTCAATTTCCTTTAGAATGACTTCACATTTGCCTTGTGCATATTTATAAGAATCTGGACCAATTGCATGGATGCTTCAAGATTACTTTCAGCCTATTCTTTGAGCATATTTGGTTTTGGATTTTCGAAACTGAGGGGCTATCATTATACGTTGACCAGGTGGTATGCGACCCAGTTCTTGGTATTTCTTCAGGGATTTCTGATCCCACCATTTTGTAATTTCGTTTTTCATATGTTTTTCCAGGGTCTACAACATTAGTTTGATATCACTATTTATAGAAGGATTTAAAGGTCCTTTGGTTCGCCTATTATCGATGGCTGTAGGCAGATTGTCAAAAAGTTCCTGTGCAGCTGCTTCCCACTCTCGCAACGCGTCATCTGCCATATTTATTCTGTTGCTGATACTGCAGTATACGCCATGAGTGAGGAACTGTGTACTCCAAATCGTCCGTTACGGTTTGCACACCTCCCAGGAGCGGCCCGTGGTGGGGCGATGCAGCACGAGGAACAAAATTTGTTTTATTTTTTTGTTTGTGTACTTACCTCTGTGCGGCCGTATTCCGCAGTTTACTACCTAACCACCCTGCTCCTCCCCCGCCCCACGTCAGCGCCCGGCAGCACTCCCTCCACGGGCCGCTACTGACACCTCCCTACCTGTGTATCGATGTATCAAAAGGCTTACTGTCAGTGTTGCTTAGTTCCATGGGTCCTCCGACTCGTGTTGCTCTGCTTTTGCTGTGTGGCAAAACCAAATTCATTCTACAGGGGGTACCTGTGGCATTTCTCCTTCCGGAGATTGCAATTCAGCTGAAAGCTGCTCGACATGCTTGCAGGGAGAGAGCCCGTATAGCGGAAGCAGCCGTCTTCCGAGAAACTTAATTGTTAAACAGTACCAGATGCATCTCTTGACATCGAAAAGGGCACATACTCCAAAGTTGTGTGCTGTCATTAAATTTATTCAAACCAACATGTAGATATGACGTGTTTCGGCCACGGCAAGTGGCCTTGATCACATATAGTGTGCGCTTTACATTCAAATAAATAGACAACATAAAACACCACATGATTGATTTTTTAAATATATGTTTTATATGTTTGCAGAGTGGTGGAGCAAAAGGGGGCATGGCCTCTGAAGACCTCTCAGCAATCCCAAGGTAACAGGAGGGCTTGTCGGTCCCCAAGGACCCTCTGCAGCCAAGGGGACAAAATCCCCCAACCAGCAGTGCATCAGGAGGACCGTTTGCAGAGTGGTGGAAAAAAGGGGGCGTTGCCTCCAATGACTTGCGGTCACTTTAACAAAAAAATTATACCTTTTTTTGCTGGAGGGCGCTGCGTGGGCCCCCCTCCCAGGCCAATTTTGGCCTCGGGGACATCCTCCCCCAGGGCCCACCCTTTTAAAAAAACATTTTAAAGAAATTCAAAGGGAGTGGGTCGAGCATTCCCCCCTCCAGGGCTGATATTGGCCGAGTGGAATCAATCCCCTGGGGTCCGGCTTCACGTGCAGGTGCTCTGGTCCTACCAAGGACAACCACTTAGAAATGTTAGGGACCGCAGGGGGAGCCTCAAGGCCCCTGCTGTCCCTGCCGGCTCCCCGCCTCCTTGCTGAGCCGGCATTGCTTTTACACACAGGGAGATGCTAACATGCAACTACCTGTGCCCAAAAGCAATTGTGCTCTGCTTTGAGCAAGCAAGAGCAAAATGCTCTTGCTTGATTCCAGCGGGGCACAGTTTGCTATGGCATGGTCGGGAGCGGTAAAGCTCCCACCAAGTGTTCGCAAACAGCTGTGTCGGAGGTGGGCAGACTGGGACATAGCAGGAGCCAAGCCTGTGGCGTGTTGGTCCCCAGGGCCATCTTTGGCTCCAGGAGGAGGGTCGCAAAACCCCTCCTCTTTTTAGAATTTGCTCCGGGAAGGTGGCGGCCACCGGCATTGGGTGGGGTCCAAGAGGCCCCCAATTTAATAAGAAAAGAAGCCCAGGGGAGGTGGTGGTCCCTGGGGCTATAACTTTAATTGATGGGGGGGTTGCCTGGACCCCCCATCAATTAAAGTTTAGCATCACTCTTGGGTGAAAAGCCCAGATCCCAACGGGCTACACCTCTCCTGAAACGGTAGTCTACGTGGCAGCTGCATAGTGCTATACAAATGGTACACCCTGCGCTGAAGAATCATATTCACTGAGCAACTCGTAAACGGCGGGTCTGCCAATTGTGAGGCTCATCCTTCATTAATTCATCAGTGTACCCAACATCTAAACATCTGGTCCCCAGGCATCGAAAGCATTGCACACTGTTGAAATAGCAAAGCAAGAATAATAATGAGGCATTAGCGCCATCTTCTGGCCCTTTTTCATACATCTGCCAGTCAAACAATCCTAAACCAAGTTAACCATGACTAAGCCTCCTTCTTGCTCCACGCCCATAACTTTGTCAGGATTCTACTCCCAATTTAAGCTACATGGGGGCATTTGTGACAGAGAGAATGTACTCTCCTTTTTATTGAACTGTTCCTCTGAATCATTACATTAACATAAATTGCGTGCATCTTGTTGGCCCTCTATTATGTATGCTGTTACTCTCTAGCCGGCGAGAGTTTAATACTAAAAGTCCTGTTCCCTATAAGTCACCATAGCGTAATGCCCCAGCCTTTTAGTCGTACGTAATTGTTACTGTAATGGGTTTTTGTAATTGTAACTAAGGGTGGGCGTAATGTGCGTAAGGGACCTACGTGGAGAGGCACAGAGATGGAACCAACTCCGCACTCTCCGCATAGTTCTGTTACGCACCTCCCGCCTCCTGCCCACCCGCCTCCCGCCCGCAGTATTAAATACATTAAAAAAGCAATTTTCAAATAACCTTACCTTATCGGTGGCATCCCCGGGCTTCCAGCCGTCTAAATCACGTCTTCTTTTGGGAACTGCGCATGCTTGGGAGCCCGTGCATGCACATTTCGGCCGAGGAATGCGCATGCGCAGGCTCCCGCACATGCGCAGTTCCCAGAAGAAGACACGATGGAGACGGATGGAAGCCTGGGGACGCCGCCGATAAGGTAAGAGTATTTGAAAAAAGTTTTTATTTATGTATTTAATACTGCGGGCGGGAGGCGGAAGGCGGGCTGCGGGCGGGAGGCCTACTTCCGTTATGCCAGAGTGTGCGGAGATTTGCCTTGTTTCTCCGCCTATATCGCGGAAGGCAGAAGGGCAAATCTCCGCACATTCCATGGGCGGAACGGATTTGTCCGCCCACCCTTAATTGTAACTGCAACCCTAACTTTCTCACACTATTTTATTCACTGTATTTCCAATCTATGATCTTGTAGCTTGTGGCATGCCCTAAGAACAATTACGTATGGGTTTTCCAACCACACCCTGGGTTTTTGATCTCCATTAGCTACCCATCTTGCCCTTCCTCACTCTTAATGTCTGCCCCCAGTAGATGAGGCTGAATCACTGCCTGAAACTCCAAAATGCAATCTTTGTGTCCGTCCTAGCTACCCTGCCTCACCCTGTTTTACATTATTTCTCTGATGCTCATGATACTCATAAGCCACCTTTCTTATTCATTTTTGTACCCTCCTAACTTTATTAAGGGACTTCCTGGGCTGAAGAAACACCCTTTTAGTTAAACCAGATCAGTGGGTGGATTTTTTAATCTGCTGTCATATGTGCGCCTAAATTTTTCCACCTCCACTAAATGCGTGATGAGCTCCAAAAACTTTATATTCTATCTTATATCTTAAATGTTGCTCTCCCTGCTGCTAGACAATCTGTATTTGATGTTGAATAGCTATTAGATGCATTTAACCTAATGCTCTACATGCACCCAAATTGATCTACCTCATTTGGAGGCTTTTTTACCTTAACTGTTTCTTTACTAGCTGCTTGACAATCTGTATTTTAGCTGGAATGCTCTAAGATGTTTTTTACTTTATGCGCTATGTACCCCAAAAAGAATCTACCTCACTGTGATATTTTTATATTTTATGAGGTTCCCTACCCGTTGTTCGACAATCTGTAATTTTGTTTTTCAGAAATGCTGCTGGTCGTTAACCTAATGCACTACGTGCTTCCAACATGATCCTCCTCATTGTAATGCTTTTATTTCAAATGCTTCCCTGCCCGCTGATAGGCCATCTGTATTGTTAACCTAATATGCTATGTGTACCCAAAGTAATCTACCTCATTTTGATGTTTTTCTTTTTTGCATGCTGCTAGGCTTCCTGTATTGTTAACCTTATATGCTACGTGCACCCAAAGTAATCTACCTCATCTTGTTGTTTTTATACTTCAAATGTCTCTTAGCCCACTGCTAGTCTATCTTTATTTTATTTGGAATGGTGACTAGATGTTTTTAATCCCATTGCACTACATGCTCCCAAACTGTTCTTCCTCATCTTGATTTTAATTGCCTTGAACATTGAACCGCTCTGTCACCCTAATTCGCTTCAGACTATCCACCTCTATCCCACGGACCGGACCCCTAACTTCCCATGGGAAAAATATCATTGGGATCCTGCATATCTCCCCGGTCTCCTCGCAATCTTAATCTCTCCCCCCTTGCTCAGGTCTATTCTCCCACTCGCTGGTCTATAACAGGGACTCCCCAAGTCGCTCTTACCACTCTTTATTTCCCCTCCCATCCTCACTCCCCATAAACTCCCCACGTCCCAGCCATGTCACCCCCCCACACCCTCCTCTCTCCCCCTGACCCTGCACTCTCTAGACATGGCCCCAACTCATGGAACATCCTATTTGCCTCCAACCTTTCAAAAAACGGCGAGAGAAACCTCTAGCATAAATTACTTACCCGTCTCCCAGAAACCTTAATAGCCGATACCTATCTTAGTCTCACCTCTCCCATTAAATCGAATTACATTTTCTTTACCAAACGCCCCTCTAAATGGAAAAGCACTTTCCTCCGCCACCTTCAAATCTCTAAATCCACTAACATACCTTACGATTTTAAACTGTCTACCTCCCCATCCCCAATCTTTCTCAGTGAAATTGACATTCCCATCTTCAAGACTGGCAACATCATCATACAAGCCTCAGACCACCACCTCACTCTCTTTGAGAAACACTTTAGTAGCTTGACGTACCAACTCACTCTACATTCTCCAAACCCCACCCAGACCCAACTACCCGACGACCACATTCGGTCCCCTCCCCCACTAGATCTTCCTCTCCCATCCCTACACATCAACCCAGTACAGACTGTCATGCCTACTCTCCCTCTCACCCACGACCAACCATCACCCACCCTTCTCCCCTCCTCTAACCACACTCCTCTCATCCTTTCCCTACAACTAGTACCTCCTGCCTCACCACTCCCGCTGCTAATCTCTCTGCCTCCCTGAATCGCTCCCCCCTTCATTTGGAAGTAACCATTCCCATCACCCCCAATACCCACTCACCACCTTCCTCTGCCCTGAATGACTCTACTACTAACCGTTCTCTATACAGGACTAACATCCTGCAAAACAGCCGGATGGTCCTTCCAACGGCACCGCCGGATCCCCCTCCCCCTCCACACACTAGATGTCCTCTCAAGACAAGAACGAAACCCACTGCATCCCCCCACTCCCTTTCAACTGAACCCTCACCTTCTCTCCTAACACAGACGCTTACCAACATCAAGCGATATCTCTCCATTGTGACCTCTGAACTTTCAAGGCTCAGAAAGGACTACAACTCCCTCAAATCCCTGGTCCTCCCTAAATACAAGGAGGTCCCCTGTGCCTGCACCCGAGACATGCACCTACCCAATAAGTGGAGAACGACACCCTCCCATGACCGAGCTTGCAGGCCTCTGCGCACTGTGAGCGACTTATCCTCTTCTGACCTCAGGGACCTCTGTAATTCCTTCCTCCCTAATCTGTCGGATTCTGACCATTTCCCCCCAACATGCCAATATTCCTGTGATCACAGGTATCAACAAAATCCCATCCGCACTCCCTTCCCCCCGACCCCCTGTTCAACTCACCACCATCCAATGTAATACTACATCAGATAGCCCAAATCCCCTCTCCTGCATGCTGGTAAACTGCCGCTCGGTGGTCCGACATGCAACCGAATTATCCAAAACTATACTCAGCGAAGACAATGACATCGCCTTCCTGACAGAAACCTGGTTCAAGGACCACTCAACGGCTTTTCTGGACCTAATCATCTCACCCGGCTTCTCGATCCTCAGGAAAGATAGACCCATCAAGAAAGGTGGCGGTCTAGCTATAATATATAAAAACTTCCTTAATCTCTCCCTTCTAAAAGACACTGACCACCAAAACTTTGAATACCTTGGTGATGAAATCTTGATACAGGGCACGCCCCGCCATCCGACTGCACAGCATCTACCACCCGCCGGGCCGTCATGCACCTCAGTAACCTCTGAGGGCCCAATTCACAGACCTAACTTAAGACAAAATCCTAAACTTACTATCATTTTGGTATTCACAGAAGGCACTTACTCATTTTGGTATTCACAGAAGACACTCACTTCGGTATTCACAGAAGTTAGGAGTCCTAACTTTAGGACTCCTAAATGCCTTCTGTGAATACCGAAAGTCTTAAATTTAGGATTTTTCTCAGTTTAGGAGTCCTAAAGTTAGGACTCCTAAATGTACTACCACTAAAGTGAGAAAAATCCTAATTTTAAGGCTTTCGGTATTCACAGAAGGCATTTAGGAGTCCTAAAGTTAGGAGTCCTAACTTTACTACTACTAAATTGAGAAAAATCCTAATTTTAAGGCTTTCGGTATTCACGGAAGGTATTTAGGAGTACTAAAGTTAGGAGCCCTTACTATACTACTACTAATCTGAGAAAAATCCTAATTTTAAGACTTTCGGTATTCACGGAAGGCATTTAGGAGTCCTAAAGTTAGGAGTCCTAACTTTACTACTGCTAAATTGAGAAAAATCCAAATTTTAAGATTTACGGTAATCACAGAAGGCATTTAGGAGTCCTAAATTTAGCAGTCCTAACTATACTACTACTAAACTGAGAAAAATCCTAATTTTAAGACTTTCGGTATTCACAGAAGGCATTTAGGAGTCCTAAACTTAGGACTCCTAACTTCTGTGAATACCGAAATGAGTAAGTGCCTTCTGTGAATACCAAAATGAGTAAGTGCCTTCTGTGAATACCAAAATGGTAGTACGTTTAGGATTTTGACTTAAGTTAGTTCTGTGAATCGGGCCCCTAGAGATTAATGATCTCAAACAACTATGTCAACATCCAACCCACATCAAAGGAGGAACTCTTGACGCTATCATTTCTGACAGCGACCTTACGTCCCTTACTAGCATCACTCCCACTGACTGGTCGGACCATCACCTCATTCTTTTTTTTTTTTTTTTTACATACAACTTTTTATTGAGTTTAAAGGAGCACTCCTGTAGCGGTACACAGCTGGTTCGCCTACAACCACAGGGGCCGGCAGCTACCACATTCAAGCAACAAAGGGCGAAGGCCCAACCAATCGAGAAGATATGCCACGACCCAGGTATAGCTGGAGGTGCAGGGCTATCATGTTCAAGGTCCTTCGGCCCCAAATCTCCCTACCCAGTGACATCTCCAGGGTATATCAGCAGAGACAGGCAGTCGCAGGGTTGCCGTAGGTCAGCAGCAGGCTCAGAGCATGACTACATGCCCCGTTATCGGATCGGCCTGTTGCAGGATACCGAGAGTGGAAACCCCTTAATGCCTCCTATGCCTGGCAGATAGTTACTGTAAGTGCGCCGCTACCCCCGCCCCCTAAAGAGAGGCAACATCTAAACAAGTGTTCACCGGGCGGGAGTCCCACCCTTCCCACTTCTCTTCCAGTCGCTCATGGTCACACCTCCAGCATGCAGTGGCGGGGGGTCTAGCGCGATGGGAGCGCAGTATCTCTCAAAAGGGGCCTATCCGGTAAGGGGCGGCTCAACCGCTATTAGACGAGGCCCGCCCGCAATAAGCCGGCCATAGGGCGTTTCAGATTTGACCGTGATAGAGTGGTGCGCAGGGCCCCCGGGGCCATCCCTGAGACCAGGAGTGCCCACAATACAGTCAACTAACCAGGGGGGAAACTGGGACAAAAAGGGGAAATAGGGAGGGTATCAGGGGGGGTGAGGGGGGGGGGAAACTTCCTAGGCGCGGGGAAAGCCAAAAGCATCCGCTACATTACCCCCTAAACAGTGGGTGCCGCGGCGTCCCGGCTTAGTAGAGGCGAAGTCTCCTCGCCAGTGGGTTGAAGGGCGGTGGCCGGCTCTCCCCGCCCACCACCCGACAACCCCCAATGATCTCCCGGATCCACCGGGCATACAACATCGTCGAAGAACCTCAGGGCCCGCAGCCGTGGCGGCTTCATACGGGCATGTTCCAACCGCCCCAGGTGGTCCACCAGGGGCGCCCAGAGTTTCCTCAATTGAGTATCTCGGAACTGAAGCCGGGCCGTGAGCAGCTCCATCGCCACCACATGCCACAGGCGAGTAAACCATACATTGATGGAGGGCGTCTCCGCCTTTTTCCAATATAGTGCCACCGTCTGTTTGGCGGCGCAGAGCATGTGGAGGCTAAGGTGCCGATCACGCCCCGTCATGGCTCTCGTAGTCTCCGGCCGGAGGCCCAGGACCACAACCAGCGGATCCGCAGGCAGGGGGTACCCCAGGACCCGTTTGATATGACTGAGGATCTCTTTCCAGAAAGTAGCTATCAGGGGGCAGGTCCACCAAATGTGAATGAAGTCTCCTGGCGCCTGAGTACAGCGCCAGCAAAGGGGAGACGTCGCAGGGAACATCTTCTGAAGCCGAACCGGGGTGTATACCATTGAGTCATCACCTTATAGGCCGACTCTTGTTGCGGAATGCTACGCAGAATTTTAGGGATATCTCTCCACAGCCTCGCCCATTGAGAAGGAGCGACACCCGAGCCAGAGGCGGACTGCCATTTCGATTGGTATAGATGCGGAACAGGTCGCTGCGCGTGCTGCAATACCCCGTAGATACGTGAGATCAGTCCCTCTTATGTGCCGAATGTGCGCGCTAGCTGTTCGAACGGTGTGAAAGGTCGTACGGCTGCCTGTGTCAGGGAGGAGCCCTGGATCCAGTGGCGAAGCTGAAAGTATTGAAATTTGTCATTCTCCGAGATCCCAAATTCTTGCTTGCATTGCGCAAAGGACTTAAAACTACTACCTGTGAAGAGGTTCCCTATCGTTCTACAGCCAGTCTCCGTCCAATTGGCAAAAAAGGGCGGATGGCAGGCTGGCGGAAACTGCGGGTTGTGCGCGGGGATGGAAAGGAAGTGAGACCCCTCCAAACTGCCACCTTGTCCCAGATCTCAAGGACTGTTCTGGTGGGGACAGCCATATACGCGCTGCGATGACGTGTCCCTTGAGGGCGCCAGGCATGATCCCACAGAGGACGGCAGGTGACAGCCCGATCCATGTGAAACCACACCTTCTCACTCTCCCACGCCCCCCATTCCAAGACAAATCGGAGATGGGACGCCCAATAGTACTCAAGGAGATTCGGGCACGCTAGGCCACCCCTGTCTCGGGGGAGCATCAAGATTGTGTTGGAAAAGCGCGGTTTCTTCCCACCCCAGAAAAACGCCACTAGCTCCCGTTGGAGTCCCTGGATCTGGTGTTCCGGGATCGGCGTCGGCAGGGTTTGGAAGAGGTACAGGATCTTTGGCAAGATAGACATTTTCACCGTGTTGAGTCTGCCGAGCCAAGAGAGTGGCAAGGCTCTCCACGTGCGCAGGTCCGTCTGAACCGAACACTTATACTCTTGCCAATTGGCCTGCGTCCAGGTGGCCAGGTCCGGAGTCAGGTTGAGGCCGAGATAGCGCACCGAGTGGGTCGCCCACTGATAGGGGGTGGAGGTCCGGAGCGCCAGCAGATCTCCATCCGGGATCGTGATATTGAGGGCCCATGATTTCGCATGATTGATTTTGAGCCCGGACGCCCGTTCAAAGTCCTGGAGCAGCAAGTGGGTCGCCGGCAGGGAGCGCAGCGGGTCCGATAGGGTAAGGAGGAGGTCGTCCGCGAAGAGGGCGATTTTATGCTCCACCCCCCAGAGGGAGATACCCCTTATGTCGGGGGACCGGCGTACCATGATGGCGAGGGACTCCACCACAAGAGCGAACAGTAGTGGGGACAGGGGGCAGCCCTGTCGGGTACCTCTACAGATGGAGAAGGCCGGCGTGAGCTGACCGTTTATGCGCACCCTAGCTACTGGCGAAAGATAGGGAGCCATAATGCGCGCCACCATCTTCGGGCCCAGGCCCACCCTCTGGAGCACCGCGCGGAGGAACCGCCAGTCTACCCAGTCGAACGCTTTCTCTGCGTCAAGCGAGAGCAGGCACGCCGGTATCCCCCAATGTTTGGCTTTCCCGACGATGTGTGCTATTCGGCGTACAATGTCCGCCCCTTGACGGTGCTGGATGAACGCCACCTGGTCCGGCTCGACAAGATTGGGCATGTGGACACTAAGCCATTTAGCCAAGAGTTTAGTATACAGCTTAAGATCTGTGTTTAGCAACGCGATGGGCCGGTAAGAGGAGCAAAGGGTATGATCCTTCCCGGGTTTCGGGATGAGAGCTATTTCCGCCATTGCCATATCAGTCGACGGGCCAGTCAACTCGTCGAACGAGTTGAAGAGACGCAGAAGGTAAGGTTGCAGTTGTGGCCAGAAGGCGCGATAGAAGGATACCGGTAGCCCATCTGGACCAGGCGCTTTCCCCAGCGGGAGATCACGCAGAGCGCCCGCCATTTCCTCTGAAGTGATGGGGACCTCAAGAAGTCCCGACTGGCGCTCACTTAGCGGTTCCCAGGCACAGGCCTCCATGGTAGAGGCAATCAATTCCGGCGCGGGGGGATCGGCAGCGTAGAGAGTTGCGTAGAAGTCGCGAAACAACTGGAGCTTAGTCGACTCCGAAATGGCCCAGGATCCATCCGCCCTTTGCAGTTTCGCGATGTGGGCCTTGGCCGCCCGCGTGCGCAGGCGTCGCGCCAGCACGGCACCCACCTTGTCGCCCCCTGTATAGTAACGCTGCTTAAGTGCCAGTAAGGCCCGCTCTGCCTTGTTCGTTCTGTGGGCTCGAAGCTGGCCTCAAAGGACAGCCAACCTGCGCTTGTGTGCCATCAACGGGCGTTCGTGGTCCATTCTCTCAAGCAGTCTGACCTCCCGTTCAAGTTTGTGCTCGTAGAGGCGAGCCTCCCGGGCTCTCGCGGCTGCGATAGCAGTGAGGGTACCCCGAATAGTAGCCTTGAAGGCGTCCCACAGGAGGGGGAGGGGAGTCTCCGGGAGATCATTGGAAGCAAAGTAGGCTAAAATAGCCTCCTGTATTTCCTCCTTGGCCACCGGGTCCCTGAGTATGTGTTCCGGGAACCTCCAGCGACACGAATGCGGGGGGCCATTGCTACGTTTGTGGAAACTCAGCTCCACGTGGGCGTGATCTGAAATGGATATGCTGGAGTGCGTCGCCGAAATAGTGTCTTTGAGCAGGGAGTGAGAGACAAGTATCAGGTCTATCCGGGAGTAAGAGCGGTGCGCATGTGAATAGTATGTGTAGTCGCGCAAGCCTGGGGAGTGGTAGCGCCAGACGTCTACTAAGTTGAGGGCGCTGAGGGAACTCTTCACTGCCGCAGACATAGCCCCCACCCCGTGGAAGGCCCCCCCACAGCGATCCATCTCCGCATCCCACACCAAGTTGAAGTCACCCCCAACTATGAGGTCCGTAGTGACCGGGTCTAGATGGTCCCTGATCAGCCGGCGTAAAAAAAGGTCCTGACCCTGATTGGGAGCGTAGAGATTACATAAGGTGAGCATGCGATGACCCCTCTTGACCTCAACCTTCAAGAACCTACCCTCGCTGTCTCTAAGCACCTTAGACGGCCCCGGTTCAATTCCCGCCCGGCATAGAATAGCCACCCCCGCCGTTTTAGTGGTCGCTGAGGCCCAGAACTGCCTAGGATATCGAGGGTGCGCCATGCGGGTCACATCTGCCTTAAGGAGGTGAGTCTCCTGGAGGAGAATTATGTCAGGGTTCTGAAGCAGGAGGTACCGCCACACTTGGCGACGCTTGTTGGGCGAGTTGAGCCCCTTCACATTAAGGGAAAGGACCTTCCAGCACAGCTCACTAGCCATAGTCCCAAGTCCCCCCAGCTTGCATTGACCCTCCCACACCCACACATGCCAGCACTCCCCCCCCATCAGAAGGGCACCAAAGGTGGGGAAGAAGAAGGAAAGGGAAAAACAAAGGAAAACCACATGAGTCCTGAACCGGCCAACATGGCCAACGTGTCCTATTCCAGTCTAGGGAGTAGCCAGGCCGCGTGGCACAGGCTGTCCCAGAGATGTCACTCTCCCATGGATAGGCGTGGGGGTTTGTCATCACTCAGCCAAGAAATCACAGCACCAAGAGCCCGCTCCGGGCCACCGCCTCTCCTGTAGGTATGCGAGGTATAGCAAGAAGCAGGTCCAATCGCATCGCCCCGGCGGGGCGCCAGAAGCAGGAAAAGTGGAGCCACCAAAGCAGCCACCGGCCCAGAAGATCGTGAGCACTCCCCGGAAGAGCGCCTGCAGCCCGGGGAGGCGACCACCCCAGGGGATCTCACTCAGGGGGCAGGATCTGAGAGCCCGTCGGTGGCGAGCCGCCCTCTAGAGATTTGATATGTTTGATAATGTCTTGCTTATTTCGTGACGATCTGCTGCCATCCGGAGAAGAAGGGTGCCGTGAATGGCACACCATGGACCACTGCGGCTTCAGAGGTGCTCCGCGAGCCTTCGCAGAGCGCCGTGTCGGGCTAGCTGATGGGGAGTCTGGTATCTGGAGTAGCTGGGCCGCCTCCCGGTAGGAGCGGAGCACTCGGCGCTTGGACTCCCACTGGAAGATGAGAGCGAAGGGGTGGCCCCACTGGTAGCGGATGTGTAGCTCCCGCAGTTTGTCCGTAACGGGCCGAAAGTCCCGGCGGCGCCGGAGGGTTGTGGAGGCCAGGTCCTGGAACAGCTGAACCTGCATGCCTTTATACAGGATGTCAGGTTTGTCTCTGGCAGCTTTGAGGATCGCTTCCTTCTCTACAAAGAAGTGGACCCTCGTCAGGATGTCAGGGATGAGTCCAGGTCTCCCAGGCGGCCCCGAGACCCTATGCGCCCGATCCAAGGCTGGCGGCGAAGCGTCATCATCCCCGCGAATCTCCTGGAGCAAATCCGCCACAAATGTCATTATATCGTCCCCTTCAGCCCCAATCGGAACACCCCTGATGCGAATGTTGTTGCGGCGCCCTCTATTTTCCAAATCCTCCTGTTTGATCTGGAGCTCAACGTGCTGTTCCTCCAGGGTCGCCAGTCGCTGCCAGAGGTGTTCCTGGTCTTCCGTGCGGGCATCCAGGGTCTTCCCCATGTCGTCTACGCGATCTCCCAGGTCTCCCACCTCCTTCCGGAGATCCTTGACGCAGGCCTGGACTTCAGTGCGAAGAGACCCAATCTCCGTCTTGAGTTCCTGCATGAAGAGCGCCATGAATGACTGGGTGACCGGCTCCGCGGCGGCACCCCCTCCCGACGAAGCCGCTCCGGACTTTCCCCATAGGTCAGCAACCGAGGCATCCTTGGAGGTCGCCGGGGGCTCCTTCCAGGACTTCGTGCGCGTCATGCTGCAAGTCTGCTGGTCGTTTCCGGTGAGGCCAAGACTCCGGGCAGGCTATGGCCGCTGAGCGCGCCGAGATGAACCAAGGTCTAGACGCACCGGTCCGGCAACTTCTCTTCCTCCGGGACCCCTCCACAGGCCCCCACCACGTGGCCCTGGGTCGGCGGGGTCTCCGCAGTGCCCCACGTCCGGTCAGCCACTGGACCCCCTAGGCCGTACCGATGCCCCAACTCCCAGTTCAGTCCAGTCTAGGGCCCCACAGTGTTCCACAGACTCCAGCCTTCTCGCCTGTGGGCACGACCCCAGTGTAAGCAAGGTGATCAAGAGGACGAGGGCCCGCAATCCCCCCCAAGGAACAACTCACTGTGCACAAGCTGGTGTCTCTGCGGGTCTCCGTCGCCGGGCCTCCCCGGGCTCCTGCCCCCGCGGATCAGCCCACGAGGGCCAGCGTGGTAGAGTAGTCAGCCGCAGGTCGCTCCTCCGATCCCCGGTGCCGACCAATGGTCTCAACAAGAGCGAAGCAGGCCTCCAGTGGCCCCCGGGGCCGCCCCGCGGTCAGCCGCAAGAGCCGCAGGCCGGAGTTCCAGGGCACTGGTCTCCACCAATTCGAGGTCCAAAGCAGGCTCTCAGCCAGCCCCCAGACTCCAGCCGCCCACCTCAGGGCCACTATTCACCCCACCGAGGGGCTCCCAGGACCGTCACACCGCCAGAAGCAGGCCGTCTCAGGGGGTCAGGGGTGCCGCAGCTCCCGGGGCTTTCCACTCCGTCCTGCCCCGCACCGCCAACCACCAGGGGCAAGGCAAGCAAGACAACCGACCTCCAGGTAAGGCCCCAGAGGCCCCAACAATCACCGGCAGACCTGCGGGGGCCCCCAGCGGTCCAGGCCCGCCCGTCCGCCGAGTTCTCTTCAGGGGTCTACCCTGCCGCCCAGCCTCAGCCGCTCCTGTCACAGCAAATGGCGGTCAGGTTCTCCCCCGCAGCGCCCCGTTGCTCCGGTGAAGCAGCGTCGTCCGTGTCCCACAGCCCGGGTCTCCTCACGGGCCTCGGGCCCCGCCTCACCTCCGCAGCTGCCGTCGTCGTGGGCCCAGCTGTCGCGTCACTGTCCGCCGCCTCTCCGATCAGCGCCCTCAGCAGCCCGGCAGGCGGGAAGGCCAGGCCGGGGGGAAGATGGCGGCCACCACTCCGCAACTCCGTCCGCAGGGACCCTAGGACCGATGCCCCAGTCGGTCCAGGGCCCGCAACACCACAGGGCAGCTCCGAAGCAACGGGGGTCAACCCTGACGAACTCCGCCGGATCCACTGGGCCTCCGCTCTCGCCCCCGCCTCAGATATCAGGCGCTGGTTGCCGGGAGCAGGCAGCAGGCGAAATGCAAGATGGCGGGCGGGACCGCGATCTCCGGCACTCCGCCGTCACAGAGCCCCGAGCCTTCCGCCGTCTCAGGTCGCCTCTAAGCCCCTCGTCAGGAGCCCCCTGCCTTCAGCCGCACGCAGGTGTTGGTCCGGACCCGATTGTTGCAGGAGAACCGCTTGAAAAATGCAGATGACCCCCGCGGCGGCCCGGAGCAGAAGCAGCGCACGTCTCACGCCATTGCCCGGCGAGACCACCCACCTCATTCTTTTTAAGATCGTAACTAATCCTGCTCCCCCAACAAAAATCTCCTAATAAGCCTTAAAATGGATCAGAAACCTTAGTCAAATTCCCCCAGACGTACTTGAATCCGAACTCCAAGACCAACTCCTGCTCACCGCTCTCTCCCACAATGCCAACGAGCTCACTGAGCATTTTAAGAAGACAGTCATTGAGGTGGTGGATCACTTAGCCCCTCCCAAACTAAAAAAACAAGGAAACATCCCATCCAACTCTTGGTTCAACTCCGATCTGAATAATGCAAGACGTTCTCTTAGACAGACTGAAAGAACATGGAGACAACACTCCTCTCCCTCCCATCAAGCACTCCTCAGATCAGCAAGATCGAAATACAAGAAACACTTCTTCAAGGAAAAGGCTAGTTTTTTTCGCTCCCAGCTTGATCGTGCCAAAAATAGGCCCAGAGAACTGTTCAATATTGTTAGAAAACAAACATCATCCGCCCCCCCCCGGAGCTGATTGCCTCCTCAGAGAGATGTGCAGAAATTGCCAACTTCTTCTCTGAGAAAATCACCAAAATCGAACAATCTTTCCACACTACCCCTGCCTCACCTTCCCTTCTACCTGCGGGTGATATCTTTTCAGTCCTCCCTCCCATGTCGACCCCGCCCCATTATCCCAGCACTCCGACACATAGTCCTGTTTCTGCCTCTCCTGATTCTTTTCCCTCCATCTTACAGCTGAAAAATAATGCCTCCTGGCAAAATTTCCATCCTGTCACTGAACAGGAAGTCCTCAACATCATCTCCAAACTTAAGCCTTCTTTGCACTCCAAAGATCCCCTCTCCCCCAGCATCGTCCATGACCTCAAACACATCATCGCCCCTTACTAGACTTCAAGCATTAACTCCTCCTTTGCCATGGGGTGCGTCCCTGACTCTCCAGCTCAGTCAAATCACTCCCATCCTCAAAAACCCATCAGCCGACCCGAATGACCCTAACAACTTTTGCCCCTTTTCGAACTCCCACTACTGTCTAAAGTCCTGGAAAAATTTGCTCTCCGACAACTCGACAATCACATTGACAATTTCCACCTACTTGACCTGTTGCAATCCGGTTTCAGAAAAGGATGCATCATGGAAACAGCCATGCTCAAGATTGTCGACGACCTCCACCAGCTCCTTGACAATGGGAGTCCTGCCTTCTCATTCTCCTTGACCTCTCCGCTGCCTTCGATACAGTTAACCACGCCTCGCCACTTAACTCACTCAAAACCTGTTTTGGCATCAACGGTCTAGCCCTTAAATGGTTCTCCTCCTTTCTCCAACACAGAACACAACAAATCAAAATCAAGTACTGCCTCTCCAACCCCATGCCGGTCTCCCTAGGTGTACACCAGGGCTCAATTCTCTCTCCCTCCCTCTTCAACCTCTTTATGGAACTCCTTACCCTCATTCTGAAACAAGCAGGAATGAACTAGCCCCTCTATGCGGATGATACCGAACTGTACTACAAGATCAAATCCCACTCCGATATTCTCCACCTTAACAATGCCCTGAGAATGATCCAATCCTGGCTCTTCAACAATCACCTCAAACTTAACCCTAATAAAACTGAAATCATTCTCTTCTCACCCAAAAACAACAAGCTCCCCATCCAAGGCTGGTTCTCTGACCTCAATGCCCTGGACTGCTCGCTCACCTTATCTAACTCAGCAAAATCACTTGGCTTCAATATCGACAATAAACTCACTCTTAAGAACCACATTAAGAATGTGGCAAAAGGAGCTCTCTGCACCCTCCGGTATCTTAAAAAACTCAAACCCTTCATTCCTTCTGACGACCTTAAATGGGTTGTCCAATCCCTAGTCCTCTCTAAAATAGACTATGGTAATGCTATCCTCACTGGAATCCCCAAAACACACTTTGCCCCCCTCAGATCTGTGCTTAACTCTGCCGCCAGGCTAATCACTGACTGCAAACGCTTCAACCACATCTCCCCAGCCCTCAAGGCCCTAAATTGGCTCCCCTTCGAGGGAAGATCTACATACAAGACTGCCTGCATTACACACAAAGCCCTCCACCAACAAACCCTGATATAGCTCTCCGACAAACTTGAAAAAGCGGGCTGCTCCCGGCAGACGAGAAGCTCAAATGCTCTACTTCTCGTCCCCCCCTATCAAATAGGAGCACCACACAATCCCGCTTCTTCTCGGGAAACGCCGATCATCTGGAATGCCCTCCCCAGAGATATGCACTGCAACCCCTCGCACCACAGCTTTAAAAAAGACCTCAAATCCCACCTTCTCTGCAAATACTGGGGCCCGTAATCGCTGCATTCAACCCTGTATTCATCCCCCGTTATTCATTCCCCCTGACAGTGTTTTTCTCCACGACTCTTCTCCCCTCCCTCTTCCTCCTTGACTTTTTTCTCCACTCTAATGCTACCCTCCCTCCTTTTAACACTTACCTCTAGCTCCTCCTCAATTGTCCCCCAAACTCATTGCTCCCTTCTCCTCTCTTTTGCTCCCTCCCACCCTATTTCACTCGATTTTTCTTCGCTTCCTCACTTAACAGCCCCGATCTCTCCCTCTTCCCCTTCCCCAATTTGAGCTTCGCTGCATGTTTTGGACAATGTATATTTGATCAGCCCAATCCCATTTAACTGCATAAACTAAAGCCTTGTCCCGGGTAAGCAACCCTTCTTTAGCTCCCTTGCCTTTTTTATTGTTTCTGTGTTAATTGTTCTGTAGTGACATTTTTGTTCTATTCATGGTCATAATTGTTAGTCTTTTTACTTATTTAAGAAGTGTTTTTTGTTAAATGTGTAATGTCTGTATATTTTCTTGTTCCCGCTGAATCTACTGTACTGATTGGAATCTTAATTTTCATGTAAAGCGCTCTGCTACCCCCGGGTCTTGAAGCACAATATAAAACTTTTCAAATAAATAAATGACAAGCCCTCCAGGGATGGTGGCCTGCTGGGCTCAGCATACCACCATGTCTGGGACTGCTTTGAAATAAAGCAGTTTTTTTTAAAAAAATGCAGCCCGTTTACCTTAAAGGAAAACGGGATGCATTTAAAAAAAAAAAAAGAAACATTTTTGTTTCATTTTTTAAGGGCAGGCAGCGGTCCCTGGGACCACGGGCTGCCCTTAAAAAAGAATTTGCCCTGCATTTGCAAAGGGGAAGGGGTCCCATGGGGACCCCTTCCCATTTGCGAATGCATTACCACCTACTTGAAGTAGGTGGTAATTGCGAGTGATTTGTGACCGCAATTGCAGTTGCAGAACATTAGAACATGATTATGAGACTCGCTATTTGGAAGGGAACGCCCCTTCCAGATAGCGAGTCGCAAAACTTATTTAGCGAGTTGCAAATAAATTGCGACGCGCTAAATAGGCTTTGTACATGGCCCATGATGTTTTTGCATTCGCAAACCCGTTTGTACATGCAAAAATGGGTCTTACATCTGGCCCTAAATTTCTCAAGGTAATTTCTCAAGGCATTACTAGAGATCCCTCTAAAGACGAATGCAACTGCTTCAAACAACCATCACCAAGCTCTTTTGCTATTTTAAAGATTTCTGCTTATTTTACATAGGAAAAACTATTTTACCCAATTTGGTTTGTAATAATGAGTCAAAATTACAGATTTAAATAATTTTCTTGATTTTATTGAAATAAGTGATAACACCCTACGATGTGCAGGTACTTTGATTTATATTACCGCCCACTTCCCTATACTGTATTATCAGCTAAAGATATGATTAAAGGTTCTTTTATTCACATGTATACACACATATTCATACAGCTGCTGTATTTAATCAAGTAACTACTAGAGGTCTCTCTCAAATCTTATACAATTGTTTGAAATGTCACTCAGAAAGCCATAGGGAGTGGATTCAACGTAGACAGTTTGTGTTTATGCTGTTGCTACTATAATGCCTTGTGCTCGTGCTTTTTAAAGGATAGATATTTATACCAAAGATGGTGGATAGCAATGACTCAACATTGCAACTTACACCAAATTTCTTGAATGTGATGGAAATAGTTGTTGACGCTTTATTACACAAAGGGATTAGCAGAAACTGGGGAAGTGCAATTGATTAAAATGTTTTATTGGGGAACTTTTTTGTAAGTGGGGGTATACCTGTGCAAGGGCAAAACGCAGTCACTCAAAGTGAAAGTATCCAGTGGCTGAAACGGGCTGGTCCATTGACCCAGACTTTGTGCTGTGGTGGGAGGAGCATTATTTGAGTGACATTTGAACAGATCCATGATGAAAGAGTGTTGATTGAGAACCTCTCCCTATGCACAAATGTTTGTAAGATTTGTTTAGGGGAACATGAAACTGGCTATAGCTAGAAATAAAATAAATTGATTCAATGCTTCTCTCCTGTCTGAATGAAGCTTGAAAGGGATTCATGTGGTTGTTGCTCTTAAGAAAGGAGTTCAAGACCAGGAGCGCCTTCCAGAACTATCATCGCAAAGATCCTGAACTATAGAGACCGGGATGCCATCTTGCAGGCAGCCAGGACCCAGGGAGACGTTAAATTAGACAACGCGAACATTCAGTTCTTCCCAGACTTCACGTTGAAGGTACAGCAGGAGCGGCGCTCATTCGAAGGGGTGAAAGCAGCCTTGCGACAGCGCGGGATCAAATATATGATGTTCTTCCCGGCGAAGTTAAAAATCCTTGTGGATGGGAAGTCACTTTTCTTCACCGACCCCCAGGAGGTCCGCAACTGGCTGGAGGGGAAGTCGGACCAGAGGAAGGGCTCCAGAGCCACTGTGAAACGCAAAGAACCGGAACATCGTGAGGAAGCGAATACATGAGAACTTATGGATCAGGGACACCGTACTGGGCGCGCATGGAGATCGAGGTCCAGCAGCCCGGGCCATGCGCCAGGATAACGGAACCGGTGGGAGCAGAACATCCGTGAACCCGCCAGGGCCAGATGGCGAAAAACCGTAATGTATAACCTGGGAGGCACTGTCCCAAAGGGCGGCGGAAATTGGGCCCACTGGTTTATGTACAGGTCATATACCTTGGTGCTGCACTTTGGGGGTGCCTGGGGGACACGTGGTCGCACATGGACCCACCTCATTTATTGGTGGGTGGGGTGCCTCACGTACCATCACAACCAGTTACACCCAGGAGCGGAAGAGCCGCTCTAATACCCATGACTGGCAGTTATGTTACTGCGAAACGGGGGAGACGGCCTTGGGCGGCGGGGGGCGGCCATTGACCACTGCCCCAGGACACAGTTGTTCATCCTTTGGGGCGATAGGCACTCTGCTGGTTGGGGATGTGGGTAGTTTGGAACCTACGTGGCAGGGTAGCAGGGAGGGGGGGTTGGGCGTTGGAGTTACTAAGTTTGCTGTTGAGAAATGGTGGGCGGTGGGCGGGGGGAGTGGGAGGAGGGGGGAGTTCTTATTTGTCATGCAAATTCAGAGTGTTCGTACGACGGATGGTAGGCAGGGGACATGAATGGTTGGGGACGAGCTCCTTTCACAACAACCATGCACTGGGATAAAAGTCTTAAACTTATAAGCTGGAACGTCAATGGGTTGGGGGACAAAATTAAAAGAAGTATTGTGTTACAGCACCTTAAATGACACTCCCCAGATGTTGCATTACTGCAAGAAACACACCTAATAGGTAACACATGTAGAGCACTCAATAGGTGGGGCTACAAACTGGTCGCACATGCAGGGTTCACTACTGGGTCTAGTCCTGTTACGCCACAATTTCCCCTTCGAGGTTCAGCGAAACTGGGTAGATCTGCCTGGACGCTTTGTGGCGGTTGCGGGGAGATGGCAGGGGCACACGCTCGTACTGGTGGCGGTATACATTCCACCTGGCTTGCAAGTCCAATCATATAGAGACCTTGGCACCTTTCTACTTGGGCTCCCAGAGGGACGCCTGGTGATTGGGGGCGACTTCAACGCCGTCCTTTCGGGAGCGTTGGATAGACACCCACCCCGGGACATAGTACTGGGACAGCAGTTGCTTCCTACATTCCTTGACGCCTTCGGCTTTGTAGATCTCTGGAGGAAGCGACATCCGGATAGTAAAGAATACACATTCTTGTCAGGAGCTCATCATACGCTCTCGAGAATTGACTATATCCTATCTCCTGTGCAGGCAGACATGCTAACAACAGACATCAGGCACTTGCCTAGAGGAATCTCTGACCATTCACCAATATGGGTCCACCTTACGATTGGGGACAAAAGAGTTGAGGGTATAACTCCTATCAATCCATGGCACCTGAAAGGTCCAGAAACTACAGCAGCACTGGGCAGGATCATCGAACAATATTTCCTCGACAACGAGGGCACTGTGGATTCCCCTGCTACTTTGTGGGAGGCATTCAAGACAGTACTCAGGGTTCAGGCCATCTCAGTGGTCGCAGGTAGACGGAAAGATAAAGAAAAACAGCTGAGGGAGGTCGAATGTGAAATCGCTAGACTAGAAGAGAGAGCAGGGCGCGGCATAGATGGCGACCTCACCCACCAATTGCAGCTGAGAGCGGCGGAATACAAATCTATAGCCACAGACGCAGCACAAACTTTGGTGCGTGATAGGGACGGACGCATCTATGATCAGGGTGATAAAGCGGGTAAGCTTATAGCCTGGCTAGATAAAAAAGAGAAGGCACAGAGGGTTGTCCCCGAGCTTAAGAGTGCATCGGGACTTGTCCTCACTGAACCACGCGACATAGCTAGGGAATTCACTAGGCATTTTGAGAGGGTGTACCGGAGAGACTCTGAGTTCACGGAGAACGACTCGTCCGAATTTTTGGCAGACATTAAACTGCACACTCTCTCTGAACAAGATCGCGAGATGCTGGAGGAGGACCTCACTACAGAAGAACTGGCTAAGGCAATAGGGGATCTGAAAGTAGGCACAGCATTAGGGCCCAACGGTCTTCCTATTGAACTGTTCAAACTCAAGCCAGATAAAATAGTGCCCCATTTGAAAGCTATGTTCTATGATAGTAAAAAGCTTGGTAAGCTGCCAAGGGATCAGTGCATAGCAACACTAGTCATCATTCCAAAGCCTGGGAAGCCCAGAGACGAATGTGCTTCCTATAGACCAATATCCCTTCTAAATGCAGAGCCTAAAATACTGGCTAAGTTATTAGCTAACAGACTCCGACCTATCATAACTAAATTAGTGCACCCGGACCAATCGGGATTTATACCACATCGGAATACAGCCCTCAATCTACGGCGCCTGCACGGAGTTCTGGGGTGCTGCCCCGGAATTCAAGAGGATGCAGTGGCGGTCTTGTTAGACGCCACCATGGCATTTGACACCTTAGAATGGGCATACCTCTTTGCAGTGCTTCAGAAGATGGGCTTCGGGTCCGGCTTAATAGGGTGGATCCGCCTTCTATATGCGGACCAGTTAGCACAAGTAGCGGTCAATAATAAGAGGTCGGAGGTGTTCACCCTGGGCAGAGGTACCAGACAGGGGTGTCCTCTTTCGCCGCTATTATTTACCCTCTCACTGTAACCGCTTGCGGCGTGGATCCGGAGTGATGTCTCTGTCCGCGGACTTCGCTGGACCGAGGGGTGGGAGGATAGGATTTCGCTATACGCTGACGATCTCCTTCTCTACCTCTCTTCCTCTGCGCGTTCACTGAGGGTAGTGCTAGACATTTTTGCCGGTTTCGGATGAAACTCGGATTTCCGAATTAACTGGAGCAAATCGACGATCTCTGTACTCCACGGGGCCGCCCCCTCCCTTCCTAGAGACTGCGCGATACAGGTTGCGGTAGATGGCTTTCGATATCTAGGCGTATATATAACTGCTGATGCCAGAGCTAGATACAAGAAGAATTTGATCCCTCCCCTGCGGAGACTACGAAGGGATGTTGAAGTCTGGAAAAAGCTGCCCTTGTCCCTGCTCGGGAGAGCAGCATTGTTTAAAATGATGGCTCTGCCTAGATTCTTATATGCCCTCCAGAACTATCCGGATGTGGTACCGCGTACATTCTTTCTAGAGGTCGAGTCCCTGCAGAGAGATTTACTATGGGACGGTAGACCGCGGATAGCGCTCGGCAAGCTTACGCTCGGCTGGTACGATGGGGGTATCGCCCTGCCCGACATCAAAAAGTACTACTGGGAAGCACATCTGGCTGCAATCAACCAATGCCAATACGGAAATGGGGATGACCTGGCATTCGGTATGGATAGGTGGTTATTGCCTGGTGGTGATTTCACAAGAGCACTTTACTCCAAACCAACCAGGTTCACACTTACCGGACCCACGAACCACACTGTGCAGCTGTGGCACGTAGTCACCAAAGCGTTAGGATGGGCCAATAGGCTCACTATGGCCACCCCCTTATGGGATGCTGAACAGCTGGGAACTTTGGGGCACACAAAAGTTTTTGACAAATGGGACTTTATAGGTATCTCGCACATTAGGGACCTCTGGGGGAGGGAGGGAGTGATACCCTTCCCAACAATACAGCAGACATATGAAATGGCTGAGTCAGAGCGCTTTCGATATGCACAGATTAAACACTCCCTGCAGGCGAATATCCCAGCTGGTACGGAGCTGCCTGAGTCATCCCCACTCGAGGACCGGCGGCTCGACGGGCACCTACCGGAAAAATGTATATCCCTCACATATAAAAAACGTATTCATCATACCCCTGATCCCCTCACTGCACTTCGGGAGAAATGGGTAAGGGATGGCCTTGAAATGGACGATGAGGAAGTGGCCATATCCGCTAAACTCAACCTAGTCCAACTCAAGATCCTACACAGGGCTTACCTCTCAGAGACGCAATTAAGGATCATGGGCAAAAGCGCAGACGGGCAGTGTAGGAGACGGTGTGGGATGGAAGGCGGGTTCATGCACATTCTTTGGGAATGAACTTTAATTATTAATTCAAGGCTACTGGAAAAACAAATTGCAATGTATGAGCGAGATTTGGGGAGTCCCTCTTATGCCCGAGGCCAAGAGATGCCTGTTGAACATCTGGGAGCCCACTGATCTCGATGTGAAGGGGAGAATATGGGACACTCTGGGGCAGATGATTGCTAAGCGTAACATAGCGCAGGCATGGGGGGCCACCGTGCCGCTGAAACTGAAGAAATGGAAAGAGGATATGGACTGGTGTATGTTGAGAGAGAAAACAGGTTATGTGGCTCGGGGGTGCCCCAAAAAATGGATTGCAATATGGTCTAAATGGAATGTGTATCGGGGAGGACTGTGCGAACCCCCAAATGTCTCAACACCCGAGGAACATTGTATGATATAAATACCACTGCGTGAATGGTAAGATTGCCCGCCATAGTGAAAGTAATGTATATATGCATTTAAAATATGTTTACTAATATGGCGTACAACACATGTAACTGTTCAGCATGACTATGTTGCTTAAGTTCAATAAACAGATTTATAAAAAAAAAAAAAAAAAAAAAGAAAGGAGTTCAAGGGATACCTCCTTAATAATCCCTTCACATTAACTAGTCTTGATGTATAATCACATAAAAAGAACCATTATTTTCTTAGGTTTTTACAGCTCTATTATTAATAAACCATTTAAAACATACATTATAGAATCGAGGCCTGGGGGTTACAATATATTATAAAATAACTGCCCATGTTTCTTAAGGTTCTTTATGATCAGTTATTGAGACAATATTGATTAAAAGCTTTCAGTTAAACATTCATGACATATTTTATATGGCAGCTGGGTCTGGCCTGTGAGGCTGTCTCATTTATCAGCTTGCATTTCAAAGCATCTGTATTCAAGTGCAGTACTCGAATTCTACATGCAATACCTGGTGGCTGCATTTGCTATTCTGATTAAATTCAAGTGCTACAACATCTCATAAGATGTGCGTTGAAATGAACTACACAGTCAGGATACAGACTTTTCATAAATATTAATCGACTTCCCTTTAAAAATTGAATTCAAATCCCAGGCCTTTTAACAGGACTCTCTGATATGCAGAAGTTGGATCTTGTTCGGGACACACTGAATTAATGTTTCCATTTAACTTAAGCCATCATAGAATTTCAAAGTTTAAGAACGTACAATATGTGGACTATATTTCTAATCCCTTGCGACACCTAACACCTTATAGGAGCAACGTTTTACAAAAAATAAACTGAACCCACTAAATATGGTTCATCTTTCTTCATGGTATAATTGGGGTCAGACTGGGACAGTAAATATGCCAGCACCAAAATGAAAGTTGCCCCTCTTACTGAATTCGGTAGCTTAAAAAGTGGACCATGTTTGCAAATTGGGGCTGCTCTAAACTTGTGAAGATACACTATATAAGTGCTTTGCTAAGTATAGAAGACTGCATGGATTTGAGCTTGCTGAAGGCAATGTTTGTTTTAATATCAGGGAAATCAACAGCAAAAACTGGCTCAGCAGACCATAAAACAGACCCACAAACATACAAAAAACCCAGTCCAAACCCTGAGTTGTCAGATCCGCCCATCAGGCTCTGGCTGATTGTCCTATAGGCTAGTCAGTCCCTGGGTATAATAAACAAGCATTGGCATAGCCAATAGTTCTTGTTCATGAGAGCTAGTCACTTTAAGAATGTTTTCTAGACATGCTGTATAGCAGTGTGAAGGCTTTGCAGTGTGGCTAAAATTAATTTAAGAAAGTGCTATGACACAGCCAGGGCTAGTGCATTTTTCAAGCCTCAGAACACTGGATGCATCATTGTCTTTTTTAAATGTTGTTATTATTAATTTTAGCCATCCTGCACAGTAGTCACACTTCTATACAGCACAGCTATGAACCATTGCCAAAGTCTGCAATGCCCATGCTGTACAGCATGAACAAAAGGCAATGGCAGGGCCAATAGTCTCAACGTCAAGATCAATTGGCTTTGCCAATGCTTTAGTTTTCAGCACAACACTCCTATGATTAACAAATCAGTTAAGCTTGTGCGTGAAAAATAAAACTAAAAAAAAAATGCATATGGCCAAAATATCCCATCACACAAAGAAAACAATTGTGTCCATGTCTTAGTGAAAATACATTTGAAAGCTGAAAACATCTGTTGTCACAATAAATGCAGATAACATCTGTTGTCACAATAAACATTTATTTCAAAGGAAAAAGGGGCTTCTTTGTGTCTGTGTGTGTGACACAGTAAAATAAAGATACAAACTGCAAGAGGTTCAACAAGGACGACAGGAAAGAAGAAAACAATGAATATAGTACCATAATCACGACATGATCAGCGAAAGAACAGCAATGCCATGGAAGCAATCAGTACTTGAACCATGCTCCCCAAAGAATAGGAATTGAAGCCCGCACTCACTAGCCAATTCGAAGGCAGCAAATAAGAGTGACAATAAAGCCAACGAATGTTAAACAATGGGCTGGCTACAAGCCCCTTGTTGTATAAAATATTTCTCACAAATGAGGGCGCATGCGGTGCATGGGTTGTTGCAGGTGAGACCTAAAATGTGGACATATACATCCTTTCAAATCATAGAAGCCAATGAATTACCACCAGGAGTATATTTTATTCTGTTCAATATTTCTTTTCATTAGACGACTTTTAAAAACTTTAAGTGCATTCAAAGGAAACGTCAGGAAAAGGAAGACTGTAAATGTAATTTGTAAATTCTATTACTCTAAAGAACACTAAATGCTTGTGCTACATTACGCTCTAAATGTTAATTGATTTTAAAAATGAAGTATTATGTCTGTTTGTAAACCATTTGTTAAGATGTTTCCTTTTATGAAAATATGTTCTTACGCTTTTTTTTTTATTTCGGACTTTAAAAAAAGTAACTCTATTTTGATCCAATATTAGAACTTGGCTTACATCGAATCCGCGGCCCACATTTCCACAAAAAAGTAAGAGTTTGAGTTTAATCGCATTAACTCATCCAACTCAAAATGTGTCGGCCTTTGAAGCATGAAAGACAGATCTAAAGCACTTGTGTGAATAGGAGTACATTCGTTTCTGAGCAGAACAAAATGTAGACAGAAGTCTTCCATACAAAGGATTATTTGATGTTTCACAAAACCAGTGCAACAAAAAATGTAAAATATTCAAGTCACTGAAGTACACCGTAACGGTTCCAAAATGTCAATTATGAACCAATGGCAAAGAAATAGGGCACTTCTACTGCTAAAAAATGAACAGCGGGTCTAACGTATGAAGGGGCATATCAACAACAACCGGCGATAATTACCGCTAAGCGCACTTAGCGCTAGGATAATTATCGCCGGCTAGCGTGGATTTTTATCGCTGAGATAGCGTGCTATTAGCAACGCTTATCTCAAAAGCGATAAAAATCCTAACGCTAACTGCCTAACGTGAGATTATCGATGGAAACCCAGCGATAATCTCACAAAATGTGGCGTTAGCTTGTTGATAGGGCCTCACAAACTTATCCATGATATCCACCCTCCATGGGATATCATGGCTAAGTCAGTCCTGAAGCAGGCGTAAGGAAAGTAGCGATAACAGGGGTTATCGCTACTTTTCTTGCCGCTATGCTTCATAGCGTGGGGCTTGAGGATAGGAGAAATGTCGCTTAGGTCAGGAACGCCCACTTTGCATCTCATTAGAGATGCAAAGCTGAGCGTTAAGATTTAGTGCGCTAAAGCAAGATTTCACGCATTAGCGTGACCTTGCTAATTAGGCGATAAAATTATCCCTGCTTTTCGAAAACGGCCGCAAAAGCGGTGATAATTTTCTAACGCCTCGTTGCTGATATGCCCCGAAGCACCTTGCAATCACAAACAAGACGAACACCATTCTGCTTTGCAACATTCACTGCATAAAGCCATGCTGCCCTACACTATCTCAAGAACAAGCATTGGCAGAGACAAGAGTTTTAGGTGGCTTTTGGGGCATACATATTTTAGTTTAGAAGATTTTGTGCTGATGTGATTTAGTTCAGAGCACTCGTATGTAACTAGTCAGACCTGATACTAAGCAAGTCGCAATTCCTGTTTCATCTGTGCCAGGATGATTTACAGGGGAGGAGCCACCAAATCAAAAGTAAAAAATCGAGCCAGAGCCGAGCCAAGGGTCTGACTCGGCTCTAAGAGACTGTGCATGAGGCGAGCCACCAACATATTTGGGATTTTAACTGTTCAACAAAAGTCCAATATACATATGGTAAAGACTCTTCAAAATTCAGATTAGTGTGTTTTTATGTGTCCTATTTCATTTAAGTATTGTAATATCAAATATTTAAAAGAGATAGATTCTGAAAACGAATTTAGGAAGATTCATACCTTCTCCCCCGCAGCCCTGACGACGATGCCATTAATGACCCAAGAGGCAACAAGTCAGTGTCCTGTGCCCCCTATAGGTACCCTATTAAACCTCTATTTTTCCATGTACTAGAGAGGTTTTTAGACAGCACAGATTCTGAACTGATGTATTACAAGGTGCCCTCATGTGAAGATGATAAAGAAGGAGGCACTGTGAAAAAATGCTAATTGTCTAGGATCACAGGCTTGTGATCAAGCGGCAGCCGGGATGGTATCAAGTTGTGCATTTTACCTACTCAAGTTTATAAACAAAGCTTAATGTTTTATGTTTAATGTTTGAGGTGCTAAATCATAGTATAATGTTAATTAAATCCAGATTTTATATGTCAAATCAGGTTGACACAAAAAGCCTTGATGGAAAAAAATGCAAAGTTAATTTTAGGAAATACACGATTACCAACGTCCCTTAACTTCACAAAGGGGCCAATTTTAACAGAGGCAGAAGACCTCATTGAAGGCAATTACACAAATTATTGTAACAAAACGTCTGGTCGATGCAACCGAGTTACTCATCTTCACATCAACTCAAGTGACATGCAGAGATAAGCTGTAGAGAGAGGCACAAGGGTTAGGTATCCCCCTAGAGGGCGATGGCAGCGGGTTAAGATCGTTAAGATCCTTTATAGTGCTTAAAACTGCTTGAGGGGAACAATAGTCCAATTCCAAAACACAATAAAAACGTGATTAGCATAACAAGCTCTTTCACAGGACTCCATTGGTCTTGACCACCTTCCCACATATAAAAGGATCACAGCTCAGCACTGGGGACGAGGGCGAGAGAGAACCATGGACAATAAGGCTTCACGAAAGACTTGGCTTCTTCTGTCCTCAAGGTTCAAATAGAACCTCGAGCGGAACCAGAACCAGGCATTTGGTTTGAGGCAGGCTCGAGCCTTCAGTGGCTCGCACACCTCTGTGATGATGCCTTGTTAGAGATCTGAAAACCCAGATAGTGGTGTATTTTTGGGAAGATTTAGACCCTGGGTACTTGCAAATATTTCCCTGCGGGCCACAAAGTACTGTCTGTGGCATGCCTGAGGGCTGCCCCTATACCAGCAGGGCGAGGGCCGGGGTGAAGAAAGGTGAGCGTAGGGGATGTAAAGCAGATGCATGGTGTGGACAACAAACCAAGCCTTTACGTGACTTCTGTCTGCCACCAACTCTCTTTTCGCATGCACCCAGAAATAAAGTCAAAGCATTAACTTCTAATGTAAAATGTGAGAGAGAAAGAGTTACTCATCTGGTGGCTGAATTGCAAAATGTGAAACCTGAAAACCTGGTATCAATCCTAGTTTCCCCTCTTGTCCAATCTGTGTGATCCTAGGCAATTGGTTAGTTCAACTTTGCCTTCTTTTTCTTCATTGTCACAGGTAAGAGCATCTTGAAATACACAAGGTCAGGATGTGGGCTGTACAAAACCTTCTCTTATGTTCTAATTATTAAACTATCATGGTGTTCCAATTATATAACTACCAAGGCTGCACACAAAGAGAACCTGACAAATGATTTGCCTCTTGGTTCACTAATTAGATTATTTTCAGAATGGGGCAGTATGAATGTTTCCAAGATCATGTTTGAAAACTATCATTGATAATAAAGGCCTTCCAATGCTGTGATATAATCTGGTCTACTGAGGTAAACACTGATGCATGTTAATAATATACACATTTTTTAAGTCACTGATGCATGTTAATGTGCAACTATTATGAAACACTCCTGCAAAGTGGTCCGATACCCCCGGGTCAGGTCAGCCCTATATAAAACTCCTAAAATAAATAAAATAAAAAAATAAAAATACAAATTTTTAAAATTTGCATAGAGTTTATCATGTTTTTTCATGTTGAGTGTAACATGTTTTTTAAACTAATGGTGTTCCTGAAGATATGTTGTTTAGGACACCTTCTTTGCTTCTGTACTGTTACTTTAGTTTATGTGTAAATAATTAATGCCTGTTTTACAGCTGTTCACCATGGGGCCGCAATTATAGGGCAGGAGGGCTGCATGCGGCCCCCGGCTGTACTTTGGGTATCTCTGATTTAGACCATATCAGGCCCTATGCTTTACAGGTTTGCAATGGGGTTAACCTAGTACAGGTTTAAGGAGTTGACAGATGCCTGGTTAATGCAAGAGCAAGGTACAAGGATGTAGGTTTACATTCTGAGGAGTTGATTGCTGAGCACAGCTGGGCTCCGGCCATTGAACCCTCAGAGTTTGAAAATGATTGAGTTAGGAATATGGTGAATACACACCATTCGACTGATGAAGGATCATCTGTTTACCACTGAACGTTTCACAGAGGGCAATGGGGGGGCTCCCTATCCAACCATACTTTGAAATGCTGCCCTGCATGTGAGTGGAACGTTTACCAGTAATGTTTAGCTGTTCTGAAACTGCTGATCCTCTACAAAAGGGAACTTATAAGTGCAAAAATTAATCACAGTCAGTTGTTCTTTATAATCGCATTCGGGTCTTGGATGGGTACTGACCATTGAGGATAGTAGGATTTATTATCCCTAGCCTATTTTGTATGAAATGTTTAAGGCTAAGCTCCAGCCCAGTGCGGGCCTCATGATAATGAGAACAGTTTAAATTGGCTGAATTTGGGAAGGTGGAACTATAAATAATGTGAGAGGGAGTCCATTCCTCTTACACCTATCTTTAACTCAGCCGGAACTATCATAACACGGATGTGGATATGACGTTTCAGGGATAATTAATTCCTTTAAAATGATGTGAAATCCTTATTTCCTCTAAGTCTTTTGTCCTCGTCCCATTCATTACTTGGTGAAGTCTGATCTCCAGTTTAGAAACTCCAGCAAAGGCTGCGAATTCAAGCCCTGCCCACTCAGTAGTGTGTGCCATAAGCAGGTGACCATTCCCAGCTTCCCCCTGCTTTTTTCTGTCTTTGCTCAAGGAAAGTATTTTAGGATGGCCGGTTTGGTTCCCCATCTTAAACCTCTCTGAGCTCTTCGCCTGCCAGGTTCGTGGAGGAAAAGATGACTTGTGCAAGTATTTTGACTTGATCTCTAGCTTGTAACCGGTGTATGCAAGGAGAGGGAGGTGAACGGGTTGGGCCCATAAACTCCGATCCTGTTCTAGAGACACAATCTGATGGTTCTATTTA